>NC_134048.1:23652750-24252750 GCF_965140245.1 Athene noctua | reverse complement strand
CGAGGCGGCCGGGAGAGGGCCCGCAGGGCGCCCGAAGCCTGAGCAGGAGGGGGCTCGGCTTATTCCCGTCGGTGCGCCTGGTTTACCGTGGGCTCCGCACTAGCTGTGCGAACGAGCAGCAGGGCCGGCTTAGGGAACGCTCTGCTGACGGCGCTGCGCCCGTTCCAGGTTTATGTAGTTCGTCAGTGTGGCCTTTAATTAATCTGTGTTTACCCAAGAGAATGAAAAATTCACCTCTAGCACTGCCTGCATCTGGTTACCCACGCCCCTTCCCTCATCCAGTAAAGCCTGACTTCAGGCCTCAGCAAAACAGCTCTGAGCTATTTGGGGTAGAAGAAATGTTCTCAGCAGTGTTTGAACTTCCTATTTTCTGGGTAGCAATGCAGAGTATCGGGTCTGTGTCCACTGAGACTTCAGTAGGACTTCTCCCATCGAGAGCGCTCGTTCACGCTGAGTTATAACCCCCTGCGATAGGACTGCAGGTGCGTTCGCTGTGCGTGACCCACCAGACGGTTTTGTGCATCATCTGCAGTCACCCAAACGGCTCCGCAGGATCAAAATTCCACATCACTCTGCTCCCCGATGTGGAACCACAGCGATGTTCCTCCCATGCCCTGAGCAGAGTTAGTTAATGAGGAAAAACACCCTTCTTCTCACCAGCGTTCCACAGACTCGTCCAGTTGGAGACTGGGTGCTGACTGAGTTACCAACCTTGTCTGCTAGCAGTGGGGAGGTCCAGACCAGCCTGCAGGGGGGTACACCTGTGGTGGGGTTTGGGGTGATTGGCTTCGGTCTCTGCCCACTGGCTGTATCTAGCGAGACAGCAGCACTGGGGGTACCTTGCCCTGGCTCCTGGTGCCTCGGCCAAGAGTGTGGTAAGGCTGAAGGGTCGAGCAGGAAGGATGGGGCAGTAGGTGAGGACACTCCAGGCTAAACTATTGTATCTGCTTCCATTGCTATGTTGTAGTCCAAACAGACGGTATGGACTTTTTTTTAATTTTCTCTGAAGTTCTGAGCAGATAAAATTACCCCAGTAGATAACTCAGACTAACTCTGGAGTTCTTTCTTTGAAAGTTTCTCTGAAGATTTATTTTGTTTTCATATTGACTTTATTGAAAGGCAGAGGTCCTTAAGATGTTCTGAATAAGAAACTTTTGGATTGTTCTACTGGGATAAGTAATTCAGTGGAAAAGCAGACCTCACTGTTTCAGGGTAGGTCATACGAGACTACTGAGAAAAAAAAAATGAATTAAAGAATGCCACACCGCTGTGCTGTCTATTCCTCTCCCCTGCAGACAGTGTATAAAGAATAAAACTTGTGCATAACTATTTCTTATGTGCAGTTGTCAAATGCATATAGTTAACTTGGGGTGAAACTGAGGTCTGGGGACTTTAAATGACTCTGTTGCAGGCCAGATCACTAGCAGAACCGAGAACCCAGAGCCTGACTCCCGCCTCGGTCCTTTCAGAGGGGATAAAAAGGCCAATGTCGCAGACAAGAACCCTCAGCATATGATGTGCAGCAGGAATAGGAACCAGGGCTCGTACCTCCATGATTTGAAATGTTGAAGTTGCGATTTGGTGTCTCTGGGTGCAGTGCAGGCTCACAGATGGACAGAACCATTCACGGAGTGAAGCTGCGGTGCCTCAGGGGCCAGATTCAGTCAGCTGCTGCCCTGGTCCGTCTTTCAGCCCAGCTTTACCCTGCAGAAAGACAGAGGCACGGGACTGCTGAGCCAGTCCAAGAGAAGAGGCTCCTCTCTGCCCGCAGCCTGGCAGAGGTGACCCTCTTAACCAGAGGAGGAACTCCTCTGTGCCCCCGCAGCACACTCTGGACTCGCCCCTTCCTGGCGAAGGCATTCTCCAAAGACCCTGCTGATCCCGGCTCCATCCAGACCGAGACCGGAAATCCTGCTCTATTCTCTTATTACCTCGCTGTAAGAATTCTCTTCTTCCTTCATCCCAAATTCCCAGAGTTCTAAACGAGAGATCTAGGTCAGCAGGGAGCCTGGGAGAGAGAACAAAGACTGGGCACCAAGCTGCAATAAACCTGAAACTCAAGCACGCTGTTTATCCTCTTCTGGCACTGCCTGTGCAATGGGTTTAGAAAGCTGCAGCTGAGCTTTCATTTATTTCCTCACAGACCCGTTTGTTGTCCGGCTCTGCTTTGCTGTGAAGTTACGGTCCTTGCCTGGCCGTGCCCGTGGTGCAGCGTCGTTATCGTTACTGTGGAGGGGTGGGATGCTGGTGGTGAAGGGGGTGCAGCAGGTACAAGCCAAGTGCCTTCGGTGGTGGCCGTGGCGTGGCTGAGCAGGCAACGTGCTGACTTCTCTCGTGTGACCTGGTGTTGCCATCACACTCCTGATGCTCACTGCCATCCAGAAACACCGGTCCTCCTCGTACCAAGGCGTGTGGCTGAGGATGCAGCATAGCATGTGGGTTTTGAGATCTTTTGAAAATACTGGCTACTTGGGCCTTAAGAGCACAGCTCAGCGGCACAGGCAGGCCTGGGGCTGGTGTCGCCAGTTTAATTCAGTCCCGCTCAGCAGCACGTAGGAGCGCACGCCTGTGTCCCATCGACTTAAAGGTGTGCCTGTAGTTTGGCTGAACAATGGCAGTTTGACAGAATTGGAGCCCACGATCCTGTCCTTTGGACCCTGACTGCTCCTTCTGAACTGCATTTGGTGGAGGAATATTGCTGTGGAAAAGTGTTTCTTGATCTGTTACTTAAGATGCAAAACAGGTATCTGGGTCTGCCTTGTTCTCACGGTGGTGCGTGCACTAAAAATGGATCCAAATGTGTCTTTCGATGTGGAAAGTGCATTGTGGGCTTGCTATCATTTATTATTTGCTGAAAAAGGGCTAAATGACAGAGGGACTGGTGCCTTACCTGAGGCGTGTATCAGGTTTGCTGAGAAGTCTGGATGGGCTGCAGCAGCTGGCAGACTGGGGATGTACGTTTACAAAATGAAACGTTTCAGAATGAATACATACATACTGATCGATATAACTTCCTGGTTTTTAAAATGCAAACTATTTTTCTATTTCTGCAACATGTTCAACTCAAGAATATCAAAGATCATTTAAATCTTTAGCTAAGAAACCTTCAGAAAAAAAGCCTTTGAATTAAGAAAATAATATCCCATCCTGCAGACAAGGAAACAAGCACAAAGATGGGAAGTGAGTTCTCTGAGGTCATACAGTCACCAAACTTTGAGTCATGCATATGTTGTTCTTCCAGAATTTAAACAGAAATGTGTTTTTGTGCAATTTCCTGATCAGGGTTTGAAATGTTGGCTGTTCTGCAGAAGTATTAATTCTTTTGGATACTTTAATTGATGTTTAGACATGTAATAGTTCAGTAACTTCCAAATTTTCCCAGATTTGGTTGATGTTGAGTTAGACTGAAGGTCTTGAATCCTTCTGTTTCCTGCTGGGAAAGTGTGGCCATTCATTGCTGTGGGTGTGGGATCTCTGTGTGATGGTATGTTAGTTTGGTGCAGATACAAACCAGTGAACAATACAAATGCATCTGCTTTTAGTTCGCTCGCTAACATTGCAGCTGACAGGGATTGTTAACATTTAATCTTTATTTAATATTAAATACTTTATCCAATATCCGAATTTACCACTAAGGTCTAGATACAATTTTTTAATTGTAACAGAAAAATAATGATGCACATTTGATACTGTGATGCTAAAAATCTGGGCAATACAATGAAAGCACATTTAGGAGGTGTATGTCAAGGAAGCACTGTTACTTTCAAGCCAGGTTCACAGTACATATATGCTATAGGTTTTGTAGTAATTACAATAACAATGTAATAAGAAATTTTAGCACTACTTTGATACTTCCCATGTACTTTTGTGAAGGGCCAAAAGAGTGTCCACTGAGCGTAAGCCACGTGAGGCCGGAGGTTTGGAGCTTGGTTGTTGCTGCGAGTAGGCTCAGGCAGGACTGATATGAGCAATAAACTCACTCTCTCTTCTGCACCAACGAATCTTGGTATTTCTTGCTTTGAAGAGTCCACCAGGAGTTTGATATTGCTCTGCAGCTCATTCCTGCACATTTTTTTATTTCTGCAAACGATTTAGAATGCCTAAATCAGTAGCTTACAGAAAGTTATGGTGGTGGCGCATTTCGAGCAGCCCTGGGCTGAGCTTTGTAACCACTGGTGTAGAATTCTGATGCTGACAGGTTTTCTTTCTCGTGGGGGACAAAACAGCTTCACACTGTACTGCGGACAGGTTTCGGTTTGCTTGGGAAATAGAAAACATAGAAGTAAAAGAAAACTTCTTACCTCCAGCGTACCCAAAACCGCGACAGTGCGGGACAGGTACAGCGGGTCAGTGTCTGTGACAGGAGCAGGGACCAGCCGCTGCGGGTGCTGTGAGACCCCGCCACGCGGCATCCCGGCCGCTGTGGGCTGCAGAGGTGAAAGCAGCAGTGCTGCTCCCGTGGGCCTGGCCATGGAGCACAGGTGGGGGGAGCACGGGCAGCTCTTGAATCGCAGCTGCAGAAATGCCACAGAGCAGACTGGCTGCACAGTGACCGCAGGCTGCGGTCGGGGTCTCAGCCTCGTTGGGGAACGTCTCAGCTGCCTTTATTATGTTCTCGTCGTGGCTGCGCTCGCTGCCCTCCTGGCTGTGCAGCTGGACTCCTGGGAACCCGGGCTGTCCCGGGAGGTGGTTCTGTTGATACTTCACCCGTGCCGATCTGTGCTCGGTGGGACTGCTGGCACGGCAGCCTGGGATTTCACACGTTCCTTCAAAATCAAAGGATTGGTTCAAGGCTGGAAGAAAAGGTGGGTAGATTTCTTAGTGGCATTTTGGAAGGAATCAAAAAAATAGCATTGAAGAGTCCCTTGGGAATCATCTAGCGGAATTAACTGAAATTATTGACAGTATTGACATAGTACAGGGATTCTTATGAAAGATCTCCATCCACACCAGCTCTGGTCTGGAATCACTCCCATCTAGCTGGTCTCTTGGCTCTTCTAATTTAGAAATAAATGAATTAATGAATTGTCTTGAGATTTTTGAATGGGAGGAGATATACAGGAGAAAATCATCATGCTGTATTGAAAATCATGTTCTCCCAAGATTTAAGCGACAATTTTCAAGTGATTTTAAGTGATAATTATTACAGATAGCACCAAACATACAGTCAGAGAAGTAATGAGTGGCTGGAGGGCTGGTAAGAGCTGGGGAGGGCTCTTAGCTCACCTTTCTGTTTGCAGCAGGCTCTACTAAAGCAGATATTTAACAGGTTCTTGTCAAACACCTCTCAATCCTCAGAGGATACCAAGTCTTGCTCTTTGCTGCTAATCAGTTCTAGTGCTGAGCTGTCTTCACGTGTGTGTTCCTTTGTCTCTAACAAAACTATCTGCAAGTTAAAATGATTCTCAGTCTCCCCCAGTAGCCTGCGGAAGGATTGCTCAGCGCTGGCTTTATCGTGATGTTGTATCTAGCCTTGTTCCGTTAAATTCCCTGTCTGAGCCTGTCCTTACAAATGAAGCTTTCTGAACTTCTTATTACTCTTGTTGGGCCCTTTTATTTTCCCTTCATGCGGGATGGCCAGGAAGGGAACTGGCACTGGAACCAAGAAGATTGACCGTCCTTAGTAGCGAATGTGTTTTGTGTATTTACTGTGTGGCAGCTGGCTGGTGGGTCGGTGCCTGTGTGACCTGTGGGCCGGTGGTGCTGTTAAACTCAGTTTCTGCTCTTTACTGCATCTGTGTCCTCCACTGCGATGAGTTTTCTACGGACAGTAGAGGAATTCTGGCTGAAGTTGTGAGTTTCTGTATTGCTGAAGATAGTCATGGCTGTGTCAGGTAACACCCTAGACTGTGAAAAATGGTTTGTTAAGGGTCAAGCTTGTCAGCCTTCCTTGCCTCCACCCTCTTGAAAACTTTATTCTAAAGCCCATTGATTTCAAAGCAGGTGATCTGCCTTCGCAGGGCCTCCGTGGGTGCTGTCACCGGTGCCCCGGTGACGCTGCCCGGCCTGGCCCGGGTGGGTGGCTGTGTGTCCCCATGAGCAGCTTTCCCGGGGAGGGGCCGCCGTAATGCCGAGCGCAGGAAAAGGAGTGGAAAGACAGTTTAACAAATAGATTTTAAAAAACCAATGGGGTAAATATTTCGTATTTGAAAATGAATGCTTCTTTCAGGGCCTATGAAGAATGGCTGGCACCCGTGCCCAGGGGGGCTCTGCCTGAGCTGCAGCTGCAGCAGAGGCACAGGGCAGCGACTGTCTGTGGCGAGGGTGGGCACCAGCCCGCGGTGCAGCCCCACTCCACCCTGCCACCGGGTACAGAAGGCCCTTGTCCCCAGTCCCTGTCATCCCCCAGAGAAGGCAGAGCCTGCTGGCGTTATCCCAAGGGGCTGCCCCATGGCTATGGGCCCGGTCCCAGCGCGGTGCCCGCTGCTGCTGCTGTACCAGGCGTGAACCCGCGGGCAGCAGCAGCGTGCTCTCCTCCCAACAGCACCTTGGGTCTGTCCTGCAGGGAGTTTAAACAGCGTATCTACATTTGATCTTCAGAAATTACACATACTTCCAAATTACAGACTGTGCATGCAGAGAGCAAGGGGGGCATGGACCAGTTCTGATCCCAGCTGCTTGATAACTCACAGCAGCTCCTCTGCCTTCTGTTAAGTAGCTCCTGTGTCTCCCTGACCTGGGGCATCTCCGGTTTGGCTTCACCACCTCTGTGGGCAGTGGGAGTCACACAAAAAGCCCAGCTGCGCGTTAGGAGCCTGCTGCGGAAAGCGTTAGCGCTGTGATGCTGCTGGAGCCCGCTGGACTTGCCTGGAGGACATGGCAAGTCCTTGCATGTCCTTGTAAACCTCCTTGTGCTCGGCTGTGCCTGGGCTCTGCTCCTCAGTCGAGTTCGTACAAATGCATTTTTGCAAACCTGGATCCTGCACTCTCTATTTGGTATCAATATTTTTACAAAGGCAAAGCTAGAAAAGGTCATACAGCCTCGGCCTGGAGCTGACTTGGTCCGTTTGATGTGATTACTCTAAGGAAGTTAATCCATTCCTTTAGGAATTCCTTCACCTTTAGTTCATTAATACCGAGTGTTCAGACTGTCCAGTGCCTGATTTATAAATTTCTCAATGGCAAGGTAAGCAGCAAGCACCACTTAGGTAATCAGTGCTGTTAGCGAAACCGACTTTTAGCTCAAAATTAAATACTGTTTTAGGGAAAAAACACACTAAATAATGAAACCTATCTTTAAGCATACTGATTATTTCCTGAATAGCTTGATTCTCACAAGATTCAGGGTCCTTAAAAGACCAAAATGTGACTTTCCTTTAAAATAAAGGATTTTGAAGTTGTTATAGTTCCCAGAATATTTGTATGAATAGTTCCCTGGCCCAGAAAGGTGACCAAAGAGTGGAGCCATTCCTGTGTTTAAGTAGCCCCAAGGTAACGATCTTGTTGTCTTCTCTGATGCCTTTTACAGTTTCCCGTTTCTCTGCATTTCGCGGTCTGTGCCCAGGGTTTGCGCGAGCATTTTTGGAGGTTCCAGCGGAGGTGACATGAAGGCCGGGGTGTTTAATCACTTGTGTTTGAGCCGATTTTAAAGCTTAGCTCAAAGGTGCCCTTAAGCTAGAGGGTTATCTTTTTAGGGGTCTTCAACATGAAAGCACAGCCAGAGGCACCTTAAAATGGAGCACTTTACCTTAGGGGTACCTCTAGGCTAAGCTTTTGGCCTTTGGAATATTTTTGAGTGATGAATATGAAAAATAAAAATAGTTATTTCCTCATGCACTCCAGACAGTGGATTCCTCTATGCGTGACCACAGAAAGTACGTTCAGGCTTTACCTCTTACCATATTTAGATCAGTGGAATAAGCCAATTAACAAAGTGAAGGGAAGTCTGCTTGGGAACTGTTTAAAATGTGTCCTGAAGCTTCTGATCCCAGACGTTAAAGCGTCAGTGGAGTGGAGCAGCCGCGGGGACCAGCTGGCCAGTGGCTGACTCTCTCCTTCGGCTGCGCTCGGTCTCTGTTCAGGGCTTTGCAGGGCAAACCCTGGTCTGGATGCTGGAGAGCTCTCAGGACAGCAGGATTCCACAGCCAGAAGCCTTGGCCTGGAATGAAGCTAAACCAGCCAATTTTCTGGTCATTCTTTTTTGAAGGCCTTAGCTTTGTTGTTGTGGTGACCCTTAACACTCACCATCAGCCTGTTGGTTTTGTCCCCGCGGTGTTGACCACGAGTGGGTTTATTTTTCTGGTGAGTCACTCTGATGCCTTCGACCTGAGTTAATCAGGCACCGGCAGTTGGGAGCTTCACTGAAGTCCTGAATTACCCTGGAGTAAAACCCACATAAATTAAATTTGAAGCAGTGTTAGTACTACAGAATGGTATGTACATTAGAGGTACAGTAAGACTGTGTAACTATGCAAATATGGTTTGGTGTAACTAATAGTCTATAATTACATGAAGAGAGGCCATTAGTTTAAGGCTGATGGAGGAGAACACCGAGTTAAGATTGAGCTCCCTACAATAATTGCATTTCCTGATTTAGCTGTTCTTCAATTTCTCAGTCTGAGTGCCGTATCAACCCTTGCTTTTTACTGGAAAACATCAGACTTGCTCTAATCTCAGTTCTTACATTTATCAGAACCTGTGCCGTGTGCAGGAGTCCAACCGCCTGGTCTGTTCCCTCCATAGCAGGAAATGAGGTTAGTTTTGTGCGGCCATGAAGAAAGGGGTTGTTGCTAGGGGGAAAAGAAGCAAATTCCCTCTCCGGAATACCAGGCATAACGTCAAACTGAAGCATGGCATGTGAAAACTATTTCTCCTCCCAGTGAGCTTGAGGCCTTGTTTCTGCTACCTCCACACCTTTGTCCGTTCCTGTTTACCTGGGGGAGGTTAATCCCAGCACTGCCCAGCTCCTGCCACGGTGCCGGGCATGAGGTGGGAGCTGTGCTGCAGCTGGAGGGGAGGGAGAGCCACAGGCACCGCGCTGGGCTTTGTTAAGAGAAGAAATCGTGAACTCTGTGGTGAGGGGCTGAGCTGGGCAATGGCGAGGTGCCCAGCTCTGCAGCTGCCAGGTTGGGTTCCTGGTACTTGGGCGTGCTGGTGGTGCAGATGGGTTGTTCCCTCTGTTAGGGATGATGGGTGCACCTGCATTTTTGTTGTGGTAACTCAGGAGCTGGAAATATCTTTCCTTGGCTGCGCTGATTGCATTTCCGTTGCATTTTTTCTTACTGAGTCCATTTCAAGGCCTTTTAGGAAAAAGTAATGTGTTCATTATTCATGTATATCCTTACAGCGTTTTATTTTGCTCTCTACTAGCTTCAGGAATTTGTAAAAGACAGAGAATGCTGTTTCAGCTGTCGCAGATATGGAGCTTTCTTATTGAAATTACACTCTTTCAGTATAATTTTTTGCCACAGAATATGGTAACGGTAAGACCCATATTTTTTGTCTGAATGGTGATATGCTTGGAGCGCTTTCACTGGGGGAAAAGTGTACAAGCCACTTTGAAAGATGTTAATGTTTCATTCAACTCAGCTTGAAGTCTCTCCTTAACGAGATGCTAAATTTGTCTTTTAAGGGCCGTCAGAGATGAGAGAGAGGACTTGCTCTGGAGGATTCCTCTGTGCTTTGTTCTTTGCTCACAGGCTCCAGCCCTTGGTGTCCCCAGGTGGGATGGCTCTGGCGAGCTGCAGCTCTTGCCCCGTGGTGGGATGTAGCTGAGATCCCTCCCTGAGCCTTCTCACTGCGTTGCCTGGAGCAGTGAGGGTTGGCTGGGCAGGAGGGGCTGCCTGGCCCAGGCCGCAGTGGGTGGATGCCCCAGCAGAGGCTGTGGTGAGGGGGGGAGCTCGGCAGAGGCCAGGAGAAGCATGGAGGCTGCTCACAGCCTGGGAGAGGGGTCACGCTGCGCCTCTGCCAGCGGCTGGTGCCGTCGTTCCGCAGCCTCTCCCTGCCCCCCGAGGACCCCCGCTCTGGCGTACGGGTGCAGGAGCTGAGCTCTCAGGGCACACTGGGGCTGATCTCGTACCGCATGTTTCTGAATGGCACCTGCCCTGCCGCCCAAGGCACGCAGTGCTGTGGGCCCAGGAGAGTAACGAAAAACAGGTGTTGGGGAAAACAAAAAACTGCCTTTTGCAGTCTCGGTTGCAGAAGAGCCCAGCCGCGGTCTGTGTGCTGGGGATGCTGCCTTGGCTGGCCTGGGGGGCAGCGGGCTGGTGGGGGCAGCGGGCTGGTGGGGGCAGCGGTCTGGTGGGGGCAGTGGGCTGGTGGAGCCACGCCGCCTGTTGGGGTGGCAGCAGGAGTCTCTTCCCGCTGCCACGCGTCGCCTCCCTCAGCTGCCCCGCAGCCGGTCGTTCCGTGCTCTCGTCTCAGCTCTGCTGCAGTTGGGATTCCTCCAGGAGCCTGCAGACCCGTGCCACATCTTCTGTGTGAACGTCCCTCTTGATTTCCTGCAGGTAATAACTGCACCTTGGCTGGGAGAGGTCCTTGCCCGCTTCCCCTGTGACCAGCTGCCACAGCTGGAGGAGCAGAGCGGTTCCTGTCTCTGCGCTGGGCTCTGAGCTGGGGGCTGATGGTGGCCCTGCTGAAAGGCCCTGTAAACAAGGACAGAGGTCTAAGCTGCACGTGATGCTCTCCTCCCTTAGGGGTGGAATTTTTTAGTTCTAGCCAGTGGCATTTCTAAACCTCTTAATGCAACATAAAAGTGCTTTGTATCTACAGATAAGCTCTGATAGCATAAACATTTCTATATCGAGGCCATGATCCCTCACATGATCATACACTGCTCTTAAATGTACAGCCATAAATGACATGTCTGTGCTCAAGTAGGTTTTTTTTAAAGGAGGGGAAAAAAACACCCCAGTAGCTCCTAGGCTCAGACAAGGCCTGCGTTGGAGATCAGCTTTTATTATTACAAAAGTATATGCATTTGCACTAATTTCCCAGGCTGAAACATGGCCTCATTTGTATTCCCTCAAAGCTATTGGGTAGAGAGTGGGATTGAATTTGGTTTTAAATTCTCATGGGCATGACACTGAGCTGCTATTTGAAATGAATTAATCTTCATACCCTGCTGGGACCCTTCTGAGCTCTCTGAATAAACACAGTTGAGCCGGTTGTTCGGTTTTGCCTTTGGTTCCCTTTGGAGTGGCTGTGGGCAGTGCCATGGGACTCCTGTCAAGACCCCGGGGTTGTCTTCAGTCAGATTTTGGGGATTACTGATGCGGAATAAGGGTGCCGTGTGGGCTGGCTCGTGGGGCTGTACAGCTCTGGTGGAGGAAACTGGGACTGGTCTGTCCTTTCGAGTTCTGCTTTTTAGCAGCGACATCTTTGTGCTGGAAGGCCAAGAACGGGAAAATCCCTGACCGTGGAGTTCATGATAGTAAGTGTGAGTGAGCATTGAGCAGGAGACGATTCTGCTGAGTTTTTAAAGTTTTAATTGAAATGTAGTTGAAAGGTGGATGTAGATTAGCCCTGCCCGGCGAGGTGGTTACTGGAGTTGCGCGCAGTTTACCTGGGCGCCCGTTAAGGGTGGTGTGTACGGTTTCTTCTGAAGCCTTGTTTCTAGGCTTTGAGGCCGTTTTCTCTTCGAAAGAAAAAGAAGAGGCGATTACTCGCTCACTGGAGACAAATCGGTATTTTTCCCCCGAGCCTGTGTTCCCTCTCTGCCCTCGGCCTCCCGGCCCCGCGCGGGGTTGGAGGGCGCGGCAGGGCCAGCGGCGCCCCGCGGGGTCCCCCAGCGCGGGTGTCACAGGCGCTCCCGCGGCCAGGCGGGACTTCGGGGCAGACGCTGTTCCGGACCGGGGCCTGAGGCGCCGCCGCGGGGGGGACAGCGGGGGACAGACCCGGGCACCCCCGCGGAGACGGGGCCGGCGCCACCCCCCGGCGCTGGGGGCAGCCGGAGCCCCGGAGCCCCCCGGGCGGGTGCGCTCCCGCCGGCTGCCGGGCGAGGGCGGTGCCGGGGCCGGTGCCCGCCCCGGGGGCAGGGGCGGCCTCTGCGGTCGGGGTCCCCCCGCGCCCCTGAGCCCCGCTGGGGTGCGCCGGGCGGTGTCGGGGGGCGCCGGCCGCTCTGACTCCTCTGCCTTTCGCCTCTCCTCCCGCACCGGAGTGCGGCACGGGGCACGGCCCCCCCCACCGCCCGCGCTGCGGGGGATGCTCGGTCGGTCAAACCGGGGGGGCTCTGCATCGCGTCACCCCTGGGGACCAGCGGCACCTGAAACGGCTTTCTTCTTCAATAACAAAAAATGTTGCTGAGGGGTTCTTAATCAAAAATAATGTAATTGTGGATGTTCCGTCCTGCCATCAGAGGATTTTGAAAATGACTTTTCCTCTCCCCCGGTCCGTGTTGGGAAGTCGCTCCCCGTCCCACTCTGGCACTGAGGAGCAATCCCTGCTCGACCCTCGGTCCCAGGCTGCAGCTCCCCGCAGCTCTGTGGTCAAGCCAGCTCCAGCTAAAGAAGGAGCCGAGTTAAGAGCGTATTTCCAAGGCTCTAGAGACATTCCCGTTCTGTGGCTGTATTTCACTCACTGCAGCTGTAGCTTCCCAGTGTTCCCGTGTCATCTATATTTAGTCAGTGCTTAAATCAGCACAAAGGTACCTTCTGCCATCCCCCTGCTCTGAGGAGACCTGACTGAGGTGCAGGGCTGCGCAGCCAGAAATGCTTCAGGGTGGGAGAGAGCAGCTGGCTGGGAGGCTGAGCATCTCCCAGTCTGCGCCTGGCTTGGCATGGAGTCATTTTAAGCACTTTTGGGGAAGGCAGGATGGTGCGTGTGAGCGGGGTGACCTACCTGTAAGAACAGACAGGGGAACCGGCTCTGTCTGTTGTCCTACCACGGACAGCCTCACCCGTGTGTCGGTGGGGTTCCCAATCCTCTGCCCAGGCCCGGGGCGAGGGTGCGCATGTCCCCCAGCACCATGGGCTGCCTTCTGCACAAGCCACAGCTTGGTGACTCTGCTCAGACCCAGAGGGGTGTTTAGCTCCTGTCCTGGGTGGTAAATACCCAGCGATAGCCGGCAGTGTCTCGATTTCTGTGTGCTCTCTCCACTGAACCCCCAGGAATGTCACAAATGGCCCTGCTGGCAGGGAGCACGAAGGGCCACACATCCACCTGTGTCAACTCAGCAAAAACGTTCACAAAAGCAGTAGTCTGAGGTTTAACCTTTCTCTTCTCTGCAGGCAGCTTTGCTAAAGCAAGGTCACCAAAAAAGCCTTAGAAATTCCTTAAACGTTTTGAGACTGTGGTGAAGCTGTGCAGGTGTAATTGCTGTACACAAGACCCTGTTCTTACTGTGAGAGCTTTGCATCACACCAGCGACTATTTGACAGCAACCCAACAAATTGTGTTTGATACTGTACTCTAAACAATTTTCTGATATGGATTATAAAAGAAAACCAGCCTGTCATAGGCTGATCCTGCTATATTTGGGAAATAAATGCACTATCAGCTTTGTAAAGCCATGTGGTGGATTTATTCACAATCAGCAGTTCCTTTCAAATGCAAGTTCATGGCATTTAGTAATACATTTTCCAGTATACAGCTCAGCACTCTTTTTTTTCTTTTTCCTTTTCCAGCATATAATTTGAGAGCGGTCAGCTGGCTGCGGTTGTAGGCCACCTCTTGTCTGGGCAACGCGTATTCAGCAATATAATTAATCACTTACATTAGTGAGTTCTTACAAACTCCTGTGTACTTCATCATCAGATTTTGTCCCTGCACAGATTCGTTTCCCATGCTGCTGGCTGCTTTTTTTCCTTTCTGTGCAGCGTGGCACAGCAGTGTGGCTTTTTGGCTCAGTTTTCTCTGGAAATGGGGCTTGTAAGACCACGCCTGGCACGTGTGTCTGTGTGGCCATCAGACCCGTTCTCCTCCGTTACTCCTAGCACTTGCTCCTGCTCCACCAGATGTGGCTGAGGGTGGGGGGTCTCGGAGGTACCAGCTCCGTGGGAACGTGGAGATCCTCTTCGTCCCTTCGGAGTGGGATGGTCTTGTCCCGGGAAGGGGGCTCTGTGTCCTGTGCCAGGGGTGCTGGGTGCTGGAGCCTGGGCTCTGCCGAGCAGGGTCTGTGTGCGGGCAGAGGTGTGCTCGGCACCTGGCTGGGGAGCAGTTGGTCTCCATCACGGACCCAGCAGAGTTAGAGGAGGGTGAGAGCACGCCTGACCACGAGCAGGGGGATGCCGTGCTGGTCAGAGACGGAGGGACCTGAGAAGGGCCTCCTGCGCCACCTCCTGATTCGACCTCACGGTGGGAGTAACCGCTGACACCCCCAGGTCACTGCTGCTCTGGTCCCTACGGGCCGGGTCTGTGTGGATGCAGAGTCACAATTGTCCCAGGTGGATCCCTCGACCCCGCTGGCTGTGCAGGGAGCAGAGGGTGCTCGGCTCCTCTTCTTTCCCTGCATCTTCCCTCGGGATGGTCGCTGCGTGCCGGTGCTCCACAGATCCCCGCCTGCTGCCCTCGCTGCTTTGTAGCCGATGTCCACCACAAACCTTTCCCTTGTGCCTGTTCCAGCTGCTCTGCCCACCTGTATAATGATGGCACTTAGCACTAAACAGCTTCAAAAAGGCCTTTTTAAACGTGAACTAAGGAACCTGCAGAACATCTTTGCTAAGGAGCTATGCATTATTTAAGGAACTCAAGGGGAGAACAGAAAAGGGACTGCAGGTGGGGCTGAGTTCAGGACTTGATGCTTTGATGTGGATGTGCTTTGCACCTACATGCTGAGCTGCTCTATCAGCCTGTTTCATTTGTTGTCTTTGTCTGGAATGGAGTATTTATTTTCATAATAATGCATTATAAAATCCCAGCTGTCTAAAACATAAGCAAAGGGTTTATCAGTTCTTAATCTCTGCTCTCACTAAGCAGAGAACACAAGTTTACTCCTTTGATTTGTACCTGGGTGAGACCCTTTACTGGGCTCAAAAGATCCTTATTCTGTCTCTTAAGGCACCTTCTGCCCTGGGACACAGCACGCTGGATTGCCATCCACAGCTGGAAGGGCAGGCTGGCAGGGGCTCAGGGACCTGCGTTTTTAAGTATTTTTGTGAAGCACAGATGCCTGAAAACATCCATGGCTGCATGTGCAAGCAAAAGAGATGAGTCCGTGTCTGTACGTGTGTTCACCCTCGTGTGACCTTGCGCCCTTTCATACGTGTGTCTGTCTCCCAGCGCTGGTAAAAGCTGCTTCCTGGGCAGTGAGAGCTCAGGTGGAGCTCCCGGGAAGTGTGTTCCCTCCAACAGGATCCAGCAATGGCAAAACACGATCCCCAAGACTTGTCCAGGCCAGGCTGCCGGGTCGTGCCCTCTGCCGTGCTGGAGGTGGTGTGCCCTGCGTCCCCCACCGTCTGCCGCTCACGCTTGCTGCTGTTGTGGCAGCATACACGTGAGCAGGAGGAGATGGGGAGGCGGCCAAAGACGCCCTTGCTGTGGAGCCATCAGTCCCTTGGGGAGCCTGGCGCCTGACAATTAGCCAGACATCTCTCCTTGCTCTCTCCTGGGCATGGGGGGAGATGCTTTCTGGCAGCTGCGATCCGAGGAAGTGCTGCATACGGAGGGCAGGAGTCAGCACAAGACCGTGCTGCTTATATCCGTGTTTTTCACAGAGGAGCATACTTGGCTGTTGGGATCGTTTATTTAAAAACATATAGTAATGGATACATCTGATTGCCTCTGCTTTTCCCTAGAAATTGGGAACGGTGAGAAAACCACAGGAGCAGTCAGAAGGGCAGGGCAGTAGTTCAGCATCGCTGCGGTAGTTTGGCAGCGCGTGACGCTGGTTGTGGCTTCCCGCTGGTCTGGGGCCGCAGCTCCGCGGCAGCGCAGAGGAGGTCGCGGCTGCGCCCTGTGCCCCGCTCTGGGCGCTGCCACCCTGCACCCATCGAGCTTCTCCCACACGTGTGCCAGCGGCAGCCCCCGCCCTTCAGCCAGAGTGACGTGCAGCTGCAGCCTGCGGTTTGGGGAGGAAACCACGCACGGGCTGGATGGTGTTGGCAGAGGTTAGTCAGTGTGATCGTCAAATCACGCAGCTGGCCTGGAGCACGGCTGGAGGAGGCCTTCAGGAGCCTGGAAAAGGTGCACGCTAGGTAGGGCTTGGGCCCTCGCAGTCCAGTGCAGATACCACAGCAGACGTTTTCTGTGCTGTGAGTGTCTCCCCATTAGAAACTGTATGAAACCCCACAAAACCCACCTCCCAGGAGCGGCTATGAAGGAGCCATGACATGAAAATAACATCTTCTCTCCCTCTGTGCTGGGCATGAACTGTTCATCTTGGGGAAGGAAAGCTCTGTCGCTGGGCCCTTGGCCGGCGCAGCGGTGCCATCCCTGCGTGCACGAAGATGAAGGGTCAGTGGTCGGGGAGAAGCGCAGGGAGGGGCTGGTGGGAGAGCAAGGCGGTGCCGGGCTGTGCGTGCTCCCGGAGACGGTGTGATGGGTGAGGGAATTCCTGCTAGGCAGGCTGTCCGTCCTTTAAGTGGGAAGAGACACTCTTGGGTTTCTGAGGAGTTTCCTGATTTTAAATACATTTCTTCTTTTGGCTAGCTGCAAATTCTCTCCTGAATTCTTCTAACAGTTAATGAAATTGGTCTATTTTCTTCTTTCTTCTGCTTGGGGACCCCACTGCCTCAGTTACCTGGATACCTGGTCTGTGGGTCTGGGCTGCTGTGATGTAGCTGCTGAGGCATCTTGCTTTTTGTGTAGAAGTAAAAACCCATCAATACCATGATCCTATTAAACCAGGGACTGTCTGAGCAGGGTTTATACTGTAAGGTTTGAACTGTGGTTTATTTTTATTGGGAGCTATGAAAACTGAAATGACTTTGGGCTGAGTAACGGCAGCACACAGTGGCACTGCGAAATGCATCGGCCCCGAAGGAGGTTTGGAGGTGCCGAGCACCAGGGATGCGCCGCAGGCAGCACAGCTGTGCCGGGGCCCGGCAGAGCCTGGGGTGAGCATGTACCTTGGCAGCTCCTGCCTGTGTTTTGTGCTTCCCTGTCCAAGGGGGAACAACCGCTGTCAGCGCTGGCACCGTGCCTGCTGGCATTGGGGCCACGTTCGGTTCTTGCCTGTGGAAACACCTCTAAGTGCAGGTGAGTTCACCTCCTGCCGGGAGAACAAGCTGCCGGCTCCTGAGGCTGTGAAATCATGAGGACCTTGATCAGGAGTCTGGCTTTAAACACCTGAACTACCCATTGAAGAAGGATTTATTGCAGTGAGTATTCCTAGGGACTTCATGCCTTAGTCTGGGCTGGATCAAAGCAGAGCTGGCTCTAAATCTGGGGCCATTTGTGTCACGTTCTGCCCCAGCAGCCGTCGCAGCGCGTGTCCCCGGGGCCGGAGCGGTGGCACAGACCAGGCGCGAGGCTGGGCAGGGTCCTGCAGCCACCCACCTGTCAGCCCCGGGAGGGTGAACGTGTCTGCACAACCGTGTTCTCCGGGCGTCGGGAAGGAGCGGGTGGAGGAGTGCCTTGGTGCAGGAGAGGTGTCCCTGTTGGTCGCAGGCAGAGCTCACCTTACACTTCCCTTTCGTTGGATGCTCCTTTTCAGAGCTGTGGGATTCCGTGCACACGCACATCCGTGCAGACAGGCAGACACGCGTGTGCAGATCCTGTCAGTACAAGCTTGCACTGGTGTTACTTCTCTTTAATCTGGTTTCTTAGTAACCCGCCTGAAGTGGAAATTTCACAACACAATCAACGCATTCGAAAGCAGGAGCTGATGAGAAGGCTTCGCTTTTATTTTTGCCTTGGTTCTGCCTTTAAATTCAACATTCCTCAGCTGAAAAAATGAGAGTAAGCAGCTCACAAGCAGATGGCAACAAACCCACCATGCTAACCCGTGATAAAAAACCGTCACAGTGTGTTTTTTGACCCACTGCCCCATAGTTAGATGTTTTTCCATTGAAAGAAGCTAACTGACTTGACTGGGTAACCTAAGAACAGCCTAGGCTTCTCTCCATCCGCACTGTTAATCTGAAGTCCTAGGCAACAGAAAAATTGAAGAAGAAAGCAAATAATCCAATTGATTAAAACCAGGATCAGCCTAGGAGCAAGAGGCAGAAGTGTTTGTGGCTTGGGGAAGCCAGAGGCAGTTGTGTTCCCCGCACGGCTCTGGTCCGCAGTGTCCCCGTGGGCAGAGGCTCCACCACGGGCCATTGCTCCCCAGGCCGGGGCAGCCTCTGTCCCCAGGATGGGGCCCTGGGGCTGCTCCAGGGGGGTCCCAGCCTGGGGCTCCAGGGCCTGCTGCCTTGCAGGGGGTGAGGGTGGAGGGTCGCCGGGAGATGCTCATTTTCAGGAGAGCTGCAGGACCGCAGTGGCAGTTCCCGGGCCAGGCCCGAGGGTGCCTGGTGCAGAGCAAGGAGCGAGGCTCAGCCCTGCGTGGGGGTGACCCAGACCCGCTGCGTGGCCCCGGGGGGTTCTCGTGCCTTCCCCGCCCTCCTCTCGCCGGGGAGGCAAACAGCTCTCTGCCTTCTTCTGGGGTGCTCTGTGAGTGCTCACATTCAGGGTACAACTGCACGGCAGACACATTCCCTGCGGCTGAGTCCATTTACAGTCCTCCCCTGCTCGGGCTGCCCTCAGATCTTTATCTTCTGCTTTTTGTGCTGGCTTGGTAATTTTTCAAGGGTAGTTGTCCTTGAGAGAAAAGGCATTGCAGGTTTGCTGTGCTTGACATCACTCTCCGTGTTGTCTAAACTTCAAAGCCATAAAATTCACACTGATGAAATTCCACGTGTGTAAGACTGGGAAGACCAAGGAGAATGTTTCTGATAGAATGTCGTGGCCATATTCTTCTGACAGATTATTTGAGGGCAGGAGTGAGGGGACCATTGCTGTTACACCCTTGATGTTTTGTTCCCATAATTTGGATCGCAGAAGGATGGAGCACTGAGACCTCTTTGCCACAGTCTGCTGGCAGAAGTTACCTGTGACGGTGTGTGGATAGATCTAAACTAGTCTCTGCAGTCAGCAGGACTGTGACTGTCTCTCTGGTTGGACTGGCAAGTTGGAATGGAAGGGCTAAGAGAGATGAAGCGTGGGAAGTGCTTGGGACAAGCTGGTGGCGACCAAGAGCTGCAGGTGCTAATTAATGTCTGTGGTTCGTTTGGGGAGGAGCTGGGTGCGCCGCCCCTTAGCCCGGGACACCCTTCTGCAGCACTACGGGTGCGTGTTGCTCCGGAGGAGTGGAGTGAGTGCCCGTGCATGGGAACTCAGGAGAATTATGTGAAATATGCTATCCAGATGCCTTTTTTTCAATGGGCGCAGTTTCTTGTTTTGGGTGAGTAATTGTGGTAAGGCCACATACGAGCTGGCACCCAGTTCTGCAGATCTACAGCGTGGAGAATGGGGCGTTCAGTGTTTCGTGCCTCGGTGCTGTGCTGAATGTCCAGAGAACATACTGATGGGTGAGTGATGATCATGATAATGAATCAATTACTCTCCATGCGGGAATGTTTCTTCCTTTAAAATCATTCAGAAACATGACAAGAATGAAATCAGTTTTGTTTATTAAATTGGATTAAAGTAACTGGATTCCCGCGTGGACAGGAGCGATTGGATTTAATGTTAATTTGCATGTTGTTCTAGTCTCATCTTGGTGGGGATAGTTGATTGGTTTAGGAAGTAAATTTTTTTCATAGGACAATAAAATCTTCATGATCACATCATCACATTTCAGTGCAGACTTTTATACATAGTGTCACACTGACCTCATTGCTTGGATTGATAGTCTGTGTAATTCAGGGAAAGGCTTTGGGAAAGGCAGGTACGTGTGTGAGCACACGCACGTGTTTGTGTTCGCCCGTAGCCCATGTGCTAGTCTGGGCTGCTGCTTCATTCATCGTTTGGTCGGGGCTATTAGATTGCCTTCCCTCAGGCATTTTATAATCTGTTTAACATAACACAGTCATTTGTCTTGTTTGCTGACTACTTAACAGATGGATTTGTGGTTTTCGTAATTACTGTACGAACGTTAATAAGACGTGATATCTTTTATTAATTAACAGTTTTTCCAGGTTTGTTTTTCCAAATGACATGAGGTAGATTATATGTAAATATTAGTGACATACAAATATTAGTTTTACGACATTAGCATTTTGAGAAGCCGTGCAAACTTTTAAGGCTCCCCGTGGTGTCTTTTTTTTTCTCCCCCAAGCTATACTTTGTAACAGTTCTTCAGTGGCGTAACGGGTTTTATGTTTTGTTGGAGGTTGGTCTCTCCTTGTCGTAAGGAAGGCATAGGGCTGGCCCATGTCCAAAGCCATTCTCTCTATTTATCCTGCCTACGTGGTGTTCTTCCATCCCCTTTACATCCCTGTACGATACTCACATCCCAGCTTTCTTCCTGGAGATTTCCAGGAGTGGAAATCAGTGTAAACGAGTGTGAAGCCTGTGTATCACACAGGAGAGAAGAATTCTCCCAGCCTGGGCTGCAGTTGTTTCTGGGAGCTCTTGCTGTCCATGGCTGAAGAGGAGAATGGGACGACGAGCTCTGTTGTCCTAGGGAATAGCGAGGGACTGGCAGCGCAGGGCACTGTGAGGTTCATTTTCCCGGGTGAGACCTCATGCTGGGAGTCCAGAAACAGGGGGTATTTTTGGTCTGTGATGGAGCAGCCCCTTCTGTCACCCAGGCGGGGCCAGCCCAGCACCAGGGCACACACTGGGGACGGGGACCCAGCCAGTTCCAACACCACATTTCCCCGAGCTGCCGTTCTTATTGGAGGCACCCGGAGTCCTGTGGAGGAGCCCCAGGGGTCAGTGGTCAGATCTGAACGCTGAATTTCAGGCATCCACAGGGAGCGAATGAAATGGGAACGATGTGGGAGGGAAGGGCTGTGCCGAGGGCAGCGCCGGCCTGCAGGGCTGGAGCCGCAGACGCTCCGTTTGCTGCCGTTTGCCACTCCCTGTTTGTGGCTCTGAGTCACGGGGAAGCAGCATCACCGGCTGAATTTAGGATCACGTGCACGTAAGAAACATGGAACGGGAAAAGCGTGACATTCCCTGACACCCCGTTAATGCTTAGGGGCTTTGAACACAAGGATAATTTAAGCTGAAAGGTTCCATTGCAAAGGGCTTCGTTTGACAGGATGACGCAGTATGCATAATGACAACATGCAAGCGCAGACGTGACGTGAGCACACAGCAGTATCTCCCCGGTGGTGCACAGCCCCGGGGAGCGCAGCCGCCTGCCTCCGAGCTCTCCCGTCCCAGCCCCCGGGCTCACCCAGGCTCGGCCGGCGCCTCCCGTGCCCCCTCGGTGCCACGGCTGCCGTCCCCTGCGGTAGCTCAGCCGTGCCTGTGGGACGTGTGGCCATACGCTACCGAACAGCGGGTGAATCAGAGCATGTCGTGATGACTTGGTGTGATTTTTTCCCATACCAAAATAGTTTCATGCTTAAAATACTTTCTACACTAACCGAAGGGTGCATGAGGCTGGGCTGGCTTTCCAGCACTCGGCTGACTTTCAGGCCCAGCTTAGTGCAGGGCCCTGCCAATAGACTGGGTCCTTCTGCCAAGGCAGCTGCGGAGGAAATGCAGTTATCAGGGGCCAGGCCTGTGTTGCTTGTTGCTTTGTGAAGTATCACTAAAAATTGAGAAACTCCTATGAATGTTGAAACAGTTGGCAAGTAGATCAGTACTTAACAGGCCCCCTCGGTTGTCCAGCTTTCAGTACTGCAGCCATCAGCTGCTTTATTTTGCCTTACCCAGTTCTGCGTTATCCACCAGCTCAGTTTTAAGATCCCATCCATCCTTCTGATGGTTGAGAAACTTCCCGGTACAGGTCAAGATTGCTGCTCTGCCAGACATAAAGTTTCTTTTCTTTGGGGAATTAATCCTGTCTGATTAGCCTTTGTGCTTTCCATTTCACAAGGATGGCCAAGCTGCATCTGGGTGTTCTCCTCTCTTCTGCTGCTAGATGACATCTGAGGACAAGCAGAATGATTTTTATAAAATAATAAACTCAGCGCCAAGTTCGCAATGCTGCAAAATTTACTGTGCCCATGTTACAAGGAGTAGGCATTCCTAGTTCAATTTATACCATGATTTCATTACTTTTTGATATAGTCCATGTTCACATTAAATGAAGGTAGTGGCGTAATTGCAGTTTAGAATGTGGGACTCAGGATGACCTAGATATGTTGGTCTCTCATACTGGCATACATCCTTTCAAATAAAATCCACCTTTGGGGCCATACAAAATTTTACATACTTAATGCTAATGTAACAGAAATAAATGCTAAACAGTCATTCTCACAAATAGTATCTTGTGCCAGGGTATGTCTGAGTGCTCAGTATAAATACATTACATGGCAAACTTAGCTTTTTTCTGCACTCAGACTGATCCCGGTTTCTCCTTTTGTTGCTTCTGATCATTCAGCTGATGGATAAACAGTTTGCAGATTATTGGCCGTTTGATAGCTTTCCAGGTTTTGGGGGTTGCTTTGTTTTTTTTTTTATTACTGTGGTGTGTGATTGTCATCTTTGCTCTGTGGAGTTGTTTTTTGCCTTCAACTTGATGACTGAAATTTTTTAAACAGGAGTGATGAATGAGAAACAGTTCTAGGAAGCCAGTGGACACCCGCCCGTGCCGGGACAGCCACTCCCCGGAGCCTGTATGCGTTGGTGCCGCCAGCGGCCGGTGGGAGGGGGCGTGCGGGGCTGAGCTGCACAGCCAGCTGGCGATAAGCAGAGGGCCTTCACTATGGTTTTACAAGGTCTGTGCCACTCAAATGCACGTGCGAGTTCACACATTCCCCTCCTATGTGGTGATCTAACCTAACATAAAACGTTTAGGGAGTTGCATCTCAGTATGGAATAGTGGAATTAACATGGTGATTTTCTTCACCAACAAACTAAATCAACGGGGAAATCCGAGAAACAAAGTATTGCCTTTGTTTTTCCATTCTTTGCTTGCTAGATTTAGTTATTCAGCCTTAGACTTCCTATCCTTACTCATGAACAGTGTTCCCGTGTCATCGTGCATCCTCTTTATCCCTTGTGTCGCAGTTGGCTGCAGTGGACTGGGGCAAGGAGCCAGTATCTGTGTGTGACACGGTGCTGAGCACATCGGTCCTGTGCTCTGCATGTAGTGCTGCAAGTCCCAGCAGGCCTTCTCCGCTGGTGTCTCATGAGGGTGTTTCAGACCCAGATACCCAACCAATGCCCATCAGGTTTTGGCTTTTCTCTGTCAGGGGTGGGGAAGTTTGTTCCTCCAGCTAAAAACCAAAGCCCAACCCAGGACCCCAGCACCGACAGACCTCGTTTGCAGCACTGCTCAGAGGAGCTGTTCTCAAGCGAAAACTTACCCCTTAGCATAGGCTGTGCTCAACTGGTCCCGATGCACCAATGCTGTAACATGTGGCCTTAATCTTCAGAAATGGCAAATCCTATTTACTGTGTAAGTATTTAAGCTAATTACATCTCTGATGTGAGGCACATGTGACAAACAGTTCACACTGTATCCTTTAAAAGACATTGAAGTCTTGGACCCTCATGAAGTATTCTGTGCCTCATTCCATTTTTGGGGAATCGTGTGTGTTCTGCAGTGTATTTAGCAATGATATCATTTAGTAATAATACAGAGGAAATGAGTATGTTACGTCTAGATTGCCCGTAAAGGAATTCAGAACAGGTTTTTCCTGGAAGCACCGTGTTTGCATTGCAGTTGCCCACTTACGGTACCTGGTGCATTATAGGAGTGATTTGGTAAACAGAAAGATGTTTTGGCTTTAGAAAAGCTGCATTTGAAACCAAACTCCCGTGCTGATGCCTTATATGAGAACACTACAGTTTCTCTGGTGAGCCTGCTGTGTGAAGCTCTGAACGGGCTCTGCAGGTGCTGCGGAGGGGCCAGGAGGTGAGATGGTGCCACGGAGGGGTGGCCAGCAGCCGCGGGGATGGGCCGGTGGCACAGGGCCCGCTCCCGCGGCAGGGAGGGCGGCGCTGGGCTGCCGGCGGGGATGTTCTGCTGCCACGGGAGGCAAAACCCCGGACGGCTCTTGGCCGGATGTCGCCACGTCCCCCGAGGCGTCCCGGGCGCCGGTGGGGCTTGGCACGGCTCTGGGCCCTCTCCTGCGCGAGAGGGTGCCCCGACACCTCGCCGTGCAGCGCCGGGGCAGGGCTCGGTGGGCGGGGTGCGGCTGCGGGGAGCGGGACACCGGATGGCCACAGGCACCTGCTTGGCTTCGGGAGCATTTCTGCAGGCTTTCACGGGCACGGGCGAGCTCAGAGCCGGCCCTTAGCTCCCTACTGGTTTTGGTCAAAGTCAAGACGCTGCAGAACAGCAGGCTGACAGACTGCCAAAAAATAAGTCAGCTTGCTGAGGAGCAGCCAGTAGATAATCCAGGTCTACTGCTTAAGAGACACAGAAATAACTCTCTCTTTCTAATTTCAGTGTAGTCTATTGTTGTTTCTCCCTCATTTTTCGTGTCACATTTGCAACCCATAGGATAACGTTTATATATATATAAAATGTTCCACTAAACAGTATGTCCAAAGTGCATAATGTGATAATATGAAGAAAATACCTGAAAACACGTTTAAGAAAAGCTATTTCTTATCTGATGTATATATACATGTATACGTCACAGCCTAAACCTGCAGGGAGAGTTCCTACTGATTATTAGCCTGCATAATTACAATGGTCATTAGTTACCACTGCCCTCAGAAGAGCAGAGAACAAATTGTGAAACCTTTATCAAATAGCAAAAAACGGTTTCTTCTTCCAAATGGTTCTGCTGCGGCCAAAGATGCCAAGGTTTGTTGGTTGCGCTCGATGGCGGGACATCCCTGTCCCCTCTGGGTCACCAAGGGCTCTGTGCTGACACGACCTTTCCGTACCGCATGTGCAGTGTGTGCACAGTCACACGTGAACACTCGTGCAAAATCTGTGTAGTTTTGCACTGAAAAAGCGTGTCCCACTAGCTCGGTTGTAGCTATTTGGGTGTGAACGAAGGGAGAGCAAAGATTTGGCTCAGAAGAAAGCAAGCAAGAAGCACTGGCAATGGGCACTGGATAGGGCTGCTCAAAAAAATGGGCAAAAGCAGTAAATAGGCAAAGGGAAGCTGTTTTCAGACCCTGGCATAAAATGCTTAGTAGGGAAAGAGTAAAACTGAAGAAGGGCCTGCTAAAATGCCACAGAAACTGGTCA
The DNA here is from genome assembly GCF_965140245.1 of Athene noctua. Classification (NCBI taxonomy): domain Eukaryota; kingdom Metazoa; phylum Chordata; class Aves; order Strigiformes; family Strigidae; genus Athene; species Athene noctua. The sequence goes on along the minus strand of NC_134048.1, from coordinate 24,227,621 downwards.
GTGTGATCGAAGATGGGAGAGAAAGCAGTTGGAGAGTAGCTATTCCCCAAGCCGGGCTGGGTGTGTGGCAGTGCTCGTTACTGGTGTGCTGTTAATCATGTACAGCTTGTACCAGTACCAGTAACAGCACGTAGCAGGGGCGAAGGCCAAGTAGATCAATTTATCATACGACCTTTGGGAGGCAGAAGTCTTCACCTACTTTGCATTCGATGAACTGATTCTTCCCTTTTCTGCCCCGAGGTCCTGACCCTTGTTCTCCCTCATTTGTGAAGGAGAGGGCTGCAGCTCGCCCTCTGCGTGTGACCTGACTTCCCAATTTTCTTGATCTTGGTTTAATCCAGTAAATTATTGGTCTTCCCGAAGTCATGCTAATTAAGGTTCATGGGACTGAGACTTCATCCTGGACATGAGTTGCAGCTTCCTCACCTTTCTTAACATGGCTTATAGTTGCAAATGTGTGAAACAAACTGGCAGTGTAGTGAAATCAGTCAGCTGTTGTGGTGTGCCACATTTTTGCTGCTTAATTAGCTCTCAGATTTGAGGTGCGCTGTCTGCTGGAATCTGCTGGCCAAAGGACTCGGAGCACATTTATAAATGCAGTGGGAGCCAGACATGGTGAGAGAAATTGTAGAAGGGCTTTCAGTGCTCTCCCTCTCAGGATACTGATTTACGACACGACCTTCACCCAGAGCAGAAGCGAGGTGCGAGGTGCAGCACGGTGTTGTCCTGTCCCGGGTCTCCTGTCCCACACAGCTGGTTTTCCGTGAAGCGTGCTCTGAGGTTAAGCAGACCTGGTTAGTGCAGATAGTGGTGGCCACTGATGGTGGTGTGTCCTCAGCTTGGTATCTCTGCAAGCACTCCTTGGGAGAAAATTTCTTTCCCCTGTAAGAAGACCCCCGTGTGGAGCTGGCTGCCTTTTCAAAAGCCAGTAGTGGTCTAAGGGATCGCATCAGTTTGGGAGTAAGGACTGGCACAACGGCTGTCATGAATTCTGTGGAATCTGCATATGTGTTAAAGTGCACTGTCAAGAAAGGTGATATTTCTCTTTCAAACATACGCAATTCAATATTTATCCCCGTTGCACCCCTCTGGGCACCGTTGGTGCCGCTCCCACCCCTGCCAGGTTCCTCGGGGAGCTCCTGCAGCGCGCCGCAGCAGCATCAGCTCCGGTGCCATGGGGCAGAGCGGAGCGGCCATGGGGACGCTGCGGCCAGCCCCGTCCCCTGCGTCCCTGTGCCCTGCTGTCACCAGGGCTCCTCCGCACGGGCTGACCTCCCGGCATCGTCCAGCAAGTCAGCGCCGCAGCGGCATGGCACTAACACTCACCTAATCGATAGAAACAATGCTTACAAGTTTAAAATAAATTTTATTATCTAATATTACATTCAGCAGTTAAAAAAATGAGGCTAGTGTTCTACCCCAAACTGGTAATTAGGAAAATAGATTTAGTGCTCATGGATGTGAAGGTAAAATAAATGAGGTGGAGGAAGTTTTGTGCTGAGCATAAAGTGTGAGTTTTGATTCAATTATTCTTAACACCCTGCTTAGGTCCCACAGAAGCCCGTGCATGGGGGCTCTTAAACCTATTCTAATTGAAGCAAAAATCAGTGGAGTGGAAAGTGTCCTGGCCCTTCAGGAGATGTCAGAGTATATAACATGGTAGGCACCTGGGGGTTTGGAAAACAGTGACAGCTACAAGCTGACCTTTGGCGAATTTAATCTGCAAATGGATTCCTGCTTAGGACAGCTAATGCTTTTAGTTATTGTAAAGGCTCGTTCCTGGATTTTAAAAAGATGAGAATAAATGGATTTCATGATGCAGCTCCTATGCGTGTTGCATAACAAACAGGTGGCTGGTGGATGTATTTAAGTGATGCGGTATATTGAAAAACTTTGCAGGACTTATGAATACATAATTATAATTCATGCACAATGGGGAGAATAATTTTTCTAGTTAATAAAGGAGAAAAGACTTGGTGCTTGTTAAAATGGAAATACACTGGAAAGACGGAGCCTGTTGAAAAGAAAGAGAAGGAGGTTGCTGATTTGTGTTTGTGTTTCATAAATGATATTCATAAGCATCACAGGAGCTTGTTATTCAGCTGGGCATTGCCTTTTGGCTGAGGCTTGCCATGTGAGATCCGAAGGGAGGATGTGATACGGTAACGTTTGCCTATTAAAAATCTTTTATTTTTCATTTCTGGAGTCGGGATTGTTTTATCTGGATTGCTCCTGTGTTTTACACGGTGTACACGAGCGCACACCTTCAGGCAAAGGCACATTGTAGGCAGAGGTAATCTCATTCCTGGGTGTAGTGGGTTGGTTTTAACCTTTCTTTTCCTTCTCTCCTTCCCTGCGGGGTCTGTATACCCTTCTCCCCCTTAGGAGACAGGAGGCCCCAAGCACGGAGCGGTCAGTGACGTGCTCAGAGCCAGCGGTGGTTCCGAGACCTGTCGCGCTGTGTTCGGGTCCGGACCCCTGCGCTGTCTCGTGTACACGGAGCCACTAAGCGACACAAAAGTGATTCTTAAAGCCCAATGTTACTGCTGTGACCCGTTCTGGCCTGCAGGACAGCTTTGCTGAATGCATCTCTGCACTTCGCCATGAAACCGCTGCCAGGTCCTGTGCCTTGTCGCAGTGAGTGAATTCAGACTAACCCGTGGGTCTGGCCCACGGCAGCCGAGGGCAGCAGCAGCCACAGACAGAGTGTCTTCACTTCACTTAAACAGTGCTCGGTGACTGGAGCGAGGAACTCGTGTCCCAGAATAATTCGGTGAAGGCTTTGGGCGTGGAGACTCCAGGCTCGTGCTTGTCTGATGAATGCTTCTGGCTTGTCACATCAGTAATCCCCATATTAATGAATGGCCCGTGAGGTGATGGGGCTGACTGACAAATCCTTGAAGTTACACACGTGTACAAGTAAGTGCCAGGGCGCTCCGAGGTGCTGTTTTACACCAACTTGCATCAACCTGCATGGGAGAGTGTGTCAGCAAGCATCCGGGGGGGCAGGCAGGTGGAAGCCTGGGAATTTGCCTTTCCTGAGGAGCTGACGACGTGGGGCAGAAGGCGCTTTCCCTCTCTCTCTGGAGGATCCACATGCTCCTCCGCAAGGCGTGCAGTAGAGCTGCGGAGCGCCCTGTCCCCGGATGGGTGTACTGGACGTACTGGGGTTCTTGGGCCGTCTCACTCAGAGACGCTGCCTCCGCGCTTCCCCCAGCACAGGCAGCTCCCGAGGAGGCAGCGTGGTCTCAGCAGAATAACGTAGGCTGTAAAACCTTACACCTTCCCAGTGAGACTTTAATTATGATACTACAGCTAGGAGAGGAAATCAAGCTGCTGCGCAACACTGTATGGAGTGTTACCCAGTCCGTGTCTTTGTCCGTTCCCTCTGCACCTAGTAACACATAAGGGTCCCCTCTGGTCCCAGTAACAATAACGCTCCCCACTGGTGTGGCACTGGGCTGCTGAGACAGCTCCTGTGCCGAGGTGGGCGCCGACCCCCCGGTGCCTGCGGCTGACCCCGGCCCTGCGCCACGGGGATCCCGAAGGACGGCGGGCACACAGTGCGGAGGGGCTGCGGGGCCTGTGCCCGGCTGCGCCCAGCACCCTCAACGGTTCCGGACAGGGCGAGGGCTGTGCCACTGCCCAGGGTGCAGCTGAGGCAGGGCTGGACCGCAGCGCGGGGCTGTGCTGTGGGACGCAGGAGCGGGTCAGACCCCAGCTCCGTTCTTGTCTTTGAGACAGGCGGGTCAGGAAGAAGCTCTTCTTCAGGCAGGAGCTTCCCGGGGACGGAGCGTCCCCCACAGACAGGAGCATCCCCGGGGCAGGAGCATCCACCGGGCAGGAGCATCCCCGGGGCAGGAGCATCCCCGGGGCAGGAGCATCCTCCGGGCAGGAGCATCCTCCGGGCAGGAGCATCCCCGGGGCAGGAGCATCCACCGGGCAGGAGCATCCCCGGGGCAGGAGCATCCTCCGGGCAGGAGCATCCCCGGGGCAGGAGCATCCTCCGGGCAGGAGCATCCTCCGGGCAGGAGCATCCTCCGGGCAGGAGCATCCCCGGGGCAGGAGCATCCACCGGGCAGGAGCATCCCCGGGGCAGGAGCATCCCCGGGGCAGGAGCATCCTCCGGGCAGGAGCATCCGCCGAGCAGAAGCATCCCCGGGGCAGGAGCATCCCCGGGGCAGGGGCAGGGGCAGGGCCGTGCCCGACGGGGCGGGCGGAGCTCGGCGCCGAGCCGAGCCGTGCCGAGCCGTATGGGAGGAGCCAGCGGTCTCCGCCGCCCCTGCGCCCCCCCCACCGCCGCCGCATTTCGCGGCCGGCCGCCGCGGAGCAGGGCGCGGGGGGGGGATGATGGATCCGCGGCTGCGGCTGCTGACGCCCCGCGCCCGCCAGCCCGCCGTCAATGGAGGAGGACGTTGAGACCCGCAAGATCAGCAGCAGTTTCCTGCGAGACCACAGCTATGCCACGGAAGGTGAGCGAGTGCCGCGGGGGGGGGGCCGGCGGCGGCGGCCCCTGCCCGCCCCGGCAGGTGGGGACCGGCCCCCGGCATCCGTCCGCATCGCCCCGCATCTTCGCCCGGGCCGGGCCGGGCCGCCCCCCGCCCCGCGGCGGCTGGTCCCGGGGGCTCCGCGGGGGCTGCGCCGTGCGGCTGGACCCGCTCCGGTGACTCAGCACCGGCTGGATTCCCCCCGCCCTGCCCCCGAGCCGGGCTGGCGGGGGTCCGGCCCCCCCCGCACGCCGGAGCCGCGGCGGAGCCGAGGGCCCCCGCCCCGGGGCTCCCGCAGCCCCGCGCCCCCCGCCCCGGGCAGCCGAAGTGCCCGGGCCGAGCCCGCCGCCACCTCCGTGCCGGGGCCGAGCCCCCCTCTCCCCGCTCGCCGCTGGGCTCCGCCGCCGCCGGGACCGGCTGGGGGAGCGGGGGGAGCCGGGCCTGTCCGCAGCCCCGCACCCGCCCGGGCCGGGGCTCCGCTGGTGCCGGCTGGGCTCGCTGGGGCTGCGGGCGGCCGCGGCTTCGCAAGATGCTTCAGCGGCTGCGGCGGGGCCGGCGGGCTCTGGGGCTGCGGCCGCCCTCGGGCGTCAGGAGATAGGGCAGATACCGTGCGGGTCTCGGCGCAGGAATTAACTAGTTGTCTCGGGGCTGTTTTTCCTACAAGCCTCCGCAGGGAGAAATACGTGCTCAGAGTTGTGCGTGGCAGAGGCGAGGGGAGGCCGGAACTGTCGGACAGGGCTGAGCCGGAGCCCCGCTGAGCGCCCGGGCCCTGCGGCCGCGGTTCCCCGTCACGGCTCGGGGCGCGGAGGAGACGCTGTGGCCATGTTCAGCTCCGGCACCGCCAAGGGAGCCGCAGCCCGCACATGACGCGGCAGCCTGCCACAAAGAGCTGCACCGGCGGAGGTGGGATGGAGGGACGGGACCGGCCGCGCCGCCTCATCCTCCCTGGCAGCCGAAGAGCTGTTGGCTCCGCCACAGCCCCACCACGACCCCCGCCTGGTCCCTCGCTTCCAGGGCAGACGCAGCTGCTGCGGAGCAGAGCCCAGTGCCCCATCCCTCCCGGTAGCACTGACCCCGTCCGTGAAACTTCAGAGAACGGGCTCCACACCAGAGAGTCTGAACAGGCTTATTAATAGCTTAATTAGTGGCCCAGGAGGCTTCCCCTGACTGTTTCACTCTCCTAAGGCTCTAGAGGAAGCCACCATAGGACCAAACTTTGGGGATTTTACGATTCCAGCACATGGCTAAAGAAGGGCTTATCTAGCAGGAAGGTCTTTGGTGTAATACAGTAATGCAGAGCCTTGGACACCTGACGAGCTGCAGCGAGCGGGCATCTGCAAGTGCATGTGGCTTGTGTGTGGCTGGAAGGCGAGTGCTCGGCGCTGTCAGCCCCAGAGGTGCAGGGGTGGCACCCCGGCGTCCCTGGCCCCGCTGCTCTCTCCGGTGGGCCGGGTGGCACGTGGGGCCACGCTGGGCTCCTCGCAGCCAGTTTGCCAGCCCGGGGTGCTGGGACATCTCTGCGGGGGGGATGGTGTGAGCTGGTGCTTCCCGCAGGGTGGTGCGGCCGGGATGGGGCTGAGCTCCTGTGCTCCGCGCCTGGCTCGCGCCGCCTTGTGCTGCGGTCTGTGGGAGGGTGAATGTGCCGGTGCTGCATTATAAAAGCAGCTGCAGCAGCCAGCAAATAAAAAATGGGATGAGCTGCCCTGTTGTGACCTGCTGAGAACTCGATTTTCCTGGTGGGAAGGATGGAGGGCTGAGATGAGCCTGCAGTGACTTCAGCCCGTGACACGGGGAGGTCTGGGCATTCTCCAGCTCGGGGTTTCAGGGATAAAACCTGGTGGTCTAGTAATCCGTGGAGAACTGCCCCAAGCTGTGTGCTGCCCTTTTCAGAAGAGCTGTGTGCGTTGTACCAGAAGACTGGAGCAGAAATGAGGCAGCCAGAGCGTGTGCGGTGGGCAGCCGACTACGCCAGGGTGATCCCCGGTACCGTGGCGGGGCTGGAGGAGCTGCAGGAGCGTTCAGTGGCTGCGTGTCAGCTGGGAGTTCTCTGCACCTTGTGCTGCTCAGGACTCCTGATGCTCCGTGCCGTGGTTCTGCCAGAGGAAGTGCTGAATGCTTTGAAATGGTAGAGCTTGCTAGTGTGGAAAAAAATTTAGGAAGATAATTCAGTTTTGCTTTTTCTATATGTGAAAGCAGCATATGGCTAAGACAATGTGGTTGGTAACCTGCTTTCTGTTTAAAAAAGAATAAAATCCTTCCAAATCCTGTTTCAGAAGGTGCAGACTTGCTTTGGAAATGAAGGTGTCTCTGGTGTGTCAACTGAGGGAACAAGTGGGGTTATGTAATTTCGTTTACAGAAGTGTTGTTGCTTAAATAGGTCTGGTATTTTTATGCAAATGTGGGGTGAGGATGGTATTTCAAAAGCACACACTTGAATGCCTTGTTCTTGTGTGGTGCTCAGAAGTACTGCTAATGAAGGAAGTGCAGCCATTGTGCTAATTCGACTTTAGTTGCCAGGGAATATTAAGTTGCTGAGATGCAGCGTGCATCCCCGGGGCTGGGGTCGCAGAATTCACCCGGTGCAGGGAGTGGGGAGAGCTGGTTCCAGGGTGATGCCAGTGAAGCTGTTCTCTGGCTCAGGCCCCGGAACAGCAGGGCTAATGTCAAAAACGCCCAGAAAATATGCTTGGTTTGTTCTGCTGCAGAAATCCATCTTCATTCGCAATTCTGCTGAGTGCCCGGCCAAAAGTAGGACAAATCGAGACTATTTGAATACAAACAAACCGTTTGAGTAGCTTCCACTTCTAGACATGCCCGCTAGAGATGTTGGAGGGCCCTTCATGCCCCCCCCCAGTTGGCCCATTTCCAGTAGCTTGACCCAAAATGCCCGTCTCTGAAGTCTTCAAGCTGTGGGTGTCACCTTTTTTGTGTAGCATTGCTGTCACCCGGCAAGTCTCTGAGTCCTCTTTGTGGGTTATAGGTGGGCAAACGCCTCCCAGCAAAGGTGGAACGGCATGAACGCCCCTGGTGAGAGTGGTGGTGGTGGTGAGCGAGCCCACGCGCTCGGCTGGTTTGGGTGGGACGGGGGCCGTGGCCATCGTGGCTCAGCTAACGATGGAACCAGGGCGCTCCATGCCCGTAGACACCCGTCCTGTTGCAGGGCCGGGTCTTCGATGGAGGAGGGATGCTGAGCACCGTGTTAGCCCAGGGGAGGCGGGTCCATTCTGGGGCAGGTGGGTACAGTGGCACCGCCAGCGAGGGGATGGGGTTCTCTTCTCCAGCTCTGTCCTGACCCCCTTCTGATGCTGCAGGATGTCCTGGGCTCCGCACGCAGACCCTGCAGGGTTTGGCCCCACAGTAGCTGTGGCTGGGTGACCCTTTTCTTGGAGACGTGTCCATTCCCGACGGTTTGGTATGATAGGCAGGAGGATCTCACGGGGCGTGAGGGTGCCCTGCACCCCAGGCACCATGGACCATGTTTAAACATGTCTTAAACATGACTTAAACATGTCTGCCCTGTGGCAAGCATCAGGAGGAGCCTCTGGGGGGGATGTGCATTCCGGGGGGTGCGCTTGGGCTGTACAGGCAGTGCGGTGCCCCCAGGCCCGCTGTGGCACCCCTGGCTCCCAGCGGTGTGCTTGGAGGGGGAGCGGTGGCCTCGCCTGGGGCTGCGTAGGGGAGGTGGCCCGTGGCCAGGTGGCTGTGCTGGTGAAGGAGGACCCTCGCCCCATCGCCATCACGTGGGACTGCTGTGGGGCCACCTGTGTCCCAGGGCCGTGCTGGCCCATGTAGAGGGACGTCCCTGTCTCCGGACAGCTCTGCCACGGGAGCGTGTCCCCTGTGGGCGTGTGGCCCCGCGCATGCGCCATGTCCCTGGGTGGGAAGACCACAACGCCCTGAACTTGCTCCCCAGCCACTGCTCAGCTGCTCCCTGCACCCCTTTTCCCAGGGTGGTGGCTGGTCTCCTCGCAAGTCTTTAATCTCCTTGAGGATTGTTTCCCAAACTGAATAGATTTTGCCATTGAGAAATCTGTCATTAAGCCGCCTTCTCCTTAGTTTAATCTTGTTTCTCCCAGCTGTAACCCCCATGCCTCTCTCAGTCATTCCCACCCCGCCATCGTGCTGTGGGAAGGAGCCCCGATGCTGGTCCCCTGTTCCCCCCCTCAACACTGGGGACGTGGCCCCACAAGCCCCCCACCAACACCGTGACAGGGCCTTCGGGTACCCCGGAGCCATCTCATGCATAAGCAGCCTCCACATACGGCAAAGGACAAGTTCAGACTCTTTTCTTCTGTTCTGGGGAGAGAAGCAATCCATGTGATTCAAACCTGACCAGTTGATCACCAGTTTGCTCAGGTGTTGGGGTGTGTGTCCATTTCCCGAGGGTTTTCCATCCCTCTCCCCCTCTGCCTGCCCAGGCCGTGGGGGTCGGGGCTGGGCCATGCAGCCCCACAGCCCTTCCAGGGAAGATTTTTCACTTTCCAGGTCAGTTTGCCAAGAGCTCGCTGTGTCAGCTACAGTGACTTTTTAAAAAAATCTATGTGTAGTCCCCAGAAAAGCACAAAGGAAGGTGTTTTCCCCCAGCGCTGGTCTCAGGGCGAGAGCGGTTGTGTATTTTTGTTGTTGCAAATGATGTGAGTTGCTGTTTAGGGATCATCTGGATTGGGATTTAATTAATCCGGGAACCTCCTTGAAGTTGTTGTTTTATCACATAAGTACTTTGATTACGAAACACAATCCTGTCCTTTATGCCTTTTATTTATATACATGGACTATGTTTAGACCTCCCTTCCTCTCCCTGAGCCTGTGCTCCAGCTGGGTCGGAAGGACCCACAGACATGTCTCCTTCTGTCTAATCCGAGGATCACTGCGAGGAGAGCGTGTAACTCCGCTGTTTGTAGTGCACTGCGTCAAAGCCGACTTGGGGATACTTTAATCCACGGATTAATGAGAGAATAGATGTGCCAGGGGACTCTGTAATCTCGGGATTACTGAGAGGACTGGGAGCAGGTAATGACGCGACTCCAACCTACCACAGATGGGCCCGGAGAGGGCCTGGTTGTCGGTGACGGCACCTGTGGGGCTCGCACCCCTCTGCGGGGACGGGGCTCGTCATCTCCCTCTCCTCATCTCCGTGCGAGTTCTAGGTCAGGAGCTGCTTCCCTCTCTGATGCTGGGGAAGGCCGGGTCGCTCCCAGCAGGCACCGACAGCAACATGGAATGGTTTGGCCCTAAAACCCAGTGTAGCCCCAGTCTCTGTTGCTGTAGGGGCCCATCTGCTATGGGCACCAGCTGTGTCAGGTCGAAGCCCATCACCAGTTGAAGCCTATCACCAGTCTTCCCCTCAAGCCCAGGGCGCTGCGGGTGCTCGCACGGCGAGCCTCGGGCTGCCGGCACAGCACAGCCCCCGCGTCACATTTCCAAACGGGATCGTGGGACTGAGTGAAGCGGTGCGGGAGGCCCTGGGGGTAACACGGCAGCTTTCCCCTTGCTCGTCTCATCCCATCCACTCTGTGCCTGTGTCCGTTTCATGCCTCCCTTTGGCTGTGTTTGCTCCTCAGCTGGCTCCGCCGTGATGTCCGGTCTCTGTAGACCACTGGTGTCTGGCCAGAGCGCTTGTTGGGCACACGGGGTCATCTTGGAGAGGGAGAAGTGACAAGTGATGTCCTTGGGGGTCGGGGTTGGCACCGGTGCTGTTCAACATCTTTGTTGGGGACAGGGACAGTGGGATCGAGGCCCCTCAGCAAGTTTCCCCCGACACCGAGCTGTGTGTGCGGGGACACGCTGAGGGAAGGGATGTGCCATCCAGAGGGACCTGGGCAGGCTGGAGAGGGGGGACGGGCCCACCCCATGGAGTTCGACGAGGCCAAGGGCAAGGTCCTGCCCACAGGTTGGGGCAATCCCAGCAAAACCCAGGCTGGGCTCGGAGGGGATGGAGAGCAGCCCTGGAGCCTGCCTGGAGGAGGCCATGAAGGTGCTGGGGGGGCTGGAGCACCCCCTGTGAGGACAGGCTGAGAGTTGGGGGGTTCAGCTGGAGGAGAGAAGGCTCCGGGGAGACCTTAGAGCGGCCCCCCGGGGCTGAAAGGGGCTGCGAGAAAGCGGGGAGGGACTCTCCACTGGGGAGACAGGATGCTGGACTGAATTTGCTTTTGATTTGACTCAGCCTTGCTCCTGTGCAAGGTTCTTGTGGCCGCTTGTGTGAACAAGAGTCTGCTGGGCTCTGCCAAACCCCCAACACCTCCTCCCCAAAGACCCGTCAGACCAGGTGATCATCTGCTGCCCTAAACCCTGGAGCTGGAGCAGAAGTGTCCCCCTGACAGGGTACTCGGGGGTGGTCGGCTGTAGGAATGAAGGTTCATGGAAGAGATCCTTTGAGAACGTTAAGTCCCAGGTGCTGGGATTGCTGGAAATGCCACTGGTGTGGGCTGGTGACTCCTGTAACTGCCGTGAGAGGAGAGGTGTGTGCTGGCTGGCTCAGAGGTGAGGCCCGCGGGGCCGCGCACACGGAGCAGAGCTGACGCGCGTCGACGTGGCAGGATGCTGATCAGGCAGGTTAAAAATAGCAGCTGCTTCCTCCCTGCTCCTCCTGATCTCGGCTGCGCGGCTGCGACCGGGAGCTGGAAGCGCTTAGGCTGATGTGCTGAGCAGGCACAAAGCCCCGGCTGCAGGCGGTACCGCAGGAGCGTGCCAGGCAGTGCCACGCCGGTGCCCGCTGCCACGGGGCTGGAGCGGGAGCCAGGGTGCCCAGGGAGGCCGGTCTGTCTGGAGCTGGTGGGTAAACACCAAAACACCCACTGACGTCTCATCTCGGCACGTCCCTGTAGTGCTGCCGGGACTCCCGGGTACCCGGCAGCCCTGCGCGGCAGCACCTGAGCTCCTCACGGCCCTCCCAGCGTCCCTGGGCCAACTGGGATGGGCCTGGGCATGCTGTGCCTGGCCCCCGCGCTCCTGGAAGGGACGAGGAGCAACTGTGGCCATCCTGCCCCAGCCCTGGGCACCGCAGCCCTGGTGTGGAGGCGTTCCGCACATTGCCCATACGTTGTCGGGCCGCTGTGCACAGCTTGTGTCCCACCGCCCTCCCCAATAAAGGCGTAATTGAGCCATTAGTGTCAATGTCTCCATTCAGAGTGGTTGTTCCAGCACCAGTTGTTATTTTTCTCCTGATGCATTGTGAGCCTAATTTCTTGAGGGGAAACATTTGAAGGGACTTTTATTGAGCGGTTTTGTTCTCCCGTAGCAGCTGCGGCCGCGGACGGAGCGGGGAATGGTACTGCTCCTCTTGCAGGGTGCCACCGGCCTTTGGGCTGCCCTGGGAGCGCAGGGAGGGATTAGTGGGACCTGGCTGCGTGTGGCAGCGAGCGAGGGGAGCCCTGGGCGCTGCTGCCATCCTTGACATCCTGGTGTCATTCCCTGTCAGCTTTGCAGTTGCATCCAGCAGTTGACTGGTTGCAATTTTTCACTTTGCCCTCGACAGCCCAATGTGGCAGACGGCTCCTGACCCCAGCGACCTGCAGCCCCTCGGCCTGCTCAGCACGGTGTGGGCGAGCACAGTAAGGTGACAGGCGGGCGGAACAGTCTGAGGTAGCGCCCTTTGTGATAGCTTTGCATTTTTGTTGGGGCTTTTCTCGTAACCCAGGTGTTTTCCACGAGCAGTGCAGACTTTACACTTTCCCTGTGTCAAGTTCAAGATTGTCCTAAGCTCTTTGGTCCTCTGAATCTGTCCAGCAGCACAGTGTTGCCTGGGCAGGGCTGGCCCATCCCACCCCAGGGTTTCTGTGATGAGTGCTCGTGGTGGCTGGTGGAGGAGCGCTCCCTGTCCCTGCCCGCGCTGGAGGGTGCCCCAGGGTCACTTGCACCTTGTCCTGGGGATGGAGGCTCTGCCGAATTCCTGAGAGGAGCCACTGGCCCCTGCCCGGAGCCAAGTGTGTAGGAGGCCCCAAAGTAGCTGCCCCTCCTCAGTGTCGTACCCTCTCCCGGTCAGCGTGAGGCCTTCTGAGAAGTGCGGGACCGGGCAGGTCAGTGGTGGAGTGGGAATGGGAATGGGAACAGGAATGGAAACGCAGCTGCCTGTGGAGCGGTGGCCCCTGGTACTGCTGTTGCCTTCTGGTGTGCAGCAAACACAAGTGGCAACTGCGGGAGGGAGCGAGGGACTGCGGCCCCCAGGCTGCTTCTGTGCCAGAGTGGAACCGGTGCCCTTGCGGGCACAGCGGGCCCTGGGGCTGGGCAGGTGCCTCTGCGGGTTCTGTGGGTTTTCTGGTTTGGTTTGGTTTGGTTTCCAGCCTTTAACTGCTTAAGCCTCCTGCAGCCAAACTATCACCACAGCTCCAGCTCCTTGGTTTTGGAGTCAGCTCACAGAGGACGTTGTAGTGCTCTGAGGCACGATATGTACTTTGGGAAGAAGGAAAAATGCCCAACAGGTTTGGAGCTTTGTGTTGCAGCCTGGTGGGGGGCTGCAGGCATCGCAGGAACGCGGGCGGCAGGGCTGGGCGAGAGCGGGGAGTCGTTTCCAGGCGGCCGGCCTATCCAGAAAGATCCTGCCTCCGTTGCAATGCTGTTTGTCTGCATTGCACAGAATTGTTCTGCAGCCTTTTTGTTTCCTTTAAAAACTGTTTCCCCACTTGCTCGTGCGCAGCAAGTCAGCTCTTGGGCAGCGCGCGATGGACCGTCCCTCCCAGCGCCGCGCTAAAGCCGATCCCGTGAATGGAAAGGTAACCGAAATAGAAACCAGAACAGACAACTAATCTCCCATTTCGATCTTCTCTGTCCTACATTTCCGCTGATTCCCTAGTGCAGTCATAAAACACGACCATTATCTCAGCTTCCCGAGTATGCAAACAAATTGCTGTGATTTTCCTACCCTTGGATCAGGCCGTATCCATATTCTCTGAATAACAATAAAACGTTAATGGAGATAAAGACTGTTATCTCCCTCATGTCTATTTTGTCATTGGAATAACATCTTTAAATGTTAAGAGTGCTGAGATTTATAGATGCCAAGTCTTCTCAGCAAAAATAAATCATGTTCCATAGTGCACATTAACATTTATTGCTGCTGTATTATCTCAAGCCAGAGCAGGCGTTAACCCTGTGACAACATCCTCAAAGGGGATTTTAAATAATTTTGTGGTTTAATTTAAAAATTCTGTTTGCTGCCTGGTTTGATCTGCAACTCATTCTAGCGCAAGGGTATCAGAGTGGAGACTGCCCAAAATGCTGATAACCAGCTCCCCAGGAAGTACGGCACGGGGAGAATCCCTGGATCCCGAAAGAGCCGCTGTTTCAGCTGCAGCCTCAGTGAACCCAGCCCACACATGTGGCCTCCTAATCATGCTCTTTCCAAGGTTTTGTAGACTTTGGAAGACCACTGTTTTTTTAAGCTTCGTCTTGGTGTTTTCATTCGTGATGTACGAGTCCTCGGTGACATAGATGTTGATAGCAAGATAAACGTATCTCAGGTGTTACTTGAGGCGCGACCCGAGCCGGCGTGGCCCTGCAGTCAGCGCCGCTTTGGGTGAACCTGGGTGAGGAGTCGTTAGGCCATTTCCTCGTGCTCCCTTTGTTAGCTCCTGAGTAAAGGAGAGACAGTCTGGTGAAGAGCAGCCAGTCTGGCCAGCACAGGCTTGGGACCAGACACCGAGTCCCAGCTTTCAGCAGTTCCTTCCTGCTGCCAGTCCTGTGGCGTTAGCAGCTGATGAGCAACGTGAGCTGGGATGACAGATCACTTCATTGCAGGCTGAGTAAATTTTACCAAGTGAGAAGGGGAGGGAGGTCAGGGTGTGCGGAGGAGCCCGTCCTTCCACCTGTGTTGTTTGCAGCGCTCGCTGATGAATCTGTCTCGCTGCAGAGCGCAGACTGATGGGCGCCAGATGCCGACCAGCGCTGGGGGGGCTGAGGCTTGTTTAACACCTGGCTCCTACCCATTAAACTTGCTCAGAGGCACGGTGCAGAACGCCGAGTGCTTGTACTCTGGTGTTCCTGGTGCCGCTCCCACAAAACCCACCGCCAGGAAGAGTGCCCATCTACACGTGGTGTTCCAGGGTCACGGCAGCCCTGCGGAATGTGCCTCCAGAGCTGTGCCGTGCAGGCCTGGGGCGGCTCAGCCAGCATGGAACTGCCTGCAGGAAAGTGAGCTTCGTTTCCTTAGGGCCCCTGTTCCGTCGCTGCCTGGTGTGGTGCCCGGGAAGCGGGTGCGTGGGGTGACCCTCCAGGCAGGAGCAGGGCACCGCTGGCAGCTCTGCTGCCATCCACCTGCCTCCCCCCGGGGCACGTGCCTGCTGCTCCCAGTCTGGGGAGGCTGCTCAGAGCCCAGCTCCCTCTTCACTTGCTTTTGTCACCATCCTGCTCTCCGGGTGCTTAGGAGTCTGTTGGGAGGTCATGCTGCTGGTGTCCAGCTTTGGCTATTACTCTGGTTTAAAAGTTGTGATAGAACTGTTACAGAGCAGTGAACAGCCCAGATGCCCCTTCAGCCCCTCATGTATGTCCCCAGATCCCTTGTGCAGGGTTCAGAGAGTTTATTTCTTTTCTTTAGACACTTCATTTTAAGGGAAGCGCTTCATGATGTTCTGTCATAAAATACTGTTGTGGGCCCCAGGTGCAGGTAGCTGGGCTGTACAGCTCCGAGGAGCTCTCTGAATGCCGGGATGAGAGCTCTGCACTGAGAAAATGAGACACTTGATGTTTCCTGAGCGAGTGAAACGGCTCTTGTGACTGATGATGGTGTTTGTCCCACTGAGGCAAGAGGGTTGTCCAGGGGAGGGGGAAGGTTGTAACCCCACCGCCTGCAGCAGGAGATGATCTTAAGCAGAGTGTTTTACTGGGGTGCATAATTCACATGAAATGTAACAGAAGGGAGCTAAACATGTCACATACTTAATCTGAATTTTCTGAACACTTACAGGCAGATACATATAAAATGAACACCTTTCCAAACCCATGTGTATCAAGCAATTTCCACCTGTCTGGCAGGTAGAGGAAGCTTCTGTTACAAGCAGATTATTTCGTGACTCCTGGCTCAGGATCCTTGCACTTGCTGTTTCGGAGCAGGGGATGTGCTCTGCTGCTGGGAGCCAGACGTCGGCAGAGGTGGAAGCGGCTCCAGCCTGGGCTGGGAAGCTGTCTGTGGAGATGTGTGTCTGTGTGGGATCAGGGGAATGGAAGAGGGAGAATTAGAGAGGTGGTTTCTGAGTGCCCTCCCTCACCATGCCTAAATAAACTTGGCCTCGGTTGCAGTAGGCTGACAGACCCTTAATTATAATAACAGCATGAGCAGTGTTGCTTTGTAACTGGTTCCCCACAGAAAATTTCTGGCTAGCAGGAGTGGTATGCCAGATGTCTGCTTGTGATTGCCTCTGGTTGGGAGGATCAGCTCGGGGTAACGCTCTCAGCTGGAGGGTACAAATCACGCAGGTATCCGGGGGTGGCTTGGCCTGTTTGCCTGGTTTCTTGGCAGAAGCCAGAGTCCCATCACATAGGCCCACCACAGTCTTTCCAAGCGCCTCTGCAGCAATTACCTTCTGCAAGAGTCATTATGTTGGAAGGCACTGGAGTGAGCGGGGATCTGCACATCTCCAGCCAGTGTCGTGCTGCTGAATTTTGGCTGAGTTCTGGAGAAAGCGTCCCTCTGCCCCAGCCCTCGTTGTGCTCTCTGGGCTAGGCGTTCGTGCAGCCACCAGACCCGCCGTGATTTCAGCCTGCCGAGACACGGCCACGTGCAGAGCGTAGCCGGAGCCATGTGGCGGCGGGGCCCTGACTGCCGTGGCAATGCCTCTGAGGCCCAGGGCTTTCTCTGGGCTGGAAAATGCACTGAAGGATGCTCTGAGACGGTGATTTTTGCATCTGCTGTGCTCTTTGTGTCGGAGTAGACAGCAGCCTGGGGGCTGGGCAGGGGAGAGAGTTGGAGGCACAGTGGCTGTGAGGAGTCTCTGCGCTGTTGCTAGAGAGCGCGTTAGGCTGCGGTGCGTGAGGAAGCTGGAGAGAAGCCACCTCTCCCGCTGCTGGCACCCTGAAGGTGTCTACTGTTCGTCACAATTAGCAAAGTGCAGCTGAAAGCCCCTCTCCCCCCGCACCAGCTAGGTCTGAGTCCCCCTCCAGCCAGAGAGTCTCAGTTATGGATCCTGTTTCATACTGTTGTTTGACACCTTGATGTAATATTTTCATTAGAAGTCCTGCAAAATACAGCAGCTTAGTGTTACTGATGAAGTGCCTCCAGCTAATAACAGGCTATTAAGCTTTTTTCAGCAATGGAAGTAATGAAGAAACATCCTTTATTAGTCATTAGGCATAAAAATAAAGTCAAAGGTCAGTACTTGTGGCATGAGCTGGTTTAGTTCGCCCAAGGTTGTGTTTGCGACGCCGGCAGAGATCACCCCGCAGCCAGGGCTGTCCCCGGTGTCCATGGAGCCAGATCCATTTCTCCTCGCTGGCCTCGAGGTGAGCAGAGTTCCGTGTTCTCTGTCGGTGTGCGTCCGTCGGGTGACAGTGCCCCGGCTGCGAGACGGATGCGGGGATCCAGCCCCAGGCAGGCGCTCGGGGGCCGCTGTAAGGTCGGTCAGAGAGCAGCGGCTCCTGGTTCTCATCCTTCACTAGCAGCTCTCAAAGCCGTTCATAAACGAGATGGGGCTTCCTGCTCGTATTTCACAGATGCACTTACCGACTCTTAGTGCACTTCCAGGCTGGGCACTGATCCTGGCAACGCTGCTTTGAAGCTAGAGCTGAAGTCTGCAGCGTTACCTTGTCTGTATGGGGCTCTTGGGAGGAGACAGTGAAGTCTTGTCGTGTTGGACATCTGATCTAACGTAAGAACTTTCTAATTAGGATGTTTATGAGTGAATCACATGTGACACTTTCTTTGCTCTTCGCTGCAAGCCTGAGATGTGTGTGAGGATGTGGGGAAGTGGATCATCCTTTTTTTGGCTTTGTGTCACCCTAATGCATTATCTCCATCTGGTTGTCTCCTCCCCCCTCGTGTCCCTCAGCTGGAAGTAAGCGTGTACCAGTGGCTATTAATAGCTGAATCCTGCAACAGTCTGCTCCTGCAGATGGGATTCTCCGCTTCTGAAGCCTAAAACTCATTACAAATAAAGCAATACGCTGTGTGGTCCTTAATGCAATTAGGCTTGCTCTAAGTGAGGTTCTCGGGGCCAAACACCACCCTCAGTTTTGTGAAGGCTGCCTGTCGTGTCCTGGCCCGCAGATCCCCCCCGGCAGATCCCCTGTCCCTCCCGTCGCTGACGCCACAGCACTGTCTGCCTGTTGAACAGAGACACGAGTCCTGGTCCCGATGCCCCTGGCTGTGCTGTTCTGATATCCCGCGTGGTTTATGGCACCAGGACGGGTGAATTGTTGCTCTGCAGCTTGTCTAGGTTGCTCGAGGATGCTGGCTGTCGAGGGCTTTGACTGGGCTCCTTTCCTGCCATCTCCTTGAACAGCTAAAACCAGTCACAGTGCCAGCTGCCCACTTTGCACAAGGATTTTCTGTGTGGCGGGTAGAAGCCAACTCTCCCTTTCTGAGGGGAGTATTTTACCTGTGGGAGGAGGTGGAAGGGCAGAGGAATGTTCATGAGCATTTCTGGGACCCCCTTTCTGAAGGGACAGGCAGCTGCGCATCCAACAGCTAAGGGTGGTTGGTTGTGTCTTCACTCTCCACCTTGCGCACCCACATGCTTGGCAGCACACACGTACACTGGTGAGCCCGCTCCTGCTTGCCGGGCTCGGCACTTACTAGGAGGGGAAAGGGAGAGAAAAGAGCAACCGCCTTGGCCTGGGAGCAGCTGGGACCCTGGCTTAAGTGCACTAGGACAGCTTAGGCGAAGCAGGCAGAACGCCCATGGCAGGTTCCCAGGCAGGGCACCGTCCCCGCGGGGGGGTGCGTGGCTGCAGGCAGCGCCGAGGGGCGCGGGGGCACGGCGGGACGGCACTGCCATGGCCCTGTCAGGTGCCGGTGGCTGGTAGCATGACAGATTCAAAGCTGTGGACTTCTGTGTTTATTTTTGTTCTGCTTGGAATCTTGGAAACTCTAGCTCATTTTATTCTCCAAATTGCATTTTGCCTCATCTTCCCGTAACTGTGTCAGTCTGTTGCTAGAGTTACAAACCCGTGACATTATTCTATAGATCATTCATAGATCCCTTGCTTGAATTTCACACCTCCCTGAGCTGCTCAGGAGCCTGAAGGGCATCCTCGCACAAAGGCACCTTGGCCACTGTTTCTTCTCAGGGGGCTCTGGCCCGCCCCAGGCAGCGACCAGCATCTCCTCAGCCGACCTGATGGCAGGATCAGGCCGTTTGCCTCCGTGGCACCGTCGAGTGGAGCCAACAGTGACATGACTCTGTCCTCGATGTTGATGGCCAGGGTCTGTCCTCATGTCGACTGCCAGGCAGCACCCCCAACCCTCCTCCTCCTCCATTGTTTATTTGCAAAACAGAAAAAAATGGTATTTCCCTGCCTGGTGTATAACAAGTACCAGGTTCCCATACAACAGTCCTGAGTTGGAAAAGCAGGAGAGGTGGGGCTCTTGAGAAAGTGTTCCTTATTCTATGAAAACACAAAAAAATCTGAAAACGTTGGAAATTCTTCCTGAAGGGGAGTATGAAACATTGCAAAGTGAACTGATAATGCATATTTCAGCAGGATTTCACCTACTGGGCCTGTGAGCTTTGCAGAGTTTCTGTGGTGTAATACTCATTGCAAACAGGAATAGCTCAAAACACAAATGTGATCAGGGCAGAAGAAATAAAGTCAGTTTGTGGTTTGGGCAGCTGTCCCACAGGGGTTGATGTGTCTAATTCCGGGCTGAGAACTGAGAATTTTGCTAAAATTTCTGCTGAAACCAGGACATCTGTCTTCTCAAATGGCAACCTGTATATTTTACTACTTTTCTAACCAAAATAGCAAGCTTGTCTTCTGCCATGTGTTAGAATAAAATCCTTGGTAGGTATGGGAACAAGATAAACCCAAACGAATTTCATTTTGAAATGAATAGCAGAGTTCTGGCTGAGCCCGTGGCCTGTGTTTGATCCAGCAACACCCCCCCCAGCAGGGAGCTTGTGCGGAGCCCCCACATCTGTGCAAACCCCCGGGGCCCTGGGAGTGCCAGCCACCTCCTGCCTTTGCCATGGGAGCTGGTGCCTGCGGGGCCCCCGCGGTGCTGTGACGGGGACGGGGACACCCAGAACCGCGGGGACACAGGGGGGCTGGCCCTGCACCCCTCGGCCCTGCCTGAGGGCCAGGAGGGGCGGTGGGCCGGCGGCGGATGGAGTGGGGAGAGGCGGGAGGGCCCCTCGCATGGGAGAGGGACGCGGGGTGGGACAGAGACCTCCTTCAGAGGCAGGAGGAGGGACCCTGCACAGAGCTGTGTTTAGAGAGAAGCTGCCAGAAATTGCGCCAAATTGTGCTCATGTCTGGTGTGCTTCCCCCTGCCAGGGACCCACGCAGCCCTGGGAATGAGCGAGGCTTTGGAGTTTTATTCTTGAAGGTTTTGTTTCTTTAATTAAGAGAGGTCTGCTTTCTCTTAAGAGAAAAACCTGCTGTTAAAACTGTGAGGTTGTTTTTAGATTCATTTTACCTCTCCTCGCACTTTTTGGAGGGCAGTGTCTCCTCAGGGATGCTCGTGTCCCGTGCACAGGAGCCGTCCGTCCCGGTCGGGCTGGGGGTGCTGCCCTGTCTCTGCCTTGCTGGAGTGGGGCGACGCGTCCTGCCCGGAGGCGTTGGTGTGTTTATATCCTGCGGCTTGTGCCGGAGCTCCCCTCCGAACAGGGGCACCACAGCTCCCGCTCCGCTTCGTGCCTTTTCCGTTTGCCAGGTGATAACGCAGCTGGGCTGAAGAAGATGTAGCTGTTCACTTTGCTGGCTAGAAATAATCGTCGTGGCTCCAGACAGGAGACACGCCCTGGTTTGAAGTACCACGGCGCAGCTGAATTCCTGACTTCTGTGGCACTTTGTTCTTTATCTCTCAAGAGCTACTGCCTCACCAAACCTCTTTCTTTCATTGCAATCTGTTTCTGACAACGTGCGAAGTTATTGACAAGGTGATGAAATCTGGTGGACTAGGATTTGCCAGAAAAAAAAGGCTTTTCTCCTCTGCGTGTGCAGTCTCAGGCCTGCAAATGAAACCATCCCCCTGTAAAACCCGTGTGCCGATGCGCAGGGGACGGGGTTCAGGGCAGACAACGACTGCCGGGCTGGTGGTCTCACAGCCATGGGTCCAGCGGTACCTTCTCAGTCATGTGCAGGCCTGGGAAGAGATGTGGGTGATTGTGAGCACAAGGGAAATGCGCTGAGATATCGTCCTTGCGAGTTCTCTTCCCTCAGGTGCTGGATACTGCTCACCAAACCTCGTCCTGTGCCTGGCTGGATAAACCTGCAGCAATTTTATCCCCTGGGAAGAGGAGTGGTTTTCAGTGCTGTGTTACAGAGTCAGTCTCAGGATGCATCTGTTTCGTATCTGCCCGGCGTCCAGGAACTTTGTGTTGTGGCAGGTGGCCCGGGCAGGAGTCACCGCGCTGTTTGGTGATGGTGGCATGGACACGCTTCTGGGCACAGGCCCTGGTGTGGGCTCCGGGAGTGCTCTGCCACCCGCTGACAGACTTGGCTTCCTCAGGGGGGTCAGGGTGAGAGGATGCGGACGTGGTCAGACAGCACAGCGCTGGGAACCTGCAGGGCCAGGTTGGGCGGGCTCTGAGCAGCCTGGTCTGGTTGGAGATGGCCCTGCTGGCTGCAGGGGGGTTGGACCAGATGCTCTTTAAAGGTCCCTGCCAACCCAAACCCTTCTGTGGTTCTGTGATCCCTTAAATGGCCAGACACTCCCAGTGGATGATGATACCAGCTCATCCAGACAAAGCTTTTGGGAATAGTTTGTTGGGAAGAATCCTGTCTTGGCAGAGTGCTTAGAAGGACTTTAGTTCTGCAAAGTTAGTGTTTGGGTTTAGGTGACATTATTCCTGGCTGTTCTGTCGCCTTCAGCTGTCCTTGCAGAGGCGCCTTTCTGGGAGCCAGGCCTGAAACGCCCGCTTGCCCGCGGGCGCCTGCGGCCCCGGGTGCCCCAGCCCCGGCCAGCCCAGCCCGGTGAGGAGCTGCAGAGGAACTGCATCTCCAGCCCTTTCAGTAGGAATGGGCTGCCTTTTCCTGGTGCAGTTTAAATAGTCTCTGTGTGACAGGACATTAAAATAGAAGCTTGTTTTAACCATTGCACTTGGTTACCTCCAGTGTGAGAAAGCTAATAGACAGCTTGGCTAGATTGTCAGATTTAGCTTTTGTTACGCTCTTGGCAGTGCTATTTGGAGGCTGGAAGGCTATTTTAGGTATATTTAATTACAGTTTTTTCTTGCTTAGTGAATAGCTGCTGGTACAATTATTAACCTGTAGTGAAAAATGCTGAAGCAGATGGGAAATATTCAAGGCATTCTTTTGCCCCATCCCCCTCCAAAAGACGGGGAAAACAATATTTATATCTATCGGCAGGCATTGTTTTCTGGCCAGCAGGGCTTGCAAGCAGTTTACTGTGTGCGTTTCTTTTACTTTCCAAAAGCCATTGATTTTTGCAGTGTTGCAATTAGAAAACAAGAAGCCTATAAAATGATGTTATTTCTGTATTTTAAAATGGAGTTTCAGTCCCCTGCTGTCTTTTTATTGGTTTCCCCCCTTCCCAGTGCCGCTGAATGTTGCTTGAGTCAGCATGTTGTAATTGGCCTGTGGAGATCCAGGTCTTGCTGGTATCACTTAAAACCCAAACGGCTTCGCTACAATTTCGCCGTTCTTGGGCTTCCTGTGGAACAGAAGAGTGTAGGCTCCTGCACAGCTCCTACTGCAGTTGTATTGACTGGGAGCACTTGGCTAATCACTTCTGTAATTAAATTCTTCACTAGGAATAAAGTTAATCTTCTCCGAGCATGTAAAACCTGACCCGCAGCCTGAGCAGGCAGAAACGCTGTTGTTCGTAGACACCTTTATCCAAGCACAAAGGGTCCATTCCCAAACCAAAAGCAATTAGTATAATTAGATATTCCTCATCCTGAGCCAAGGGTATATAATAATAAACTGTAACTGATATGGCACCTTTCCGCTGAAGATCTCATAGATTTTCAAGGTTGGAAGGGACCGTTTTGCTTGTTCCCTTTGACCTCTGGTGAGACACAGCTCTGCTCCAGCCCCGTCCATCCGATGGGGTCATCAGTTCTGCCTGTCAGGGTGCTTGGGACCGATGCGGGGAGTTTGTTGGGTTTTTTTTCTTTTTTAGATGAACATTTTCTCAGCCCTGTGGTGCTCAATAAGTTTGGCAGAGAGAAATTGGAGAGACTTTCCCCAACTCTTTTTCTCTGTGTTTGCATAAATACATTAATAAACTAATTGACCAAATCCTTGCTGGCTGGTGGAAGCATTGCACTGGCTATGGGTAGCTGACTTGAACCATGCGGTTTGGTCCCAAGGCTTCTTTGGGTTTTTAGAAGAGGCTCAAAAAGTGCCTATTTGCATCATCTTGAAATATTGACATTCCAAGCACAAATAGTTTTGCATAATTTATTACTCGCTGTAGCTTTGCTCATACTCCTAAGCTGAACTTCAAAGTACTGCCTCCTCACTCGTAATTATTTATGTGCAGCAAAACAAAACACTAAGTGCCATCCAAGCATTGCTGCGTCTCATTTGATGGAGAAACTCAAAGTTCTTTCACAGTTATAAGATTTCTCGTTCATTTATTAAGGGCCAAAGTCAGCATAAAAAATAACCTTTCCAGCAGCCATAAACATTTGTCTTCCCTGGAACTTAGACTGATCAAAATAAAGCACTTACGGAAAGCAAATCTGTATTACCTGGATGATGCCAGGTACTTGCCATCAGCTGTTTAATTTGGCCAATTAAGGTGTATTTGTCTGTTCCACTTTAATTTAGAGTGAGATCCACTTGCCAGTTCTCACACACTGCCTCGGTGCAGCAATATTTCAGCTGCAAACAATGTCAGGGAGGGTTCCGATGTGACGACTATTATTTACTTCCCCCAATTTATCTGTGATACCTGTTATCTTTGCAGCAAATATTATTATATCTAAAATCAGGAATGAAGGTGAAAGGTGCAGAACCGCTGCAGTCAGCAGAGTGCTAGGGATGCCCTGATGGCAGGACTTCACCAAACCTGCCAGTTGTTAGGTTCCCCTCATCGCGATCCTGGGTCCCCTGCCCATGGCTTGTGCCCCAGCTAAAGGGCTATGGGGGGAGCCGTGGGACGCGCCCTGGGCACCTGCCCCTCCCCTCGCTGGGTGGGTGCTAACGGGGGGTGCCAGGAGATGTTACCAGAGACAGGCTCTGGATGAAGCGGTGTGCATGGATCGCTGAGCACCTTTGTCATAAAACAAACGGCCTGTGGTCAGTTAATCATATAAAGAAATGTCTCCCAGACCTCATGGCGTTACTCGTAAGTCCTAAATCCTCTTGCAGTTTCATAAACAGAACATCTGTTAAAATAGGGAGAAATTACAGTCTGGAACGGTTGTTAGAAATGTGGCTGCCGCAGATTGGGGGTGCAAAGGAGCGCGATTATTTATTCTTGCAGAAGGCCGGTCTCTCCACCACTTGAGCCGTCCTTTTCTCTCTCTCTCGCAGGCCTCCTCGGGCCGAGTCCCCTCTCCTGCTCGGGCCCCACAGCGCCCACGTGGCTGGGGCTGGGACCTGCCTGCCCGGGCACGCTGCCATGGGCTGCGTGTGCCTTGGGCTGCTGGCCCAGGGTGCCCCATGCACGGCTGATGGCTGCCTGACCTTGGGTGCCACGTTGGTCCCCAGCGCCAGAGCCCGGCCACCGCGGCGTGACCAAGGGCTGGCAGCAGCCCGGGGCCCCGCGCAGGCTGGTGCGTCCTGGCATCGCCCCTGCTGTGCCGTGCGGATGAATCCTCTTTGTTTCCCGCCCTTGCCTCTCCCCGCTGGAGGGGAAGGAGCATGCTGGAAGGCCAGGAGTGTGTCCGCCCTCTCCTCTAGTGCCACCAGCCGCTCCCAAGGCCAGCGCTGGGCGCGCAGCAGCTGACGGGGCCGTGGGAGACGCTCTCCCCCGGCGCGGGCGGCTGCAGACACCCTCCCGCTCCCCAGGGCTGGGGCTGCTGGTGGGTTCCCCAACCCGCCGTGAGCCTCTGGCAAACCCCCTGCCCTCCCCCTGCCCTTCCTGGGCTGCACTGGGGTGAGGCCCAGGGCACCAGTCCTCTCTCCTCTCAGCCAGCGCGTATGGTGGAAGCGCTCCCAGGGACTGATGGGCCGTTAATTGCTTACAGCAATTAATCCAGGGGGCACCTGGACAGTTGATGTTGCAGTTCATTTTGCTGCTGCAAAGCCAAGGAGCTGCGCATCGCAGCACCAGACTCTGACACGGGCTAGTTTGGCAGAGCCTGTCATCACTAGGTCCCGCGTTAACTGCCAGAGTGTGCGTTACCTTTTCGGTAGAAAGTCACAGAGTCACTGTGTTGCTTTCCCCTATATTTATCTAATTCTGTGTTAAACTGTCTTGAAGTAGCTCCCAGCCATGTAAAACTGGGTGCTCTGGGCCCTGTTACGCTGCCTTTCCACACTACTTGGTCCTCAGTCCCTGAAAATCAGTTGCTTCTGTTGAAGGCCTAGAATTGATGTCTGTTGCTTTTCCATCATGATTAAAAAAAAAAAATCTAACTGTGGCCATCCCAATTTACAGTTCGTGTTTCAAGAAAGTGGCTCTTACGTCTTGCCAACCCTCAGCATGTTCACTTGTTAAATTATGCATATG
This sequence comes from Athene noctua, assembly GCF_965140245.1. NCBI lineage: Eukaryota > Metazoa > Chordata > Aves > Strigiformes > Strigidae > Athene > Athene noctua. The sequence goes on along the minus strand of NC_134048.1, from coordinate 24,202,400 downwards.
CTAATGAAGTGTGAAAATCAGCCAAATAACAACTCTCTGTAATCGCTTAATGTCCCCAGAGCATTGTGGTTTTTTTATTATTATTATTTTATGATTTGTGACCTATTCTGAGTCATGTTTCTGCAGGCCGTTCTTCCAACAACCAAGGTGAATTACTATTTTCCCTTTTCCCCTCAGCCCAAACATGTGCTCACAACCCACAGTGCCGCTTGCGTTTCCCATTTTGAATTAAGTAATCCCCAGATTTCCATCGGAGCGGGGAGCAGCTTCCCAGCACAGCTGCTAAAATCCACACCATCACCCTGGGCTCGCACCCGGGCGCGCTGGAAGGCCCCACGGCAGCCGTTGGGCGTCCTGCGATGGCCCCTCGTGGGGAGGGTGCTGCTCCTGCCCCCGTCCCGGGGCTGAGGCACCGTCTCGCCTTGCGCGGCGGCAGCCTGCTGACCTGCCCAGAGCGTCGCTGGAGCGTTACGGCAGGAGCTGGTGGCCCCGCTCTCCCGAAGCCGGTGCAGACGGTTGTGCCTGGCGCAGGCTGTGCCGCCGGCACGGGAGGGGCCATGCTGGCCGCGGGCCCCCTGCGCCGGGAACTGCTGTTCCTCCCCCGGCCGGCCCTGGGGTCGAGGGCCGTGTTCGGACGCTGCAGCGTCCCACCCGAGGGATGTCCCACCTCCGTGGCACCCGTCCCTCTTGGCGGCAGAGACTGTCCCAGAGTCGTTACCGTGAGAGGGCTCCGCCAGGCTTCAGGAGACCCGACGGGGCCAGCACTGACGTGCGGGGTCACCGGAGGGGGGTGATGCTGCGGGGATAGAAGGGAGCCCTGGACTGGAGCTGGCTGTGACCCAGATTTAAAGCAAGATTTAGATCTGTTCTGCATGCTATGTGGCCTTAGTCCAAAAATGTAATTCACTACTTGGCAAACCTCAGCGGGCAGCAGTGTGGGGAGGGGAAGGTCGGTGCCTCGGCTGTGGATAAGCGTCGGGCAGGCCACGGGTGGTGTGTGGAAGCGGCGTTGCCCAACAGCTGCCAACATCTGGTAACCTACTCTCTCACTGGCAACGCGGGAGGAATGGAGAGCGGGGACCCAGCCCTTATCTCGCAGAGGCGTGGTGGTGATTAATACTTGAAAAGCCCTGAAATAATTTCCAGGAGATGGTCTGTAAGAGGACATATTATTTATCACTGAGTGTTTTCAGTGGAAGTCAGTGGATGTTGCATAATTACATGTGTTTGGTGTTGGCCATGGGTGCTTGAGACGCACTCGATAACCTCTCCTATGGGGTTGGAGCCATTTTTCACACTCGCCCCACTCCTCTCATGTCGGTAACAGGTTTGTGTTCAAGATCTTTATACTCGTGGTGCCACGCCATCCACCTGTGATGCATGGGGAGTCATGCTCTTCACACCAGCCAGGTCTTTGTTCAAACAACATGTGGACGATAAAAGAAAAATAGTTCTCCTTCTTTTGTGATGAGGCCCTAACTCTTGGGAAATTATGTAGTTGTAACAAAAAAAAAGACATAGTAAAGCCCATTTTTTTCAGTGGCAGTGCTGCAAAGGACTGTTTAAATCCAGGTGATTCTGCCTTGCAGCCTGTGCCATAAATCAGAGATTGATGTGAGCCTGTGACCAGCCAAGGTCTGAAATGTCCCTGAGCTGTAGGTCACCGCAGGGAACAGCAAGGGATCCGCTTGTAATAGGCTCTGGCCTCCCTGGAAATTATTAATTAACTCTTATTTTCTGCCCGCCCTAACGCTCCGGGTGTGACCCTGCGGAGCTGAGCAGCCCCCTGGGGCAGCAGTAGCCAATTCTCCCCCAGGGCAGCCGCTCTGGGCTCTGCCCCGTGGCTGGGGGTGCTGGGGGCAGAGGGGGGCGAGGGTGGGGGGGGTGAGACTGCTGCCCACGGGGAAGAGGCGCCCGGCACTGCTCCAGCCCGGGCCCCGCCTGGCAGCCCCCAAATGTAGAGGAGGGGGGTCTCTGTCATGTCCTGGGGTCCCCGTGGGGCAGTTTGGGAGGGAGTCGGCTGAGAGTTGGGAGGGGCTGAGATGTGACTTTGGGGGGATTTCCCCCATCCTTCCCCCAGCCCGCCTGTCTCGGCAGCTGCCGTGTCCCTCGGCTGCGGTGGCACTCTGGCAGGTCGATGGGGCAGGACGGGCCCATCCCCACACTGGCCAGAGCTGTCGGAGGTGCCCGTGCCCCCGGCCCAGCACCTCGACCGCGGCCTCCCAGAGCTGCCATGCTCCCGGCGCCCCATTCCCCAGGGGCCCAAGGTTAAGGCTGGGCAGGCAGTCTGCTTAAACAGGATTACTCGTAGTTTGATAGAAAATCGGTGGACTCGAGAGTGGGACGTTTTACTAAAAGCACGTGGGTGTTGCTGTTCGATTGCACATGGACCTTCTGCAATAGCAGTCGCCACGTCTTGAGGAGCGATCCCTCTCTGCCGCTGCTCAGCCCTGTCGTGTTGCAGAATCATTTTCTGTATTTGTCTCTGCATTTGTCACTAGTTCTAGAATAAACAAGTTGATTTTCTATGCACTCTAATTCACTTTTCCGTGTTACTGTGTTAACAGTAAGACCTCAGTAGGAACACCCAGGTTCAGCTCCGACTCCAGTTCCTGCACTGTGGCAGATGAACAATGTCAAGATTGTCTCAGTCTGACAATTTTGTGCAAAATATTTTGTATTAATACTGCCTCGGAAGCACTATGTTTAGCTTCAGTGATGCAGCCCTGACACCAGAAACAGAGCTCCCAGCAAAGACCCTTAATTCCCTGTCAGAATCAACTTAATTAAATCCCATCTGACTGGGAGAGGCTTTTCTTTTGATCTGATGAATGTCCGTGCTTCCATTTGGAAGCGTGTTACATCCTGGAGTTTATTTCCTGATAGCAAGCAAGGTTTGTCTGCCTGTTTCCACTAAAGAGAGATTAAAATAAATCCAAATAAATTTTCCTTCCAAGAGGACAAAATCCATGGTGGAATGATTAATTACAAATGAGAAGCAAGGGGACCGCAGCTGAATTCGCTGGGCGGGCAGCGGACAGAGCAGCGGGGGGTGGCGTGGCAGGATGCCTCGCAGCCGGTTCGCTCTGCGTGGAGCAGCTGCTCCCAGCCGCCGCCTGGAGAACGGCCGCGAGCGCGTTGGGGCGTCCTCAACGCCCCTCGAGCCGAGGGGTGGGTGGTGCTGCGGGGACAGTCCCCCGGGGCAGGAGCTCAGCAGCTGGCAGGGAGCTCCCGTGCCCGCCCGGAGACGGTGCCTCTCGCACAGCACCTGCCCCGACCGCAACCCTGAGAGAGGTTCTCAGGATCCACGTCAGCTCTCCAGAGGCTCCAGAGGATCTTTGCTCTCGGCCCTTGACGTCCCGGTGTTCGCACACTTCACTCACGGGCTGGTTTGTGCCGATGAAGAGGCTCTGCTGGGAGTGATCAGCAGGGGCCTCTGGCCTTGTATTACTGAGGGTCCCTCGGCCTGTGCGCGTGTGCTCCTTGCACGTGGTGGTGGTGACCAGCAGCCTGGCTGGGGCCCAGCTGTGGGCATCTTTAAGCTGAAAGATACTCGTTCTCTCGTCTTGGAGATGAATTCTTGTTATCACAACCCAGCAGATCCTAAAAATAGCATGACCATGACCTCTCCATTTCAGATAGAGATTGGATGGTGATTTATCACTCAGGGAAGTGAGCAAGGTTATTTCCTTTTGGGGCAGACAGGAGGAGATATTGCAGCAGTGCGTTAGATCCTTATCTAAATGGGGAGAAGAACAGTACAACCAGGAGTGTGTGTGAAATTCCTCATCGGTTTCAGAAAGAAATATTTGTTATTTACACTTGCAATTTATAAACCAAGTATTTTTCACTCTCAGTTTCTTAGGCAGACAGAGCATAGGCCACCCCAGGGGACGGCAGCGCACAGCACCTGGCGCTCTCTGCTCCCCGCAGCGTGGCCGCGGCTCTGCCCAGGGGTGCTGAGGCCGGGGAGCACCGGGGCAGGTTCCTCCTTCGGCAGCTGCCGCCAGCGCCACGTTGGAACCGGGCAGGGCCCTGCAGGGACGGGTGCCCGTTACCTTTTCTGAACCATTACGTCAGATGATGCGGAATGCTGCTAGGTACAGAAATGTGCACACGCTCACTGCGAACGGATACCAGCGAAAAATGCAAGAAGATGGACTTATTTATAGCTATAATCTCCTCCTTCAGCTGCTGCACAAATTACTTTTAAGCAATTCATTTCAGCAGCTCAGAATGTCACTTAATGAACCTAACACTAAATTGAAAGAAAGAAAAGTTTAATTAAAATACTGCATGGAAAACGTCTTGAGACAAGCTCTTCCAGGGACAGATTGAAAGCGATGGCACAGACATCCAGCTTCCATTGGAAGAAATGTTAAATAGACAGAAATCTAGTTTATGATGAGTTTCAAACCGAGCAGATGAGAGGCGTGTTGTGGACTGGCCTCGTGCAGGGGCTTTTCCTGGGCTGACGTGAGTTTTGCACTGCCTGCTGTGTCCCCGAGGCAAGGAGCGGCAGGGCGGCAGTGCCAGCGCAGTTCAGCCCGGTGTGATGGCAGAGCCCGAGTGGCTGACAGCTGCCTGCAGGGGTGCAGCACCTTTGGGTGCTGGCGGGAACGGGGTATGTTGCACAGGGAGTCCCCAACAGCACCAGGAGGGTGGTGGAGGGTGCTGACAGGGAGAACATGAGGACCTACAGGTGATGGGACTCGACTGGGACAGTGGCAGGAGAAACACCCTCGGCAGAGCTTGGTGGTGCTGATGCCGAGTTGAAAGGCCCGGCTTGCTGGGGCCTGGGCTGGCTCAGGCAGCGGGGGCACAGCCCCGTCCTTCAGGTGGCATCGCCAGTGCCGCTGGGCTGCGGCTGCTTGAGTCCAATGAGAAAGAAATCCTTCTGTGATGCCTTCCAGCTTGATATAGCCCCAGATGTTGGATTAAGCCATCTTTAGCTGATTAAATTCAAATCTATGCAACAAATGCCAGGGACTGTCTGTACATAGCTTCAGTGTGTTTGCTTTCCCCTAAATATAGAGCAGGGATATGAAGCACATTCTCTCAAATACCAGCGCTCTCTGAGGGCTGCGGCTTCCATGTGTGCTTCCCATAAAGGTGGATTACGGCTGAGGAGGCTCAGCTGCTCCGTGCGGAAGGTGTTTATCTCCCATTGCTGCGTTCCCCGTTTGCCTCCTCCCGTTCCCCAGTGTGCGCCAGGCCCGCCTGCGTCGTCTCACCGCTGAGCCACTGGCGTTTCTCCCTCTGCGCTGCCTCCCAGCTGCCCCCGCACGCGGGCAGCCCAAGAGTTCTCATTTTGGAGTTTCTTTATGAAAACCCTGCAAGCAACGGTCCACCCTATTTACACAAGTACCCCCTTGCAGTAGACAGTGCTTTTCCCGCTCTGGTGTATGAGCTTTCTAAAGCATGTTCTAAGCTGCATCACCCTCCTTACGGCTTTTCAGCTTCAGAGGGGGAGTACCCTGGGGCCGTACTCGACGTGGGCCGTGAGGGCTGCAGCCTCCAGTCCGTAGCTGAAGCGCTGCTGAAGAGCAAGCGCGTGTCTCTGGCCAGCAGTGGTCTTCTGGTGAGGAGGTGTCTGATCTCGGGAGCTTCAGAGGAGATGGGAGTGGAGCATCTCACCTCAGAGCTGGAGAGAAGGTGAACAGTTGTGATGTCCATCCTGTAAGTGCCTGATGGGGTCGTGAGATCCACAGCGTGCCTGTGCGAGCACTCGAGGGCTGTGCCGTGCCCGGCCCCGCGCTGCCCGATGCCCGGGACAGGCGTTGCAGGAGCTGGCTGTGGGGCCTGGAGCACCAGGAGGGTAACGGCCAGAAGGTCTTCGGACCCTGCGGGCTGGGGAACCCCGGTCTGTCAGACTTCGAGGGGAGCTGCGGGCCGGGAGGGGAGGACCCCGTGTGAAACCTCACGTGAGCTGCCCCATGCCTGGCTGCAGGTTCTCAACTTTACTTAGGTGTCAGGAAACTGGGAAGGAGAAAACAGAAGAACTCTCTGATGAGGGATATTCTGAGCCCAGTAGCCCAGATGGTGTATATGGCTTAGGGGATTCAGGCAGCTCATGGAGCCATCCCATGACCACGTCCGCCCACCGGTACAGTCGTTCCTGTGAGTCCCTGTGTTTGTAGCACATTTTGTCATCCTTCATGGACAAAGTCTCTCTAAGTGGTGCTCATTACTGAATGCTCAGTAGCAGTGTCCTGTAGAAACTCCACTTGCAGGAGGAAATCTCTGGTGCTGCACTGCCTGCGTTCAGCCAAGGTGCTTGTTCCAGGGGCACCAAACTGGAATAATGAGACAGAGAATGCATCAGCGCAAGACGATAACAAATTTTGGTCCTAAGCTGAAAACAGCTGCTGTACATGAGAGGAAAGCTTGCTGCTTCCAAATTTTACTCACTTAGCTGACATTTGGGTACTTCTAATTAAAATTTTTAAAAAATCAATAGGTTTTGCTGATAAGCTAGCAGATGGCTTCAGCAAGATGACCAGAAAGGCAGAATGCATGGCACACAGCGCTTTGGCAAAACATCCATCCTGGTGTCTGTACGCCGACCCTTTTGCTGTAATAATAATTTAACAGTGTACACATGTGTTAGGGTTTCCTGGGTTTGCACAGCAACATCTCGAGAATACGTGTACGTCCTGATGATCCGAGCTGGTTGCTGTAGTGGCCACCACGACGTTGATCTTGCTAGAAGAGCAGTCTTTGTATTCCTGATGAAGATAAAGATCTTTTAAATACAAAGAGCCAGGTGTTGTTAATGTCTGTGAATTCTTGTTTCCTATGTCAGCTGTTCAGGTTTCAGCAGCCAGTCATATCACAGAAACGACAGGTTTTCAGAAGGTTTTTGGAAACCTGGCCACTTTTTGGGTTGCTTATTCCTTTATGCCATGAATGAGAATTGCCCAGCTGGTTTTATGGCAGACTAGAGAGCCCAAGGTTTGTAGAAATCCTTAGAGTTTTTAAACATGTTAGTGTGGAAAGGGTGGAGGACTTGGTCAATGCTCAGATGCTTTTAACAAAATCTAGTTTACTTTAAGAGTATATTTTTTCAGGTGGACTTGGATTTTCTAGTACTACTTCTAAACCCAAATCAGCCATATTGAGGAGGTTTTCTGTCTAGTGTGCCTCTAGGTCTCTTGGCAAAAGGATGGCAGCGTAAATTCGTGAGCCAAGGCCCAGAGTACAGTCGGATGAATTGTCTGGGGACACTTCGGGCAGCGTGAGCCCGCCCAGCAGCATGGGGCAGGAGAGGCTGGGAGGTCTGCGGGGGGTGCTGGCGCCGGGGGTGCGGGTGAACCGCTGTCAGCCGTACCCCTTCCCAGGCCACGGCCCTCTGATCCCCTTGAACAGTCAAAACGGAAGGCTGTCCTTACGTGTGTGTGCCTGTGTGCAAGAGGGATAACATAGAAAAGAACAGGAAAAAGAGAAGAGTGCTCATACAGGAAATGATGGATTTTAGTAGCTGCACAGTTCGTGACAGGTGTCATTTGCTTTGAAATTGCCGCACGCTGTGGAGCATGTTCTGTCATTATCTTAAGCATACTTGGTGCGTCTGTCCCACCACAACCAGGATTATCAAGGCGGCATTTTTAAATCTTCCCCGTCACGCACGGAGCTGCGTGCACGTTTGCTTTCCACGAGCGGGCACTGCAGCCTCCCCCCCTGCTTGTGTGTGTCTTTAAGTTGGTGTCTGAGGGGATGACAGCGCTCGCCTGGGGCCAGGCCCCATGGTCAGCTCCGGCCATTCCCGGGTGCCAGGAGGGGCCGCGGGCTCTTGCGTGGAGCAGGACCCGTCCCGCTGCTGGGCCGGGGGCTTCACGGGGAGGAGGGCCAGTCCCCACGGCACAGGCTGGGCTCCCCTGGCCAGGGAGCACCCGCTGGCCTGGCAGAGGGCTGAGCCAGGGGTCCTGCAAAGCGAGGTGCTCTGGGACACTGGCAAGCAGCTGTTAATTTTCCTCTCAAAGTGAGAAGGATTATTTGTGCTGGTAGAGAGATTCTCTGGGTCCCACACTAATTGTCTTGATTAACATGCTGTTCCGCCATCACAGGTGTAATGTATAACAGCTCTATAAGGTTTTCATAGCCTGACCAATTAAAAATTGTCGTTAATCCAAGAAATAACAAGTTGCGCATCTTAATGCCAAGCGAGGGGTTTTGTGTTGCACGTGCAAATCCACGACCAGCGAGGGTTTGGGCACACACGCAGCCCGTGGGGTGCCTGGGGGAGCTGGGGCAGCCTCCTGGGAGCCAGCCCTGGAGCTCTGCCCCTGCTGCCTCGTCACCCCCTCGTCTGCCTGCAGCGAGGCCTCTGCTTCACGAAGGGACCCGCGTCTCCCGGGAGAAGGGGGACGCAAGAACCCAGCGTGGGGGTTTCGCCGTGTACACCTGCCTTTGCCTTGCTGCTCTCAGCCCTTGGCCTCTGCCTTTGCTACCTCTTGCCCTGAGCCACCATCTGTACCACCAGCATTTTCCAAAGCGAGCGCTTCTGTCCTGCGAGTGGTGGCTGCCGCATGGCTCCGGGGACACGGCCCAGGGCTGCAGCAGCGCCATGTCCGTGGTCTGCTCCGGTGCGCTCCAGAGCTGTGGCCCGAGGGCCGCACCCTTCCCCACGGGATGGGTTTCCCCTGGGCTTGTCAAGATTGGGGTGTTCCTGCCCCAAACCCGGGAGGTTTTTCCCAGCCCTGTGGCACATGAGTACCCCAGCAGGGGTAGGTGGTTTGGCCCGGCCTGTCACACAGACCGAGCCCCCGGCATCTCTCCATTTCACCCCCTCTCTTCCTCTTCGCCCTGTTCCTTGCTCGCCCGGCCCTGCTGGGAGGGCAAGGGACAGCTGAGCCCAGGACGCACCTTCACCTTCACTTACCAGTCCCAGTTCTTCCCTCCTCCCCCCGTCCTTGGGGAGAGTGTGTTACCGCAGGGCAGATGGTGCCGTTTGTCCCTCCGGGACGTGGAGTCATGGCCAGGCTGCGTGGCCGGACAGGAGGGGCTGGAGCCCTACACGAGCTCCATGAGAGCGAGCGCGTTTCTGTGCTGTGCTGGGAGAGGTCCTGGAGCTCCCCTGCGCGGGGGGCTCCTGCCCCGTGGTTTGCCGGGCATGTTTGTTATGGTCAGCTGCAGCGGGGCCCTCTGAAGGCAAGACGTGTTGGAGTGAGAAAGAAGTATCTCTGCCCGGGGCCATGCTAACTTATGGTTCTGCCTGAAGCTGGTGTTGGCTTTCTTTTCTATTTTATTATTCTGCCTCTGTTAGTGAACCGGCCCATGAGGAACTGCATGGTCTCTGCTGAGGGCGTTCCGCTCCGGAGGAGCCTTCGATCGCGGCTGCCACATGATGGGGACAGCACTGCCCCGGGCACCTGGGCCCGCAAGAGCCGCTGCTCTCCCTGCGCCTTCCTGCTAAACACTTCCACATTATTTCCTCCTGGACCCTCATTTCCAGCAGTTACAGTGAATCAGACCTTGTGAGGATGGTGGGAGAGATGTAAATTCACATTCTTTCATGTAGGCACTCTGAAACAGGCACTGTGGTGGGGGAAGCTGTAGAGATGCGCTGGGGGAGCTGCCAGATGGAAGTTTCTTTCGTCTAGGTCGGTAGCACTAAATTATTCTTTGCTGTAACAAGGGCAAAGAAATTTTGAATGTGCCAGTATTTTTAGCACTTAAATCTAGGAGAGTTATTCCATTTTGGGGAAGAGTAGCAGCTGCTGCTAGCTCTGCAGCATCACATTGTCGCGGCAAGGAGCCGTACCCAGACGGCAGAGCCCAGCGTGTGTCCAGCCCTCCCCGAAGCTGCCGGGAGGTCTGGCTCAAGCTGTGGCTCCAGCCGATCCCTGCAGGGAACGGCGCTCGCGGTGGGGCAGAGGAACTGCCCCGGGCGTTCCCAGGCCTTTTCTCCATGCTCAGGGGCGGTGTTTCTCCGCAGAGCCTGTCGTCCCTCGCTGCCGCAGCCCTGGCCCAGGCGGGACAGGGGGCTCGGCCGGGCGCAGGTGTTGCGCTGCGCGGCGGCAGCCAGCAACGGTGTTTCAGGGCGTTTTGCTGTTGATACCAGATCCTTACTGGGCTTAATGCAGTGGAATTGATTTCTATTTGCCAGGCTATCATTCACCTCAGCAGGGAAAAATCAATGCCCATCAATCACGTGATTTTGCATGCCATTAGATCCCAGCTTAACCTCTGCTGTCCTCTTCCCTTCCCGCCCTGCTGTCCCCCGCCATGGGCCACACAGTTTGGGGAGGATCAATGGCCTGGGCTCAGCCCTGCGTCACCCTGCCTCTCTGGTGGGGCTCGGGTGCCACCTCCCTGTCCCCTCCACAGCCTTGCCCAGGCTTTTCCTTTCAGCCTGTCTTTTCTGTAGCTGAGGGGCCTTGGAGTTCTCCTGGGTTTGGATCCTCACTAGCCCTTTTTCACAGGCAGGGAAGAAAGCTGCATTCAGGTCTTTGGGTGAGTTTTTTGCTCTGCCTGCTGGGGTGGTGACGAGGGGGCCTGGCTCTGCTGTGGGCTGTGCTGGGGCTTGGGGCTGGGTCCCACTCCTCAGCCGGCACTGGCAGTGCTGCTCGTGGAGCTGCTGGGCTGCTTCGTGTCCCGGGAAGCGTTTCCAGGATGCTCTGGCATCACCCAAGAGGTGACCCTGGAAAGCTTCCGAGTCCCTGAAGTGGCCAGCACAAGCCCTCAGTTGCAGATCTGGAGGGACTGGCCCCAGGAGCACCCTCCATTTGTCGGCCAGTCAGCACCCACAGCAGTCGGCATGGTTGGCCAGTTTGCATTTGGGACTGGGTTGGTTCCTTGGTTTGGGTGTTTTCTTTTGTAAATCTGAACTTACAAAGGTGAGAGCAGGTCATCGTTCCTTTTAAAACACCTTGCAGTGTTCAAGCCCTCACACTGGTATTTTCACAACTCTCCCTCAAAACTCCGCAAGTCTGCATTTAAAGCTCTGACATGCAGCGTGAATTCTTCATCGCTGACAGCGTGTGAGTTTCAGAGTTATTAAAAAACCCCCCTCTTTTTTTTTTTTTAAGAGAGGCAGACAGAAAGGGAAACCAAAGGGATCTCTTAAACAGTGAAATGCAAAGAGTCTCACAATTTCCTGAGCAAGATAAGACCCACAGGCTGTCGCTGAGGTTTGGAGCCAGGAGTCCTCGGGAGACTGAAGATTGTGCTGCATTATTCAGTGGCAACTTGAAGGTTTGTGTCGTCCTTGAAACCCCTCTCTGAGCTCGGGGTGGTGAGTTGCAGAGATGGTGCTTTGCCTGCACAGAGACCCCCGCAGAGGATCCACGGGTGGGCTTAGGGTCTGGCTCTCCCATTACCAGACATGGCTGTGTCCTTCATTTCCCTCCCTAAGCTGTTTAATTTTTCATGACCTCCTCGTGCTTTCTTCATCCACCTGAATGGTTTCAGCTGTAGATTTTGTTTTGCGGTTAACAGGACCCGTCGGTCCCAGGTGCTCTCTCCACCGTGGCCGAGCAGCAGCTGGGCGGGGGGATGGTGCCACAGCTCCACCACGTTCCTGGTCAGGGGCAGCATCCCCGGCCGCTCAGCAAATCCCCCTCTGCCCTGGCTCTGTTTGAGGGACTGACGTGGTGGGGAGGAGAGATGTGTTTGCCGTGAGTTATTATCCCACACTTATCAGCATTAAACTGGATTTGACAACTCATAGCCTGCGATTTGAATGATCTAAATCCTTCTTGATTTGGCAGCCTGGTTTGCTGTTATTTATGGTGCTTCCCAATTTATTATCATCTGCAGAGCTGGAGGCTTTGTGTGCGGTGCCATCCGCCGAGTGATTTATACAAATAACAAAAAGAACAGGGCATCCGGAGCTGAGCTGCGGTCACGGGGCCACGTGCCGGCTGGCAGGGCCGGGCGTGCCAGCGAGATGGGGACGGTCGGGTGCAGGGAAGAGGTCAGGACCTGCCTGAGGAAGGCAGAGCTCCACCCTTGGGGGATTAGGGAAGGAATTGGCCCGATGGTGTCATCTGCACAGCCCCAGGGCTGGGGTGTGGGGCGTGGGGTGACAGACCTGCCCACTCTCCCCACCCCGGACCAGACCCGTCATGCTGGGAAAGCAGCCCGAGGGGAAGGAGATGCAGGAATGAATGAGGAGGATCGAGGATCGGGTCCCTCCTGCGCTTTCTCCCCGGACACCCAGTGCTTGCGGGTTGCCCTCAGTTACAGAAAATGTGCAGGTCCTGGGGGCACCAGGTCTGAGGTGCGGAGCAGAACTGGGGGCTGAAGCACTCCCTCTGCTCTGCCCCAGGTGTTGGGCTGAGGGGCCCTCGGCCGTGCTGTGGCAGGGCCTGTCCCAAGGAAAGCTGATCTTGTCACCCACGGAAGGGCTGGGATCGCGTTTTCAGGAGGTACATAAAAAAGTGAAGAGAGAGAAAGGAGAGCAAAGCTCTGCTCAGCTGGAAGGAGCCAGATTGCCAGGGCTGGTTTAGGGGTAAATCCCTTCTGGGTCGCCCCTAAGTGTCCCTGAGGGACAGACCAGGGCTGTCACCCCTTCCAAGGAGCAGGGAGGCAGTGGCCAGTTCCTTGGAACTGGAGCTGGACAAAATTTGAGAGTTTTGTCGTATTTTTGACAACATTTTGTCAGGAGCAAGAACAATCCTAAAAAGCATTGAAAACGTTGCAGATTTATTTTCTGCCTTTTTCTCTCCTGATTATTGCTACGTGATGCTCTTCTCATGGATCTTCCATGACTGTAAATAGATGGATCCTCTTGACTTCAGCAGGCTCTGCCAGCTTGGTGTCAGTCCTGCAAAGCAGCAGCAAGAACACCTACGTCTCACTTGTTTTGGGGGAGTGAAAATCGGGTCGTTTTATGCATGAGGGGCTGAGCAACAGTGACGGAGCACCAGGACCTGAAGAACAAGCCTGCTCCTCGATACCGCTGCCTGGGACGAGTGAGCTGTATGAGGTGTTTATAGGAACAGAGGAGCTTTAGGGTGAAAGCATGCATAGCAACGGGGAGATGTCTTGTTGTGTTGGAAATTGCGAATTTTGCAGCTGTATGCCTGACTCATTTGTGGACCCCAGACACAAAGTTTACTGTTTGTGATCTTCCCACTGTAACCAGTTTATCACAGTGGTGGTTACAGTGACGCTCCTCCTGCTTTGCAGAATATTTGTGTGTCTGCCGTGGTCCTGCCCTGCGTTTGGAGGAGGTGGTGCGCAGGAGGGTGCGGCAGGCGCGGGCGCAGAGGTGGGTGGGCAGGACACTGTCGTGCGGTGACTCCGGCATCCCCCGCTCCGAGCTGACACGCTGCAAACCCTCGAAACGCGCCTCTGCCGACGTCCCTCCCGGCGAGGGCAGCGGGGCCGGCCTGGGCAGCAGCTCGGTCCCGCCGGCAGCGCAGGGCCGTGCCCCCGCCTGCCCGCCCGCGGCACCCGCTGCCTCCTGTACTGGAAGCCGCGCCGAGCTCTCCTGCAGGGCCCTGCTAGCCTGTTGGGCTGTCACAGTGCCATGCGGCAGCGTGCGGTGGTGAAACCGCTCTGCCCCGCTGGAAAGTGCTCGACTTTGGAAGAAAAGGCAAAAGCTCATCACTTCTGTGCAAGGCAGGCCCTGGAAAATGGTGCTGGTCAGGGGGTGCCTGGGCTGTCCCGGACTGTGCCGGGCATGAGCCGCTGCCCAGCGCCAGCCGTGCTGGCTGACGTGCCGTGGGGACACGCAGCCGCGGGCAGGGCCCTGGGACCGAGCCAGGCCTCGGGCCGCCCTGCTGCACCCTGACCCCCGCGCAGGCTGCACTGGGGATGTCACCCTCTGCCAGGCCAGGACACGCGCTCCTGGCAGGGGCTGGGGACACCCGCCGGGACAGGCGGTATCGGGGACGATCTGCATGGAGCTGATGATGATGTGGGGCAGGTGGGATGTGCTGGGAGCAGAGATGAGGTGCCTGGGGCGCTTCAGGAGTGGAATGAGGTGTCTGGGATGCTCCAGGACTAGGGATGGGGCACCCAGGCCTCTGCAGTGGCGGGCAAGAGCAGAGGGGCAGCAGCGTGGGCAGCTACCCCCTCCGGGTCAGGCTGCTCCAGGGATGCAGGTCCCAGCACCGAGTGCAGCTCCCCTGGTTTTGTCTTCTTTCTTTTTAATAACGGGCTCATTTTCCCCTGCCTCGTGGAGAGCACGCCTTCCCTCCACACTGGGAGAGGGGGAGGGGGGCGTGTGTGTGTGTTATAAATTTCCTATTTTTCTGATAAAACTGTATCGCTACGGCGGAAATCAAATCCTGTCTTCGATATTTTTAGCATGAAAGCGTGAAGGAGCACTGATGCTGAGGGAAGGGAGGACGGGCGGGTGCTGGCAGAGGGGAGGGTCTCCATGGAAACTGTTTTCTTTAAATTCCCACATTCGGGGCACTGAGCGTGTAGGAGGTGATGAAGGAAATGAAAAAGCAAAAAAAAAGAGAGAAGCTTTTTTCCTTTCTGTTGTCACAAAACTGCTATAGGACCTTAGGAGAAATGGGCATAAATTATTGATCATTTCAATGTGAATACATATGCATTTTAATTAATATTCGCCCTGTCGTGTCTCTTGAGAGCAGGGGCGGGGAGATGAGCCAGCAGCAGCCCATGACTGACCAGCCTGTGCTGGAGGGACCCAAGTTCCTGGAGGGACATTGTGGGAAGGATCTGAGGCTGCTCTGTGCCCCTGAATTGTCGCCTCTTCAAGACTCCTCCACCTTACCCTGGGGATGTTCTCTGGTGCAAGGCGAGACCGTTGGTCCTGCCCAGAGCCAGCGCCCAGCCCGTGGGTCCTGGGGGTGACGCTCTGGGTTTTGCCTCGGGTTCAATACTTCTGCTCAGAGAGGGGTTTTTTAATTGTTGGGGGTTTTTTAAGGTATGAAAGTGTGTTGTTAGCCAGGCTCTGTTGTTATCCTTTGAAATCCTGATGGTGGGCATGAGCATCCCACTTCCCCGCAGAGCCTGGGAGTCCCGGTGGTGCCCGGACCTGGCACTCCGGCGGTGCCTCTGCTGACAAGGTGGTGCATTAGGTAGCCGGTGCTGCCTGAAAAATGTCTCACTGCAGCACAGAAAGTTATTTTTAATTCATTGAAAAGTGAATGACCTAAAACCAGCAGCTGGGATGGAGAAAATTAAATAGTGCAAAACATACATTTTCAAAGGGAAAAGTGCCACTTAGTGCGAGGTGCAGGTTAACACTGCCTGGCTGCGGCCGCTGCGGCTCCTCGGCTGCTGCTGCAGCTTCTGCACCCCGCGCATTCTCTGCCTGACCCTCGACTGGTGCAGGAGTGAAAGCCTCTGCGTGAGCTGGGGCTTTGCTCGAGCTGCCGAGCCAGCTTTGGTTCCAAACACAAAGTTTCTCAGTGCTTGAGCGGGTTTGATTTTGGCTGAGGCATCTGTCTACAGCGGTGGGTGCGGTTACCTGTGCGGGTGGGAGGCGCCTTCTGGCTTAACTTTCTAGGGATGGGTGTTTTCTTACATTTGTTAGACCCAATGTCCTTTCCTTGAAATGGCAAATTGGTTTCTGATTCTGCAGGACCCTCAAACGCTGTAGCAAGTCTGGCAGATTCACAGCGACATGGGTGGGATTTGCCCTGCCTAGGTGTTCCTTGCCAACCTTGAGCGGGTGTTTAAAACACCTGTCCTGCCCCTTCAGACACGTTCCCTGCGTGTGGCGGCTGTAGGAAGGAGAGCTCTACCAGCTGGGTTTTGGTTCACTGGCTTTGGCTCCTTTAATTTTGGAGGTTCTAGCTTCAGTGCAGCCTCTTCGCAAAGGTTTCCTTCATGCAGGGACTCATGGATCCTCACTATTCTGGTCGAGCAAATCCAAGGGTAAAGAGCTGGGTGGGTACGAGAGGTTTGTTTTTGTAGTAGGTGCTTGTTTAACAGCAGCATGAAAACCGTGTCTGTACTGTGGGAGCAGGCTGTTGATCTCCTTTTTCCTTCTGCCAAACCCAGTAACGTCGCTGTGTATTGTGGCGTCGCGGAGGAGGGAAGCGCCTCGCACACAGCGCGAGGAGCTCTTGGGCGCACCAGGGAACGTGCAGGGTCGCCTCAGTCCCTGTTGGAGGCGAAACGGTGATGTAGAGGTCGGAGGCTGTGTGTCAGTTATCTGAGGCATTCATGGACTGGAGACCTCTTGGCAGAGAGGGGATCTGTTCAAAGAGCTTTTAAAGAACTGCAAGAGCAGTGGAAGCAACCAAGAATTACGTGTAGATTACATTGGTTAGGGGAAAACAGATGAAAAAACCCTGAAAACCTTCCATGACCTGTTTTCCGAATTGCTTAGTGGGAAGGATATTTAACAAATAGTTAAAACCCAGCCAGGAGAGGAAGAACAGGTGACGTGAAGAAGTTCCATTCAGTAACTTTGACCCCAAAAGACTGAAATCCCTGACCGATGCCGTCTGTGCTGGCACTGCAGCCCGTCCCGCCGCAGTTGGCCTGGCTCTTCTCCGGCGTAAGCAAGAGCAGAGCTCGGCCTCTCTGCACCATGCTTCAGCCTTCTCTTTTAGTGGCAGATGGTTAAAACCTTCCTGGCAGACTTTGCTGCCCATGGAGGAGGTCTGAGGCAGAAGGTTCCATGCCAGGGAATAAGGTGCTTTGCCCTCACGCTTTCCAGCTCAGTGCCAGCCAGCCCAGCCCTGGCACTCCCCCCTCTCCTCTTGCTCGGCAGGACGGGGTGTTACCGTTGGCCCCTTGGGTTTTACTTCTGCAGCACCATCTCCATCTGCGGTGAAACCGTCTCCCTAAATCTGTTCACAACAGCCAAGTGGTGTAAATGAATTAAGATGGGCTTCGGAACGCATTCGTGTGTCACTGCAAACATGCTTCATGCCGCAGAGGTGGGACAGTATTAACAGGAGCAGCCCAGAGTTCATCACGCACCTGCCTGCAGCCGTCTGGATTTTCACAGCTCAGCAGATGTGGTGGGGTCCTTGCACGCTGTCAGGGACAGAAGATCCAGAGAGTGAGTGGGACGCCCCCTTGAAGACAGAGAGTGGTGGCCAGTGTGAACAAATTAGGGATGGTCTTGTGTCCTGGGTTTCTCTGCACCGGAGGACTGGTTTCCCAGGCCGATGTCCTGGAAGAGAGACCCTCAGAAGTGTTCCCAGTCTCTGAATTTGGGCTGACGGCCTTTTATTCCTTCTCTTTTCTAATCGGGTGTGGTAACTTTCTACTACGTGTCTGAGAGGGATGAAAATCGTAGGAGGGAGAAGGGGCACTTCAGGTTATGTGGTTCTGATGTTTTCTCCGCTGCCGTGGGGCAGGAGTCACCGCGGCGCCCTGCGGGTGCCGGTGCCCGCAGCCGGGCGGCTCCAGTGCCCCGAGCACGCAGCCATGGGCAGCGCAGCCCCGTTAGTGCAGGTGGCCTGCGGAGAGGAGAGGGGGAAGAAAAGCAAATGCTGTCAGCCGTGGCGGCAGGGGGGAGCTGCTGTTACCACAGCTAAGTGCTGTTCATTGCAAAATCAATCTTGCACCCAGCACTGGGGTCGTTCTTCTCCCTCCCCAGCCTCGTGCTGGTGGGAGCTGCGCTCCAGGCAGTGGGTGAGCACCAGTTGGGCAGTAATTGCTGTGGAATTAACCTCTGACATTCTTCTAAAAATAGGCCCAATAAATCCAATCATTAGCAGCTCTCCTGCTTGCTTTGCCTCAAGGGTAAACGCTGCAGATTAAAGCATTTACAAGTTACAGGTCCCTGAGCATTTCCCCGCTTCTCCCGTTACTGCAGTGAACCCCGTCCCTGCTCAGGGGCTTTGCTCCTGGTCCGTGGGGAGGGAGAGCGGCGCAAGCGTGGTGGCTTTTGGGGTGACAGAGGGCGGAGAGGCCTCGCTTTCATTTACCTTGATAGACGATGGGAGATTCAGCAACAGCCAGTGGAAAGTGGCCGAGCTGTTGTGGTCACCCAGGCTGCTCTGCGTGGGGAGTTCTGGCGAAGAATACAAAGGTGCCTTCATCTGCCAGGGGCGAAGGGAAACAGGGAAACCACCTCCCCGAGCGTTGGAGAGGGGGAGCAGAAGAGCCGGGCAGGAGTGAAGCCTGCCCCTTGCCCGGGTGAGGTGCTGGGGTGGCACCGAGCCCTCCCCAGGTCCCAGGAATCGATCACGTCCCCTGAAGTGATGGGGGCAGCTCCCCGGGACATGAAGGGAATGTGCTGTGCTGTGCTGTGCCGTGCCGTGCCGTGCCGTGCCATGTCATGGTGTGCTGTGCTGCGCCACGCCGAGCCACCCAGGTCCACACCCCTGCTGCCCACAGCGGTCCCCAGGCTGCGCTGGGCGCAGGAGCAGCAGGGAGATGGAAACTCCCCTGAATCTGGCCGCCGGGGTGCAGGCCAGACCAAGGGGGCAGGAGTGCCAAGCAAAGTTCCAAAATGCTGTGGCCATTATTATTATAAACAATAGAAAAAGGGAGATTTATGGAGATCCCACAGGGGACGAAGCGCTGACAAGGCGTGTAGCTGTACAGGGAATGGCGCTTCCTAGAGGCCTGTGAAAGCCAGTCTGCGGTGACTTAAATTGTCTTTGTCTTCTTCTTTCCAGCTGACATCATCTCTACAGTAGAATTCAACCACACTGGAGAATTACTAGCGACAGGGGACAAGGGGGGCCGTGTTGTAATATTTCAGCGTGAGCAGGAGGTGAGTGCCAGTGAATGCAAAATGCCCATTTGATCCTTTTAGGAGAAGCTTCCTGCTGTTTCCTAATCACTCTGTGTCACTCCTAACCTCAGGCCTCTCCTGGCAGACTCTAAACTGAAAAGCAGCCATTAACATAAGCAGAACTAGATTTCGTGTTGTAAAACAGCCTCCAAACCACATTGCATTTCCCACATCCTTTTGCTATGCCTGCAGCTCTCTGCAGCCAGGCGTATCTTGTCCATCTCATAGCTAACACCACCCGAAAAAAGCCTCCCACACCACCAGGATGTCTGGAAATCACGTTTCCCTTCTGAAACGCTTTGCCCCAGGACATTTTAACAAACCCTCTGTTGAAGCCTCCAGGTGAGGATCTGCCGCAGGAGGGGCGAGTGCTCGGCCATGGGCCGGGGCGCCTGCGCTGGTGTGCCCAGAGCCGGCCTGGCCCACGGGAGCTGCATGGCCCCAGGAGGTTTCCGCTGCTTCTGGAGCCGTCCTGGTTAGCTGGTCCCGGTTAGCTGGTCCTAGTTAGCTGGTCCCGGTTAGCCAGTCCTGCTCAGTGCACAGTGGGAGCCATCTGCCCCGGGGGGTGTTTGCTCATGGTGGGAGGGATGAGTCAGGCCTGGCCATGAAAAATGTCACAGTCCAGTGACGCTTTTAAATTTTTGTCAAAGTTACAGCCTCAAAATTGTTTCTGTATACGCTGGAGAGAACCAATCGGTTAAAGGTTACATGCAGAGATGCTTCATCAACCTTTCCAGCACTATTTCATTTCTCATTTTATTATTCTACTGCTTTTCCTGAACTTTAAGCCTCCGAGCATCTCACCGGGTGTATTCTGTGCAACTTCCACTTTGGAGCAGCGCCGTGCTCCAGGGGACAAGCGGCAGTTCACCAACCCAAACACTTCATTTGCATGTGGGAAGTTCACCTCCCTGATAGTTTTCCTTTCAGTACGCAGCCCCGTCCGCAGCCCGGTGCTGGGCGGTTCACCGGGTGGGATTTGCAGGTACACGATACCGCACAAGTCCGAGCGCTGGGCCGTGGCACGCAGCGCCAGTTCCTGCACAGATCGTGTCCTTTTCTTGGTTGTGTTACTCCTGCTTTGTATTTGTGCACCTGTGGGGCCAATGCTGCTCCCCCCATGCTGGTGCTGTGTGGCCGGCTGCTCCTCGGGGGATGCTTTCACTGCCCGGCACGAACTGCCGCTCGGTCCCAGCTGCTCACAGGGATGCCAGCACGGTGGGCTCCGTCCCCACACCATCCCCGCTCTGTCCCTGCTCCATCCCTGCTCCAATCCCACTCCATCCGCACTCTGTCCCTGCTCCATCCCTGCTCCAATCCCGCTCCGTCCCCGCTCTGTCCCCGCCGATCACACCAGCGTGCGGGGTCGCTGGGCCACGGGAGGCCGTGCCTGGGGCTCAGACCCACGCTGCCTCACCGCAGCCAGGCACTCGCTGTCACTTAACAAACCTGAGAGAACCAGAGAGCCAACACAAAATGTTCCCTCGCTCCATGTGCCTTAACTTCACCCCGTTCCCTTCCCTGCAGAGCAAAAACCAGCCCCATCGCAGGGGAGAGTACAATGTCTACAGCACCTTCCAGAGCCATGAGCCGGAGTTCGATTACCTGAAGAGTTTGGAGATAGAGGAGAAGATCAATAAGATACGATGGCTCCCGCAGCAGAACGCAGCCTATTTCCTGCTCTCCACCAACGGTACGTGGCGGCGGCCGTGGGCAGCCTGGGCCAGCCTGGCACACGCCAGCGCTGCCGTCCCGCAGCCCCACAGCCAGACGGGGCCTTCTCTGTTTGTTTCTGTGAGGAAAATACACGCTAAAAACCCATCGGTAACACGGGTGTCATGGGGGAGCAGGATCAGGCCCAACACTGTCTGGCTGAGCTCGATTCCCGCACACGAGGTTTTGTCCTTATTTCACAGCAGCCTCACAGCAAGGGAGGGAGCCTTTTCCCCTGCTGACAACTTTAATTTTTTATTTTTTGGATCCTAAGAACTCTTTTTTTCAAAAAAGAAAAACTGCAGCAGATTTGTTTCAATTTGCAGCTGTGTTCAGCTCAGCAGTTCCATGTTATGTTCAGATAAATATCAGGAGGATCCAGGAGTATTACTTGGGATGAATGGGACCTTAAGATGGATGTGACTTAATTACTTCAGGGGAAAAGGAGGGGTCTAATTATCTTCCATAACCAACTTACTTTGTATTATAGAATTGACTCTATTGATCATTGTAATAAAATTCAAAGACTTATTAAACTCATTTGGGGGAATAATCATTGAAATGCAATGAAGATTAATTATAGAGCATAATGTTCTGTTAATTGAGTTTTTAAATAGTTTTTTGATTAACAGGGATATTATCTTTCCATTTGGGATGGTGTTTCATAAGCTAGCAGGTTATCAAAATGATTCTTTTAGAAATACTCCTGTGTTATGCTGTTTCTTTTTGTTGTTCCTGTTAAACTAACAGTATATATAGAAACCCTCCAAAATGAAGCGGGTTAATAAAAACAAAATTAATGGCACTCGGTTGGAATTGCCGTGTAAAGGAGAAAATGAAGATGGATGATACGGTTGTGTATGAAACCTGGTGGAAGTGATGATAAACTACTGATAGAGTCTCTGCCAGGAGACTCGAAGAAAACACCATTATTCAGAATAAATCCAGGCGTTCCTGGGGCTCGGTGGCCCTGGGCGGGTGGGACGCCAGGAGGGGACAGGGAGCCATGGGGGCAGTGTGGAGCTGCCTTTGGCCCGCGGTGAGTGCTGGGCTCTGCGCAGCCGCTGGTGGGGAAGGTCAGGGTGATGTCTGAGTGCGTTTTAGGCACCATTACACCCCCCTGGGGGAGCGTCCAGGGGCCATGTGCCTCCAGGCACACTCCGCTCCTCCGCCTGCTGCCGCCCCAGCTGGCTTGCTGGGACCTGGAGTCTCCCAGAGCTCTGCCCCGCTCGCTGCACGCTGGGTTTCTGCAGGAACTCCACCAAAAGTATCATCTACCTTGTGGCACCCTGTGCCTGATGAGTTTTAAAGCCGTGCAGAGCTCCCGGTGCCTGCTGCTGGCACGGGCGCTGCTGTACCCCGACACCTGCGGGGTGACACCCAGCTGGAGTCACCCCCAGTGTCCCCGTCCCTCCTTCCCTGCTGCCGGAGGGGCTGGTGTGGGGCTGGGGGTCAGCGGGGATGGCCAAGGGGTGTTTGCAGAGCGAGGGTCAAAGAGGAGGAGAAAGGGAGCAGCTAGCAGGGACAGAATTTGGAGAGCTAGTGCTTCCTTGGTATTTAACACATTTCCAGTTATTAGAAGCTGAATTACTTTAGAAATTACTCTTGGAAAGTAACCGGTGGCCCCCGGGTGACTGCTGCATGAGCTGGGAACCGTAGGAGCAAAATTCTTAGGTGGCAGCCTGCTCTGGGCTGGGTGTGCGGGGAAGGGGGGGGCGTGTCTGTGTGTGCACAAGCGTGTGCACGTGTCAGGGAGGAGCAGAGCAGCGTGTGTGGCACTGGCCCCTCGCCAGGACCTGGGGTTCGGCCGCTCTGCGCGGCCCCATCCCGGTGCCAGCACCTCGTCACCTCCTCTGGGCAGAACTCGGCCCCGTCAATGGGTAGATTGAACGCCAACGTTCAGGGCCTGAGCCCTGGGGCTCCGAGCCCTGGGGAGTCACTTCCTCTGTTGGTTCTCCGTTAGTCCAGTAGTTCTGTTCAACATCTCCTTACATGGGGCGTAGCTGCACCAGCACTTGTCTGGCAGGAACAGGAAAACCGGGGCTGGGGGATAAAGTGCTGTGGTGAGAGGTACCTCTGCGGCCCCTTCGCACGCGCGGCCGGCGGGGACACAGCAGATTTCTCACCATCATAAACCATCCGGCCTCGGCGTGTCGGTCAGCGGCGGCTGGGGGGCAGCCGGCTGTAACGCCTCCTCTCTCCTGTCCCCAGATAAGACTGTGAAGCTATGGAAGGTCAGCGAGCGGGACAAGAGGCCGGAGGGATACAATCTCAAGGATGAGGACGGCCGCCTCCGAGACCCCTCCATGATCACCATGCTACGGGTGAGTGCGGGGAGACCGAGGCTGCCGGGAGCCTTCCTCTTCAGGCTCTGGGATGAAAATGGCTGCTGGTGTTGCCCACGTGCCGCAGTACCAGTAACACCCCGCCGACGCGGTAGGGCGATGGTGGAGGGCAGCGCTTGCTCCTTGTTTTGGAGGCCGGTGCTTTGCCTGGTGTGTGGGTGCGGGAGCTGCTGCCGGGGCGGTGCCCGGGCTGTGCCAGCCCTGGGCCGGTGTGCCGCGAGGCACCACGTTTCAGCTCGTGGCAGGTACCCCCGTGCCGCCCTGCACTGCCGTGCGTGCCCCGTGCCCTGCGTGCGCCATGTCCTGTGTGCCCCGTGCCCTGCGTCCCCTGTGCCCTGTGTGCCCAATGGGCGAGGCGGCGGTGAACAAGCTCTCCCTGCTTAGTGTGTTTGCCAGCGCAACTCCTGCTTCAGGAGCATAACTACTTCCTCTAAATGAGTTTTCCTCCCAAGGAAATCTAAGGAGATTAAAACCAGCCTCCCAAATCAAATGCAAACACCTAAGGCTGCATTTCTCATCTCCTGCAGGGGGAGGGATGCCCAGACCCCATTAACACAGCCGCCCCTGTGCCCTGGGAGCACGTCCCTCGGGCACGGCAGCGCCCGTCTGCTGGGCATCGCTTTGCTGCCCGGGCAGCTGCCTGCACCTGCTCTTCCCAGGCTGCCCTGGGAGAGCTATTTATGATCTTTAATTTGCATATAAAGTGCCTGCTCTGGCCTGAGGTGCTACGTGCCCTGGTAATTCAATCAGAGCTCACCCCGTGCCCCAGCAGCTCCGGCAGCGGGTGCAGGCAGCGGGTGCAGCAGCGGGTGCAGCAGCGGGTGCAGGCAGCGGGTGCAGCAGCAGGTGCAGGCAGCGGGTGCAGGCAGCGGGTGCAGCAGCGGGTGCAGGCAGCGGGTGCAGGCAGCGGGTGCAGCAGCGGGTGCAGGCAGCGGGTGCAGACAGCGGGTGCAGCAGCGGGTGCAGGCAGCGGGTGCAGCAGCAGGTGCAGCAGTAGGTGCAGGCAGCGGGTGCAGGAGCGGGTGCAGGCAGCAGGTGCAGGCAGCGGGTGCAGCAGCGGGTGCAGCAGCGGGTGCAGCAGCGGGTGCAGCAGTGGGTGCAGGCAGCGGGTGCAGCAGTGGGTGCAGGCAGCAGGTGCAGGCAGCGCTGGAGAGCTCGAGCGCGTGGGCTCCAGCAGCGAGCGGGGAGAAGCCGTGCTCCCCACCGCCTGGTGCTGAAGCAGGGACAGACAGTACCGGCTTTAACCCATGGGCCTGGAAGTGTCAAGTGTGCAGGAATTTCGTCATGACATTAATCAGACTAAAGCAGCTTGTAATTTATTAACATCCTGACAGAATTTGCATTTTGAGCACTTGGTGGGTTTATATTTATATATACAAAATTGTTGCTACGATCACCCTTGGCTCATTCTCTGGCTTCCAGTTCCATTGGAGATGAAGCCACTGAGAACCCCGGACAGGTAGTTAATTCTCTCCGTGCTGAGTTGTTCCTGGTGGCTGGCAGGCATTTTTCTTTACTGAGCAAGAAAACATTTTATTTCATGTATCCGTGTATCTGCTGTCACGTTTCAGGCAGCATTTCCAGCCTGGTATGTGTTACTTAGCCCATTGGAGGACTTGCTCGGCATCTGCCTGTCAGTGCTGGGTTGTTGGTGCTCTGAGGGCTCGGTAGTGCCAAGGGCTGTTACTCCAGGTAGCTCTTCCTCCTCGGTGTAAACGCGCTGGAAAGGCCCTGGGCTTCCTGAGGAAACTCAGGTCACTGTTTTGCCTAAATCTGCCATCGCGGTGCCGGTGCCGAGCTCCGCTGCGGTCGCCTGTCGGTGTCAGTCCTGTGCCTGGGGGCACCTGAGCACCCCAGCACTGCTGGAACCACCCAAACCAGCAAATGCAAGGTCAGCATTCTCAAAGGAGCAATTTCTGAATGCTGATTTATTTTTATTTCTAGTCTGTTCTTTAAGAACATTGAATTTCTGGGGGAGGTGAACCAACTCAAGAGTCCAGGATAAATGTGATGCGTATTTCTCTTCTTTCCCAACACAAACTGTAGCAAAACTGCCAAAAAAATCGATATAACCTCTTAAGCAAAATACTTAATTATGGGAACACTGAGTTTTGAAATGAAACTTTTTAACCTTTTGAAAATGCATTTTTATCTTTTGGATTGACCCAGCTGTCAGCTCTGTAGGTGTCACGACATCTGTCTCACCTGCGGTGGCCGCAACCGGGTCAGACCCAGGCTGGGCAGCGGGGGGAGCGCGGGGGGATGTGCACCACCTTGCATGGGCAAGGGGAGGCCACGAGGAGCACGGCCGGTGGCCCTGGGCAAGGGGAGGCCACGAGGAGCACGGCGGGTGGCCCTGGCCATGTGGCACCGCGTCCTCCCCTGCTCACAGTGCCGGCTCTGCTGCCCTCCCCACGGCACAGCTCACGTGGGCTCTGTGGTGCCGTGTGTGCCGGGGGGCTGACCGCTGTCACGTAGCTGCTCCTCCTCCTCCTCTTACCCGTGTTACAGCCGCTGGGTGGGCAGAGGAGCCAGCCCGTGGGGGTGGCACAGGTCGATGCAGGAGGGCCGAGCTGGCGGGTTGGGCTCCCATCCTGGGCCCACCTCTGTGCCCCCTGTCTGCTCCCACCATGCCAACGGGCAGCGGCTGCCAGTCGGCCAGAGCCTGCGCTGAGAAACACGGGTGGTGTGGTTATGGCAATAAATAATCGTTGTGCTTATCTTTGCTATTGATTGTTGGCACGAGTTGGTGACGTTTGACCACATACTGGCCCTTGAATTGGCGGAAGTGGAGCTGAAAATCAACCCGGCTGTTTCTGGAAGTGCTCAGCCTGAAGTCACACCATCCAGCCCGTCCGGCCATCTCCGCTGGTGCCTGGGGGGGCGTCTCCGAGGAGGGGCAGGGATGCCGAAGTGCTGCCGGCGCAGCCAGTGCCAGGCCCAGCCCTGGGCAGCGCGGTGCCGGGGGTGTCCTGGGAACACAGGCCACCCGCAGCGGGCAGGGGCCATGCCTGGGGCAGGGGCAGCCATCCCGTCCCACCGGGCACCCCCCTGCCCTGTCCCTGCTCACCCTGGAGCGCCCCTGCCCTGTCGAGGTGGATGGAGTTTGCTCAGGAAGGAGGGAACTGGGATTTTTTTTTTTCCCTATGAAAAGTCACACTGGAATATCAGAGAACTGGGCACTATTTACTGGAGTCTGCTGTCTGCCTCAAAAGTTTCAGCCTTGGTTTTACTTTCAGTCCATTTATTCCTGGCAGCAGCTTGGCGCCCTGCGGCTGGAGGAGTTTGGTACTTGGGTGTCTGCCCTCCTGCTGTGAGATAAGACGCTGTGATTCCCCTGCTCCTCCTGCTCTCTGGTGAGGAACGGCTGCTCCTGCTTCATGTAGCGGGAAGGGGTAAAACACGATGTAAGTGCTCAGTAGATGGTTATTGGTCTCTGCCTGCACAACGCCTGCTGTCCCTGAGGGCGGAAGATTGAGGAGACTTCCACCAGCCCCGCTTTGATGGAATGTTTTGATGATTTTGCTCAGACAGATATTTACATAGCTGTAACCATTTTGCTGCAGCTTGGTGTATCTTTGACATTTAATTGTCCTGTGATGCTTGTACTTTGGAGTAAAGCCGCATCCGTCCACAGTTTAATTTTCAACCACAGACAAGCAAAAAGGTTTTAAAACCACCTTGCTGCAATCATCTCTTACCCATTCGTCGTAATGGTTTAGATGTACTTGATGACCATTGTTCTCTGAGGAATTTCTAACTCACATAGTGCAAAAGGAATATTTATCTCTGCTCAGACTGTAAAGTAAGGCTTCCGCAGTCGTTAGAAGAGCTCTGCTGATTAGGATACCCCCAGTCCGATAGCTGCAGCCCTTTGGCCTCACTTAACAGCCTCCACGAGCTCTCGAGTGCCGCGCAGCGTACGGCCGTACCTACGCCGTGGGATGTGTACAGGAAACCACACAAATAATATCCAGGGCTTAAACCTTTCTGAATCGAGAATGTGTTTGCTTTGATTCCTCACAGCGCGAGTCAGGCTGCAGTGAAACTCCCGTGAAACACCCGGAGGCACCCGGGTGCTGTGTGTGCGGCAGGGCGCTGATGTGCCTCTGGTGAGCGGAACGAGGGAACTGGCCAGGGGGCGGCTCCTGGGCCTCCCTCTGCTCTAGAGAGGGGTGATCTTGACCTTGTTCCTTTAAGGAGAAGGAGCAGGAGCGGGCTGTGCTGCCAGCGCTACCTCGGCACGTAACGCCTGAGCTCGGAGCGCCGCGGGGCCGGCTGCCTGCCTCCCGACCTGCTGGGCCGAGGCTGCTGCTGGGGAAGGGTCTCGTATCGGGGCTCCGCGCGTTCTCAAGCCAGTCCGGGGTTTCTTACTCCACCACGTCCCCTGCTCCTGAGTTACGACCGCAACAGGGGGAACAGCCGGGGCTCCCCGGGGCTGGCGGCTGGCGGGGCTCTGGCCGGGGGCTCTTGGGGGGCTGCTGCTGCCTCCCTTCCTCTGTCCCAGGGAGACCCAGGGGAGCACAGGTACCATTTGGGAGCAGCTTTCCCTGCCCTGGGCAGCCGATCCCTGCCTCGTGCACTTCAGAATGTTGGTGAGTAAGGAAGCAGCCTGGAGACTGGCTGTGTGCACCCAGTGAGCCGGGGGGGGGGCGGGGGGTCCGTTGGTTGTATCCTTCTCCAAAGCATTATCATTTAAATGACAAGGTAATGTGAAACATTTGGCTTTTTTTGGCTATAAAACGCACATGGCAGAACTAATCAATTCCAAATGATCATCGTCAAACCGTTGCTACAGAAATGAAAAGAAAAAAAAGGTTTTTCCCATTTTCCTTACTTGCTTACATTGCTCTAAAGCAGCTTGGTGTGTAATGTGTGTGTGCTCGCCTGCCCTTAGTGGCCTGGCCCCGTGCTGTGCCATGCCGTGCCATGCCATCCATGCCGTGCCATGCCGTGCTGTGCCATGCCGTGCTGTCCATGCCATGCCATGCCGTGCTGTGCCGTGTTGTGCCATGCCGTGCTGTCCATGCCATGCCATGCCGTGCTGTGCCGTGTTGTGCCATGCCGTGCTGTCCATGCCATGCCATGCCGTGCTGTGCCGTGTTGTGCCATGCCGTGCCGTGCCATGCCGTGCCATGCCGTGCTGTCCATGCCATGCCATGCCGTGCCGTGCCGTGTTGTGCCATGCCGTGCTGTCCATGCCGTGCCATGCCGTGCCGTGCCGTGTTGTGCCATGCCATGCTGTCCATGCCATGCTGTGCCATGCTGTGCTGTGCCATGCCGTGCTGTGCCATGCCATGCTGTCCATGCCATGCTGTGCCGTGCTGTGCTGTGCCATGCCGTGCTGTCCATGCCGTGCCATGCCGTGCCGTGTTGTGCCATGCCGTGCTGTCCATGCCATGCTGTGCCGTGCTGTGCTGTGCCATGCCGTGCTGTGCCATGCCGTGCTGTCCGTGCCATTCCATGCCGTGCTGTGCCATGCTGTGCCATGCCGTGCTGTGCCGTGCTGTGCCATGCCGTGCTGTCCATGCCGTGCTGTGCCGTGCCAGCTCAGGAAGACACCATGCTGGTCTGGGACGTGCTGGGGACCTGCAGGCTGCAAGGGCTGGGGGGTCTGTCATTTTTGTCCCTCTGGAAGCAACACCTTGTGTGAAGAGGGCAGGGCTTGGCTCAGTCTCCCAGCGAGGCACGGCCAGTCGGCAGGGCCCGGGCTCTGAAGTCACCGTGCCAGTAGTGGTGGTTCTCCAGAGAATCTCCCTCCGCCAAGCCCACGGCAGCACCCGGCCTGCCCGTGTGCCCTGGCTGCACTTCGGCTTGCTTCATTCTGTAGAACATAAAAAAAAAATGGAGGAGCCTGTTTTGCCACTGCTTTTCTCATTTTTTTGTTTTTCCCAGGTCATGAGCTGAATTCTTTCTTTTCTGATGAAAACTCATTATTCATCCTTTCAGTATTTGTGAACTTGCCTTGAAATGCTGATGACCAGAGTTGACCTTTCAGATATTTTTTCTCTTTTTCCACAGCAATTACACTGCTGGTATCTGTGTCTAGACATACTGTAAAAACAATGCGCCAGGCAGAATTACCAGCCGGGTTTGGATTGCTCTGAGTGTTTGGTAACGTGGCTGTGCTTCCACACGCTTCCCCCAGGAAAAGGAGGAAAATTGTAAACGGCCCTGTGGGATTTCACTGACACCAGCTCTTTTTCAGTGGGAGAAATAAGTTAAAAAATATTTTTTCAAACAATTACTTCCTTAAGGGGAATTTAGTTCTGATGAGATTGGCACAATGACTTCAGGATTTTTAACTTCAGATAAGAAAAATGTTCTGTTTGGTTTTTGAGGTTTCTGCAGATTTATTTCAGAATTTAGGTACAGATAATGAAAGTAATCAGGGAGTGTAATAACTGAACTAGGACAAATTCTCAGTTACAAACAAAAAAATCCTATTGTGCTATAAAAATATACAAAGAATGGGAAATCTGGGCTGCTTTGGGCTGTATGTGGAGCATCACTTGCAGTCAACACTCAGCCGGGCACTCAAACCCCTCCGTGAATGGGCCCTGTCTTTGGGGGGTGTTTGTGTTGGCCCCAGCAGCCCCGCAGAGGGACTGATGTCAGGCTTTGTCCCTGTGCCTCGGTGCTGGTGGGGCAGACACTCCTGTGACCCCCTCCCCGCTGTGGCTGAGCCCTGCTGCCCGCAAAGGGCTCTCGTCTCTTCTGCTGGGGCACCCGGCTGGGGACAGAAGGACAATGGCCCCGATTCTGCCCTGCTGGGGGCTCCGGGGGGGCGCACGGGGCTGGTGGCACAGGGACCTGTGGCCCTGGCCCTTGCTGCTGGCACGGCGGGGTCTCGGCACGCGGCCAATTATGTGTGTCACGTTCTCCCCCTCCCTCTGCCCCCCTGGCACCCAGAGCCTTTGGGGCAGCCGCTGCCTTTTGGGCCTGGGCACGTGGAACTGTGGTTGGCAGCTGGTCTGAGCCGGCATCTCACTGGTGAAATAAGGCTCAGAAACAGGCCCCAGGAGCGGTGCTGGTGTGGTGCTTGGCAGGGAGGGACACGTCAGTGGAGGGGAGATGAAACCAGAAGCTCTATCACCTACACGGACGAAGTGAGAGCAGGTTTATCCTCCCGCAGGACTGTGCCGTCCACACTTCGCAGGAACGATCTGATCAGACAAAATCCTGACAGGGACGAAATTGTCAGCCTGCCATGAAAACAGTGTCAGATGCACATTTTGTCTGCAAACTATTATCTGCAGGCAGCGCTGGCCAGTTGCAGAATGTGACTTGTGTAGGTGAGACCTGCGCGTCGGGGAGCACCCGGGGGGAGCTGGGCTCTGGAGCGGGCGCAGAGCCCTGCCGCGTCGCCCCCGAGCAGCTGGCCCTGCTCTCCCCTGTGCCAGGAGCTCCGTTACATTTTCCTTCTTGCAAACCCAGGGTCAGGTTAGTCTGGGTTCCAGCTGTGACTAACCACGCTTGGCCGAATCCTGCCGGCTCGCCGGGGACTGGGCTTTCTCCTCATGAGCCAGCCCTGTCCTATTCCTCCCTTTAGGAGTTTTTGGCCCCCGGCACGTCCCGTGCGGGTTCCCGGCAGCGCTCTCCCTTGTGTGGTGGTTGGGTCCTGTCGCGCTGTGGGGCTGTGCTGGGGGCGTCCTGTCCCCCGTCCGACCCCGGCAGTGGCAGCTCAAACCCGGCACACCTCGGGCTCGGGGGGTGGTGTAACCACACCGTCCTGGAGGCTGAGGCCTTTATCTTTTTTCCCTGTGTATTGACTTGTATTTTGAAAACCTCTGGCCAGAAATGCTGAACCTCTGCATCTCCTCAGGCTGCCTCCACCACAGCGCTGTAAATGGTGAGGAGAAGCTCTGCCAGGTGAAGCTTTTCTCCGTAGGAGCAGGGAACATTTGGTGACAGTCAGTACGATGGACAAGAAAAGGGGGAAACCTGGTGGGAACAGGGGGCAAAGCAGCGAAGTGGCAGCAATTCCTGACATCGCGTTCCCTGCGCCGTGGTCCCGCGCTCGGGGAGGCGGCTGGAGGCCATGGAGCACCCGTGGGGGGAAGGGGCCAGGGCACGCCGGCTCCCTCCACCCCCCAGCCACTCAGAAAATTAATTTTACAGCCCAGGGGAGGATGAGTGCCTCATTAACCCAGGGAAGGGGAAGCCTTCACCAGGCAAGGAGAGAGGAATCGAGTCTGCCCTCTGAGTGAGTGGGACCGGCTCTTTTGCAAGGGGTGCCTGCTGAAGGCAGAAAGAAATATTAAGACATACTTTGTTTTAAATGAAAAATGACTGGCATTCCCCCCCCTTCCTGAAAACAGAAAGTAATTTAATTTATTAGTGGTTTATTTTGTTTGACAGCCTTTCTATGTACTTGATGCGGTTTGTTACACTGAATTACCCTTTAATAATGGGTGTGTATAATCCCAGAGCCTGCCCTGCAGGTTGGCTCTGTAATTGAAGAAGGGATGCGCTGGGGAGGTCTCTGTGCTGGTGGGGATTGCCATGGCAGTGCTGGTGGGAGCCGGGTGCTTTATGCAGATGCTGACTGGGACTCTGCCTGCTTGAAAAAAAAAGACAAGTTTCAGCCGCTGTCACATTGCCCCATTTGTTGGGCACTTTCTCCTCACTGTCACTGGTCGCTGCCACCCTGAGCCTCTCCTGCATTCTCCCCCCGGGCTCGGAGGGGTCTGGGGGGTCTTCCCCAGACCACTCCTTCTTGTCCTGTAACGCGGGTGTCTGCCAGCCGTGGGGACGGGCCCCGGGGCACTGGGGGTTCCTGTGCTGGCCAGGAGGCGGCCGAGCACAGGCCGGTGCCCGCACTGGGGTCGAGCCGTCGCCACAGACGCACATTGGCTCCCCTGCGCGATGGCGCTTCCAGCCGCTTCAGGGCAGGCGTCAGCGGAGAAGAGATTAAACCCAGGCAGGGGCTCAGCCTGTGCTGGGCGCCTGCTCCCCTTGGCCGTCCCGAGCCAGGGTTTGCCTTCTGCCGTCGTGGGACTAGATCCCTGGGCCAGTCTGTGCTCCCAGCACGTTCCTGGCTGCTCCTGCCACAAAATGTCAACGCTTTCAGGTTTAAATACTTATTGTTGATAAACTTGAGCGTAACCGTGCAGCACGTGGTGAGGAGGGGCGTGGGCACTTGCTGTTTTCCATATTCCAGGGCAGATTCTTGCCACCGTAGCAGATAAAAAATCCTGCCTTAACAAAATACTCTCAGATGACCAGGTTTGTTCCTCTCATGGGGTTTTACCTGGTGATGGACCAAGTTCCAGCCATAAAAAATGCCCCAGAGTTTGGGTCTGGAGTACCGTGTGGGGGATTTTCTTGGCTGAAGAGTTGATCTTAGCTCTGTGAGTTGCTGCCATACACGAACTGGGCAGGGAGCTGTGCTGGGGTGCTGGAGCTTGCTCTGGCTCGGACCTGGGTTGCCCTGGTTGCTTTGCACTGCCGGACTGGGGCCAGTCCTGGGGCTGGACCACGCAGCCTCATCTCGCTGAGTGAAGTCCTCTGCCGAACCCTTTGCTGTACTTATTTTTGTGCCCGGCAAGGCCTGGTGTAATCGTTGAACCCCTTCCCCTTGCACAGCCGTCACGTTTCCGACAGGCGCAGTGACAGCCCGGTTCTAATCGCCGAGCACAGCGCGAGGCTCCGTCCCCAGATGGCTGGGCAGAGTCCTCCAGCGCAGACAATGCGTCGCTGGCTGTGTCAGGCGGAATTAGCAGGCAGGCTCGTCACATTAAGCTCAGGCCCTGAGCTGGCAGCCCCTGTGCTCCAGTGTCACTCGAGCTGGCTGTCACACTCCCGTCCCCACCTCTGCAGCCGTGGGAAGTCTCTTTGGGCAGCGCACAGACAGTGTACACAGTAATGAAGTCGCTTGAGGGAAGAAGAGCTTACTGGCAGCACAGGCTGACACCTTGCTAGTGCGTTCAGTTGCCTTAGGAGCGCTCTGTCTGGAGTTACTACGTACGCTGCTCCTTGCACACGCTGTTGGTACCACAGCTCGCCGTCCCCCGGTGTTTATGCTTATTCATCTAAAGGCAAACGTGTAGCTCTGTTTCTAGTCCCTCCATCTGTCCCTGGCCTGTGTGTTCCCTTTCCCTGTCTCTTCTCATCTCTTACCTCCGTCACTTCGCTGTGAAGCAAACGCAAAAATGTTAAAAGAAAAATCTGTGCTGACCTGACTCTTGCAAGAAACATATTTCTGTTAGAAACGCTCCAGGAATTTCCGATTCCTGTTAACAGTGACAAAACAAGGCAGAAGTGGGTTGGTTTTTTTTTTTTCAAAGAAGGAACACTTGCGGCAGCAGAGCTCTGAGCCTGGTTTGCTGGGCTTTCGCTGCCTCCCCGCAGCCCTGGTGCTGCTCTCAAGTGTCGAAGGCGTCCGTGCCTGCCCATCCTCCTGCTCGCGCCCTGAGCGAGGCCTTGGCATTCCCCGGCGGGACGTGGGGGACGGGGCGCAGCGCTGCCGGCCGGAGATGTGGGGGTGCCCCTGTGCAGGGTGCTGGCGTGGGGCGGGTGGGACAGCGGGGCCCGTCCCTGGGCGCTGACACTCTGCTCCCCGCCCCACAGGTCCCCGTGCTGCGGCCCATGGACCTGATGGTGGAGGCCACGCCACGGCGGGTGTTCGCCAACGCGCACACCTACCACATCAACTCCATCTCCGTCAACAGTGACTACGAGACCTACATGTCGGCGGACGACCTGAGGATAAACCTGTGGAACTTTGAAATCACAAATCAAAGCTTTAGTATCCTTTGGTGCATGCCGCCCGGCGGGACCGAGAGCCGCAGTGAGGGAGGTGCCTCGGCTGGCAGGTGGGGTGTGAAGGCCCTGGGAGCTCAGACACACGCAGGTGTCAGCGGGAGCAGGAGAAAGCTGGATGGGGGCGGCGGGTCCCCGCTGAAGGTGAGGGGCAGGGGGACCTGCGAGGCCCAGTGCCGCGGGAGGCAGCGGAGCCGGGCCGTGTCTGCTGCGATGGTGACTGAGCCTTAGTGCAGCCTCGCGCCTGGCCCCGTCCCCGTACCCCGATCGCGGTTCCTTGGTAGAGGAGCTTCACCCTCTGGCAAGGGGGCTTGAGAGTACAAAATCATGTGTCCGGCTGCAGGACATCGGGGATCTCCAGTCCCCAGGTGTCATTACATCCCTCTTGGCTCACCCGCGCTGGTGGGCACGTTGGGCCATGGCCGAGTCGCTCCCGCCGCGGCGCAGGGCTCAGCTGGCATCGCCGAGGCTGCTGCTTCCCGGTGTGGGTGACACATTTCTGAATTTTGCCTGCAGGGTGTGTGTGGGGAAGGAGGGAGGGAGGGGGGTCCGCGGGTGATGGAGAAGACAGCTGCCTTGGGGAAGACGGAGAGAGGAAATATTAATCGTGCGGTGTCCTTTATACCCTGCAGCAGGGTGACAGGCTGCCAGTCACAGTCGTACAAATGAGGTCGTGCCAGTCACCCTTGTAACAGCCGCATCAGAAATGATAACAACGGGGCACTAATCACCGGTGGTATTTATATAGTGCTTCCTACAGAGAAACCCCCAGGGCATGTGGCAGATTTAGGCAGCTGGAGCGGATTGCAGCAGTCCCAGCGTGTGGCTGGTGGGAGCTCGCAGTGGGTACGGTTGAGCAGGGCTGCAGCCTGTGTCGCCTTTCAGGGAAGCAGGTGAGCAGTACTAAATATGGGTGAAACCTCTGGGAGTTTAGATGGCCCGAGGGAGTTTGGCCAAGGTGCAAGTGCAGCACCTAAAGCGCTTGCTAAGAATTGATGGAGAAGCGTCACCACCAGAGAGATGTCCCCTCAGATGTCCCATCCCACTGGCTTGCTGGTGTCACCCCTCTGCCCAGCACCTTGGAGCCCCTCCCGGGGGTGTCCCCGCTTTGGCTGAGCATGAGACCAGCCCCTCTGGGCTCTCTGCAGGGGCCGGGTGGTGGGAGGAGAGAGGAGGCTGCACCGCCCGCCTGCCCAGGGAGGTGAGGAGCACGTCACCGTTTTGTCAATAAAACCAAATCCAGCCCCTGCCTGCCAGCTGGGAAGAGGCAGTGCTGTGGGTTGGGGTTTCTCGGTTTTGTGCCTGTCACCAGCCGCTGCACAGTGTGATGGGGTTTGAAACCCTGCTGAGCAAAGCGTGGGGGCTGTCCCTGTGGGTCAGAAGCCGGCCGGCGCAGGATGCGGGACGCGGTGCGGCCCTGGACCGCTCCTCGATGCAGGCTGGCTGTGCCTCACCAACACCCGCACGCCCCGGCTGCGGCGCCTCGGGGGGCGATCGCTGCCCCGCGGGGCCGGGCGCTGGGTGCGGGGCTGGCTTCCACCGGCCTCCAGGTTCCGCTGCACATCTGCAGCGCGGCCGGGCGGTGAAACAGCTCGGCGGCTGTGAGCTGCGGTGGCTGCTTCTGCAGGACGGGGTCTGCAGCTCGGTTTGCAACCCAGCGTTTTTAACCCATCAAAGCCCCAGTTTGCGCGGGGCGAGGGGAAGCCGAGGTGTCCAGAGACAGCAGCGGGAGGGCAGCGGGGTCTGGGCCGGGCTCCGTGGGGCTCCTTGACTCGCCCTGCCAGACATCGTGGACATCAAACCGGCCAACATGGAGGAGCTGACGGAGGTGATCACGGCCGCCGAGTTTCACCCGCACCACTGCAACACCTTCGTGTACAGCAGCAGCAAAGGCACCATCCGCCTGTGCGACATGCGCACCTCCGCCCTCTGCGACCGCCACGCCAAGTGTGAGTACAGCCCCGCCAGCGGGACGGGGCCCCCGTTGGCTTAAAAGAGCCCAAAAACGGGAGCGTGGAGCCCGACCTGGGCTCAGGTCTGTCCCACCAGCTCTCCCCGTCCTCCCTCGGGGTGTGCAGGGCTGGGGTCGTGCGTGTCCCTGGGGGTTCCCATGGCTACGTGCCCTCAGCCCTGCCTGTCCCCGAGAGGAGCAGCTTCCCCTGGGCCCCGGCCACACGCCCTTGGGGCAGCCTGTTAAAAACCCCCAAGTGTGGTGTTTCGGCAGCAGCAGGTCCAAGGGGTCCCTGGGATGTCGGTGCCCAGTGTCTGCAGAGCTGTCAGTGCCAGAGACAGTGCTGTGTTTCTTGAGGCTGTTTGTCCAAACAGCCCCACGTCCTGTTGCCAGCTCCAGTTGACTCCGCGGGGGTCAGGACATGCAGAAAAGCCCCGCAATGTTTGGAGTAAGGTGGGCAGGCAGGGAGCTTGTCCTGGGTCCTCCCCGGGCTGATGCGACAGTGAGCTGCTGCCGAGGCAGGCAGCTGAGCGTGGCTCCTGCTGAGCCTGGGCCCGGCAGGAAATATTCTCTTTATGAGCAGCTGCTGGTAAACTGCTGGCATGAACAGCTGTGGCGGTTAGGGGTGGGCTGGCGCATCCCTGTCGCTGTTGTTGGTGCCCCAGCAGTTCCTGGGGGGCAGCTCCATGCCGAGCTCAGTGCTGTGGATGAGACACAGAGGTGGAACAGACCCAAAGGAGTTGGGTATCTGCCTCCGAGCAGAAACACGGGCTGCTATTCTGTGTGACTGGACAGCTACACCCCTGTGCCTCCTGTTCTTGAGTTTCCTTCAGAAAATTGCCAGTGTCTTGTGGGAAATGAAGGAGATTTTTGCTATTCAAAGTGTGATAATGTTACGAGAACAAGATGCACAGACCAGGTGCAACTTCCTGGAGCCCCATGCTAATAATCCACGTGCAGAGACACCCGGCTGTGCTCCAGGCTGAGGTTTCCTAGAGGTGACAGGGAATTACACACCAGCTAATGCTTCTGGGCTTTTGAGCTGCGGTCGCAGTCCAATACCTGTTTTTTTGAACTAGGGTAGTGGGTGGAGGGGAAAGCTGACATTGCTGGCAGGAGATACAGAAGTGTCAAGTGTCAGTTTTCCCAAAACACGCCTTTCTATTCTTGCATTTCCCGACCACGTCTCGCAGTCCTACAGTGCGGCTCCCAGCTGAGAATCAGAATACAATTAAGGAGCAAACAAAATTCATTTTCCTGACACTCCAGTGGCAGGAGCCCCCCCCCAGCATTTCCCTTTGTCTGGGCACTGCCGCGTCCCTCCGGCCCCTGGCAAGTGCCCCAGCCAGCGGTGAATCCCGGCTTGGTTTGACCTCTCCCGTGACATTTCCTTATTGATTTCCCTCCGTCCCTCAGAAGCATCAGCCTCAGTCAATTGCAGTTCAGCAGATGTGTGAGTTGAAATTGAGACAGTCCATCAAAGTTCAAAATGAAAAGCAACATTGGCTTTTGGAGGCGAATCCTCCAACGGAGACATTTAATAACTGTCAGTATTTAATAAAAATGCAGAAGGTAGCGCTGCACATCCCAGTCATGTTTATTTAGATACATGCAGTTTGCTTCTCAGGGCCAGCTTCTACTTATTAACTTTTGTTTGCCCGTTTTATTTGAGGCTCCTGCAATCTGTGACACTGTGCCTGTTACCTCCAGCCTCGTAGCTGGCCTCGGAGGCCATCTGCTTCCACACGGAGCGCCCGCTCGGCAGGAGGAGAGGCGCGGGCGCCGCGCTGAGAGGGCCGTGGCCCGGCGGGGGGAGCCTGCCCGGGCACAGCAGGCACCACAAAAGTGGGGGGTGTCCGAAGCAGCGTGGGAAGCCAGCGGGGAGGTTGGGTTTCCTGGAGCAGCTGGTAACACCGGCAAAAGTAATCCTGTTTGGAGAGTCTGTGGGAAAGCAAGGAAGGACACTGGTGATTTCCTCATAGCCAAAGGTGTTGGGCTTTCCTTTTTTTTTTTAAGGGGCCACCTGTGACTGCATGTACCAAGCTCCTGAAACAAGAGGCTCTGAGTACTGCCCGTTTCCCAACGGGGAGCCTTTGCCTTCTTGTCTTTATCCTGCTGACTGCCTTACAGCAACGCTACCAGATGTTACTCTTGGCTGAAAGCAGTTTCAGCTTTGGTTAGAAATAAGAAGCACACAGCTGCTTTGCTGAGGTAACCCACAGCCCACAGGTTTTACCCTCCGATATTGCAGATGTCTCTCTGAAATGATCCCCCCGTCGTTTGGGCCAGCACTGCTGCCTTTGGAGGGGCCCCGCGAGGAAGCCCAGCCGGACTGTGCATCGCCGCTGCTGTTGGGCCGGAGGAGAGGCCCGTCCCCGAGGAGCAGGGTCACCCCGGGACCGTGCAGCCCCCGCGGGGCCGCGGGGTGCGTGGGGCTGTGGCCCCAAAGCGAGGGGGCTCGGCAAGGCTGGGGGGCTGGTGGCAGAGGGAGCTGGTGGCGTGGGGAGCACAGCGCCTGCTCGATGTCAGAGGAAAATGGGTTTGTTGTGTAACAGAGAATTAGGGCTCAGAAATCCTTCCCGTGAGCAGCCCGGATCTGCTTCTGCAGCCAGAGCAAAGCCACAGAAGCCTTCAGCCGGGAAGCAGCAAAAGCTCCCCTGAGCCCCTGCCCAGCCGCATTCCCCGACCCCCGCCGCCCCGCCACCGGGGACCGGGGGGCCCTGCCCGTGTGCTGTGACCCCCGTCCCAGCAGAGCCCCCGCCAGGGCCGGGGGGGGCCCCGGCAGCCCACGATGGAGCGGGCGGCTGCGGCCCCGCTGCCTGGTGGCCGTGGGGACGGTGCTGGGGGCTGGGGACAGCGGGGTCCGGCCGCCCCGCAGACAGCAGCTTCCCCCGCCCTGCCCGCGTCGGCGCGCGGAGCACGCTGCAAAGCGCTTCCTCGATCCCTACCTCGGCTGTGAGGAAGAGGAGCACGTTTTGTCGCCTCACTACAGATAGGCAGAATGAGGCTGGAGTTCGTGGGGGAAATTGGCACCAGACCAGTAATTTCTGCCCATAGCCCGCGGTTGCAAGGCTCCTGCACCTCTGGGATGGGGGTGGATTGCAGAGTTGGTTTTTCTAATGCAGAGCAAAGCTCAGTTCTCTGCTTGTGCTAGCTTAGCATTTCCCCAGTGGTGGTCGTGATTAATTTTGTGCTTAGGTGAACTATCAGTGGAGTTTTGACTTTTTATTTGAAGCCAGAGAAGGAGCAGAGGGTGAATGCATTTGCCTGTGCAAGCGCTGCTCTGCTGTGCTTCCAGGTGCCTGCGGGGGCCCCATTTATTACCGGATTAACTGGAGTCTCAGCTGAAATCCGGAGAGGTCGGGTGCTTCACTTGGGGCTTACACTCCAAGTGGCCCCATTGCTTTTGGTGCAGCCACCTTGCACACAGGAGTGGCATGCGGCCTCTGGGCCAGCAGGCCCCTGGCCCCCTGACCCAGGGGTGCTGCCCGAGGCTGGGGGTGTGCGAGGGAGCAGGAGGCAGCCAGAACCTGGCAGAGACACGTCTCTGCCCGTTTGTCTCACACAGGTTAATACAGACCTGTGCTGAAACAGCTAAACCCACAGCACACTTGCTGGCGGCCAGTCCCAGGGACGCCCCAAAAGCTCAGCAAGGAGGAACGACCGTGTAGGACGGGACTGACTGATCCAGAGTCCCTTTATCTGACACGTCACTTGATGCAGCCGCTGGTCTGGTGCAGCCAGGGTGCACAAAAGAGGGGGAGAGGGAGGAGGAGAGGTGAGAGGGAAGCTGGGCTTTGCTAGCTGGCTCTTTCCAAAGAGAGGAGAGCACAGGAGTGAATCAGCTGCATTTGGACTAAATTAACTTCTCTGACCTCGACGCGTGGCCTGGGGAGACGCTCCCAGAGCTGCGGCTGGGCTGAGGCTCTTCCCCCAGCAGCTGCCACCCGCGTCCCGCCGGGTGATGGTCTGGCCTTGCCACTTGGCTAGTGGGTGGCCTCTAAACACCCCGGGAGGCTTGGCCTCACCCCTGGCCCGTTCAGAGGAGAGGCTCTGAGCCACGTATCCCAGGCTGCCACACGCCATTGGCACAGCCAGGGATGAAACTAAAGTGCCAGCTCTGCAAAGCCAAAGCAGGCTCCGGCAAAACACATTCACTCCCGAGTTCCTGCTAACAGCATGTTCTCTTCACCTATTTTTTCAGCTAAGCCTTTTATAGAGGAGAAAGGTTATCTAAGTAGAGCACAGGGATCTGATGCCCTGTTTGTGCAGACAAAGCCAGGCCTGTGCAGCACTGGGAGTCTGTGAGGTGAGGTGAGGTGAGCTTAGCTGGGCTGAGCTGAGCTGAGCTCTCATTGTCCCAGGTTTCAGCTGGAGCAGAGCTGAGCTGGTCATGTCGCCCCCAGAAACTAATCATCTTCCTCCGAGCCCTCGCAGGAGCTAACGAAGTCCTGCTGCATGGAATAACAGGGCTGGCAAGACCTCAAGCTAAGAATTAACTAGTCGGTTGTGCAGAATCTCCGGGGAGGTGAAAAACAAGCCTCTTGTGCCACCCTGAGCTCATTTAGCAAAGCAGGAAACCTCTTTGCCTTTGCAACACTCTCCTGTCTTCGTCTGAAATGAGCCCTTCGGCCTGGTGCCTCGCTGGTGTCTAGCAGGGCGGGTGCTGGGGCTGAGCGGTGACGCTGAGCGCAGGGAGGGACGGGTGGCAGCCGTGGCCCAGCGGGGTTTGGTGGCAGTGCAGGGCAGCTCTGCTCTGCTCTGGGTTTCCTGGTCTGCGTTGCTAATTGTCATGATTAAATGAGGAGTGAGAAAGAAAAGGCAGTGCTTGAATTGGTGTTAAATTTATTGATGAGTGGAAAAACCCGTTTGCTTTGAAGCTGCCCCGAGAGGGGTCCCCTGGCCGAGGGGAGCTCCTGGGAGCGCGGAGGCAGCAGCTTGGGGTGGGGGTGTCACCTCCAGAAGTGCTGTTTGAACGGTGGCTCTCGGCGTTGGTAGGTCTGGTTTTCGCTTCCCAGTGTCAGAGCCCCAGTACGGCAGGCGGCCGGCGCAGGGAAGGGGCAGTTAACCCGCAGCAGCCTGCCCCGAAGTCTGAAAGGTCGACAGCTCCTCTGCGCCGGCCGGG
This sequence comes from Athene noctua, assembly GCF_965140245.1. Lineage (NCBI taxonomy): Eukaryota > Metazoa > Chordata > Aves > Strigiformes > Strigidae > Athene > Athene noctua. The sequence goes on along the minus strand of NC_134048.1, from coordinate 24,161,868 downwards.
GCCGGGACTGGATCCCGCCCTGGACTCCGCTGTGCGCGGCCGGATCCCACGCTGCGCCCGGTGCTCGAGTTCCTCGGCACAGAGGAGGAGCTGCCCGGGGCCCCGTGCTCCCCCGCTTGCCCCAGCCCCGTCCTGGGCACGGCTGCAGCCCCTCCTGGGTGCCAGCTCCCCCCGGCACGAGGGCCCGGCCGGGGGCTGGCCGAGGCGCAGAGCAGACGGGAACGCTGCCGGGGCCTGCGCTCGGTCCCAGGGTCGGGGATCCCTTCCCCAGCCGTGCTGCTGCCCTGGGGTTCGCTCTCTGAGGCCTTTCCTCTTGGGTAGTTGAGCTGCAACTTAACATTTCTACTTCTACAGTATCAGCAACAGTTTCTTCTTGCCCCCGTTCTGTGAACTGAACCCCTCCAGGCGTGGCCAGGCCCCCCTACACCGTGACGGAAGGGAGCCGCGGCCCCGGAGGGAGCAAACCCGCCGTGGTGCAGCGAGATGAGTCCTGGCGTCAGCTGCTCTCCGCAGCCCACTCAGATCTTCCGGCCGCTCCTTGCTGTCGCTTTTCTTATTTAAAAATACCTGACGTGCCATCAGATTTCCTGCTGGTGATGAAAGGCCCCAGAGCTGGGTCCTGCTGTGGGCGATGCTGTTTCTGATTTGTAGGGAGATCATTTATAGCGGCACTTCAGGGGGTTTCCCCGCTGTACTCAGGAGTTCAGGTGTTGGTACCGCGGGGCTCAGTGCGGGGACGATAAGCCCGGGCGAGCGCTGGGCACGCTGTCGCCGTGCGGCCACGACCACCGGCGCCTCGGAGCCAGCAGCCACCGTGGCGGAGCCTCAGCGCTGGGGACGAGAGTCGGACAGACGCAGGTGGCGACTGGATTTTTCTCCGTTAGAGAAGCAAAGCGGTGTGAGCTGCTGTTAGCCTGTGGCGTCCTTCACCGCCAGGCCAGAGAGCTGTCTGCGGGAACAGGGAGACAGACGGACGTCCCCGTGCCCGCAGCCTCTCTCTGTGATGTTTTTTTTTAAAGCCAGACTTGCCCAGCTGATGTTGCTTTGAAATCAAATTTGTAAATACATTTAATTTGGAACTTCGTCTCCTTCAAACTGTGATTTATTCACAGACTGATCAGATTAAGTCTGTAGGTTGCAGTGGCTATAAAATATTTACATTGACACTGCTCATTGATTTCTGGGGAGCAGCCGTGCCGTGCAAGGCTCTAAATCTTCTGGGCTCTGTGGTGCTGGTGATGGATCGGTCTCCAGTGATCCTGCTTGCTTATTGCATGCATTAACAATGAAGGAGCTTCAGTTGGGCCAAGCAAAGTCCTTAAAATACGGACATTTGTCTGGTCTAGGCCAGTGGTGAGGTCCCGTGGGGACGGGCGTGCTGGTGGAGCGGGGCCGGAGGGCGTTTGGGACAGGCGGTGGCTGCCCCGGCTCGGTGCCGTCTGTGGGGCTCCACGCCGAGTCGGAGCGGTGCCGGGGCGGGATGGCAGGTCCCGGCCTGGGGACAGGGAGCTCCTGCCTTGGCTGATGCCGGGGCTGGTCATTTCCTCTTCTGCAGTTTTCGAAGAGCCCGAAGACCCGAGTAACCGGTCGTTTTTTTCTGAGATCATCTCCTCAATCTCCGATGTCAAATTCAGCCACAGTGGGAGGTATATCATGACCCGGGACTATCTCACTGTCAAGGTCTGGGACCTGAACATGGAGAACCGGCCCATCGAGACCTACCAGGTGAGCGCAGCATGGCCAGGCCCCGGCAGCGGTTGGGCACCCGCAGTGCTCCCGCCCCAGCTGCGTGGGTACGAGCCCCACGGATGGCAGCGTTGTGCCGTGAAATCATGGAACGTGAACATAGAAATGTTAAACATGGGCTCGAGGGGCTGGAGAGGTGGAACCCGCATCCCCAGGCTGGGTGTGGGTGAGGAGGGAAAGCTCGGGTGCTGGTGGCCCCGTGCCTGGCACTGCCTGAGCCGTTTGCGAAGCGGTGCTGGTGCTGCTCCCTACAGTGGAGGGGTGGCTGCGGTCCAGGCCGCGCCATGTCAGGCCGTGCCCAGCGCTGACGGCTCGGCCGCGGGGCTGGGCCGGGTCCTCCAGCCCCGGGCGAGCACCGGGCTGGTGTTTGCCGGCCGCTGGGCGGTGCCAGCTGGGGCCTTGGCCCTCACACCCATCCCTCCCTGCGGGCAGGTTCACGACTACCTGCGGAGCAAGCTCTGCTCGCTCTACGAGAACGACTGCATCTTCGACAAGTTCGAGTGCGTCTGGAACGGGTCTGACAGGTGAGTGGCGGCGCAGCTCCAGGGTCTCGCTCTGCGGTGGCCTGGGGGCACCCACCCCCCCCCCCCCCCCCCCCGTGCCAGCCCTGCCCCGGCTTTCGGGGTCTGGGGAGTAGTTGTGGGTGCACCAGGGATCACCCAAACCCCACCTCTGCACCCAGGAGCTGCTGAGGGTGGCCAGTGGGGTCCCGGGGCCCTCCTGGACGGGTTCGGTTCCTCTCCTCATTCCTCCCACACCTGGGTGAGGGTGGTGATGCGTTTGGCTCCAGATTGCCAGATCTGGGGCTGACAACTATCCACAGGTGTGCCACGTCGAGCCAGGTGGCAGCAGGCAGGTGCAGCCAATTGACCTGGCAGGATTGCCCCACCTTTTCTCTGAGCCATCAGAGCCAGTTAACGAGGCACAGCTGGGCCTGAAGCCCAAATTCCAAATCTAATCCAAATCTCGTTATGCCTCTGGATATCCAGTCTGCCTCTAAAAAGGTGTGAAAAATCACTGGGTTCAGGGCAGCTAAATCTTTGCCATGAAGCCTGTTCTCCCATTGTGATCCTGAGAGGAATTGCCTCCCACATGTGCATTGCCCAGGGTAAGGTGGGACACGGCCTCCAAGGTGCCCGGTGTCCCCGTTGTGCCCCCGGGGCCGGGGTGTTGCAGGGCTGGGGCCGTGTGGTGACCCAGTTGTCCTTCCTCCCTCCTGGCAGCGTCATCATGACGGGCTCCTACAACAACTTTTTCCGCATGTTCGACCGCAACACCAAGCGGGACGTGACGCTGGAGGCCTCGCGGGAGAACAGCAAACCCCGCGCCATCCTCAAGCCGCGCAAGGTCTGCGTGGGCGGCAAGCGGAGGAAAGACGAGATTAGCGTGGACAGTCTGGACTTTAGCAAAAAGATCCTGCACACAGCTTGGCACCCCTCCGAGAACATCATTGCCGTGGCAGCAACAAACAACCTGTATATATTCCAGGACAAGGTTAACTAGGAGGACAAGTTGTTATTTAGGAATCTCATGTACTGATTACTAGTAAACACAAGATTTCAAATGTTTCTTTTCTTTCTTTTTTTTTTTTTTTTTTCCCCTCCTTTTCCTTCCTGTTCCTGTGTTCAGTTACTGCTCTGCAGATAGCGGCTGCGCGGAGGCGAGCACCCCCGTACCCCCGGGGCGGGGGGGCACCCCAGAGACCCCAGATTTCTCTTTATTTACGCGCTGAGAGCTGTGGGGCGGCGGGGGCGGCGTTTGGCTTTGGGCTGGTGCCCCCGGGCGGCTGCGGCCAAAGGACGAGCGTGGGGCAGGGGCTGGCAGCTGCAGGGCACCAGCACCGGGCACAGCATCCCGCTCCGACCCTAGAAACGCCCCACCTGGTACGCTGCAAGATCAGAACATCGTCCCCTTTGCCATTTTTCACCTTTCTCTTTTTACTATTATTATCTTGTGTTTTTACCAACAGAGACAGCAAAACCAAACGTAAAATGGAAAAGTTCAGATTTGCAAAGGACAAGCTTAAAGGGGGGGGAGCTGCTGCGCGCCGGGACGTGTCTGCTCTAGCCAGGCTGCTGCCTTCCCCCCCGCCCCACAGAAACTCTCCTGAGGATTTGGCTTTGTAGATACTGTGGTGCCTTTTTTTGGTATATGAAATACCTTTATAAATGATGCTTCCAAACTGCATTGATTGCAAACCAAATTGAACCTGGGCTTCTCTTCTGCATTTCTTGTCTTTGCTTTGGTCATTTTTACTTGTTCTGTTGTAAGCTCTTGCATGTTGTGACTTTCCCTCTCTTTCTTTTTAAATTAATTTATTTATTTATTCATTCATTTTTTTTAAAGATAAAGTATAAGTTGCTAATTTATGACCTTCTAAAAAAGAATCCAACCATATATTGCTGTTAGCACCTGACTGCTTCAGAGAGAGGCTGTCTGTGGTCCTACATTATAATAATAATAATGACAATAATAATAAAAACAATAACTCTTCCTCTTTGCATGGCAAGGCTGCCCCTTTCTACTCTAAAGAGTGTTCAGGTCCCTCTTTCACTTGAGCAACTGTTCAATAAAAACAACAGAACTACTGAATTTTTCAGTCAATCTGAAAACTGCTCCTGCAACAAAAAGCAAATGAATAATTAAGTTCAATTAAAAAATTCAGCACTGTCACTTCAGAAGTGGCTGGTGAGGGTGACCCTGCTGTGCCCCACCGTTCTGCAGGGGCAGTGCAGGGACATTTCCACCACTCCAAGGGCATTTTTCCCCTCCTGGGCCGCCTCTCTGCGAGGCACCTCCGGGGCTCCCGCGTGTCCGCCGTGGCCTCCCCCTTCTCACCAGCGAGGGGCCGAGCAGCCGCTTGCTCCAGGGACCGTGTGGGAAACCAGGAGCTGCGCGGCGGCGGGTGCCCTGGCCCTGGGACGGAGCCTGGGGGTGCTGAACCCCCGGGACAGGCGACCTCGCTGTGGGAGCCGGGGCAGGGCCGGGGCAGGGAGAGCTTGCTGCCTTCCAAGGAGTGACCTCAAGGGAAAAAACAAAGTGCACTGGCTCGTAAATTTATTACAAGCGTTGGCTTTCAGGAGTAACTTTTTTTTAAAAACAAAATGGTATAAAAAAATAGCAAGAGTAAATGAACCATTTTTTTTAAAAAAATAAATGAAAAATGTTCTTTTTTGGTTCCTGTAAAGAAAGCCTGCACTCTGGTATCAGAAGTAAAGTTGTCCCAAACGTGTCCTTGTGTGGAGTCGCTGCTTGCTGTGCCGTGGGTGCGCTGGGCAAGGGGAGTGCTGGGGCACCCAGAGGGTCCCTGCCCAGAGCTTGGCTGCCAGGTCTGTGCTGAGGAGGGAGGGCTGGGGGGGGGGGGGGGTCCCAGGGATTCTGTGTCAGGACAGTGGATAATTCGGGGGGAGTACAGCCTCCCCCGAGCCGGGTGCACCGTGGGGAGGGCGAGTCCCTGGGGGCAGGGGCCGTGGTGGGGCTGAGGAAATGTCACACGGTGCTTCAGCTGGTCCCCGCTGCAATCCCCAGCGCTTCATGCAGCTGGGGGGGGTTGGGGTGCTGCCTGGCAGGGCAGCACGTGCTGTGCCAGCAGCGTTGTTTGGTGCCACGTGTGTGACACTGCCCAGTGCACATGGCGCCCTGGGGGCCGGCCGACATCCCGCAATCGATGTCCTGCTCGGCCATGCAGGGAGAGACATTATCACATCCCAGCCTGTAGCCCCGCAGCCCAGCCTCAGCACTAAATAACTCCAGTAACGGGGCTGTGTGACGTGACAAGGGCCATTACTCTTACCCTGCAGCCCGGCCTCTGGAAAATGGAGCTGCTGGACCCTTCAGTTTGGTGACAGTGTCTGGGGAGTGAGTCAGCCCCCGTCAGAACGCCACCCGGCCCCAGCGCCTGGCTCGGCCAAGGAGCACTTGGGTGTCTCTGGCACAAGCTGGAGCCACCGGCTAACGGCAGCTGGCTGCTCTGTTGCACAACCCTTGTGGGAAAGGAGCACGGGCAATTCCATGGGGATGTGCATGCCCATAAAGCAGCTGCTCGGGGTAGAGTGTTGACCCTCACACCCTTGGCAGCCTGATCAAACACCATACCTCACAGAAACCAAACACAGCTTTAGCTCCAAACAGGCTTGACAGCACATGCACAGACAATTCACTGATTCCAGCACCCTCCTGGCAGCTTCACTGACCCTTCCCCCTCGCGCTGGGGAGGTGCCCGGGGCTCCTCTCACTCCCTCCTGCTCCGGCACAGGGTGGGCAACTCCCCGCTGCAGGTACAAGCTGTGCCTCGACTCTCCACTGCCGGGGAACAGCAGGTGCTGGGGAGCTGCTGGGGAAGCACCAGCTTTATTCTCCATTTGAAGCCATGGCTGAGAGCCGAGTTGGCTTCAGGACACCCCCAAAGCAGGATCCGGCGCAGAGCAGCTCCCCCAGGCAGGGGTTGTCACCGTCCGTCTGCCCTGAGCTGTGCAGGGTGCGATCACCGACGTGCCGGCCCTGCCGCTGTACCGGGGGTGAAGGGGGGAGGGCTGTAAATCACTGGCCGTGTCCACCCGCTCACCTTCTCCAGCAAGACAAATCTCATTATTGGGTAAAGTGTTAAAACGAGCTGCCAGTTCCTCTGCAGTCCCTGTGCCGATTCTCTGCTGTTCTCGGTGATGAATTTAAACAGTCACCCCTCATTAGAAGCTGCAGGGCATGGATTATACTGTCAAGGAAATGTTATTCAAACAGACACTCATTTACCTTCACATTAACTGTGTGACCTTAATCTACTACAATGTGCACAGCTTCAAGCCCGGGGTTATTCCCCGGTGCACAGCGTGGGGCCAAGGGGGGCGGCTGGGGCAGCACTGTGAGGGTTTCCAGCCCGGCTTCTGACATTTAAAACACCCACGTTTGTCTTCACCTCTGTGGAAAAGGAGCTGTGTGCAGAACGCAGCTCCTTACCCCAGAATCGAGTCCAGCTTTTCAAAACTGGAGCCTCTCTCCCTCTCCTAAGCTCACAGAGATTCACCTCCTGCCGCGGCAGCCCGTGGCGAGCACTCAAGCCACAGCAGGGCCCGGCCGCAGAGAAGGTGCTAGAAAAGCCCTGGGCACCCCCGATACCCAACCGCCTCTCTGGAGGAGGCGCCCACCGCTGCCCCGGGGGCTGGGGCAGTGGGGACCCTGCCCGAGGCGCCGCGGGGGGGACACCAGCTCCACTGTCCCGCCTCGTCCGCGCGTCCCCCAGCAGCACCGGCTGCTGCTGCAACCGCAGCCCCCCCCACCGAGGGGGTGGATAATTGCTTTATCCACAGAATAAGCAGATAAATAAATGTTAATGAACATCTGGTCTCCATAAACAAGATAAATTAAAATTAATAGCAATCTTATTCATTTAATGAACAAGTTAACCATATTTTAAAACAGCCGTAAAAACCAGGCGGCTTCCTGCAGGGCTGCGCCCAGCCGGGGGAAATGAATCCACCCCCTGCCTTCACGGGGAGCCGCAGCCCCCCCATCCTGCTCAGGGCACCCCCACAGCCGCCCAAGGGGCGTGGAGGGGGCCCGCTGGGTGCAGGGGGGGCTGCAGGGTTCCCCCACACCCGGGGGGCTCAGGGGACTCTGTGCTGTCGGCAGCGAGTACCGGGATGAGCCGCCGGGTGTGGAGCATCGACCCTCCCCTGCTGCATGCGGCGGGAGGCCGGCTGTACTTCCCAGTACAGATGCCTCTGCCATCCTCCTCCCCGCTCCTGCAGGCACTGCCCAGCCCAGGGGGGAATGGGGGGGGTCCCACCACGCTGGTGGAGCCTACGGGCAGCCAGAGGAAGGACGGACGGACGGGCAGCCAGAGGAAGGGCACCTGCCCTGAGCCTGGGGGGTTCGTTCTCCCTACGCGCACCAGTTTCAGCCACCAGCAGTACAAATCCCTCCCAGTGAGCAACCTTCCCCTCTGGGGCTCAGCTGCAAGGCCCAGGGGGTGGCCACCAAACTGTAATTGCTGAAAAAAAAAAAAAAAATTAAAAAAAAAAAAAAATCGATTTCTCATGGAAGAATCAATCCCTCCTCACCCCTCAACTGAGAGGAAGACATCCATGCCAAAGACAGAAGTAAACACTTTGACAGCGCCAGCCCGTCTCATTGAAGCAAAAGACTAAAGAACTAAACCAGAAAACAAGTGCGTGTGCTGACCTGAGGGGGCCGCAGGGAGATCCAGCACTGCGCAGGGCCACGGGTCTGCCAGGCACGGCCATCGGTCTGGGCAGCAGGACTTCATGCTGTACTCGTGAATTCGAAGTCCAACAAAATCCAACAAAAACTGGTATTAGGCCTGTACAATCCATATATAAAAAGGGTTGGTTTATTGTAGTTCAAATACATAAACTGAACAATCCCAACATTTCAAAATTAAACTTTAGAAACACAAGTTTAACATTCAAAACAGGAGTATAGTTTACAAGAATCGCCCAGAGGGGAAATCCACAGTCTAATCCAGAAGTATGTAAAGATCACTTTATTGTAAATAAAAGTGTGTTTATACAACCGTCCTGTTCTGCTCCAGTAACCACTGTTATTGACCAAGAATTTCCAACTTTGAGTAAAAACTATTAGACAAATCTTCACTTGGGCAGAGCAACCTGGTTTTGCTTCTAACTCATGGGTAGGGTAAGGAACAAAGCAGACCTGTGAACAAATTTAATTTGGTCTCAGTCCTAATTCTCCTCTCAGCTCTAACTCTGGCTTTCATCGATTTAGTTCCATTTACAGGGGTGGAAGCAAGCAGACCTGGGACTTGTTTCCAGGATGGGTCTTCAGCCAGGAGCAAGCGAAGGTGCCGCGGGGCAGCGCCCGTCTCCTGGGCCGGGGCCCGCCGGCGCACACTCGCAGTACAACTGACACCGCGGGCGAGATCGTCCTCCAGACCCACACGGGCGACGCTGCTGAGAAGAGCCTCCAGACACCCACACCCCACGGATACCGCGCTGCTCGCGGCGCTGAAGCTACCAAACACAGCCCACACGATCGATCTTTGTCAGTCATGCCCCAGAGAAATTCATAAATACCTTTAACGTGGGTTTTTTGTTGTTGGTTTTCCCCCCCCAGAGACCATTTTATGTTCACAAATGCTGCTTCTTCCTCTGCTCCTCAGATGGTTTTGCAATATATTCACGGTAATGTGTATGTATAAACCTGACAGATGGCTCATGCAAGCTTTTGATTTAACAGATACCCTTGGCTTAAGAGTATTTCGTAACTATTTTGTTGTTCGCCTGGTGGGCTCGGAGGCGGTGGGCGGCGGGGGCGGGCCTCGGCGGTCCAGGTCATCTACGTAGGACACGATGAGCTTGCGCCTCTCCTCCGGCACGCAGTCGAGTACCAGATACCGCTTGTCGTTCTGCAATATCTTCTCTACATCTTTCAGGTGCTGATCTGACTCCTGGATCAACTTTTTGGATCTGAAAGCAAGTGGAAGAATTACCACCCTGCCCCCACCACAGGGAGGGGCAGAACGGCAGAGCCAGGAAGGGTGCAGGGACCCGGGGAGCTTTTCGGCTGGGAAGATGCCACTTTGGGCCAGGACCAGGCTCCTCTGCACTGCTCCGTGCACGGGAACTAAAGGCCTGTTGCCTACATCTGTGCTACGTTAAGGAAGCGCCATGGAGGACCCGTGTCTGGCTGCAAGGGCCTTGTACAGCGCTACACAAACTATACGGGGCTAAAACCTAGAGGGGACCAAAGGAGAAAAAAACAAAACAGAGTTTTAAATTCAGCATCTAAATGAGGCAAACAATGAGAATTTGGATGTGGAAACCTCAGCAGGGTCCAGCACAAGCTCAGAGCTCTGTCGCCCAGCTCAGTGATGCCGGGAGCCAGACCCCCCCACAGCACAGCGCTGGGGACCACGCGGGACCCAGAGAGCTTCACTGCAGCTCCCCTGTAAGTGAGCTCGTGTTTCTGATAGGAAACTTGTTCTGGTCCATACCCACGATTCTGTATCAGTCCCTGAGACCCAGTGAAAGAGGCACCTGCTTTGTGAATCAACCCACCCGCAAGGACGCCCTTTCAGCGAAACCCTCCCACAGAAACCAGGGAAATTAGTTATGGGGCTTTGATAAAATTTAATCGAAGCCAGTATTTCTTAGCTGTCTACTCCAAAGTGCTGAAACAGAGGCTCAGTACTGATCCCTCCTCAGACTAAGCCAAGGCTTAGTGCAGACAGGAAGGACGGTCCCCGCCACACCGCAGGGAAGGCCTGACGCTCAGGGTGCCACCGGCTGCTCCCAAGCCAAGCAGAACCTCTCACCTGCCGTGGTTTGACCTTCACTGCTTGTTAGTCAGCAGCAGAAGTGTCAAAATAAAGCAAAAAGAGAGGTCTATAGCTGCTGCAGACTTTTTTAACAGGTTATGAAAGGTTGTAAAAGCGTAACTTAGACATCAACTTAGCTAGGAGCAAACTTCTAGCAAAACCCGACATCAGTTTGTTGCTGTTTATATAGAAGAGAGCAATAAAAAGGTTAGTCCGTTGCTGTCATTATGCTACACACCTGTAGGTTATAAATTTGGTCTCTTTCAATAGTGTTCGGAAGTCAGCTTTGGCAGTAATGTATTTGTCTCTAATGTATTCTTCAAACTCCCTTTGTTTTTTCTGAAAGGAAAGAGGTAAGCTCACAACACTGAATGCAGACTAAGGACTTTGTGCAACATACAGAACATAAGCAGTAATTACACTTTAATTATGTTTTTCCTTATATTTTACATTTTTAATTTAAAACACACCTTATTTAAACATTACTCGTGTTCATATAAAGCAGAAATCACTCCAGCAGCCATTAACTGATTTTCTCTGTATCCTGCACTAAACTGAAAGTCAGCAACAGTGACACAAACTGCTTACCCTGTCACTCGAAGAAAATTTAATGCACCTTGGATCTTCTTTAATGATTTTTTTCACTTCTTTCCATGTTGATGTTAAAGTTATCTTTCAAAAGAAGCAAAAATAGTTGAATTAAAACAAAGATTATAAGAATACGGCATGTAAGTATTACTACATCTAAAGCTTTTAAATATCTCCCAAATCCACTGAAAGTTGTTGCGGTATTTTTAAGGTTGGGTTTTGATTATAGTACTACATTTGTATTTTTAATTAGTTGATTTTATATATTTATTTTTCTTCAGTATTTTGCATGGCATTTTCAGATCAAAGTCCTCACAGTTTACATCCCAAAGTCTTTCTAGTACATATTTACGTGAGTGCATTGTTAAAAATTACCTATAGAAAACTTGCTTCAGAGTTACCTACCTGTCATCTTATTCTGTCACACTAAACATCTGCCTGATGTTCTAAGCACTTTTAACTAATGCATTACAAAACAAGGGAAAAACTTTCAGGTTAAAAGAAAGTTGACTCGAGTCAGTACATAAGTAAAAAAGAGCAAGACTCAGTAACACCCCACAGGACACAGAAAAGGTGCTGCATCTCCACAGCACGACACAGAACACAAGCCCAGATTCAGTAGCACAAGATAAAGCAGGAGAACATCACAAGAGATGAACCTGGTAAGACTATGCACTGATACTCATTAAGACAAACACCCTGGGCATCTGAAAGAGCAAGATGCCATATAGTAAAGAGTGTCAGATAACTCAGGGTTGAAGAAACGTAACACCCTGCAGGAGATAAAAAGATCACTGATTAGAAGTTTGAGTGCCAATGAACTGTACGTTAAACCAAACTAACAGATAAACAGGTAAGGAAACATAATGCACAAATTCCGTTATGAAGAAGAAAAAGGTAGTGGTGAGGCAAAGGGGCCCTGGCAATAAAACCAAGCCAATCAGATCAATTTATCTTCTGGTTTTCTGTCACACACACCGGGCTGGCAGAGATCTGAAGTTTGGATATATGCAGCTCTTACCGCTGAGGTTTCATCCAGAAGTTGCCTAAAGTGTTCCCTCTTCTTTTTGGTAAGTGCTTCAATATGTTCATTAAAGAGCTTCTCTTTCTCTTCTCTTTCTAGCAAGGAGCCAGATTCCCACCGATGATCTTTGCGTAAAGTCCTCCTGGTATCAGACCACGACACGTCTGAAGAACGCACCTGACCCAAAAGATGATAATTTTTTTAAACCATTTTTTCTACAGGTTGTTGATATTTCTGATATACTACTTAGGTTTTTTATTTCTCTTAAGTTTCAAAGATTCAAAAACCCAACAAACCAGCTTATAAGTAAGAGACTGTAGTAGCTTCCCCACAAATCCTGGACAGGCAGTGGCAGAAGGAACTACTCTGCATCAGTTCAAATGCAGATGGAGATACCCGCCGACCTGGCTGCGTATTCTCTCAAAAAGAAAAACCCAGCACCCTCCTCCCCCCTGCAGAACGTGCTATCTCAGCCATAAGCCTCAGAGCTGCCACAAGATCAACCCTAAACACAAAGCATTCTCTTCCAACCAGCGGCGAGGGGAAGGCAGTGGGGAGAAGACAACAGGATTCTATTTCTACATAAACTTAACTACAAACGGCAAAGAGCTTTCACCTAGTGCAACAGTTACAAAAGGAAAGCAGTGAGAAGCTGAGCAGGCCTGTCCACATCTCACCATGTCAGACAGAAGCGCCTTGAAGTTCTGTATAGCCTCCTCCCGCTTGTGCTGCTCGCGCTCTCTATCGATTTCCTTGGTTTGCTCCGAACGAGCTTTCTGGACTTCCCGTTCTCGTTCACGCAAGCTTGCCTCGATGCGGGCTTGTCTTTCCAGCTCCTTTTCTTTTTCAGAATCTAAATTCTGAAACGCAATAACAAAGTCTTCTCAACAAAAACAATACAACACCTTTCACATTGTCATTAGACAGGTAAGTAAATTAAAGGGCTATCAAACTAAAGGCATCTTGGAACAAAGTATTTCTAATTGATCTGGGATCAATAGTTGAAGCATTACAGGGTTTACATGGGGGAAAGAAGTTTGGTCACAACACTGATCACCTAACAACTATTCTCAGGAGCATGTGTCTGGTGTAGGGACAAACTCCAAGTAACGGGGGACAGGGGTAGAGTGGTGTCACTGCTTGTTAGCCCAGTTTTACATTCTCAACCGTTTATTGCCTGGAAGAGAGAAGTAGGAGTATTGGATTAAGAGAGAAAAACCAGCAAAGGAACTGTGTATGAACCATCTACATTCCCGAAGGGAGCACAAATAAATACAGAACAGTCACAGCAGAAGAAACTCTGCCCATCCTGGTAAGAAGCAATCAACGTGCTGTCTGTATTTTCTGAAGTTTTACAGCCATTTTCACAACCAGGGCCTCGGCAGGAGTTTCTTGCCTTTCTCCTCTGCTGGATAAATTCTAGCACATGCGCTGCGTGCGCGTACATGCACCAGGGCCCTCCGCAGCACCACCAGGACAGTACTTTGAACCTTCAAGCTGTCGTTCTGGGGTACTTCTACAAATAACTGTGGTGTAGAGTTCTCTTTAGTATGGAACTAAAGCACGTACTAGTTTATCTTCTGGTTAGTTACCTCACACACTAACAGCAATGTGACCCACAGAACATCCAGTCAGACTTCCCCATGCGTACCTTAGCTATTTTTTCTATGTACTGTTTGAAAAGATCTTCCCTCTGTGAAGAGCTATCTACTGCTTTGTAACGGGGGTCAGTCTCTACTTTGTCCTTCACTTTGCTCCAGCGAGACTGACTGTCCAGGTGGTGATTAGCCAGTAGCTCAAAGAAGTCCATTTTGATCTGTTTTACAGACGGAAACAGAAAGACAATACTTGAGAAAGATACTTTGATACCCAACAGTTTGCTCTTACGAAAAAAGGAGTCAACTTACCTCCGACAGAGGGAAGTATATTAATATTACATACCATCACAATTTAGAGAAATCGCTAAAACTCTGAATTTAGACATAACCATAACTAAAACTCACTTCCCCTTGGGACAACTTTGCTAAAGCAAAGATGATCTGCTACATCTGAGATGAAGTAAAGAATGGTTCACCAGTACAGCTTTTATTATTTTACTCCAATTTAAGCTTTTTTTTAGCTTTTATATCTCTCTCTCTCAAAGTAACAAGTTACAGATTCTACATTACAGCATTTTGCATATTAATATTAGAGAAGCTATGCAGTTTTAAACAGGGCTCTAGACAAATCAAGTATTTATGGATTCATCCTCCAAGTCTACAAATACTTGGATCTGCTGATAGAGAGCAATGTCTTAAGATGGATCTAACCAATCAAGAATTATTAATTACCATAAGATGGATATGCACATATATACAAAAAGTTTAAGGAGATGTTTTAGTCTGTTTTTTCAATGAGAAATGGCATGACAGCACTCTGTCCTAAACAGCCACCACAAAGGGCTGGCAGAGGATCAATCGTATTTGGTTTTTTATCTGAGACAAATAGCAACATCTTTTCATCCAGACTCCCAGAACCAGCAGTTGCAAGAGCGACTACTGCACCTTTACTACATCTCCTGTCTGGGGTAGATGATCTCCCTGTTCCTGCTGCACTTTAGGTCCTTGGTATTGTCTCCTTGTCATTTCCCTGGAAGTCTGGTTTGGCCCGTAAGCCTCCGTCTCACGGGAGCGGGGAGGCGAGGGCCCGGGGCCTCGCTGCCACGTGCCAGGAAGGGCTGCAGGGACTCCGGGCGCCAGGCCAGGGGTGCTGCCTTCACAGCACCCACACCCCGCGGGCCGCAAAGCAAAACCCCTCTTTATGGCACATTAATTAAAAACCAAAGCAAAACTAGGAGAAGGGCTGGCCATTCATTCTTTGGTACCTCTCTCCTCACCCCTTTAAAAAAAAGAAACCCACCAAAAGCAGTTTAGCTCCGAACCACTGAGGTTCGTGAGGGAAGCGAGCAGAGGGATGGGCGAACAAGCTCTGGCTTGCCAGAGAACTGTCACAGCCCGATTCTCTAAAGATGTGTTTTGTTACAGAATGCAAGAATGAAATGAAGATCAGAACCAACATTCTGTAGGCTTGCCCACCGACAATTTTAGTTCTTCACAATATTAACATATAAACATAAAGACTTTATAGGCTTTTTTCTTTACTATCTCAACAAAGAGGTTAAGATAGTAAACAAAGATTAGAAAACAACTGGTTAGTGCCAGTGGGAAGTTGTTCTACATCTACAGCACTATCACTTTCTTAAAGTAGCTGAACAAAATGCTAAGCAAACCGTTTATTCATTGTAAAATTAAGAATGTTGTTTCAAAACATCTTAAAACATGCATGCAGTATCAAAAATATGAAGCTTTCTAAGCCATGGCATCAGAAATATTTGTTAAAAACCAAACAATTCCCAGACGTTACTACAGAAGTCTGTAAAGTAAGGGTATCTCCGAGCTCCAGCAGCAGCGCCCTGCACAGCTCACGTGTGTACATCCCGCGGGACGGGAACTGCCCGCCCGCAGCGCTGCTGGGAGCACCGTGGCACCAGCTGTGACACAAACCCAACCCCAGGACCCCCGCAGCCCGCGGGAAGACACTGCCACGGTTCACCGTGGAGCGTTCTGGCTCGCAGCGGAGGCGCCGGCGGCCCCCCGGCTCCCGCGGGCGCTCGCTCGCTGCCGGCCGGCCGGAGCCGGGAGGGTGCAGCCACTTCCCTCCGAGAACAGGCGGTTCTCCGGACCCTCAACGCCCCTGAAGTGTGGGTTTAACTGCAGTCACCTGCAGCGATAGAGCACGAGTATTGCAATTTGGGTTTCGATTTTTAAAAAAAGGCCAAAACTTCTCAAAAAACTGAGGCAAAGACATCTCACCAGGGAGTAACCTTTTTGGATCACAGCTCCGTGATGTTACTGCGCAGACACGCAGGGCTACGCGGGGTATTACTGAAGGGAGCTCTGGGAGATCCTGCTGGTGTCCGCACACGCCTGCAGGGCGCTTGCAGCTGGACCCCTGGCACCTCAGGCTCCTCTGGAGGACACGGAACAGCGCCGCGACCCGGCACGGAGGCGAGCAGCTCGGCCAGAGTTACGGGCTCACAGTCCCTTCCCACACCCTCAAACCCAGGCCTGCCATCCCAGCAGCTTAGCGTTGTGTTTACTCACTGCAATTAGCCACACCAATGAAAACAATCGTCTGAAGCTGGCTGCTCCATCACCACCCAATAGGCTATAACTCAACGAAGCAAAATCAAAACATTATAGAATTTAAAACCCTTACGTTAAAGATTTCTGTAAAGTTGATCCTCCTTAAATAAAGATTTTGGACTTTTAAAACAGACTGAGAAAGCTTCAGGTTAAATGCCTTAAATTTTCTTTTATGTTTTAAGCACTTTCAAAATCAAAGGAAAATAAGACTGAAAATATTTCAGGTGTATTTAGAAGTCTTTTTTTTTTTTTGGCAGTTAACACATTGCAGGTACAACTCTCATCACTTCACAAGGAAAAAAACTAAAAAAATGTAAAGTACCGGAACTGCGGGAGGCTAAAGTCACCACACAGAGATACCAATTCTTTCCTCACTAGGGAATCCCATAATATTTGCGTGTCAGTGATTGACAGCTGTCAGACTGAACTGATTGACAGGCCGCACAGCACATAACTGTAAAGTCTATCCACTTGTTATAAAACAGAATACATAAAATGGTTACAAAAGGCTTTTGGAGAAAAAAACATTATTTCAAAAGCAAACAAACACAATCTCTCTTCTTTTAAATTTTCAACTTTAGAACAATCATGCAACAACAAAACAAATATTTACTTTTTTAAAGTCTTCAACTGCACTATTAAGCTGCAAGAATGCTTTAAAATTCCATATTCATAATCAAAATGCAGTATGTAAAAGTCTAGTTTTGAACTATATCAGTTCTCCTCTGAAAGCACAATCATTTATTGATATCAGCAATAAGTCAACATTTGAAAAAAATTGAGTACAGAATCAAACTAGACCAGAGTACCTAGATTAAAAAAAAATAGGCAAAACTTACTGAATAACAAACTGTCCCCAAATCTAACCTGTTAATCAGATTTTTCTCTTTTGTAAGCATTCTTAGTAGGTGAAATTTGCAGTAACTTTATACTACAAAATAAATATTGCAGACTTTAAAATGTCAAAAATGATTAGGCTTTAGAGGTTATTTTCTCCATTCGCACAACACACAGGGACATTTAAGTAAGTGGCTGCGTATTTCGATGATAATATTTGATGCCACCTCCACAGCGGCCTGCTTCCCCAGTGGTGAGAGCCTGCTCCCCGCTATTGACAGTACGGGCACACGACATTTGGAATTCATTAATCTTTAATAGCTGACCTTTAATTCTAATAAGCAGCAGTTTATACATAAGATATATTTACTGAAAGATTTAAAAGTCACTGAAGTGCTAGCTTTTAGATGGAAAGAGAAGATATGGAATCTGTTTGAAATTTAAACGGAGCATCCTATAGAGAATTTCAAGTTCTTACTGCCTCCACTGAGAGAACAGAGTTCTGGGGCTTCCAGCCAAACGGGGCAGGAATCCTTTTCCTTTTAATGCTTCAGGATAATATAACTTCAAAAAAATAAAATAAAAATCAGCCATTATTCCAGTTAATAATAGAATGTTACTTGCTCAGATAAACAACAAGAAAGTGTGCTTATTTAGGTAAACTCAGCTTCACAAAGTTCAAGTCTATATACTCTAAAAGTCAGTACACCTGCAAACTCAAAATAGTTAGTTCAGAACAACCAAAGGGACATCCATGAAGCGTTTACACTGTCAAAGCTCTCTGGAAAGAGCAGGACCGTGCCTCAGAGCAGGCTCACTGGAAACCAAGCACTGGCTTCGTCCCATCGCACTCACGCTCACGCCATTCACGCTGCTGGAACGAAAAAAGTCACCTTACCTTCTCGCCTCTGGTCTTCGAATCTTCTTTTTCCTTCTTTCTTGCCGCTGTGATAAACTCATTAAACAAGGCCTCTCGATCTTTCATCTTTTCAATTGCCTTGAATCTCGAGTCTTTAGCATGCTTGGCTGCAAATTCACTAAAAGTAGTTCTGCAACAAAATGGCAAGTGAACTCATTTGGCAGAGCTGTCTTTGCTGGGAAGCAGGTTCAGCAGAGAAAAATCTCTTCTGCTAGAATACATGCCAGAGCACAATTTAAAAAAAAAAAACAAAAAAAGAAAAAAGAAAAAAGGCAACATCCTATGATCTCACTACAGAGATGCTTGATCAATGTACTATATAGAAAGGAGTCAGGTTTAGGCACACACATGAAAGGTACTGTCAGAGACTTGCAGGGGTTGGTTGGTTGGTCTGAATACAGCTACCTGCAGAAAGTGCAGGTGTAGGAAGAGAGATTACAATGCAACCAAGAAGAAGAAATTAAAAGCCTCAGTTGTCTACAAAAATCTTCTTTTTGTGGGTTAGCAGTTCAGCCACCAGTCTGTCCAGGTATTTCACAGCTGTGAAACTGAAGATTTTATGTGCACTTACTTGCAGCCAAACCATGCTAAGAGTTCACCAGGAAAATAATCTTTTGGCATTAGTCACAACAGAACACTGGCTGAATCGGTTTTTCCTCCTACCGTGAGCACTGCATAGCCTGGTCTTAACACACTCGGAGTTGAAAATATTTTCAACACTATGGGCAGAGGCAGCAATCCTGGGCTTTCAACCCATCATCCCCACAGCACTTCCCTGACTGTTCTCTCACCTCCAGGGCCAGATTCCAATCTGTGCAGTAGATATAGTACTGCCACTTACCTCGAAAAAAACCACTACTGTGCTTTTTCCAAGCTCTGATGCAAATCTGGCCCCAAGAATACGTGAGACACTTATAATCATACGAATGTTTTCATCACAGCATGGAAATAATTAGACTTGGAAAATCCAGCCTACTGTTGCTGTAGGGTAAATTGAAACAAGAAGAGAATTTGGTAGCTTATTCAAAAAGATTAGAAAGTGAATGTACAGCTATATTGAAGAACAAGAGCTGTTTAAGTGAAGTGGAACACAAACTCTTGAGCATGTTGGACTGAGATAGATGATAAAAAACCAGTCTGGCACTCACAGAAGTACAGCAATACCTTTAGACAAACACTGAAACCAGAAGACAAAGGATAAGATTAAACAAGACAGTATTTCAGCTGGAACTCTTTCCCACCCCAACCCATAACCAGGTAAGAGTCAATCCCAATAAGACACATCGGAGGTATCCTGGAAGCTGAGGACACTCAAGCTAACACAACAGTCCACGTTAATCTCCGAATTACACGTTAAACTTACTACTGATGAACTTTTTCTTAAAACACTTCCGTGCCTCCGTTCTTCCCAGCCCACTACTGTCGAAACTGCTACCCTTATTACATGAGCAGGCAGGTGTTTTAAATAAGAGTTATTAATCAGACTTGAAGTAATTTAAAGTGAACATAACCCTGACTTCCACCAGATTTCCAAAACGGGTCACTGAAAAAAATTAAGCTGAAGTGAAACAATTGAGTTGTTATTTCACTGTAAAAGAATTAATGCCAGATAACCCAAGAGATGCTGAAAGAGAACGCTTTAGAGCTCATCTGGTGACATATTTCATGAACTCTATGTGAGAAAGCTGCGAAACAAACAACTCTAGCAGTAAGATCTTGAACGCCACTATATTCACTGTCACCACCTTGCTATTATCACTGCAAGCAGGTCTGAATATGAGGGGTATGTAAAAATTTATATATTAAAGTAGCTGGAATATTCTGTCATATTATCATTAACATACTTAGTAACCAGAACAACATCCCTTCAGCCCCCTCCAAACTGAAGAAACCTGTCCAGTACTTCTCAGAGACTACCAATATTCTTAAGAAGAAACAGGGTTATTAAGGAAAACTTGTGGTGGGTCATGAGGTCTTTCTCACAATCCGGTCAGCATGCTGGGGAGCTCTTCAAAACAACTTAAAATATGCAAATCATTATAAATCTCAAATTCTACTATTCCAAGGGTTAGGTGAATACAAGCAGGCAAAAGAAGATTTCAACAGTGTCTGATGATTCTTCTCCTCTTTGCCCATTTTGAAAGAGATTAACCTACCCAACACCACCCAACATACTTCATTCTAATAGAGCTTATGCATATGAACAAGAAGCTCCTACCTTGGATTAATCTTTGCTTCTTCCATCATTTTCTTGAAATCCTCCTTGGCCTGCATTATTTTGTTTTTCTTCTCCTTGCGCTCTTCTTCTGCTCGGGTTTTCACATACTGATCAAATACCTACAGAAACACCAGTCACCGACATAAAACATACAAACCTGAAGGCACATAAGCTCTAGGCAAGAGGGAGGAAAAAAATCTCATTTCTTCCCCTTTCTCCTGTTTCCTTTCCTCTCACCACAGAACCAACGCAGACGAGGCACAAAGAAGGGTTTGTATATATATATATACTTGTATAAATACAAAGGGTAAATAATCTTTGTATTTGAATATGCAACCTACTCCAATCTGCTGAACATGTAGTGCAACCATATCTAGACATGTGATCTGAGACCTGTGAAGAAGTTTCTTACGCATTCATGTTACGTTAACATTTTTCTGGTGATACGTTTCAGACAGCAGACACTTCCTGTATTCTTGAAGTTTTCCATTTCCCTACAACCATTTGAAGAAAAGCTTCTGGAGTGAGAACCTGCTTAACAATAAAAACGTGCTTTGTTTTTTTTTCCCCCGACCACTTTTTTTCTTTAATAGATAGACAGACTATTCATTATGCCGATATTTTGAAGAGATACTGACAATTCTCACCATTTCATTCAAGCTTTGGGAGCTCTCTGTATGCATGCAACTTTCACTGTGTTAAAATATTAGCTCTTCCAACCACAGGAAAAATAAAGCCTATCAAGTCACTTCTTTCCTTGCTGGCTTCTTCCATTTCCAGACAAACCCTAATCATAACAAAAATCCCTTCCAATACTGATTAGTCTGGAAGATTAGCAGGAACAAAACTGGCAGACCGAGGATTTAGACAGAGCCTGTAGCAGCTGGATGGGGAGTGAATTTGACTTCTCTTTTACCTGTTTTCTTTCTTTCGGGTTGAGAAGTAAGTAACGAGGATCAAAAACTATCTTGTGTAGCTCTTTCTCCCATGTTGAAAAAGCAGAGACCTTTAATTAAAAAAAAAAAAAGTCAGATTTTAACTAATGATTAAGTTTCTCAAATATACATTAGCTGTCCTATAATTTTCAAGCAAAACTGTACAACTGATGAAAAAGGGGAAACAAACTCATCCTGAAGTATTCATCACTAATGGATGATAGAAACTGTCACAGCAAGTTTCAACACTAATTGGCTCTAAAAAACTTCTAAATAATGCTTAATTACTACTACTGTGTTGCATTAAAAAAAAAAGTACATCAGAAGAAAGCCTCGAGATTCTATGCTCTCACATCCCATGTCTGCTCTATACCTTTTTTAAGTGTTACGAGTGCAGACAGTTCTGCTACAGAAGAGATTGATTTAAACACATTCAAGGTCATCTTAAACAAGCTTTATTAGAATCGCCCCTTAAAATCCAGTTATTGAAACTAAAGGAAAGCTGCACGGGCAGCTGGAACCACTTTCATTTTTTAAAGTTACTATATAAAGTTATATTCTAATAGAGTAATTTATCTATCAAAACTGATTTGTACCGAGCAGATCTCAAATTTAGTTCACTAAAAGCAAAAAGTCTCCCACTTAAGGGTAAGAGTGTAGAGACCACAGTGGAACTTACTGCTTTTCTCATGTAGGAACATTTCCAAAAACATTAAGAATGTGTCCAGTTTGTGTGTCCTACTTATTTTCAATGGCGGCATTCAATTACATAATTAACTTGGAAAAAAGTTTTAAAAAAACCTCAAACTGTCTTGATACTGTTCAATTTCAGTTACTTAGAAATCAAAATTTTGCTGTAACTGTCACATGCTTTGAAACATGGAGTCTTGTACCAAATGCATCCACTAATCAGAGGAAGGCTGAGATTATTTTCCTTCCATAAAGCACCACAGGTTCTGAATTCATTAAGAACCGAGACCTCTGCCTCTTCCCTTCTCTCTCTCTCTCACACACACAGAGATTTCTGACCCCTCTTTCTAGAAGCATGTCCTTGAATTGCTTCATCCGAGCCTCCAGAGGGACAATGGCTCTCTCTCGGGCAGCTTTAATTTCAGCTTCCATAGCAGCCTCCTTCTCTGAATCAATATCTTTGTTATCATCTTTCCTGAAAAAAATTAAACATACAGTATAATTTTAGAAGCAGTATGTCAATGCTGTAGGTTAGAAACTGAACTACCCCAGGCCGGGATGGCTGTAACCGAGTACTGCAGAAGCGCAGGCCGACGCACCGTGAAAGCCCCTCCCTGACTCTTGGGTACGGATGGATGCTTCCACCCGGGCAGAGCTCAGGACCCAAGGTGTTCTCAGGAACCTCAGTGCCAACACGACTGCACTAAGCGAGCACATCTGGTTGTGTTCAGTGGTCTCGCCAGATGTGCAACAGATTTTACGTTAACCACACAAATTTTCTGACCTTCTGTTCAAGAGCATGAAGCCCTGTGAGAGGCTACGACTAAGGGAGTTAGCTCAAACGGAGAGCACCTCACAGTCACTGCAACAGAAGGTGCTGTAACACAGGTGATACACCCACCTGTCAAAGCACTTCTGGAAAAAGAAGTGTGCTCTTTGTTGATTTAAGTTTACTAAGAGCAAACACACTTCGGCCCAAACAAACTCAAAGCTCTAATTGTAGACAACTTTATCATCATCCCTAAGAGTACACAATAACAAATAAAATGGTAAAACCTTTAGAACAGCGCGTAGGTAAAAAGCAAAGTGACATGTATCCCTTCCAATGGGCAAAACAGACCAAAGACCTAAACAGAACTCTTAAACCTTTACAAAAGAGTGAAAACAGAGTCATCACTACGACAATCTGGATGGCTGGATTTTTTGGCAACAAAATCTTGTGCACAGAAACTAACAAGCTAGATAAACAAGCAACAGAAGCAAGTTATTAAAGATAAACCGCACTCAAAATATTCCTTGCATTCACCAACTTGTACCATTTATTTCCATTTTGAATGGTTTCCAAAGGAGATGCTATTTCCTCCATACATGAATTTCAGCTGTCTCAGAGAAACAACAAATACTTGAGCTGCTAAAGTAAAACAGCAGAAAGCTGATGATTGTGTTCACCGATCCTATCGCTGCTCTACTCCGCTGAATACAACAGTACACACGCTGCTCAGATGAAAAACTTCAGTTATTTTATCTACACAGACCACTAAGTATCAAAAAAGCAAACTTACTTGCGCTTTTTGATTTTAATAGGCTCATCTTCATTTGCTTCCTCTGTAGATTCATGTTCTTCTCTAACTGTAACAGATTTCAATAATATTTTAGATTTTACATTTATGAGAAGTTTGTGATTTACAAACGAAGCCTTGTGCAAGGACAGAGGACAGTATTCTGACAAGGGAAGATACACAGCTTGCAGTCGCTCGGCAATGTGGTGGCAGGACTAACGGACTTGTGGCCAGCTTGGGATTTAAAGTGACAAACACCGACCTCTTATTTCCAGGGAAATAAAAACCTCAGGCCAAATAGTCTAATGAAGCACATTTGGATCTCCTCATCACCTACTCACACTTTGCCCTCCTCCAACTACCAAGCCCACACGTCATCCCAGGATCCGTTACCAGAACTCATGCCAGAAAGAAGCCTCATCTCAGCAGCCTCCTCCTGCATGTTCCCTGCTCTGGGCAGCTGCTTCCAAAACTGTTTTCCAGCTGACGTTCTCCAAGTTAAAACCTCTTCTGTGAAAGCCCATTTGTACATTATGATTAATCTTTTCTGGCCCCCAAATTCCTCTTACTCGTAAAACAAACGCAGTTCCTTTTTTCAGTCAGTAAAAACTGTGGGGTTTTTTTCCAGCCTGTTGGCATTTAGAAGAAAAATCAACCCTGTTAATATCTACTTTCTTCAATAGACAGTTTTTTCCAAAGGACTCTATAAATCTGCATTCTCACCAGCCTTCTTAAATTCAAAAGTTACATACATTCAATACATTTATCACACTTATTTAAATATTGCTAGTTTTGGAAACCAACACCAAATAAGTGATAAATTATATTCAGACTTCTTAAGAAGGCAGTAAGATTGCTCTTACTAAGTTTTTTTCCTTCTTCCATTCCTTTTTTGTGAGGAGGTTCTTGAATAATTTTGTCCACATCAGCTCTTCCAATGAGGTCGTCTGGTCGGTCCCACATAGAAAGTCTAGTGGTAGGGTTGTAGAAGAACACACGCTCGTCACCAGTCCACACCACACACCTGGAAACGAAGTCAGACGGGAAGTCCTGCATTAGCTTTGTCCTCAGCCCTTCATACACCTGCTACCACACTCAAAGCCTGGAACAGAAGGGTCACAGAGAGTGCACAACTACCAGACACTCCTACTGTCCCAGTGAGAGGCCAAATCACTGCTTTCCTCTGCTAGCAGATTTGAAATGCAATTTTAAGAATGCTTTTTATCAGGAGCTGCAGTATACTCAGTTCTTCTCTAGAAAAACGTTTTAGACAGCTGAATCAGATTTTGGCATAAATGTACCTCATCTCTTCAATGTCTCACTAAGTATAAGAAAAAGCAACCTAATGAGCCTGCCAGAGCTTCATACTTGATGGGATGAAAGAACCGCAAAGTCACTTGAAGTGAGACAGTTTTAAATATTAATAAAAAAAGCATCAATGGCTAGATTGCAAAAATTAATATCTCCTTCCCATCAGTGAGATTTTTACCTTGCTCATCCAAACACACAAAGGTGATTTATGTGTATTACAGCAAGAGTAGCCTCGTCATTACATTATACACATAGGCACCTCATGAATATCTGTGCGAAAAAAAAAAGATTGTTTTGGCCAGCAGCTGCACCTATCCGTTCCCCAAGCCTTAAAAACAAAGCAAGTCCAAGATATTTTTTTTTTTGGCCATTATTTCATACCAGATGAGGAGGAAGCAGTGGCAGATGAAGGGGGCTGGGATATGAACTCTATACGGGGAACACACCTCACAGGACTGCAGTCAGGGCTGTGCTCACCACCCAACACCCCGAGCACTGGCACAGCCTGAACAGCACTGGCTGGAGGAATCCAACCTTATCTGAGACAGAAGCATACCCAGAACGGGATCTCCACACACTGTTACTGTTCTGACTACCCAGCAACCTTCCTGGTGGCTACAGGAAAGGAACTCAGTCCCGCCGCAGGGAAGACTGTTACCTACCAGGGGGTCCCTGGAATAGGGGTGGTTGCAACCGGCTTGGCCTTCTGAGCTGCTTTTTCTTCTTCAGTCATTTCTTCCTCTTTTGGCTCCTCGAGGAAAAAGCAAGTTACGGAACTCAGGCAATGACAGCTAGCTAATTATTTATTAAAAAGTAACTAACTTGTTTAAAGCAAGCAAACGTATTTTGAAACAATGCTAAGAAACAGCTCACAATTACACTTCAACCATGCTTAAAGCAGAAGCACGGGAATTTCAACAGTAACTGCTATTCAGAAATCTCAATTCAGAAAACTTCTAAGTGTTTACTCAACCTTTGACTGACTGCAATGAAACCTTATTTAAGTGCCTTCCAAGATTTGCAGGGATCAAGGCCTGAATACAGGGGCAAGGGTGTACTTTCTCACAAAGAAATTTTGATTTATTCTTAATTTACTTGAAAGTGCAACACAGGGTACAGAACAGTCAAAAATCTGCAACCACCTTTGTAGCAGAAAGAACCAAACTAGCAACTACCTCAAAAGTAAACAGGGTAGAGCGGTAATGAAACCCAGCAACTGAATCCTGCGCTTCTGCTTACTAAGCTACACTGAAGTTCACAGAAATCGGTATGAAAGCCTTAATTTTTATCCAAGCACCTTAGCATCTTCAAGAACTAGGCTTTCTCAGCACGACAGAATGCCTTGCAAGAAAGTAGTTAATTTTGTTTTCTGCAAAGCAAACACTACAGACATTTTCTAGGACATTTGTTCCTGACAGACTAAACTCATCAGTTACAGCACAGGGAGAACTTGTAAGCTTTGTTTCAAAACTGTTCAAAATAAAGAAGAAATAGAAAAAAGCTATTAACTATTAATGTAAAGATCTCAAGCATTCAGGACAAGTTTAATTTTTCTGAACACCTCAAAATCGGCGAGAGAACATTAAGTCTATGTAACTAGCTAAGTTTTTTCCATGTTCTTACTAATTTCTTAACTCACATACTCTGTGTTTTTCTTTTAAAAATTTTCCTTACGTAAAAAATAAAAATTTTTTAAAGAGTTATGAGTCCAAAAAAGGAAGGTTTTCAAAATCACCCCAGGAATTTAAGAACTCCAATTACTAACCATGTCTCCTGTCAATATGTCTGGTCTACAGATGCATCCACACCTATAGGATGTAGGATTCAAAATGGCAATACTGACTATTTGGTTGCAAGGTCTTTTACCTCCTTTATAAGTTCTTTTATAGGTTCTTCTTTTGGCTCTTCTTCTTCTGTCTCCATCGGTAAAGGCTCCTCCGTAGGTTCTTTAATTGGCTCTTTAATCTTCTCTTCCATTTTTTCTTAATAAAGATAGAATTTTCCTTAGTATTATTAAGAAACCATTATAGAACCACAACAAATTTATCAGTATGATTTTCTAAGCATAACAGCAAAACAAAACTTATTTTTATTGTATTTTCACCACTTTCTGTCCTTCTTGGGCTTTACAGTGTCTGCTTACAGACACAATTTTCTCCTGTACCAAGATCTACTTGGGACTGGAAAACAAAATACCGTGAGGCAGCCTATTCTACTAAAAAGCTACCTCAAGTGTACCAACAGAAATAGCTGAAAAAACAATAAAAATATCCCCCAACAGTGCAACACTGAAGACCACTTTCAGATTTGAGATGCTGTTGACAATAAAAAAAAAACCCACACAGAAAATTCACCGAGTATCATCTGAGGATTGCTCTGCATCAGTTTAAAAAAAATTAGAAAATACATAATCTTTAATTGGCAAAATTGGTATTTGCTGTCTTAGATGTTTTTACCTCAGTAAAAAGATCTATTATTTAAACCTGAATTATTTGAAGGATGGGTATTAAACGAGCTAACTGTCTAAGTGTTCTGAATTTGTCTGAACAAAGATTTCTTGTAACTAAAAAGTTCAGCAGACCATAAAAGGAAGAACTATTTGAGTTCGACTGGATTTGTGTTTCTAAGACTTTATAAACGGAATGAAAGCCACAGGACTTTTGCCCCTTCTTCCTTATTTATGATACAAGAACAATTTCCCTCCAGTATCACACCACCCATGGACGTAATGTGGATTCAAATAAACACAAGTCACAAAATACGACCAGAATGGACAGGGGGAAATAATTTATTTTTTCCTCATATACCAAATATGCTTATATACTTAGTTTTTTAAGATCTAAAATTAAGCATTTCAATGATTTTCATTCTTTACTGTGTTACAGTCTTTAGAATAACTGAATCTTCCTCTCACTTTGTCTTTCTGCAATTGGGATCCTCTCAAACACATGAGTGTGTAAAGTGCTTACTTTCTACTGGAGCGGAAACACGCTTTACCCACGTGTCACAGGGTTTGGAAGCAACTCTAGAACCAATACTCTTACAATACAGCAGGAAGCAAAGAAACTCTAACTCGAGACTAACTCAAACGGATACTTATAATCAGCATTTCAAAAGATTCTTAAGGGAGATAAGGGATTAGAAATATTCACATTTTCGAACACAACCGTTAACGGTCTAAGCAATTTTGCCTAGTATACAGCTGTATTTAAAAAAAGAAAGTACCTTTTTCTTTCAGTTCTTGGGGTTTTTCCCACGTTGACTCCAAAGTCCTATTGTTATAATAGTAAGTCTTTCCATCTGCCGTTTTGTACTCTGTCCACTCAGAGACTGCTGTTGCTCCGGCCAAGGTAGCAGGTGAAGCAGCAATGGCGACCTGAGGATGGATCATCGGTACAATGGGAGGGGCCATGCCTGGCAAGACACCTGCAGAAAGAAGAAAAAAAAAGGAAAAGAAAAAAGAAAAAAGAAAAGGAAAGAAAACAGTAAGTGACAATGAAGTACTAAGAACCAAAACCTAGCACTGTACTGACTTAATTTACAAATAATCAACCTATATAAATAAATATAAAGATTGTTTTCAAAGTTAAATTGGAAAGCAATGCATTGCTACTAGATTTCCTTCCTGTGTTTTACAATCCGTAATGCCCATATTACCAGGCAAATTAGATAGCTTTTTATTTTAATTAATGTGTAATTCTGCACAGCACAAAGCTTGTTAGTTTTTAGACATTTGCTTTAATTCTTCAAAATTAAGTGCTCTATTTATTTTTAAAGTCTTTATTAGATCTCCATAGCAACTAATTATTTTTTTTTAAATGTACTACATTGTTTAATTATGCTGTCAATTTAAGAGATATTCCTATTGCTCTTTTAAAAAAGACAACAGTGGCTTGAATTTGAGCCATATAATACCGAGCAAGAACTCTGACAAATCTTAAATTGTGACTTAAAAAAAGTTAACATTAATTCAGAGCCTTGGATAAAACCTGATGAGAATTAAGTAATTTCAGACTGTGTGGTGGTTTTGATTAGCACTGCAGACCAATTGGAAAAAAAACATTTTACTCACATCCTAAGGCAAAATGGCAAGTAACTATCCAAAGATAAGAAAGCCAGAATGCTACGTTATCCTATTATTTCTCTACTCATCCCAACAAAATGGAGATATATTGAACATATTTTGAATGACAACTTCTAGAAAAACAAATTGGATAGGACTAGAATTACGAGATTGTAATTTTGAGCCTTTAACATTTATATGAAAAAATCTTTTTAAATATTGGAAAGCACAAGCACACATTACACACTGCCGTATTGTCAGTAAGTGACTTTTCTTAAATCCACAATTTGAAAAATGAAAATTTATACTAAGACGCACATACACGCACACCAACATGCGAGCACAATCATGTCACTATACATGTGGAAGTAGGAAAAACAAAAATCCACACACAAAAAACTAATAAGTATGGGCATGAAGAGATTCACAGTTATTACAGAACTCAATGATTACAGAAAACTGTACTAGATTTTTTTGTATAAAATAAGCTAACACTAACAGTTATGTGGGAAAATTATTTCCTGGCCAAATATGATATTTGCATTTATACTGGTTTTGAAAATAAAGTATATATATTCATTCAATTGGGGAAGCAAATAAATAAATAAAAGATAAACAACAACATTCACTACCATGCCAACTTACAGACAAAACGAACTAAGATGGTTTTGAAAATTACCGGTCTTGGTGGTAGCGACTGTCTTTACATACGGGCAGCTGACTATTTGCATCATTGCTACACCTGTAAAAGGGATAAGCAAGCATGTTGGAAAGCTGCCATTGCATGTCGGCTACCACGGGGGGTCTGGACGCTACAGATTCCCTGCTACAATTTGGAATGCCATTTCCAGCAGGCAAAGAGAAAGCCTCCCGGCAAGAAAATGTGAATTATTCTTGCCCCAACATTTTATGCCAGATCAAACATAAAACTAATTTTAAGCTGCAGCAACAGTTTCTGCCTACATTAAAAGAGCTGTTTAGCAAATTATTGGGATGTCATTAAAAAGAAAAGAAAGGTATTTCAATGAAGATTCAGGGGTTTAAGTTCATCCAAGGGGGGACGCAGCTCTCCTTGCAGGGCAGCACCATGGGGAAACGTTCTACTAGTGGTGCCGCTTCCCACCGACAGCCTTTGCTCAGACAGATCCGTCAGGGGAGCAGCAACAAAGTGAAACCAACGGTCTTTGCTATTTTCAGTCTGCTGCGGCATTCAGAAAGCAGTGGGAAGAGAAGGAGGACGCACTAGTCAGACTAGCAAGGCGTGGCAGGGTGAAAGCCAAGTTCAACCCAGAGGGAAAGCTGAGGTTATGAGGGTCATTACGGAAAGGCTGGAGGCGGAAGAAGAGGGGGGGAAAGAAATAAAAGCAACGAAGCTGCAAACAGAGGTACACAAAGCTGCACTAGGTCAGTTGCAGCAAACATTTTCCTTATTTTTCATTATCAGGAATGTCAGGAGCGGAAAAATGCTCTAAAAGCAGCATAACTAGCCCTCAAAAAAGGTAGCATCATGCACTGCTCTGCTCTCCAGCTCATTAAGAAATGACACAGAAAGGCCATGAAGAGGAAAGCATCTCAACCTCTTCAGTTAGACGCTAAACTCAGTAGGAAGTTGGACAGGGGTAAGGGGAACACGTTTCCAAAAACCTTCATTTTAGGGTATGGAAGGAAACTACAGAAGTTCTCTTTACGCTGGTCCAGTCTGGACACTCAGAAACTTCCTCTTAAATAGTTTCGATTCCATCACCTGATGTTGGAAATCCTCCAGCGCAAAGTGAAATTAAACCCCTGTGTTTATAACCAAAGTATTTTGATTTTTCTTCTTTATAGTATGGAAAGCATACAAAAATATCGATAATTTATTTTTAAAATATTTTTGAGAAGACAGAATTGTAATGTTCTTTAATAATTTCAGTAAAAGAATCCAAAACTAGTTTTATAAAAGAAAAAGTATGAATTGAGACACAAAAACATTGACTCAAACAGCACTGAATGAAGTGTCTGTCTAAATTTTTTCTGGGGGTTGGAGGGTGATGTTGTTTCATGTTATGTACTTGAAAATGAATCTGAAAATTCGTTTTGTTAAGGAAGTTACAGCATGTCTTCAAACTGGGTCGGTATAAATAATGCCATCTGCGGGATCACTGAAATTAGAGGTACTGCAGCGCAGATAAGACTTAGCAAATACCCAACTGTTTCCTCTGCCAAGTTCATTCTCAAACACACAACTAACTTTTAATGTATGAATTAAGAGAAAGCAGACTTACTTTTTAAGATCTGAGATTATGAGATATCGCTAATCAACTCTTCCACTGTTCCGTCTTACTACAGTATAATACAGAGATTAATTTTGCAATCACTTCACAGCAGTACTGTTCAGCTCTGCCTGTAACCTGAAAGCAACCTGGCCGACGCTGTATCTAGTGCCGAAAGCCCCAAACATCTACACACTGAAACACTGTAAGCTGTTCTGAATTCACCTTATACTGCCATGAAGTAATTTTGACTTCTGTTTCTTGTTGCTGTAAAATATTTTAAAGGTTTCCTTTTCTTCTATAGCGTTTATAAACCATTAACAACCAACTCAGGACAGAATCAGCTGAAAGAAGTAAACTGATTTTATTCTGTGATCAGGCAAAACGACAAATGTGACTCACTAGTGGAAGCACACACTTCACTGCTAGCTATCCCCTCCTGCGGTTATGGGTTCCACCCAAAAGGCTCATCTCACTGCGAGAACAGGAGAAGCCAGATCTAAGACTTGCTACCAGGAAAGTTCTGAAAAAAATAATTTTCAAAAATGACTTGAAGATTGATGTTCTTGCTCTGTCTTTCCTTCTGTATTGCAGTACTTGCAAAACTTTGAAAGCTTACAAAAACCCCAACCCAAGCACACACCCCAGGGTCTCTGTTTTCACTGGCGCTCCTCTCCACTGCTCTGACCACCCACGTTTAACCTGACAGGTCAGACCCCAGTAGATGATTACGTCCTTCAAAGGTACCTACGGACCCTCCGCACTACACTGATCCCTTGCTGGCAGCGTCAGCAATTGCAGGTAAGAATATTCAGCTGACCACCCTGAACACTTAACCCTTTTTATTGTTCTTCCAAACCTCACAAATATACAGATATCGGAATCCTCCCTCTATGCTTTATCCATTTTTTGTTCAGTGTTGGCAACCATGTTCAGCATTGTATTTGTTTCCTGTCATAAAACAACGAGTACTACACTGCCATTTCCTTTTCGAGCAAACTACAGATTGAAGTCGCTTCGCCCAGTTATTTTAGAAGACTATCCTAAAAGCAGAGGCAACCAAAAGTTGGTCCTCTCTTACAGTTAGTAGGACTAATACCCATTTTAACTACTTTGATGCTTATATCCTCTAAAGAAGTGTTCTAAAGGATTACTTGTCATCCAGCCAGTTTGACGGAAGGTAAAGGCCCCCTCCACATGTACTGGATTGATCGTTCAAAGCCCACAGGACAGTCATCACCTCCCTCAGCCTGCACAGGCTCAAAACCAGGGGGATGCTGCCCAGAGCTGCTTCTTTGTAAATCTTAGAAACTCACTTCTATCCAGTCTGCAATTGCAACCTTCCTTTGCAACAGAAAATCATCAGCTCTTGGTATATATTTAGTGCTACCGCACACCAAAAAAAACATTAATTACTTTTGTACTAGCAGAGGAACTCAGCTGTATCAGTGCAAACTGAAACATGGTATTTAAGCCAAGAGTGGTTTTAGAGACCTCCTAGGAGGACCTCTGCAGCAATTACAAACAGCAGTTGAGTCCAAAATATTGCCAGCCTAACATGACTTCTTTAAGTATCTAAATATTTTATAAAAGCTTAAGAAAATATATTTTACCCAGGAGCCAGTGGGCTGCCATCTAAGATTTCTTCTCCATGGTCTTTACATCTAAAGCCTAGGAATAATACCCTTGCATCTTGAACATCTTCATTACAGCCCCCACTTTAATGCATTCCCATTACACCTGACAGCTGCAAACCAAGAGAACTGGAAACACCAATCATCATTCAGAGGCAATGCATCTGAATGGACATTTTTCCTGCTCATAAGTATGTAATTTTCTTTTAATTTCTTTCACCTATAACACACGTCCTAACAAATATTTATGCACAAGACTTAAGGTCTAAATCAAGCAAGTAGAAAAAAAATTATAGCAATACTGCAGTTAATAAAATATAGTGCTATAATATTCTGAGTCACATAAGGATTCTGTCCAGAAGCTCACTTTTTTTTTTTAAACAGGATGACAAGATAGACAAGTGCCATGAGATTAAGAAGTGTTTAGTGCAATTTTCCTATCACCTAAAAGAAAAGGTTTACATGTTTAAACGCAGCTGGTTTTCAATATATATATATCAAAGAACTAGAGGCAAAAAAAATTGATGTTCTTTGTTAATTAAAAAGTCTGTCTGCTAACCCTGAATTCTTTCAAAAATACTCTGAGTGGAGAGGATTCAGGCAAGTTCTGTACACAGTGGACACATGAGTGCAAACAAATTGACAACATGGACATGTAGCGGACAAGACAATTACAGTTTGCCAATTTACCTGGAAGTGGAATAGGCATGCCAGGAAGGGGGACACGAAATGGAGGTACCATTACTGGTGGAAAAGCAGGAATTGCTGCAGTTGGTTGAGGTACTGCATGAGGAACTGCAGGAGGCAATGTCTGTGGGACTGGCTGGGGTACAGTCTGCACAGGTGTAGCAGAAGGAGCAGAGGTTGAAACACTGACTGATGGTGTGGCAACTGAAACACCCGAACTCGGGGTCTGGTCTTGTGTGGTAGGTGCTGATAAAAAAAAACAAAGAACACCTTGTATCTTAGACACTACAATATATTTGCTGCAAACATACTGGCTCTCTGTTTCCCAACAGACATTATATAAGCAGATATGCTTAGATATAATCAGCAGGAAGACATTCTTGGACTAATAACTTTGTCTTCTCTGTAACATTAAATATTCACAAAGTCAATTTAAATTTTCCTTGTCCCATTCTTTACACCTAACAAGTCTCTATAGCAGTAGCAAGGGTGTATCGAAGGACAAATACAGCCCAAAATTAAATTCTACTCTGTATCCCTGTCCAGAAAAATAGAAAGGGAATATTACAGAGAGTTTCAAAGGGAAAAGGGTTGTTCTTATGTTAAAGGAACACAGGTTCTGCTTTTTAACAAGCAGCACGTGTGTGACAACAGTCAGTAAAACTATGCTTATGAAGTTGTGATCCAAGAATGGAAAAAGGTCAATAAAAATGTGTGTAAATAAGCAAGGAAAAGGAAATACTTTTGCTCAGAAGCTGGAAGAACCTTCTTGGTCTTCGGTGCCTCCCAGTGGAAAAATACACTACTAGCATTGAATTCCATAATCCTTGCAACATGACTGAAACCAGCACTTAACCGAGAATCAATAGTGCTACGTCTCAAAGCACTGGCAAAAGGAGCTGGAGATGTGTCTGATTCAATGCGTTGACCAGCCTTGAGAATTTACACCGTAAAATTTGGTGGAGGGGAAGAACAACTGTTGTAAAAATGAACTAATTGAAAAAAACAACCTACAAAAAACCACACCAACTTATGACCATATTATATATGGGCATACTGTGCATTTTCTTCAGTGTTTAACGACTACCAGAAGCATTCCCAATAACATACCAGTATTAGCACATTTAAATAAAGATTTTTTGATCTGATGTTAAGTGTTTCGAAAAGGGTAAAGTTCTTAGCACTGCCTAAAATTTAGGGAAACAGAGCAGACAGTCAGTATGTGATTTGTTTTAAGACCTAAGTCAAATAGGTACCAGACAAGAATGAAGCTCAGCCAGAAGTCCCTTTTTTTTTTTTTTCTTTTTACAGGCCAAGTTTGAGAGTTATAAAATTATAAATGATAGAATTTTATCACCTAGGCACAGACACCAACAGTAACAGTTCTTGAAAGCAAAGACAAAGTTTAGCAGGTAGAACAGATAGAAGTGGAACAAATTCTCAGCGTTCAATATTAGGAAATCTTGTTTCAGAGAAGGTGCATAAAGTGCTAGTCCAAACACAGGATCAGTTCTCAAAAGCCTGGCATCAGGCCAGAGGCTAACATTCACCTCCTACCTGATTCTCGTTACTCAACAAAATAGTTAGACCAGACCATATTTCAACAAAGTAGCTGAACACAGTACTAAGTTACCTGTCAAATTAAATAAGAGCCCTAAAATGCTTTAAGCGGTACAAAATTATTTGCTACCCTAAAAACCTGTCCTCCCTCCAGCATTAACCGAAAGCAGAAGTTGAGGGTCACCTGCATTTGACTCCCTTTCACACACAGATCTCTAGAGCTTGGACTAAACGGCGAGTCAAGCTTGACTTGCCTCAGCTGTTACAGGAGAAGGATGAAGCAGTTCCAGCAGATGCAGCTATCCACTACAGCTGGAGCCAGAGCAGGTCAGCTGTCGCTCATCCTCCCCAGACTCTCTGCCCTGGCTCCGCACACGTTTTTGCCAGCGCAGCTACAGCGCCCAGGACTGCCAGACAATGGGGCGGGGGCCCAGCACGGCGACACCAGCCAAAGCGCCCCGGGCCCTGCCGGGCCAGGCCAGGCCACCTTAGGGTTTGCTGCTCACACGCTCGTGCAAACGGATCTGTGCTACACAACACGCCTCTGTACAGATGCTCTGCACTAGATGCCATAGTGTAACTCGCTCTATTTCTACTATATGCAGATACCACATATAAACATGCAGTATGTGCATGCTGCCTAAACTCAGACCCCTTTCGTCCTGAGGTTCCCTCAGTTGGAAAACCCTTAAAAGCAAAGGCTCAGCCCATGTAAACAGCAATTATCTTCAGGCTATTATTCAAAGGTCATGAGTGAACAATAATGGCTCTAAGGACTTTCTTTTTCCTCTTTTGTGCAACTCTAACAAATGGGAACTTAGGAGGCTTAGTCAGAAGAATAATGCTAATAAAAGTAATACACCAGAAGCGGCTCTATCCTGCAATCAGCCAATTCCGCACAGCCCAGGAGCAGGACTCAAAAGATCCAGCCTCTTCAAGCAACAGATGCCATTTTGGAAACAAAGCAGAAATTGCTACAACTAGAATTCCTACCTCAGATTAACTTTTCTTGCGACATACTTAAAAAACAATTTAGCTTTATCTACAGTCAAAAGGAAATGGATGCATAATAGCTTTGAGATGATGTGATAACAGCAGAAGAAAAATATACAAAGACCTAAAGAAAAAGGGTTGCATGCTGACCTAGTATTATTATCCTGAAGTAACTCAGACTGGGGGGGGAAGAAAAAAGAAAAAAAAGGTTCTCATGCAAAGTTCTTCTAGATTAGATACTGCACTTTAAAGTCATACTCCACTTTATGTTGAAACAACCTCCTCCTGGATACCAAGTTTTTGCTGCAGCAATTCCCCAAAGCAGCATCCCACCACCTGCTCCCCACCATCACAAAGCTTGAGAAACCCGCAGTTACTCACTGGAAATCGTCTGTGAAACAGAAGTGGCTGTGGTTGTGGTGGCGGTTGTGGAGGACTGAGTACTCGAGGATGTGGATGGAGATGCCACGGATGCAGGACTACTGGTGGTCGGTGTGGAGGCACCTACTGCTTGGGCCTGGGCCTGCGCCTGGGCCTGCGCAGCCAGCATCGGCGTCAGCTCCGACTGCTGGATGACTTTGACCCCGTCTGGCTTAGTCCACGCTGACTCACGTGTACGTGCATTATAGAAATAGACCTGCAATTGAAGAATGGCACCATCAAACCACTGCCCATCTGGAGGAGGAGCGTTATAAACGACCAAGTCCCTGCTGGTTTAAAAACAATTAGTAAGAGGATAGACAAGAGGGTCGGATTCTACCACAGTGCCAGACCGCGTACGACAACGTGCTGACACCCACTACTTCGCTCTTTCTGATAACCGCCTTACCTTGCCATCTGGAGTTTTGTTTTCTACCCAGATCTCTTCAGCTGGGGGCATGGCTGGTGTTCCAGGGGCAGTGACAGGCGGCATTCCTGGAGGGAACATCATACCGGGAGGTGGTGGCATGCTACCCATGGGAGGAGGCATAAATGGTGGTCTCTAAAGGCATACAATAACAATAATGATGATGGTGATAATAATAATAATACAATTCTCAAGCAGAGTTTTCCTTTATTAGAGCACCAACAGACAGTACAACTATAGGAAGGTTAACTCTGGCAGCCTCGAGAGCTTCTTTAGCAACCTACTGCTACCAGCTCAGAGCGTGCTCCCTGGCCAGGCACCACCTACAGCAGAACACCTGCATGAGCACTTAACTGCCGAGACACTAACATAAATGCAAAGCATCAGAAAAAAGTGGCATGAAAAGAAGTGGGGTGAAAGAAAACTCCTCTCCTGAAAAGGAGAAAATATCCCAATGCAATAAAGAATGAAAGAATTGTTCCTGAATAACTGCCACTCACAACATCCCCAGCTGGGAAGCAAATACACCACTGAACGGTTACACAATGATCCTCCCAGTGAAGAAATATAAAACATTAAATTACAAGTGAGGACCAAATCCATCGGCATAGCAGAGCAGTGGATTTTATTACAAACTATTCTACCTCTTCGTTTCCCATTAACTAAAATTCTAACTAGCTCCAATTATAAAAAAAAAGAAAAATATCGAATTACATTTTCGTTATTGCATCATCATAAGAAATCCGGAACTGCCCTGCACACCATTGTTACCTGAAAGCCCAAACACCTGCTTTCTAATTCAAAGTACATTAAGTTCTTTTGTTCTACTTATTTATTTGGACTGTTTGGAAATTCCCTGTAACAAGTACAGTGAATACTTCCCTATAAAAAAGACAGTCGACAAAATCCAGCAAGTTCTTTAACTTACTCTGCATACACCTACAACTGACCCAATTATCTCCATCACTCCCGTTCTAATTGAACTTGTGATTCAGAAGGTTTCCTCTTCAGAGAGGCAGTGCCAAGACAGCCCAGGGGTAAAGCCCTTCGAGCGCTGGGCTCAGAGCTGACAGGCCGGGTGGGAGGCGCCGCTGAACCCGGGATGTGTGCGGGGAGGCCCGTGCCACGGGGACGGGGCGGCTCAGCGTGCCACCACGCAAACACGGGCCCCAGCTGCACCCAGGCCTGCAGTCCCACCCTTGGCAGTTTCCAGCACATGCCATGCCCTTGGGTTCTGCCCGCATTCAACTTTTTAGCCGTTCCCCCGAGATCAAAATTTCTGCCGTACGAGTGATACTTTAAACCGCTTTCTGAACTCATGTACCTCCTCTGATTTTTGTTAAATGCTATTATAAAGGAAGTCAAGAGTATGTGGACAGAACTCAAAACAAACAAAAAGGCCGTTAAAGTAACTACAGCCTTTCTTTCTCTCCTTATTTCCTCTCCACAGCTCCTCCAGCTGGCCACAAGATGATCTTACTCTTTACTGCTCTATAATCTGTAAAAAGAATCCAGCAGAGTTCACTTTTTACCTGCTGTTGCTGCTTTCCCCAAAAAAAGGCATTAGGGCAGTCCTGGGAGCGAGGAGGGGATGCCAGGTGCCCACTCAGGGCATCCCGAAGGCCCTTCAGCTCCGCTCTGAGCACGCCCTCTCCTCCATTTCAACCTCAGCACCTTTCAACATCGTGTGTCCCCTCGCACCAGCAGCAGGGCGAGAAGCTAAAAACCAACATTCGGTGGGAAGCAGAGCACAGGGCTGACATGAAAGACTCAAACATGCTTGGTGCATGGATTCCACACACGGTAAGGAGCTGCAGCAGACGTGCTCACTGCATGGCAGGATAAAGCTGCTGTGATGTAACAGCTGAGAGCTGAAGCACATTCGGAATGTAATTCAAACACATAAATCAAGGAGGTATCAGCAGCTAGGCTTGGGGCTTCAAATTAACTCTGGCTGATTATTGAAACTGTAAGAAGCAAGATCCTCTTTGTTGCTTCAGAGCTTTCAAGGTAGCACACAGGCACACGAACACTAACACAAGAGGGAAAATTGGAGCACGAAGCACCAGAAGAAAGGTGCAGTAGGTGGCAATAGTCTTACATAAACTTAAGCTGAGCACGAAAACATACCATAGAACAATGCCCCTGGTACTGAAAGAAAGGAAGAGATGGCACTCAGCGTGGTGAGTGGGGCTCTTTACATCCCTCAAACCTACTGCGTCAGGCTTCAGCTCCACAGGACTTTTGTTCAGCCAAGAACATTTCAATGAAACGAACAGGGGCTGCTTCACACCTCCCTGAGCAGCCCCGGTTCTAACAACACACAGAGAGAAAACCGCTATGGAAAATGTGCACTGGTTTCTTCTTGAACTCTTGTGCTCAGCATGACAGCACACAAAAATCAGGCTACAGTTTGATCTTAATTTATTTCAGATTAAGTCCAGCTTAAGTCCCTGTTCCTGCTCTCACCGCTCCTTGCCCCCTCCCACAGCGCTCCCCCATTTCACACGAAGCTCTGCAGAGCCATGCAGGGACCCGATCCACGGCACGGGCACGTGGAAAAAAGCCCCCAGAGCCCTGCTGCCGAACACCATAGGCAAAGCAAAGCCTAAAACGCCAAGAAGTAACCCACGTCAGCATCTTCTCTTTCCATCTTGCCCACATGCTTACATTTTAAAATAAATTTCACAGCCCTAAAGTTTTTACTGTTTTATTACAAATAGTGGATATAAACCATTATTTATAAACCACATAGTACTGTTCACCTCCTTGCAGGCCCACACAGGGATTACACTGCCCCAACAGCACAGCACTCCTACAGCGCTATTAAAACAATAAATTTCTTATTCACAAAGGTGTTGTACCTTTCAAACTGTGCGAAAAGTAGACAAAAGAACTTAAACATACATCACCATGAAATGCAAACAGAAATCTACCTTACTTGAGCCCAGCAGGCTCAGGCTATCCCAGCAGGTGCTAGGAATGTTCTAAACTTAAAAAAAAAAATCCAAACACAAACAAACCCCAACAAACCAAAGACAACAACAGTAAAGAGCATTCTCCCTCTGCCAAGAGTAAACTTATGTCAGCACAAGGGCCACACCTGCAGCTGCTCCAGGCAAACACCGAGCCCACTCTTCCATTTGTTTCCAGATGTTAACTTTTCCTCTGTCAGCGTGTCGACAATTTCGGGTGCGTTAGGAACCACGTGCCCTCCTGAAGCAAAACATGCCTGCCACTGATTATATACCTGCTTCTCAGAATGCTGCCTGCCCACCTAACCCATCCCTTGGTGATCAGCAGTAATAAACCACCAGAGTGACAGCAGGTGTGGCTCGTGCCAGAACCCCACAGGATTCAGCTGCACCTTCACTGTCGGTCCCTGCACGAGTCCGTCACGCACTAAGCGAACACGGGCAGAATTAAGATAACCCTCGGAGGCTGACCCGTGCTCCACGTGCCTGCTTTGACACGTTCAGAAGTCTGAGCACGGCCGGAATCCTGCATTCCGCACGGCCACAGGGCACCAACACAAAGTCAGGTTTCAGCACAGACTCTGCTGGTGAGCGTACCCCGACCGCGTCATTAGAACTGCCTCAAGGAGCCTTTCACAAGTTGCGGTTACACACCACAGCTATGCATTAGTTTCATAATACCATGCACAAGCTTTATGTTTTAGTCGTGCCCTGCTGTTTTTTTCATTCATTTTAATGTCTTCCCTCTCATCATTTCCACACGTGAGAACAAACAAGGAAAATCCCTAAACCCCAACTCAGCAAACCACGAGAACCCCCGGTTCTTTACCTGTAAATGCGGAGGTCCCATTGGTGGAGGGATCCCTCCTGGAGGTGGCATCGGAGGCATGTTTGGATCAAAGGGAGGACGTCCAAAAGGAGGGCGAGGTGGTGGAGGAGGGCCTCGCATCATCCCAAAAGGCGGAGGTGGTCGCATGAGAGGCGGTGGGCCCCTCATGACTGCGTTTGGTGGGGGAGCTGGGCCACGGAATCTCAGTGCTTGCTGCTGAGCCATTCTGTGGATAAGGCCAAAGGGGAACAACGTTCATTTCCGTTCGCTGTTCAGCTGTAGGAAAATCAGTTCTTACAATAAACAGGGAAAAACCCTAATAAAAACCAAAAGGGTGTGGAAAAAATGACAAGTTTGAATAAACAAAGTTAAGCGTGCCATTACTTCAATAGTTTCTTCCCCTTCACAGCTCAAGTTCATTAGTCCTCAACTGTTAATTTTTACTCATGGAAATGAATAACCTAGAGCTGGGATTGGGGCAGGCAGGCATTGCGGAAGCGCATCCAGATCTGCCAAAGCTCCTTCAACATGACCTGCAGCTCTGACTCCTGTCTGCATGTACAGCCTAGA
The DNA here is from genome assembly GCF_965140245.1 of Athene noctua. Classification (NCBI taxonomy): domain Eukaryota; kingdom Metazoa; phylum Chordata; class Aves; order Strigiformes; family Strigidae; genus Athene; species Athene noctua. The sequence continues at coordinate 24,121,154 of NC_134048.1, read as the reverse complement.
CTTCTCAGGCAGCGGCTGTCAATCGTGCCGAGGGCTTTAACTGTTCTGTAGCACGAGCGTCCAACGGGACCGTCTACATCCGCTGCATTTGTGACCTACGGTAAAGCCTGAACTCTGACCGTCGCACTAACCCCGCTGTGCCACCCAACCCTCTACACGGGGAGCCTTTTAAATGTATATATAGAAAAAAACGTTCACCTTTGGAACCAACAAACGCTCTTCTGCTGCTCTCAGGAAAACAATTTTGCCCACCATTTAGTGCCAGTGCAATACCAATGTTGGCATGATGACTCAAAATTGAAAAAAACAAAGGTTATGAGAAGGTGAACGGCAACACACACGCAGCTCAGCGCCCAGAGCGCGCGGGCAGCCCCTGCTCCTGCCGACCCGGACTGCAGCGGCGCGCAGAGCGCCAAGGGCAGGCGCTGCCCGGCGGGAGCTGCCCGGGGGACCCCGCCAGGCGCCCCGACCGCCCGCCCGCCGCCGCTCCCCGGCAGCCCGGCTCCACGCCCGAGAGCGGAGCCTCGGCGGGCGGCCCCGGCCCGGCGACGAGGGCTCGGCCGCCCCCGCGGGGCCCGTCCCGGCGCCGGCTCCACGCGGGGACAGAAAATGGAGGCGGCGAGGGTATAGCTCCCGCGGGCCGCCCGCGCCGCGCCGCCCCGCCCCGCCGGCCGCGCCCAGGCCCAGGCCCGCTCCCCCGCCGCCGCTGGCGGCCGCCCGCCGGGCGCAGGCCGAGCCCGCGGGCCGCGCTACGGAAAGGCCGCGGCGGGCGGGCCGGGCCGGGCCAGGCCGCGGCCCCCGCGAGAGCCCGCGCCCGCCGCCGCGCGGTACCTGAGCTCGCTGCCGTACCGCTCCGCCGCCGCCTCCCCCTCGCCGCCGCCAGCCCCCGCGCCGCCGCCGCCGCCGCCGCCGCCGCCCCGCTCCGCCATCGCCGCCTCGCAGCGCCGCCGAGCCCACCCGCTGCCGCGGCCGCCCCGGACAGGCCCCGCCGCGCCCCATTGGCCGTCCCCCACGCCCGTCAGCGCGCTCGGGGGCGGGCGCGCTCTGCGATTGGCCGCTGCACCCGCCGACTTTGAATGGAGGAAGCCAGGCGCGCTGGGATTGGCTGCGCGCGGGCGTCCCGCGCCGCTGGCGGCTCTGGGTCACGTGAGGCGTGACCCCGGGAGAGGAGCGGAACTGACCTCACGTAAGACGGAACAGGCTGCGGCGGAAAAAAGGGGTGGGCGCTACCTCCAATCAGCGGGCGGAGCCCCGTGCGCCAATCACGCCCCTCAGGCGGCCGCGCGCTCCCAATCAGAAAAGCGCAATCAGAAACGTCCCGCCCCGCCTCCGGGGGCGGGGTTGGAGCAGCGGCCAATGGCGGGGCACAAGGGTGAGGCTTAACCGCCCAGGGAAGATCGTCACCGGGCAGCAGCCAATGAGCGGGCAGGCGGCGGGGAGGCGCCGGCCAATGGGGAGCTGCGCGGGCCCCGCCCGTGGCCGCCGGGGGGCGCTGTCCGCCGGGCCGGCCCGGCCCGGTCCCTGCCCTGGCGGTGCCCGCGCCCCGGGGCGGAGGCGTCGGGCCCTGCCGGCGGGGGCCGCTCGGGGAGCCCGGCCAGCGCCTCAGGGCAGCCGGTGCTTCGCTCCCGCGGCCGCGCCGGGTTTCGAGGGGAAGGAGGAGGACGGGAGGGTGGGTTTGTACCGGCCGCTGGCGGCAGGAGCGGCTCGGGAGGTTCCGTGGCACCAGGAGGCGGCGTGAGCCCGCCCGCACCCGCGGGGCCCCCGCAGCGAGGGGCCGGAGGGGCTCCGGAGGCGGCTGCGCGCCCTCTCCCCGCACCGCGGGCCCATCTCCAGCGCTGGAGCCCCTGGGGCTGAGCCAGCGGCGCCGGGCGGGGCGGGGCGGGGGGGTCCCGCCGCCCCCGTTAGCACCACCGCGGTAACAAGGCGCCGCAGCTGCATCCTGCTGCGCCCCCGGGGCCCTGCCCGACGTCGCCGCTGGCACGGGCCGGGTGTACGCGCGGTGCGCTGGCGGAGGGTGCAGTGACCGCCGTGACGCCCCGCTTGGGCCGCGGTAGCTCATTCCTCCGGCTGGTGGGGCTGCTGGCCTGGCCACCCCCGGCAGCCGGCCGAGGGCCGAGACGCGGGTTGTGGCAAACCCCGGTGTGCGCCCCGAGGTGCCCCGCGCGGACTTGGAAAGCGGCGAGTTCCCTCTGCGCTGCGCTCGCCGCGGGGCCGGGCTCCTGCTGCCCGGGGGTCCCGTCGGGGCAGGAGAGGGCCCCGGGGACGCGACTGCGGTGGGGCCGGGTCCTCAGCCCTCGCGGGCAGGTCGTGTCGGCGGGTTCCCCTGAGACGTGGCCGTCGGGGCTCCCCGGGGAGCCTGGCCAGCGGGTAACGGGGCTGAGGACTCGTTACGGCCGAGTCACGCAGGTGGGAGATCGTGCAGTCAGCGAAGGAAACGCGCTCGGCTCAGACGCTCAGTCCTGGGTTTATTTTATGGCCCATGTAGCTGGGACGCTCCGCACACGTGGGAGAACAGTTCCTCCTCTGAGACACTTGCCGGCCCTGACTCGGCAGGTGAGGGCTGAGAAAACTCAATTAATGGGTAAAGCCTGCAATAACCCGCTGCAGAAACTGGGAGCTCAGCTGTGGCACGGATGTTACATTTGAGACAAAGTGAGATATAAAATATTGAAAAGCCTCCTGCAGCTGAATTACACTTTTCAAAAGAAAAAAAAAAACTCAGAACAGAACAACCCTGCAAGGCTGCGTTTCGTGTACCGGGGGCGGTGCCACCCTGCCCGCTGCGGGGAGGACACGGGGAGCCTCGCTGAGCCGTCGTGTCGTTCCATCTCTAACTGCTTTGATTTTGTGATCCCGCTTTTCCTGTTCCTCTCTTCCTGTCAAAAAAAAAAAAAAAAAAAAAAAGAGAGACGTCTTTTCTTAAATAATAAAAATAATCAGAATTGCTAAGGGGCCTTTTGATAGCGCTGTGCTGAAGAGAGTCCTGCACACTTTGATTTTACTGCTGGGTTTCTTTATTCATGTGTTTTTCTTGAAGTCGCTGCTGCTGGGAGGGTTTTTGACAGCTCGGCAGGTGGGGGGGCTCCCCGGGCGCGCGCGTGCCCCCTCCATCCCAGCGGGTCCCCGGCCCACCCTGCCCGGCCGGCAGCAGCTCGGGGCGCCGGGGCCCTCCCCACGGCCTCAGCCCCTCCGAGGAGCGGCGGGAAGGAGCCGGGGCGGCGGGTGAGCGGCACGGGGGGAGGAGACGGAGCCGGCAGTCCCCAGCCCCGGTCCCCCTCGCCAGCGCCGCGAGCGCTCGGCGCTTTCCGACGGCCGGAGATGAGAACGGTTCTGGGATGCGATAGCTGAAATCCTCCCCAGACAGCGGGGCTGTCTGTCTTCCAGGAGCGTCTTTCATCCTGCTTCTCATCTGCTTGTTTCAGGATTGGCTCAATAATTTATTAATTGCGGGCTGGCAGGCAGGAGCATCTGCAGCGCCCTCTCCTGTGTTTGGGGAGAGCTGGCCCTGTTCCGCGCGGGGCCCCCCGCTGCTGCGCCACGGCCCCCCCTTACTGCTCAGCTTGATTTTCTCGAAACACTGCAGCCAGCAGTTCTTGGACTCCAGCTCTTCGATTCCTCGTGAGCTGCGAAACGCCGGTCATTTTGAGAGAGTTGACAGCAGCTCTCGTTCCGCTGGACGCAGCCCCTGGAAACGGTACAATTCATTGCGCTTAATGTGAACTTCCCCCCGATCACATTAAAAATCCGGACTCTAGTCCCGCGGGCCGCTGGCTGCGGGGACGCCCTCGCTCCTTAACCAGCAGGGTGGGCTCCGGGAGCACAGATGCGAGAGGCGACCGATGGGCCACCGGCTCCTTCATCACCTCAGAGAGCCCCGTCACCACTCCCCGGGCTGGGAGGGCACTGCGGGCCGTGCTCGGGGGGACGGGTCCCCCCAGGGAACCCCAAACCCAAACCGCGGTGCTTCTGGAGCGGCTGACGTGGTAGCACGAGGGTGACGGCCCTGGGGCCAGCTGGGCGTCCCTGGAGGTTTTCAGAAGAGCCGGTGGCCAGGGCGCCCGCAGAGCCTTCCTCCCCCCTCGCCCACCCACCCCGGGCTCGTGGCTGCGGGGGGGCTCGGGGGCTGCTGGCTCTGCTCTGCCACGGCACGGAGCTGCTGCGAGAGAGAAAGAGCGTTCTCTGTGGAGATTTTTAAACTGTAAACCTTTAAAAATGTTTAGGTCTCCGTAATTTTTAAAGGACTGTTTCTGTCGTCATCCAACTTCTCTGCCAGCTCTGTGGGAAGGATGATTGAAATTTTACGTTTTGGACGCTCCCTCTCAAATCTACCCAAGTCCCCGAGTTTCCTAGGTCCAAAGTGAGCGGCCTTTTAATTCCCTGGCTGCGGCTCTGAGGTGAGCTGATGCTCAGCGCCGTGGGGTCAGCGATGTCACACCCTCGGGCCGCGGGGGGCTCCCGCAAGGGCAGAGGCCCCGCACCGCCCCCGAGCGCTGCCCCGTCCACGGAGCCGTGATGAGCCCTTCGGTCCTGCAGGCTCCCAGACGCTGACATCTTGTCATTCTTTTTAAATTTTTTTCAAATTTCAGGTTGAAGTGTGATGCCGAATTAAAAATTTTGCCCCGGGCTGTCTGCAGGGCCTCTCGGCTGCTGCGGCGCCAGCATCTGCCAGGGAGCCCCCCCGGTCCCGTGCCGGAAGGCGACAGCCCCGAGCTGGCACCGGCAGCGGGTTGGGGGCGGCTCCTGCCGCTGCCAGGGAAGGTGCCGGCGCTCTCCCAGGGCCTCGCATTCCACCGCTGCCCGCGTCGGGCCCAGGACAGGTCCCCGAGGGCAAGAAGGTCCCCGCAGAAGCTGGGCAGAGCTCTGGCGGGGGGAGCCGCCCGGCCCGGGGGGTCCCTTGAAGACCTTCATCCCGCAGAGAGCGGCGCTGGCGGAGCCGCAGCGCGTCCCTCGGCAAGGCAGACGCTGCTCCGTGCCCTGGGGCAGCGGGGCAGCGGGGCTGGGGCAGGGCAGCGCGCAGGGGAGAGGGGAGCGCCCACCGCCCCCCACCCCTGGGGCCAGCGGGGGCTGCGCTGGGGCTGGGCCACCGGCGCGCAGACACTTGCTGCCAAGGGGGAGATAAACAGAAGGGCCTCGGGCTGTGGTTCTGGTTGGGATCCAGCACTCACTCCTCTGGTAATACATCCGTTTTCTCTCCTGCTGTAATTTTTTTTCCGCAGAATAGCAATGGTTAAAATGTTAATTGGCTTCACTCTGGCTAATTGCACTTCACGGCGGACCTATCTGTAGAACAACCCTTTCATATTTTCTGACTGCTGGGCTATTCAGCCGGGGGCAGAAAAAGGAGTTTATGGTTGTGCTTTTCTGTGAGGTTTAAAGAATTATTTTTGGGTTTGGTTTTGGAAATTATACCTTGGAAATGGAGAGGAAGGAGCAGTCTGAAGGAAGCTCGGGGAGCCGGCGGTGCGGAGGCCAGCGCCTCGCACGCACGCTGCAGGGGTGGTACCGCCGCGCCGCTCGCCGTGTAATATCGTTTGTGGGGATAATGTCATCTAAACCCCTCAGCAACCTTGCGGTGGGGCTCCAGAGGTGGATTTTGGAGCTGAAACCCTGGGGCTGGCCTCGGTGGCGGGGCTGGGGCTGGCCTGTGCCCGCAGCCGCCGTGAGGCACCGGCCGGGCGTCGGGGGGGAGCAGGTGGGTCTGGGTGTCGTGGGTCTGGGCGTTGTTAAACTTTAACAGGGCACATCCCCATCCCTCACGTCAGCTGCCGCGGGGCACAGTGCACCCAGCCCCGGGCATGGAGCTCCTCGATCTGGCCTAATGCTGTCCCCGGGTTTATATGAGAAAACATTTTTTTTTTTTTTTTCTGTGTATGGAGGGTCTGTAGATCCCCCCCGACACAGGGGAAGAGGGCTGTGGGGCTGCAGAGGAGGGGGTGAGGTCCGTGGAGGTGCCCAGCGTCAGCCAGCGCAGAGGGTTGTGCTCAGAGTGGTTTGGAGGCTGGAGATGGAGGTTATGGATGGAGCACAGCCGCAAAGCCGAGCCCAGGCTCTCTGCTCCCTGTTGGCAGCACAGTCATCTCTTGCAGCTCCTTGGCCAGGAGGGACCATGCCTGGGCCGTGCCACCCCACCCTGCGAGTCCTTCTGAGACCTGTGGCCACCGCCGTGGGGCTGGGGAGCAGGCCCTGGCCGAGGAGGGCCCCTGTCCCCACATTCTGGGGGCGTCCAGGGCAACTTCTCTTGCCTGAGACCAGCCACAGAGCTGACACTAATAGAAAACGACCATTAAAAAGCTCTGTGATATTCTCTTCTCCTGCTTCTGGTCCCTCTCTCCCTTTGTTGCTGCTGGCGGTTTATGAATCATTGATGTGCCTAGGTGCTGCTGCTCTCCCGTTTCCCGCGCCGCTGCTCCCGCCGCCGCAGCCGTGCCAGCCCCGCACCGTCCCGGGGACGGGCTGTCGTCGGGGGATGCCCCGGGAGGCGGCAGGAGGGACTCGGTCCCCAGCGTGTCCGCACGGCCGAGCCGCTCGGTCCCCGGGCTCCTGGCTGGCACGGGCCGGGGACTCAGAGGGACGTGGAGGTGCCCTGGGGGCTCCTCTGCCCGTGTCGGGCTCGTCTCCAGCTCCCGACCGCGGCTGCTGCGGGTGCCCTGGTCCTTCTCCAGCCCGCGCTGCCGGGGGCTTCTCCCCGGGGCCGTGTCAGCCCCTCCCTCAGAGCAGGGGCGCAGGGCGCGGACACAGCGGGGCTGCCCGGCCCCAGAAGTGCCCCCGCGAACCGCCCGCGGCCCCCCAGCAGAGCGGGGCCAGGGGCCGCCGGGACTCCGTGTCCCCTCCCGGGGGTGGCGTGTGGCAGCCTCGTGCCAGGGAGCGGGGACCTTCCACGGAGCACTGGAGGGGCCCCTGTCCCCGCGCCCGCGGCGCTCCGTCCCCGGCGTTGGTGTTTCATGAGCGGCTTCAGGGTGGAAGCCGCCGGCGGAGGGACAGGCGGACGCGCCCCCCCGCCCCCGGAGCGGTACCGGGGGGTCACGGCGCTGAGTGTCCGTGGGGCGGCTCCCCGGGACCGTGGCACCTGCTCGGGGCCGAAGCGCTGGGGGCGGGGGGGCTGCAGCAGGGCGAGGGGTCCGTGCCACTCGGGGGGGGTAGCTGCCCAAGATCGAGGGGATTTGGGGCAAACCCGCTGCTGGGGCCCCGCCCCAGCCCTGCCGGGGAACGGCATCGGCGTGAAACCCCGGGACGCCGCAGCTCACGGCCAATTTGCTCAGGTTTCCTCGGTGGGGGCTGATGTTCTCCGTGTCAGCGTGCCTGCACGTGGCATCCAACCCGAGTGCGAGGCAGAGCCGCTGGCACCGCGGGGCTGGCTCACGGGCCCCGTTTGCGGGGGGGACAGGGGCTGTGCACATCGCCCCTGCTCGGCTCCTCCAGACAGCTTGGGCCTGACTGACCCCAAGTCCACGATACTTCAGCTTTCCTCGTGAAAGGAGGGAGAGGACGACTCCTCCCACCTCGGTGTCTCTGACAAGGAAAACACTTGCTCTATCCAAAATATTTCAGGTTCCTTCACTGCCCACACCCCTTCCCCCCCCCCCCCAAAAAAAAAAAAAGCTACTGAAGGGAAGCACAAAAGTGCAGCATTTAAAGAAATGTCAAAATTTTTTCTCAATATTTCCTTCTGTCTTTAGGTGAGAGTTATTTTGAGTTGCGAGGCATTTCAACCCCCTCGGCAGCATCAATACTTGGTCAACCCCCCCCTTAGAGCCGGGCCCGGCTCCCCTCCATCTCCAGCCGCCGCTGGGGTTCCTCTCCCCGCAAAGGGATCCAGGAGAGCCCATCCTTGCTGCCCACCCCCGGCCACCATCCCTCGGCCTCCCGTCCCACTGCTACACGCTCGTTCCTCTGCTCCCGGGGAGCTCGGTGCTTCGGGAGGAGAGACCAGCCGGGGAGGAACAAGCAGCCCGGGCACGGCGAGGGGAGCGGAGGCAGGAGCTAGTCACGTCCTGGCAATGGCCTCAAGCTGCCCCAGGGCAGGGTCAGGCTGGCTCTGAGGAAGGATTTCTGTGCAGAAGGGGCTGTTGGGCGTTGGAATGGGCTGCCCAGGGCAGGGGGGAGTCCCCGGGATCCCTGGAGGGGTTGAAGAGTCGGGCTGAGCCAGCGCTGAGGGATCTGGGGGAGTTGGGGACGGTCAGGGGGAGGGTCCTGGTGGGGCTGGAGGAGCTGCAAGGGCTTTTCCGACCCCGATGGTTCTGTGATGGAAGGAGATCCTGCCCGCGGGCAGTGAGGCACCTTTCCGCCACGGCTGGAGCAGACTGGAGACGGCTGTGAAAATCCTGCGTGTTGCTTGTCCCTTTGCCAGGCCCCAAACCACGTCTGGGGAGTCACACAGCACAGAACCAGCCAAGCAATAAACAGAGCTTCAGGGAGGTTTTTTCAGATGCTTTTATATGTTCTCACTACATTACTTAAAGAAGGATCTCTGAGTTTTGCTTTTTTTTTTTTTTTTATAGGCAGAAAGCTGCACTCAGGCCATAATGTGGTGGCGGTTGTAGACTAATGTGTTTTGGCATTTGGGGAAAACCAGATGTATTCTGAAACAACCGCGTTATCAAACTTTAACATCATCTGTGACTCAGATCCTCGACAAGTGTTCCTGCTCCCAGAGCTGCCGGGGCACGTGTAGGCACCCGGCTCCCTCGGGCCAGCGCCGGTGAGCTCAGGGCCAGCTCGGCCGCGGGCTCGGGGGCTGCGCGGGCAACCAGCCGGGCGCGCTGGGCCCGGGCTGCGGCGCGCAGGGTGCTCCGGCCCGGGGACGTGTCGGTGCAAGCTCCAGGCTGCTCCTGGTCCTGGCTGGAGTGCGCGGAGCCGACCCAAAGGAGAGAGCTGCCGGTGACCTGCGAAAATGCTTCAGCCTCGGCAAAGGGCGGGTGCTCGGCTGAAGCTTCTTTAGCTCTGCATCCTGCAGAGGTCTTGAAAATTTAATCCTTCCCAAGTCATTTCCCGATTTTTTTTTTTTTTTTTTTAGCGGGTTTGTCTTCCAGGCGTAACATCCCTTTATGTGTTTTTTGTTGTGTGAATTATACGGCGTGTTTGGGTGTGCTCTGTCCCAGCGGTAGCTCTGGAGGAGGATTTCAAACACGGGAGATGAAAGGGATGTTCTCTGCCTGCCATAAACACGGCGGCTCCCGAGCGCGGCCCCGCTCGCTGCGTCTGGAGGGCACGATCGCCCGGATCCCTCCTCGTCTGCTTCCCAGGGCCCAGCCCAGCGGCCCCGGAGCCCCCGGAGCCCCCGGAGCCCCCGCAGCGCCCGCCCGCCCCGGCCCCGCGCCGCAGCGAGCCCAGGGCCGCGGGAGCTCGCCCAGCCTCCCTCTCCCACCTTCCCTCAGCCCAAAGGACGGATCCTGCTGCTCCTCGGCAGCAGCGTCAGGACGCGAAGGTGGTGGGGCCCTCGCTGTGAGGCCAAGGGAGGGCGACCGGGGAGACCGAGGAGCGTCCCCCCGCGGCACTCCCCGGCGCGGGGCCGGGGCTCCCCTCTGGCTCTGGGGAGCACCTCGGCTGTTGTGCCCAGAGCTCGGCAGGAGGATGCTGGCGGGCCCTGCAGGGGCAGCTCGGGGGGCACGGGGGTCTCTCCCACCCGCCGTCGCAGCCACCGGTTTGGGGCACCGGGGGGGCTCCTGGCCGGAGGGTGCCTCTCCCCCGGCGGCCCAGGGCGCTGCCGCTCGGTCCCGGCCGGAGGGGGGGTTTGTCCCCCGCGCTGCCTCCTCCCCCCGCAGCATCCCCAGCGCTTTCGGGACCCAGCGGCCGGGCTCGTCCCCCATGAACCAGAGCCCCGGCAAACTCGCAGAAGGCACGAGTTAGACACGCCAGCCTCGGGAGGAGAAAAATCAAAGGTTTCCCTGCAAATCCATCTGCCCTACATCTCCTCTCCATTTTGATCTCCAAAGTCAGGCAAGTTTAAAAAGCAAGTAAATGCTTGACAGTGTGATCAACCTCCCCACCTGCTCCCTGCTTCTCTCTCTCCTGGAAAGAGAAGCGTGGCTCACCTGCCTGGTGGGAGAATCTCCTTCAAGTGCCAGGATGTAGGGACTCGAACCAAGATGGTTCCACTGAAATTACTAATGCTACGCTTTTACATAGGCGCTGAATTATTTAGTGCCCTCGCACTACCCAAATGCTTGTTTTTTTCGGTGGATGATGGCTTTGTTTCCCTCCCAGCTCTTCTGTTACGACAGTGAGTAAATGGAGAGATACCGCACTCCTCAAACATTTATAAATAATAACCCGTGTGAGGGTCAGGCTCTGCCACTGCGACCTGGGCAGGGCGGGAGGGGTGACGGGGTGTCTGGTCCTGGTGTCACCCAGGGCTGCCCCCCCCAGGGTCCCCAGCGGCCACCAGCACGGGCTGGGTGACACGGTCATGCAGGCACTCGGGTCCCGGCCCCCCTCGTGCACTGGAGAGAATGGAAACACCCTCAAAGGCACGGACTGTCTAAGGGCACGGACTAAAGGCACAGAGGAAAGGAGTAACCCCCGTGGGGGGGCAGAGCCAGGGTGCCCCAGTGCCGCCCCAGAGCAGGTCCAGACCCCTCAGCCCTCGGCATCCAGCAGCTGGCATTTCCGTCCACACACAAGGCTCGTGGAGACCCTCGGTCCCCGTGGCGTGACCCAGCAGGGCACCAGGTAACTGTTACTTATTCCTGAACTAATTCCTGCAATTACAGGTATGCCCCGGAGACATTTCGTGAATCCTCAGCGAGCCCCCGGCTGAAAAGGCAGCCAATCTGACACAAGGTGGTTTTGTGCGCAGCCTGCTCTGTGTGGGCATCCCACAGGCCAAGGGTCCCTGCCCCGACCCTTCCCACCCCACGCACCGCAGAAGCAGCCCCTGGGCCAGCCCCGAGCACCCACAGACCCCGAGCCTGAGAGGGGTGGGGGGTCAGCAGCTCGGAGACCACCTCGACTTCACACTGCATTCGGGAGCTCCATTTTCACCAGGCAGGTTGAAGACGTTTGCCGTGTGTCAGGACTGTTTTACAAGAGCTGATCTAGATTTATGTAGCGTTATTGTACGTTTTTAGTTCTGTTTGGATTTAAAACCAGTCAAAGCGTTTAATTTTCCTCTGCGTATTGTTTTGCTCCTTCATATAAAATTCAATTGAAAATGTTGTGACAGGTATCTCCAAATACAGTTCTAAATTTGCTTAAAGAAACAAAGTCTAAACCATGTCTTGATGATGGAATCAATTCGTATCTAACATTTCCAGGCAAACTGCAAAGCACAGCCAGTGTCATTAAAGACAAATTTGCTTAATTGCTTTAAAACACTCTGCTCTGAAGATAACTGCCGAAGCTGTACGGCTGGGATGAATCCCTTCTGCTCTGTCTCGGTGTAAAGCGGCGTTTTCCCTCGATGCGGACCCCCCCCCCCCCCTTCGACAGAGCTCCCCGCCCCCGGGCCCCGCACCGTCTGCCCGCGGCTCCCTCGCTGAGCCGGGCTTAGCTGGGCTGGGCTGCCTGCTGGGCCGGGCCTCCCGTGCAGCACCCCCCCGGCTCCCAGCTTGGCCCCGCACACCGGCCCCGCACTGGGGCCGGGCTCCCCGCACAGGTCGGTGGGGGCACAAACCGCCTTCCCAGGAGACGTTCCTCGTCCCAGACTGGACGAGCCTCCTCCCTGCAAACTGGGGAGAAGGGAAACCCTGGAGGGGGGGGCGCAGAGAAAAAAGAGACCGGACACGGGGGGGTTGGCAGCTGAAAGTCGCCGGTTTTCTCCGGGAAAGAAGCACAGCCCCGGCCCCGCGTGTGCCCCCTGCCGGCGGGGGACCCTCTGCCCAGCGCGGGCGAGCGGGGGCCGCTGGGAGCCGGGGCCTCAGCGGGGCCCTGCACCCCCCCCGGGACGCGGTGGCCAAACCCCGACGGGCGGGGACATGGACACACGTGTGCACGCACAGGGACACACGCACGTGTGCACACACGTGTGCACACACACACGCGCTCCTGCCAGGCCGTCACCATTCCTGTCCACGCTGCGGCCCCTCAACCCCCCCGCACGCCCCAGCCCCCCCTGCGCCCCACAGCCCCAACCCCACCGCTGCCGGGGGTCCCCCGTGCCCCGGCCCGTCACCTCCCTCCCCTCCTGCTCGTGCTTCTCTATGTCTGGGGGCTCCCCCCCCAGCTCCCATGATATCAGATGCGCTTCTATTGATTTCCTCCCTGCATTTGTTTTTGTTATTCATTATTAATGGGATCATTTTTCCATCCTTCGTGCATGAAGGCAAATCTTGTGTAAAAATCAATTGAGTGAGCACCGCCAATGGCTTGTTTGGTTTTCTGTGCTTTCATCTCTGGTGCGCAGCCCCTGGGAGACAGAGAGCAGGATATTAAGGAACAAGCATGGAATGGGGAAAAAAAAAATAATCAGTTGTTAGTGGTTCAGAAACCACAGGCGGGGGGTTGCCTGCTGGAGCGCCGTCTCACGCACACGGGCGTTACTGGGCATTCCCGCCCACCCCCAGCCCAGCAGGTTCCACTTGCCCCTTCGGCGGGGCTCGCACTGAAAGGGAATTCCCCCTCCCGGCGCGTTTGGCCCACGTCCTCCACTTTACCCGTGTGAGGTGGGTCTGGGGGTGTTGAGGAATTACGTGTCCCAGGGTAGGTCCCGCAGACCCGCGGACCGGGGGGAGGCCCCAGCGCTCCGGGAAAGCTCAGCCCCGACCCTCACACGCCTGGAGAGACCCACAGCGAGTGGGGCCGGGGTGTTGGCGGCAGCTCCCGGCAGGAGGGGTGGGGGTGCCCTGGGAGGGTGAGGGTGACCCGGCACAGCCGGCAGGGGGGGGCCCGGGTGCGCAGGGATGGATGGAGGCGGGGGGGGGGGGGTGTCAGGCAGGAGGGGGGTGAGGGGCTGCCCCCTGCTCCTGGGCTCCTCCCGGTGGCGTTTCTCACCGGGTTTGTTGGGCAGCTCGGCAGGACGCGGCTTCCCCGGAGCCGTCCCCCGGCACGGCGGGCACCGAGAGGCGAGCGGGGCCGCGTGTGCGGAACGCGCTCCTCTGCGTGCGGGCACCGGGCTCGGGGATGCGAGCCCCGCCGTGCGGCAGCCGGTAAAAGCCCCTTCGCGCTGCCCGGGGGGCTGCGGGGCCGGAGGAGGGAGCCGCGGCCCCCGCCTGGCGGGGCTGCCGCCGGCCCCGCCGAGCCCCGGCTCCTCCCGACCCCCCCGCCGCCCCTCGGCGCCGGCTCCCGGCCCCGGGGCGCCGCGTGTTCTACCAGGGACCTGGGGCGCTGCTGCCTCGCGCCTCCCCGGCAGCATCCGCCGGCTCTGAGCTATTCCCACCGCAGTCGACAGAGCCTAACCCCCAGGTCCGGGAGGCCGGTCCTGTACCACGGCCTACCCACGTTGACGTTTCATTAACCCCGAGCTCGGGGAGCCGGAGCCGGGGGCGGGCTGAGGCCCCGCAGGGCCGGAGCGGCGCGTCCCCGCAGAGTCCCGGGCGAAGAGAGCAGGGCTGCCGGTGTGCCCGGGCGGAGCCAGGACAGACCTGCGCGTGCGGGGCCAGAACAAACCCGGCATCTGCAAAGAGCGACCCGGGCCCAGAGCGGCCCCGCAGCCTCCCGGCGGGGGGAGCCACGGGGGAGGGCGGCGGGAGGGAGCCGGCGCCTCGGGCCTCCCTGCCCGGCTCGGGAACAGGCACAGCAGCCTTGGGGAAGTTCGCTTAGGGCTTGCTCCACATCTTTAAGCCGTTCTCTGGACCTAGCCGAAGGGACAAATGCAGAATTATCACAAAACCAAACAGACGTGGGCAAAGCCGGAACAGCCACAACAAGTAAACCTGCAGTGACGCCTGTGCCGTGGTAAGAACCAGCAGGGTTTGCGAGGGGAACGGGCGAGACGATGCGGCCGCCACAGGTTGTCCTACACTGGGGAGCAGAAGCGCGGGCTAAGGGAGGCTCAGGCTGGGTTAAGCGAGGCTCAACTCCGTTTAGCGCAAACCGGGGAGGAGATAATCCCGCCTGAAGGCAGCTTGCGGGCGCTGCGGCTGTTCTGTCCCACGGTGGGAGACCCAAGGCTTGCGGAAGGGGGGGACCGGCCTGCGGCGGCACTGCCCGCGGCCCCCCGCCCGGCCCCAGCCCCGCCCCGCCCGCCCCGTGCCCCGACGGCCGCCGGGCCGGTCGCCAGCCCCCCCGGGGCCGGGCGGAGGAGCGCGGGGCGGCCGCGACCCCCGGGGGAGGCGGCGGGGGACGCTCCCGGCCACTCACGGGGACGAGGAAAGAGATAAAACCGCCCCTTACCTGCTCGGGTGGGTAACCCCCCCCAAAACGCCCCGGGGCCGCAGTCCGGCCGGGGGAGGACGCGGTCTGAGCTGCCTCCTGCCCCTTTTATACGCTACGGTGGGCGATGAATATTGCATCGCCCGTATTTTAAATTTTCAGAACCCCCAATATAACGTAATGGCATAAGGGCATTCATTATTAAAGGACGTTTGGTTGGGAAAAATGGCCGGGGCCGATTGGAAAAACCCGGAGCGAGGGAGCGGCCCGCAATTACCGGGCTGAGGGTGGAAGGAACTGCCCTAACGAGGGCGGGGGGGGAGCGAGACCCGCTCCCCAGGTCTGATGTTTGTCGCTCATTGAAATGCTGAAGTGAAATATTCAGGGGAGGCTCGCGCTTCGATCATTAATTTTTAATCGTTAAGACGCTTCTGGGAGTCGTAAATAAAAGCCGTTTCCCCTTCTAAACAGCATCAGAAATGAACCCGCGACAGGTTTTGTTGGGGGGATCGTTCGGTTCCACCCGACGGGCGCGCAGCGGAGGCGGGGGGGGGGGGGGTGTGTGTGTGTGTGTCGGTCACCCTCCGCGGCGGTCCGCGGGCGCGGAGCGGGGCCGGGGTCGCGGCGGCGGCAGCGCGGGGCCCGGCGGGGCGGAGCGCGGTCCCGTTTCCCGGGGGGGGACACACACGTCCCGCCGAGGGGTGTTCGTTGGTTTTGCGCTCGCGAAGTTATTTTCTTCGGGCGTGCCCGGCGCGGGGCGGCGAGGAAAGACGCGTCCCTTCGGGTTGAAAAATAAAACTTTATTCGGAGCGGGGCGGGGAGTGGCGCTGGCTCGGAGCTCCGCGCGGCGGGACGGGGCGGGGGGCCCAGGCCCGACGTGGAGGGGGGGGAGCGGCTCTGCCCGTGGCGGAACGGGGGCCGGGAAACCGCGGAAACCCCGCCGGGGCGCTGCGCTCCGCGGGAAGCCGCGGCCCCGGTCCCGGGGTGCCTCGGCGGGGCGGGGGGGCGGTCGGGGCCGTCCCGCCCCGTCGCGGGGGTCCGTCGGGGCCGCGCCGGGAGCTCA
This sequence comes from Athene noctua, assembly GCF_965140245.1. Classification (NCBI taxonomy): domain Eukaryota; kingdom Metazoa; phylum Chordata; class Aves; order Strigiformes; family Strigidae; genus Athene; species Athene noctua. The sequence goes on along the minus strand of NC_134048.1, from coordinate 24,105,844 downwards.
GCGGGGCCGGGGCCGGGGCCGGGGCCGCGCCGTCGGGGGGGCCGGGCCGGGGCCGGTGCCGGCGGCGCGGCGGGGCGGGCGCCGTCAGTGCACCGCCGAGTACTTCATGCGCTTCTGCTTCTGTCGCTGGTTGCAGAACCAGACGCGCACCACGTTCTTCTTGAGGTCGAGCTTCTCGGCGATGGCGGCGATCTTCTCGGAGGAGGGCCGGGGCTGGAGGGCGAAGTAGGCCTCCAGCGAGCGCTTCTCGGGGGCGGCGATCGAGGTCCGCTTGCGCTTGCGCTCGGCGCCCGCCAGCAGCTCGGGGCCGGCGGCGCGGTCGCGGTGCGCGGCCTCGGCGCCCTCCAGCCAGGCCTGGAGCACCGGCCGCAGCGCCGTCATGTTGTTGTGCGACAGCGTCAGCGACTCGAAGCGACAGATCGTGCTCTGGCTCAGCGAGCCCACCCCCGGCAGCTTCAGCGCCGCCAGAGCCGCCCCCACGTCGGCCTGGGTCACCCCCAGCCGCACCCGCCGCTGCTTGAACCGCTCCGCGAACGCCTCCAGCTCCCGCGGGTCCCCCTCGGGCTCCGGGGCGGCGGGCGGCGGCGGCGGCCCCCCCGGGGGGCCCACGGCCACGGCCAAGGGCCCCGCGGCGGCCAGCGGGTGCGGCGGCAGGGCCGGCGGCTCGGGCAGGCCGCCGACGGCCAGCGAGGGCGAGAGGTGGTCCAGCAGGTCGCCGCCGTCCAGCGCCGGGTGCGGGAGCGGGTGCGGGTGCGCGGCGAGGTGCGGGAGGGCGGCGCAGGGGACGCCGCTCATGGCGGGGTAGCTGGGGTCCGGCTTGAAGGGGGGGTGGTGGTGGTGGGGGTGGTGGGGGTGGTGGCCCTTGGCGTGGGGGACGATGTCGACGGCGGCCAGAGCCTCGGCGCGGGCCAGCAGGCTCTCATCAAAGCTCCCGAATATATTGCCCTGCAGCTGCGAGCAAGAACGCGCATGGCGGGGTCAGTGGGGAATAGTGTCATCTCCGGATGAAAAACCTGCCCCGGCACCGCGGTTCCTCCGCGGAGCTCGGGTCATAAAAATTAATACGGAGGCAGCGGCCCCGCTCAGCGCAGACGTGCGGATCGGAGGCGGGAGCGGGAGGAAGGGGAGGGGGGGGAGAGGTGCCGCGACGCGCGATTGTTCTGGCGACATGAAAAAAACATTAAGCCGGTGCCTGTCAGAAAATGTGCCTTAAAGCGGTAATTATGCCTCAGCTACGTACCTGCGGGGCCGGGAGGCAAACTCTGCGCGCTGGCTCCGCGCCGGCGGGCAGCGCGGGGAACTTGGGCTCCTGGAGGGCGGCGGGCATGGCGAACGGCTGCTTGGCGTTCATGGCCATCATCCTGGCGGGCGGGCAGCCCCGGGCAGCGGCTCGGGGGCGTCTCTCTGCCTCGCCGCTGCCCGAGTGAGCGATTTTCGATGGCAGAGCTTCCCCTGCGCGCCCGCTCCCCCCCCCGCATCTTCACTCATCTTACACGCTGCCTGCCAGGAGCGGGCCCCGCGCCCTGCGCACGCGTGATGCGCCGCGGGAGCGGAGGGCAGCGCGGGCAGCGTGCGGGCAGCGTGCGGGCAGCGTGCGGGCAGCAGGACGCCCCGGCCCCCCGCCCTCCCGCACCCCGCTCGGGGCGGCGGGACGCGCCGTCGGGGCCGGGGCCGGGCATCGCCTCGCCGGGCCCCCGGGCAGCCCCGGCTGGGCCCCCCCGCCCGAATCCTGCCCTTCCCGGGGGGCCGGGGCAGGTCCCGCGGGAGGGGGCGGCAAGGGGGGGGCATTTCTCCGTGCGTAAAGCCCCCGGGGTGAGGGTTGGCTCAGCCTTGCCCAGGCCGGCGGGTCCCGCAGCTCCGCGCCCCGGGGCCGGGGGGGTTAAACCGGAGCAGCCACAGAGCCGTGAGAAATCGGTCCGGGGGGGTGGGGGGGGTGGAACGGGACCTCTTCAACGTCTTCGGAGCCGCCTCAGGTTCCAGAGCGGTCCCGACCCCCCCCCAGGGCCGCAGCTGCGGGCGCGGGGGGGCGATGCCGGCGCTGCCCCTCCCGCGGCGGCGGGAATCGCTCCGCAGACACGGGCCGCCCCCCCCGAACCCCCCCGAGGCCGTTCGCGAGTGCGATCGTTGGCGTCACTCTGCTGCTGAGCGGCCGCGACGGGTCGGTTTTGCCTTCTCCTGGTCTCACACGTGGGACGCTCCGGCGGCCCGGGGACGTGTCTCACAGGTGCGGAACTTGGAGTTCTTAAACAAGAATAAAATCTACTCCTGGATTTAAAGTCTCCGAGAGTTTTATGAGCCTTAATAAACCCAGCCCGAGCGCCGGGGCAGCTGCTGTCGCGGGGTCCTGCGGCGGTGGCCGGAGCGCGGGGGATGCTGCTGCGGTCCCTTCCCTTCGGGAAACCCGCCCGGCCCCGGGACGCGGCGTCTGGCCCCGGTGGCCCGGAACAGGCGGGAGCTCAGCCTAAAGGCCGGAGAATAACCCGTCTGAGAATTCCCTCCGGAAAGGTCCGCGGCCCGCGGCGCGCACTCACACGGGGTGAAGGGTGGAGGGGGGCGCTGGCTGCGCCTCCCGCTGAGGAGCTGAGCGCGGGTTTTACCGCCCGTCCCGCACCGCCCAGGCTCGGCCCGGCCCCAGGCTAGGCCCGGGGGGGTCGGGGGGGCAGCGCCGGGGGCTCCGGTACCGCCGGGCGTCAGCACCGCGGACGGCGCCCGCCGCGGGGGCGCGGAGCGGGAGCGCGGATGCGGAGGGGGCGCGGAGCGGGTGAGCGGGTGCGCAGGACCACGGCCGGTCCCTCCGCACCCGCGGCCGCTCCCCCCGCACCCGCGGCCGCTCCCCCCGCACCCGCGGCCGGTCCCTCCGCAGCCGGGCAGGGACGCGGGGGCCGGGCTGGCAAAGCGGCTCCCGCCCGTCCTGGGGAACCGGCGCCTTGTCGCAAAGCTCCGTGCCCTGATTTATGATAAAAAATTTAAAGGAAATCATTTATATTTCAGAGGGCCTAAATAGCTGCATGAAAGTTTTATCCAAAGCGGCACCATATTTATAGGCAGCGCCGTGCGTTGGAGGTAATTAATAGCGGGATAAATTTCATTCCTTTGTGTTGTTTTGTTTTTAATCCTCCCTCCGGGCTCTGGTCAGCGTGAGGAAATGAGCGGAGGCAAACGGGGAGCGGGGGACGAAGCCCGGGGCGTTCGCCAGAGCGCGTCCCCCAGCCCCGGCTCCGAGAGCTTTGGCACTGGGCATTTTTTTTCCACCCCTCTGCCGTTGCTGCCTTCCCTTCCGAGCGAGGAGGAGGTGTGGGGGCCCTCGAACCCCCCCCCGCCGGGAGCCGAGCGCGGCCCGAGCGCACAGAGGGCTGGGCTGGGGGCCGGAGTCAGCTCGCCCCCAGCCCCCAGGAGCACCTTTCCGCAGCGCCGGCTCCAGCACAGCCTGTCCCTCCCCTCCCCAAGGCAGCCGCTTCGGAAGAAACCGGGCTGAGTAACGGAGCTGCGGAGCTCCCTCTAATTAAAGCTGTAAAATATTGATGTTCCTGGCCCTGTCTACTGACGTTACACCTTACAAACAGAGGAGAGAAGTCCAAAGGATAAACAATAACAAGTTAAGAGAGCCCAGATGGTTTGCCATCAGAAACCATCCGCGGACTCAACGGTGTCACTGCAATAGATTTCAGAGATCATTCACCTACTGGTAAATAATTCATGGTATTTCTGGAAAAACACCTCACCAACCCCATACCCTGATGAAACATCGCTAGTCACGCATTGAAAATCTGAAGGTAAAAGTCGGATTAAAAGCATGTGCTATTGTATTCTTTGTCACAATTCATAGATTTCTATCCACTTTCCTAATATATCAAAATATTCTGTTCTTATTTAGAATTTAATTCAAAGCCCGTCACAGAGTGTTGTCAATAGGCTCTTGTTTTCATTGTACTAATTCAATTTCATTTTAAAATTACGTAGTAAATGCTTACACAGGACTGATGGGAAGTTCAAAATATAAACGTGTTATTTAACACACAATTCGTGCTAAGTCCATGACTGTAAACAGCACTATTACAGTCATAAAGCCAACATAACTTGCCCCATTAAATTTTCTACAAGTGCTATTTAAAACAACGACATAACTTCCTTCAAATCTGGCACTTTTGGAGCCAACCCCTCCAATACTTTTACCTTTCAAGATCTGTGGGCAAGCTAAAGCACGCACACCCGGCACAGACACTTTCCTTTTCCCGGCTGGGGGAACCAGCCGTGTGCACCCGCGTTGCCTCCTGCTCTGGAGCCTTTGCTCCCCTCCCTGCCCATCCCAGTCCTCGAGAGTTTCGCTGCCACCCCCTGGCATTTGTCTTTGCTGTGCAGCTGAAAAGGAGTCGTGTTCTTCAGACCTGACTCAAAATTCATATGATAAAATAAATTCTATTGCTGAGATACAGCCTGTTATCACAGAACCACAGACCGGTTTGGGTTGGGAGAGATCTTAAAGCCCACCCAGTGCCACCCCCCTGCCCTGGGCAGGGCCACCTTCCACCAGCCCAGGTTGCCCAAAGCCCCGTCCAACCCGGCCTTGAACCCTTCCAGGGAGGGGGCAGCCACAGCTGCTCTGGGCAGCCTGTGCCAGGGCCTCACCCCCCTCACAGGGGAGAATTTCTGCCTTAGATTTAACCTAAATCTCCCCTCTGCCAGTTTAACCCCGTTCCCCCTCGTCCTATCCCTGCCCCTGATGACGAGTCCCCCCCTTTCCCGCAGCCCCTTTCAGCCCCGGGGGGCCGCTCTAAGGTCTCCCCGGAGCCTTCTCTCCTCCAGCTGAACCCCCCAACTCTCAGCCTGTCCTCACAGGGGGTGCTCCAGCCCCCCCAGCATCTTCATGGCCTCCTCCAGGCAGGCTCCAGGGCTGCTCTCCATCCTCTCCTCGCCCAGCCTGGGTTTGTGCTGGGATTGCCCCAACCTGTGGGCAGGACCTTGCCCTTGGCCTTGTTGAGCCCCACAAAGTTCACACAGACCCACTTCTTGAGCCTGTGTGCCTGGTCGAGGTGACGAGCGCTGACTTTGGAAGGTTTCAGTAGAACCCGGGGTTGCACAGCACATTTCTTGTACCCTAGAGGCATGAGCCACGCTGCACCCGCTATGATATGGCTGTTCCACTGCACAATCTGATCAAGGAAATATCTAGGATTACCCAGACAGTCAATTATTCATCAGCTAAACGGCCAAGCATCAATTACCTGGCTTGATTCTCTTATTCATTAAGGAGATTGAAGAGGCCAACTTAACAAAGCAAAAAGAAAGTTGCTAAGTTACAGGAGCTGCCCGGCTCAGTGGCGGGGCCACACTGTGTCAGGCTCTCAGAGGGACGGGGTCTGACAGCGAGGAAGTCTCCGAGGCTATAGAGTGTCACCCAGAGCACTCGGGTGTTGAAGCTGCCCATTCCTCCGCGGGGCTGAAAGCAACGGGGTTAAAGCGAGAGGCAGGACTGCGCCGGGGCTGGAACCGCACCTCGGTGAGGGCCCAGAGAGAGGCCAGCGGGGCCCGACCCCGGAGAGAGGCCCTGGGAGGATGGAAGGTGCTGTCAGGCTGTTCTGAAGAGGGACCTGAAGGGTTAAAGCAAGGGGTCAGGGAATGGCAAGTTTTTCATACAGGTGGGGGTGGGATGGAGGCGATTTCAGAGAGAAAAGCTGCAAGTGGCATCGCCACAGAGGTTCCGCTGGGCAGAGACCCTCAGCCGGGTCCCGCAGCACGGAACCCACAGGCAGTTTAAGACAAAAGCACATTCCCCACCGCCCCGACTCACCTCCCCGCGCAAAGGGGCCAGGCGCCGCGGGGCTCAGCGGCTTCCCGAGGGTCACCACGGCCCAGGGATGGACTTGGAGATGGGACGAGGCGTGGAGCCGCAGGAGGGGTGAGCCCAAGGTGTGTCTGATAGTCATGGAGATGAGCGGGGTGCCGAAGCTGGAGCCGGCGGCACTCGGCAGCGCGCCCCACGGCACCTGGCGAAGCCCCGCGGCTCCAGGGGCTGCACCCCGACACTAAACACAGTCAGAAACTGGCCTCGGACACACGGCCCCCGCGCAGCCAGAGCTGGCCTGGCCGACCTGGCACAGCGCAGGGAGACGGAGGTCGCTGCAGAGCCGGGGAAGGGGAGCAGGGCCCGGGGCCGAGGCTGTGGGGAGCTGGGGGGGCCGGGCCGGCGCTCGCCCAGGCTGGAGCGCGCGGGCAGGGAGCACCCAGGCATCTGCCGCGTGGCAGAGCGGGACGGGAGCCGGTTCCCAGCATCCACCCGGGGAAAAGGCTCCTCAGGGAAGTAACGTCAGCCTGCGGCAGGACACACAGCTTGAGCTGACGGACTGCTGACCCCCAGCATGCTGGAGCCCAGAAGAGAACAGTGGCAAGAAAAGTCGGGCAGCTGCAGCTGAAGATACCGACTCTTGACCACTCTGTGGCGGCCGATGGCTGCTGCTCACGGGGCTTGGTGGCACCAGCGAAGGCGCGGCACTCGAGACACAAGAGGAAGGCTCTTACTCATCAGCAGTTTGCGTGAGCACTCCTCTCACCAGCACTGGACCTGCTGGGGTACAGACAGACACCCCCAGGCCGTGCAGCTCCATACGCGCGCCCCGAGCACCAGTGTTCCCGGCCGGGGGGGCCCGTGCCCCGGCTCTGCCCCGCGTCCCCTGGACGTCCTGGCCCTCCCCGCGGACGGGTTGCGGTGACCAACTCGTTACAGCCGCACACCACCTCGTCTGCCTTCAGCCAGCCCATTTCACAACGTGGGCTTTCGGCTCTGGCTTTTCTCTTCCACGATTTGTCTTTTGCGGGTCCTACCTCTGCGCACTGGCTGAGGCCGGGGAAGTCAGGGCCAAACGGGCCTGGGAGGCAACTGTGGGCGTGAGAAGGCTCCTGGGAAGCAGAAGAACTTCGTGCAGGTCCTGTTGCTCAGGGTGCTGGAGGGAGCAGTGAAGTTCCCTCCCATCTCTTGCTGCTCTTCGTCTCGGCGAGGACGGTTTCCCCTGCGGGTCTGCTCCCACACGCTAGCTCAGCGGGCCACCCCGCGCTGGCCCAGCGGGCCCCCTCCCCAAGGACTGGGCACCCCGGCCAGTTGCTGAACTTCCTTCCAAGGAGAGGGAAGGGGAAGTGCCTGGGGTTTGTGCATTGCTTCAAATTAAATGATAGGTGGTGGCTCTCATCGTCTGTAACTGAAAAACAAAGCGAAGTTTTGCCGGCTGCATGCGGAGAGCTCTGGGAGAGCAAAGCCTTGGTGTGCTACTGGTCACAGACAGTGGGCACGGGCAGCTCCAGGAGGCTGAGTGCGTGTTTGTATTAATTCCAGACCAAAAGTAAAAACCCTTAGTACTAGAAAAGCATCATGGCCATATTAGAAAATCAGAGGTGCCAAAGCTACACTGCAGCACTGAAATCTTGTTTAATGGAGGCAGAACAAACAGCCTGTCTTCCAGCAGCAGCGTGGGGAAAGCCGAGGCAATCTTATTTTTGAATTTTTCAGTAAACAAGGTTTTGATTTGAGGTCCCAGGAATGCAAGATGCCAGACAGTTCACGCTAACTGGGAGATCTTCCTTGTACTCGTTTGTAATGTGCATGAATTATAGAACTTGTTTCTTGTATCATTCCCTGAAATTAAAATTGTAACAAAGGACACATCGGTGCTTGTTAAAAATAAACCCGATCTGTTCCTGATGGAGATAATAGGAGTGACACGACAATATTTTCCAGGGGGGTGGGGGTAGGTAGAGCAGAGCACTTATCTGTCAGGCATCTCTTTCTTGTTATATTTGCTCCTAATTCTAGAAATACATCTAAATGTAGTCTAACAGGATTCTGTTCCACAAGAAATTAATGAGGAACAAACATTAATTATTCATGTCCTGAAACAGTAGGTCTGCTAATGTTTTTGCTAATCAACAAGTCAAACAGCTGTATCTTTGTCAGGGCAATCTTGGGGAGGATGGAGAAAGAACAACATTGATATGTTTTACCCGGCTGCCCCCAAAGCCTTGCCCTTAATTTGCACATTTCTCCATCAGGAATCCAGGATTCCTGCTACTTCCTAACGCCGTCCATTGTCACAGGATTGAACTGAGGTACTCTCCAGCACAACATCAGCCGCAGACGGGACTAAACTCTGGTGAAGAAGCCCCGCGGAGCTCCCCGGGCGGCTTGAGGCCTCTGGAGTCAGCCCTCTGTGGGAAAGATTAAGGGAATGAGACAAGAAAAACAGAAATCCAGCCATAGGAAAAAGGGAGAACTGGGATTCAGCTGCTCAGGCCCGAAACAGAGACTGAATATTTGAACAAAACCTGTGTTTGGCTCTTCGGGTGCATTGTGCCCCGGTTGGGGGTCGGGGGGTCACGGCTGGGCCCTGGGGCAGCCCCGCACCGGGGACACCGACGGCAGGAGAGGAATCTGTAGGCGACTGCAGGCAGGTTTTAGCAGTGACTTTTCATGCTGGGCCTTTATGTGGGTGAATATAATGAACTGAACCTGCAGAAATATTGCAGTTTAGCCATTTCCCTAACAGAATACATGTAAAAATTAATGGCTTTGTTTAGAAAACAAATATTAAAAAAAGAATAATCAAAGCATAATTAGAGAACAAGTTGCTTTCAAACAAGAGTTTGAAATGGCAAAGTTAAAAATGTATTTCCTTCAAAGGGGCAAAGGTTACAGAGCCAAAAAAAAGACTTAGAATCCTCTTGCTTTGCCAAAATTTGGTGCCCCAAAGCTATTTGTTCAGTTGCTGTGGGATTGCTCAGTGAATGAGAGCAGAGGAGGACTGTTCAGCGCACGTTTAAGCAGAGACTCTGCAACATCCTCCAGCTGCTTCAGCGAGAGGCGTTTGTGTCTGCGTCCACCCGCAGGAGCACAGTGTGGAGCAGAAACAGTCGTGATCCTGCACGGCCCAGCAAAACGCAGCAATCGGGAAACTCAGCGCAGCGGTGCCAGAGGAAGCAGCTCAGCGTCCTCGCACGCTGCTCCCAGCACAGCTGCTTGCCTCATGTTTCCCATGCTTTGGTCAGCATCCACGAACCAGTAAGAGCAAACACAGACATTTTTTTTCTGCTTTCAAGCTGGAAAATAAAATTTAAAAGTTTTGCCAAAAGATCTCCAAACAGTTTTTCCAAATCAAAGGGATTTAAGACTTGCCCGTAGTACAAAATCTCTCCTCTACATGCCTGCATGGTTCAAAATTCCCTTAGAGCTGCTGCATCTTAAAACTAGCCCGAGAAGGTGGTCAAGCTGCTTAAATCCCAGAGCTGCATCACGGCTGTAGCTGCAGCAGATAAAGCCCTTCGCCCCCAGCATCCCCAGGCAAGCTGATCGCCGGTTTAATAACCAAACCCAGAATTTTCCCGCTCCAGGTGCTCTAACAAACACTTCCCATCGCATCTGCCTCGGGATTCATTTTGGATCTGTTCCAACTGCATGAGGCACCAGGGGACCCCGCACTGAAGGTTTGGGGCTGTTTCTGGGAGGGGAGCTCTGTGGGGGTCTGCACCCTCGGGGCGAGCGACGCCCCGCGCTGCCCGGAGCACCCTCAGCACGAGGTGCTGGGTGCTGCTGTGCCCTGTAGTGCTGCAAAATTATTCAGCTCCTTCACATCCCGGTTACATTAATGCTCCCTGAAATCTTCATTAAAATTTGAAATGAAAATGTAACAGTCAAAGGGGGTGGGGAGAAGTCCTGTCACCTGACGTTAAACTCATCCCTTCCACGGTGGCGTTTCCTGGGGTTAAATTGAAGAAGTCACACCAACTGCTGCATCTCAGCTGGGGGAAGGCAAACAGCCGGCGGCCAGAGCCTGGGCGCCGCCAGCGCCGTGCCCACGGGAGCCCATGGCGGTGCCAGCGCCGGCGGCCGCGCTTTCCCGCGGCTCTGGCGACGTTCCACTACGAGGCGGCGGGGCCGGCTGCCCGTGGCCACGGCCATGCCCGCCGGCTGCACCGTCACACGGCCTCCCCTCAGCGGGACATCGCTGGGCGTCGTGCCCAGGTCGTCACCCCTCAGACACACCGAGGCGCCTTGCTGTGATCCGGAGGAGAAAACCTCCTGTTCCCAACCTGCTTTACATTTAGACACAAACATCCCAGTTAGAAAGACCTGCAGGCAAGAAATATTTTCAAAGTAGCAAGAGGTGTCTGCATTAACAGCGCCGGAGCCCCGGGGAGCGCTCCGGAGGGACGGCCCCGCTCGGCTCCTCACCGGCGCTCGGCCGCGTCCCGGGGCCCCGAGGCGACGCCGTTCTCCCCAGCACCGGCCCCGCGTTTGGGTGACGGGGCCCAGGCCCCCGCCGGTTGTGACAAGGTTGATGTCACCCGCACAAAGACGTGAGACGTCCAGGGGATACTTATAGTTGGGGTTTGCCAGAGACGGGGAACCCGGGGAGCGCAGAGGTCGCAGGGAAGGTGCTGGCTCCTCCCAAAGCCGGTGAGAGCGCGGGCGACAGAGGGAACGCTTTAAAGCGGGTGCCTGCTCCTAACGGCGCCCAAAAAGTGCCACGTCACCAGCCACACAGGAATTCATGATGGATTCAGGCTTTCTCCAGGGCAGGGAGGGCTCTCTCCCACCCAGAGCTTCGAGAGGAGCTGGAAAACGGTGCAGGCACCTGTGAGGGTTTGCGGCAGGAGCGTCGCCCGGCTGAGGAAGCGGGAGGGTCTTTGCTCTGCTCCACAAAGGCGCGAGGCTCAGCCCCAGAGCAAAGCTTTGCGTACAGCCCTGCACAGCCTGGCAGATTTTACTGTCTGAAGTCACACACGTTGTGTTCTGGAGGTCTTTCCTCCCTGGGTTCAGGGAAGCGCAGCGCCCTAAAGCTCACGGCATCAAGTTTTGCAGCCCCTTAATTAGGCTTTTCCCCCAATGAACAATCAAACAGTTTTGGGGCAGTCTAAATCTGTAAGAATCCGTTCCTCAGGCAAACCTCAGACAATACTGCATTTTATAGTTAAATTAACAAGTCTCGTAACTATTCTCCTTGTCACATTGATCTCCACATGCCGATATTAAAGCTCCCACTGCATACAAACACAGCCTGAAAACACTGCCTTATAGGCCTAGGGGTGCTTACAGCCATGCACACTGTTATCTGTCTCATACTTTTATACTGTTTTAATTCCCTCTTTCATAATAGAGGCACCAACAGCTGGAAGTGTGCTTGTTCGAGAAGTCCTCCTCACTCCTCTTCGATGCACAGATAAGCCAAAGTCATGTTAAAAAGTGAAAAGGAAGAGTGGATGAAATTGTTGTCTGACATAGCTTTAGCCACCAGAGAGCACACAGAGGTACGTTATGTCGAGTTGACTCCAAATAATTTTCACATGAATTACTAAAGTGCCAGAAATGTATAATTTATTAGCATTTAAATAAATCACAGAGCAGAAGTGCTTTAAGGTTATCGGTGCAAGATGCGCAGACGAGGCTATAATTAACTCAGAAACGTCACCGAGCGCAGAGCTCTCAGCGGTGCCACGCCGACGCCATCAAGGCACAGCAAGACAAAGTACAAAAGAGGTTTGACTCCTGAAAACGGGGATGAACACCAGCACAGCCGGACCCCTGAGCTGGGTCGCTGCCGGGGTTTCCCCTCTGGCCTCGGTCACTCGCCTCCACCACAGCTGGAGGCACAGAGAGCAGTGACACCAACTCTGTCACGGCCCTCCTTTGGGCTGCAGTAAATCGGCCAGATAAAATGGTTTTTGAAGTTCAAAAGCCGTTTCTGACAAAAAGCATATTTGCCAGATGCCATGAAGAAGCAGCGAAAAAGCTCTTGGTTTTGTTTTGTGGGAAGACGGGGAGAGGCCCGGGCGGAGCGGGGCATTCCGGGATGTCAGCGGTCCTGCCGCTCACCCTGCTCTGGGGAAACAGGACGAGGCCGAGGAAATCCCCCGGTGCCCAGGGCCGGCTCCCCTCTGCTCCCCGGCTCGGACCCGCGGCTCGTCCCCGCACCCAGACATCGTCCCCAAGCAAAGTTTTTGCTTTTCTCAGAGCAAAAACTGCTCTTGCTGCACCTTTGGGGTTCACTGTAACAGTTCCAGCCCCTCAGCAGACGCGTTTCTCGGTGAAACCCACGGTCAGAGGTGGCACAGGCAGAGCAGCAGCATCACCCCCGGTACCGCCGAGGCCGACCCGCGCGGCACGGCCAGGCCGGACGGCGCCGTCACCCCGAGGCCAAGCGCCACACGCGCTCGCTGCGTCTCCCGGAGCAGCTCCTGGGGCAAAGGCATTCTTGGACCGAAGTAAAGACGGACCGACCCATCCCCAGGAAGGGTCCCAAGCAGGGTGAGGGCACGCTGCTGCTGAGACGTGGCCAGTGGAAATGGTCATTCCCTGCAGTGCCAAAACCATCCTGCCTCCCCCGTGCAATGTTCATGCAATCGCAAGTTTACCACATCAGCTTCTTCTATTTATACAATTTTCAGGTCATAGGAAAGCTGCAAGAACATATCTTGAGTGAGTTTATAAACTTTCAGTTGATACCGTGGTTAAAAGCAAGAGAGCAAGCAGAAAATACTGAAAAAGCAGAGAAGCAGTATATAAAAACCTGTGTCATTGTAACTGAGCTCACCATTGTGAAAGCACGTTTAGATCAAACTGAAAATAAAATAAAAGCAGGCAAATCACAGTAAAACACATCGGACTTCCAGGATGAACACTGCTAGCGTCACAGAAGATACTGCTTCAAAACATATTTATCTGGAGATTAACATAAATCCTATTCTACACAATTTCTAATAAACTTTCCTGTGTGTCTTTCCCTCCCTGGAGATGCCGCCCGCGGGGACGGGGGCCAAGCGCCCAGCTCAGGCGGCCGCGGAGGTGTCACAGTCACCTCTGCAGCGTCCCGTTACGACCCCTCGTGATGAAAAATTATTATTGCAGAGAAAATAATCCCGCACTTGGATTTGGCAAACGTTTTGCTTGTACAGCCAACCTACCTGATTACTGCCTCCTCTCCATAAAATAAGCTTCAACTCATTCCCCGCAGACGCAGGCCGGGGTCTGTGTGCAAACGGGCGCAGGGAGCAGCGGGGGGAGCGCGGGGACGCCCCGGCCGCGGGGCGGCTGCTGCTCCGAGCCCTCCCGAAAATCACCGTCTAGAGCAGTTACCTGGGAAATGTGGCACCGGCCCTCTGCTTGCAAGGGAAAAAGTGTCAAGTCCTGAGCTCCAGTTGTCCAGGGTCAACTTAAGATGTCCGCAGATTTGTTAAAAATAAATCCTGGATTGCATATCCTGTTACGGGGGAAAAACATTTTCGAGTAAAGCAGGTGTTGAGAAGCTGAGTGGCATTTCCATTCATGAAAGCAACACAGGAGAGAGGAAGGAATGATGGAAACTAGCGAAAGAAGCAAAGACCAAGAGTAAAGCTAGTAACAGAACACATTAGCTTTCAGACCAAACTGCAGAGGGCTTAGAATGTGCATGTATACCACTTCATGTTCTGTACCCACAGTTTTAAATAAGCCAGCAATGCTGAAAATCTGTAAGAGAGACCATGGAACCCACCATGGTCCATAAAACATTTTTAGTTTTCTGCTGAAGTTTGAACCTTCCCCTAAATATAGAATAGCCTTTACTGGAATCTCTCCCACCCCCATTATACCCTCCCCCCATCAATTTTGCCTTCTTAATGAGTGCTATTTCAGAGCACTGATACACTTGAAGATTTTTCTCCTGGCTCCTAATTAAAGCAAACTTGCACTCACATTCCACACAAATAAATACCCCGGTCACACATACACTTCCCCCCCAAGAAAGTGATAACGCTCTTTTTGTGATAGTTGTAATTTTTTTTGAATGGTTCTGCTGTCCAATTTATTTTAGTTAGAATTTTCTTTGTCTTTTCTAAATCTTGAACCATTCCATAGTATATCTTTATTGCAAAAAAGTCAACATGCATCTTAGAAATTCAGATTGTAATCAATAAAACAAACATTACATATATGAATTTAAATGTATAAACAGTTAGAAATTCAACAATATCTCCTATTATACTATTACACAAGTTCACAATTTGTAAAAACTATAGTACAAGTTTACTATACACCAAGAGGAACTTTATTCCTTTTCACATGATTTTGTTAAAAAAAGCAAGTGTCATTTCCACAATAAGCAGGCAACCGTTTTCAGATTTAATCTTTCCAACTTGAGTTTGTTTTGTCCTTTCTGCTTAGGGTAACTCAACAACGCAGGGGAGGTAATCCTTTGTAATAGTTATTTTCTTTTTTTATCACATACTCTTCCACTGTTTACACCCCAAGTTCAGACTGGAAACATGAATTACACATCGCCCGTGAATACACTGGCTGGCGCAGACAAGTTGTGGTGTTAATTCTAAATCCTGTCTAAGGTACCCTCTGAAAGCACACGTGGATTTCACAAGAAAGCACTGCCGTAAAGTAAGCTGGGCTGTCACGTTACCTATTAAACCAACAAAAACCCAAAATGAAGCCCCCACACACTTCAGTATAGCCTAGTGTGCCCTAAGATACGGGGAGATCCCTAAGCTCGGGCCAAGTGAAGGTCACTTTCAAAGAGCTCTCCTCCTCCTCGCCCAGAAGTCAGACACCACGACGCTGCCCTGACCAGAACTCCCAGGAACACGCAGCACGTGTCCCACACGCAGCCCGAGTCCCGCGGCACAGCCCGCCTCTGCCCCGGCCTTTAGACACGACTGGCATGTCACTTGAGGATTTAGGTAAGCCTGCCAGTGTGTACTGTAAAGGGGGAAAAAGAAAAGGAAATAGTATGAAGCTCTCCAAAAATCATCAGCTGAAGCTCCCGTGCCCGTTTCCCTCCCGTCTCACCCGGGCCGTCCGGGCGAGGGCAGGCGTCCCCGACCACGGGCTGCCAGCTAAAACCATATGAAAAGGAATCCCACTCTACGTGTCCCAAAGGCTACTGCAGGTTTTCTTACAGCTTCATTCATTCACTGTAATTTTCATTTTCCAAATACAAAAATACAACAGTTCTTATTGAAATCTATACGCTGGTAGTTTTAGTACACAAAAAGCGCAAATATTTACAGAATTATACAGTTTAAGAAAAAACTCTGTACAAAAAAATATATAAATCCTTTTGATCCCTCTATCACTTTTTAAACTGTCAGGACTCAAATATGTTTACTGCAATGGATTTCTCAAAATATACACTGACTGAGCCACAGACATTAAAAAAACCATTAGAGATGATGGGAGAAAAGCAAGATACTCTTCCAAGCACGTAGGATTGGTTTCCCCTCGTTTCTTCATGTCTGTAATTTAGCCTCGTTATTAGCAGGTAAGTCCTAATTATCTAGAGGTGAGGTTTTAGTGTGAAGCGACAGAATACTGAGAGATTCCCTTCCACAGAGAGGGAGGTAGGAGACGGCCCTGGGTTGCCTTTTGCTACACGAGCACGGCCAAAGGATGCTGCTACCCCAGGGCACGCTCAGCTCCTGCCACCAGCCACCCGCAGAGCCACCGCCCCTGAAAGGCTGCGACGTGCTGTTCTCTTCAGCCGGGGACTTGCTGGTAAACTCATTACTCAAAAGAGGAGAGCATTTTTGCACCGATATTCTGTTTATTTTGTATAGAAATGTACATAAAATGTACTGAAAAGTGTACGGTACAAAGGGACAGTCGAGGCAAACACTCAGTAGACAGCACGCTGCTGCACGGCAGGAGCCGCGGAACGGTTAGGGTACACGGCTCCGGGACCTGTCCTTATCCTCCTCTCTACCACACCACACACCATTCTGGGGGGCGTGTGTGGTTTTATTTAAATGGTACAACAGTAAGGCAACTGAGAATGTAATGGTGTTCACCTCAACAGTGTCTGACCAAAAGAAGAACCCTCCAGACCCAGCTCTGGCCGCCCCTCTGAAGCCTCATCCCTTGCAGCTCTGCTCTAGCGCCCGGCTCGGAGCAGGACTCGGACATTCTGGTGGCCAAAACACATTTTGCTTCATGGGCTTGGTCTGAACACGAGCAGCTGGTGGCAGGGAGAGGAGGAAGAGTTTCTACTGGCTGGTAGGCGGTCGCCAGTTTAGTTGTTTTTCTTTTTGAGGAAGTATGAAACTCATCACATTCATGCTCACAAATACTGAAATGCAGTAAACAAACAGTCTGACTTGAACTTGAACCTTCTATGGAAACTACAGGAAAAAAATCAACAGTGAGTGAAAATCCACTCAAATATGTGTCATTGCTGATGTTTTCTGTGAAGCAGAATTTGAAGAAACAGAGTGAACTGGACAATATTATAGTAATACCCTGTTAAATTGCTTCTTCCATCTCCTCTCACAAAAAGCAGTAGAACATAGAAACCACGTGGCTTTCTAACATATTGAAATAAATGATTTATGAATCTAGCCACAAATAATTCCTACATTAAGTGATTCCATATGAAGTAAAATGCTATTCTTGTTTCAATTAGCAAATGAGGCAATTTTTTCTTTCATAACATTTAATGAAAGTTTGCGTCTTTCCCCTAACTCCATAATATTGCTAAATAAAACCTGTTGTATCTTTTCAATTATAAACTAACAAATCAATCACATTATAAAAAACCCAAAACAAGGTAATACAGGTGACACAAAAAGAGGACAAGAAAATACTAATATTTCCCCCCCCCCTCTCTCTTTTTATCCTTCTTAAATAGAAAAAAATCACCACCCTGGTGAGCTTGATAATTATGTAAAAAGTTACTGGGCCTTTGGCTAGCTTAGTATCACAGCTCTATATCCGAAATGTTTTTATAACAAACTTTGCTCACTTTAAATCTTGTGGTTTGAAAAGAAAGTAAAGCTTTTTTTGGCTCATCAACTTTGTTAAATAAATGTTTAAAAGATGTAGCTTGAACTATATTCCTAAAATTATACATTCCAATATCAAGTTTCATCTTCTCCAAGAGCGGGACTCATCCTCATCTTCATCATCATCATCATCATCTTCGTGCAAAAATAAATCTGAGGTTTCAGTCTCCTAGATGAAGAAAACAAACACCATACTTTTAAAGAAAGAAGTTCCCTGCTGTATCCTAGGAAACTGTCGTGCAACACAGCATTGGTTGTGCTTTGTATCAGGTTCCTGTTTACCGTACGTCCCCCTGGAACGCGCACAATGACGTTCAACAAGTTTTACAGAAAGAACAGCAGCCTCACACATCAAGGAAAGAAAGGCAAGCTTCAAAGGAAGCGGGAATAAACAACCACCCACCCTCTCTGCAATAAGTTTTCTGTTAACTGTCTAGACAGAAAAACCTTTAAAAGAGTGTGTTCATAATTAGAGGAAAGAATGTATGTAACTTATCCTACAGTGGAGCACTGCTAACGTGAAGTAAAAGCATTAGCAGGCTGCATGAGGAGAAGGGGAGGTTTATTTTCATAGTTGACCAATCAACATCCCCTCCAGAAAGTAGGATGCTTTTTTTCCCCCCTTTTCCTTTTTTTAAAATGTGGAAAACGTAACAGACTACTCAAAACCAGTTAAGTTTCTGGTTTGCAAAAACACCTTTTATGAAATTTCTTCAGTAAACAGAAAACTGTATCCTAAAGGAGCTCTTGGCTCCCCAGAAGAGCGATTAGGTTATAAACACACTTTCCTACCTCCTCCTTAGACTCCTCTTCCTCTATTTCTGTGGACACAGAAGGTACCTTCGGTTTGTGCCATGATATCTGTAGCCTTCGGTCTTTGAACCGGGACCCTTGGTTAGCAGCCTAGATTGTATGTTAAATGAACATATTTTCAAAAAGAGGATTAGGAAAAGTCTTTTTAAGATGGCCAACAATGAGCCAGACCCAGTGAGCACCATGCAGACGCACGTTTGAAGATCTCAACCATTTAAGTCACAATCATCCACTTCAGTCTTCCAAGAGCAACTTCGCTCCAACCTGCATCTGCTAACTAAGGCTCCTCTACCAGCAGCCTGAAGAGATGAGCAGAGCTCTGAACAGACCGTGCCACTGAGCCCTTATCAGCAAGAGGCCTGTGTTACCGTCAGGGTGAACAGGGGCTCTGTCCCCCTTCAGTGACCCTATATGCAGTAGCAACAAATACCCACAGGACCTAGCTGAGACTGGTGGGATCAAAGCCTGATAAATTTCCAAGTATGAAGGCAGACATGAGTTGAAAATTCTTGTTTTAGAACCGTGAAGAAAAAAAAAAATCCATTATTCTACTTACATTCTCAGCTTCTGAGCGAGATTTAAAAGTTAGAACAACACTTAATGGGGAATCCTCCTCTTGAAGGTCTTCAATATCTCCAAATTTCTATGAGAGAAAAATTGATTAGGAACAGTAGTAATCTCCTCCTCCAGAAACATGATCATCATGTGCTACAACTGCAGTGTACTAAAGCACCACCAAAACCTTATTTTTTTGGACAAAAAAGTGAGAGAGAGAAATCTCAGCCGTGTCATCCAGCAACACTGCAGCATCTGTATTTTTGGGCAAAAGCTCAGATTTATTGTTATTCTAATAAGTGGATCTTATTTTTGCAGGATGAAAGTAAGTCCTTCAGAGCTCATTAATTTGCAAGAGATTTCAGTAAGAGGAATCAGACTTTGCTGCAGAGCACCTGAATAACGTTCTAAATACACTACTGAGAGGAGAAAAGTAAAACTAGTATGGCTAGATTAACAAGAAGTTTGCATTTTTAGAATTAATATACTGCCTAATGGTGAAATTGGAACGACCACAGCAACAATAGTTAAATAGTAAAAAAGCCCCAACCCCAAAACAAACAAAAAAAGGTTTTATGCATGGAATACAGACAGCAATAAGGAAAACTGTAGTCAACTTCAGACTTCATATGAAGAGCAGAAGAAAAGTAGCTTAAAAGCCAGGAAGGTAATGGCTTGAGTAACAGCACCAGTTCTTTGTAAAAACTTTTTCTGGTTTTAGCAGCTAAGGATAGCTAAAACTTTCAAAAATATGAAGTCTCTCAGGAAGAGAATTAAAGGAAAGACGTTTTTCAGAAAGGCACTCTGGTCCCCTCCTAGGGCCTGTCCCGGGGTTCACGGCACTCTTACTGTGCCATAAGCAGGTTGGGTTCTGCTCAAACCACACAACGCTTTTCACTGCATTTACCTAATCAAAGGTGTTACAGTGGCCCTGGGGTAATCCACGAGGCCAAAGCAGAGGAAGAGCTCCCCAAAGAGCAAAGCTTACCCCCGCTGTATGAACAACTGCAAAGGTCTCTGCTCCCACCCAGGCCAGAAACAAACAAGCTGTCAGATTACCAGTTCCCTCGAGAACTCTACTGCTTTTCTGTATCGAGCTCTAAAGGGTAGGATTCTACAAAATTAGTTCTCCATGTCAGTCACTTGCTTTGCAAAGAGCATCCAGAAATACCAAACTGACTTGATCAGGCTTAGATTTCATGCTGGGTCTATTTATGAAGCATTACATCACCTCTCTGACAAGTTTACTGGCTTGGCACATGAAAACATCTCATTCTGGAAAGATTAACTGAGGGAAGCGTTAAATCAGTTTTTCCTTTATTATGTTAACTTAGTTAGGATGCTAACACACCCGGTAACAGCCTGCAAACCAGCAAGCTACTTGTCCTGCCATGAGTTTGTAACAACTCTGAAACTGATGTTCTCTTTAGCAAAGCAGTGCTTTGCTTCCTGAGCTAGAGACACAAGATAAATGGTATGAATTTCTAATCTGAAAAATAATCTGTAAACAGAGAGAGGCTGATATGCTGAATCAGTGAGAGTAGGCTATTCAGCTTTGCCCACTAAAAGGATGCGTTGGGCAGCTATTGTAAAGCAGCTATAAGAGGTTACATTCACACCCTTGATTACTCTTGAAACGGTTTGCTTTATCCACAGCCTGTTCCATGAATTCAGGATGAAGTCTTTGATCTGTGTGCACTAACAGAAACAAAAAGACTTGCATCTTCAAGAATTTGGAAAAGAAACAGTTATTTACAAAGTTCTTAGAGTGCCCCTCTCTGTAAGCAAGCACAATCCAGGTCTTGGTTACCTACTTAATCTCAGATTTATAGATCGGCCACAATTCTCCTCTTCAGGTTTTTCTTTTTTTAATGTGACCTCATACTTACAGAGAAGTGCTGTAATAATTCATCTTTTTCCTCTTCAATGAAGCCTCCAACTGTCAGTGCTTTGGGACGATGATCCACCACCATATGATTCAACATGCCCCTTCCTCTCCCACCACGACCCCGTCCCCGTCCTCTGCCTTGGGCTGGCACAGTCTTTCCTCGACCAGCAGGCAGAATGCCCAAACGGGCTGCCTGTTTCAGGAAGGCAAATAACATACAAAGCCATCCTCAGTTTGAAAGGATTTAAAACATTCATGTATCATAAATACATTAAAAGCATCAATCCAGACAAACTCACCTCTACTTGTAACTGATTCAGCTTTTTTCGCAATTCAGTTGTGTCTTCTCCAGAAGAGAGTCTCTTATGGAAGTCCAGCTCTGCATCTAACAGTTCCTTTTGTGCCTTAGAGGGAAAGGTGCAGAAGGAGAAAACGGCAGGGAAAAGCAGAACTGTAATGTGTGCTTTTAAAGTTTTATTCCACTTTCTCAGCAACACATTTTTGTAAATGATATAGACAGATCAGTACACAATATCTATACTTTCCTCTAAATTCAGTTTGGTTTAATTCCCTCCATGATGTGCCCCCACCCCATTTTTTTGAAGGGCCCAGAATTCTCTGCTTCAGAACTGGAACAGCTTGAGTGAGCTACATGCAAAACTAGGTCACCCGAGCTCCTTGAAACCACAGCTCGCTTGTCCACCGTTATCACTCAAATTCAAAATACTCCTTGGAAGGGTTTTGATCTAATGCTACTGCATTTTAGGACGCACTATTGGCAACAGTTACAAAAGATAGGTGGGCAAGTGTCTTGCACAATAAATACCTCTGTCTTGGACTTTAATTTTGATGGTGTAGAGGTTGCAGATGAAGTTTTTAATTCATCCTTTAACTGCGATATTTTTCCTGATAGTTCTTTTAAGGTCTTCATTATTTCTGCTCTCTCTTCTGGTTTCATAGCCTTATTTTTCTCCAGCTTGGATATCAACATCTGTGTATTAAGATCAGGAATATAAAATTCCAGGAAAACCAACACTGAACAGACAGTTACCTACAAAATCAGGATGTATCTACTAGAAGACATTCCAGACTCACCTTCTGGCATTCTATTTGTTTTTCTAACATCTCCTGCTTCTTTTTCCTCATGTCTTGTTGGAGTTTCATTGCCTCCTATATGAGAAGAGAATTCTTTTGGTCAGTAAAAAGCAGTCTAGCATTATATGTACTCTCTCACATATCATATTTTTTTCTTCAAGTTATAGAAGTGAAGGCCATAACGAAAACTACTAGTCTGCAAAGTGCACAAGTAGAAAGTGTATCTGGTCCAGAAAAAAACAAACTTCCTGTTGTGAAGTACTCTACTAAATTTCTGCCCCCTTCAGGCACCTCTTAAGAAATATACCCTACATTGTCATTTGCCTCATACTTGAAGAGCTTAAAATCAGGGAGATGCCTCAAGAAAACCCAGAAAACCCAAGGCGACCAAGTGGGTCAAGTAAGACACCCCCAGAGGGACGCTGCCTTACCCGTGGGGAACCTCAACGGGCACCTGCGAGACTGTCCGATCAAGATGACAAAATCCACACACGTGTAGAAAGCTATACAGCAATATCTGAGGTTTAAGTTGTCTATCAAACCTTTCTTTATAAGTAATTTGATCGCTATGCTGTCAGCCAGCCAATGAATAGTAAAGCACCTGTTTTTTTTTAAGCGCTTCTTGCACGTCGTGAGGTTTAGACCCTGCACCAGGCTTCATAGTTGTCTTTAAGTTTGAAGAACTGTAAACCATTTTTGAGTGGCTTGTAGAAGTAGGAAATGTCTGAAATAGTAAAAACACACAAAAATATGTAATGGCTTAAAATGAATGTGATATACCATCAATGAATTTGAGAGGAATGTATTCTGTGAAACAGGGACAAAACTTCCAGATTTGTGCAATGGGACAAGAGGACCCAGGCAATTCAAACACATGCATAAAGTCTAACACTCTACTTGCTTGGAAGCAATCGGCTTCAATCCTTGTTAAAAGGATTTCTATAAAAGACACTTACTTTCCTTTTTCACCCAAAACTCCCTCTGTATCCTGATACCCTCTAGGAAGGCCATTGAAGCCGATCTGCATCTGCATTATATTCCGCTTTGCAGCCAAGCATCATACTTTCTGATCAAGTAAGGCAGCAAAAATCACCTGCATACTTCCTTTCTTAAAAGGAGGACTTCTCTGTGGCCAAGAGCACATGCTGCCCTACGATTTCAGTGGGAATTAAACTGCATCAGCTTGAACTCTATGCAGAGGTATTCTATAAGCTTCTAGCACTAGTGTTAAAACACAGCCTAAGCTCAAAAATCACTGGGAAAGCAATTATATTTGCCAACAAAAAGCTGACATCACATACAGGCTGTCAAATTTGTTTACTATGAAGCACTGCTGAAAACTTTATGCTACTTAAAATACTTGTACTTTATTTCTGAGGTCACTATTCCTATTTTTAAGAAACAGCTAATGAAACTAGGAAGAAGTGACTGACCAAGGCTGCATAGGACATCAGTTAAAAGAAACAGAACCAACTGGAAACAATTTGCAAGTTCTTTTTAATCGTTCCTTCTCAGATACCAGGCCAAAGCTTTAAGTGCAAGCACGAGGAGTGTCAGACTTCCCTGCCATACCTGAGAATCCTCTGCCACAGCCCCAGGCTGGCTTAAGTCAGGCTGGGTTCCACCTGCTGCTCCAAGGCGACGTTTCACCGGGACTTTGTTAAGGACGTAGGCACCAGATGCCAGTGGTTTATTCATCACCTGTGTATCGACAGGTATTACAACAATGAAAGATGACATACTCTGCTCCCTCGAGGCAGCGTGGTTCGGGAGCGCTGAGCCCCTTCGCGGCTCAGCGCCCAGCTGAGGGCAGCACGGTACCTTTGACAGGCTGCTGTGCATCGTCACCGCCGGTGCCGCCGTCAGGGCCTGCTGCTGCAGGTGAAGCTGGTGATGGAGAGACTGCGCGGGTGTCTGCTGCTGTTGCTGCTGCAGCAGTGGGGGCTGCTGCTCGCTCTCCCTGTGCCACAGGACCCTTATGAACCGGTTGTTCAGAACTGCCTCTGTGCTGGAAATTGCCTTCCTAGCCTCGTCGTTAGTCAAGTACTGAATTAGAGCAGCTTCAGGATCATTCTGGAAAGCAACCTAAATCAAAAGTTCATTGGAATGCATTATTTCTCGAGGAAGAAAACATCTCAACCAGTAGCAAACCAATCTACAAATAATCTGCAATAATGAGTGGAACATCCAACGATATTAGGAGCTCAAAATACAGGTAAAACATTCTGTGTATTACAGCCAAGTACTTTTCGGCAAACGTTGCGTGTATGTTGCAGCAAAGCCTCTATACAGTAAAATAAAATTAGAAAAACAAGACTCTTCCAGCAATAGTCATATATTCAGAGCACTGGGAACTACCACCGGGCGATGACTGAGGAGACCCTAGTGTTGATTGGAAAGCTCTTTGTTCTAACCTCCTGCGAGAAGACCACTGTCCGAGGGTGTGCAATGCAAAGGTTCACCACATTCCCAAAGCAGCATTATCTAACACTCTTGAAGACAATTCTTCTCTAAAAATTAATCACAGGAATAAAAACATGTATTGGACTTTCTAGTATAATGACAGAGATAGCATGTTTTAAATGCATTATTTCATCATCAAGGTGCAGAAAGCACTACAGAATCTTTTGGGCTACGACATAAAATTATCAACTCAAGAAATACAAAGGCTTCCCAGGTATCTGTCTTTTATTTAGACCTCTGAGCACTGAAGAGGCAACTGCTTTGTCTAGAAAAATAAGGGGTAATTAAATGCTACTTTAACCATCTAACTACCTGTGCTTTGCTTGTACAGTGCTTTTCCCCTTCTTACAGCACAAGGAACACCACTGAATGGGAGCCAGTTCTAGGATGCAAAGCAATAAACTGATGCATGTGAGACTCTCCTGTAGCACCTTTGTCAAAATCCTGACTACGAAACAGGACTATCATACAGAACAGAAAATGTTAGATCTCTTTCAATAAGTTGTTCAAAAACCTGAGTTAGTCTAGATACTGTTAAACAAGCAAACCTTTCAAATTTCCTAAGACCTCATGAAAGCAGAAGTCAACATATCCCTACAGAGTTAAGATAATAACACAGATTAGACTGAGAAGAGGTTTCTCTGAATCTGATTACCTACTCTCCCAGTTAGCCTCCATTAGGATTTCTCAAGGAATGTAGTCCAGCTGCAATATTCAACAAGGCTTCAGGGAAAATCAAATACCTGCACACAGGCATAAAACTGAAATTTGTTTTTTTACCTGAATGTTTACAATAGTTCCAAATTTGCTGAAGTGCTCGTTGAGCTGTGTAATATTGTTCAATTCTGGTGGAATTCTTTGAACTTCTAGTTTTGTGTTGGTATACTGACTCTTTTTCAAAAATCCTGGTTTGTTCTGGTTGTTATTTGCTTGTCTAGAGAAAATGAGAAGATGGTAATTTAGATAGGCATACATATACTTAAGTAAGGCAGAAAACGTTAACGCTCATTTAACTTTTACTTTTCTTATATGAAGTATGCTCTCTAGACATTAACAAGTAAGAGCTCCTCCCACCACCAAATATTCAGTCTCCATATGAGGTGGACACAGCTTTTCTGACCCAGCCAGCTCCAATTACAGGGCCTAGTGAAAAACAACATTCACAGCACTGACAGCAATAAAGTGCATTTCAATTAGGCAACGGCAGTCGTTAATTCTTACTTTCCCAGCCACGGTTTCTTTATTGGTGGGCACTCCATGTTACTCGGAGATCTTTTCCTGCTGTCTGGTTCAAGGACAACTCTAGTTACGTTGCTGCTATTATTTGTAATGGGAATGGGAGGTTCAGTCTGGATGATAATATTGGCAGCTGGAGGAAAGGAAAAAGGCCGGTGTTATTCACCATATATCAACGGAGACATAGGAAATGCTTTCACTTAAACTGCAAAACAGGATTGAGTTTAAAAACATAAAAATCAGGCAGACTTTATCAAGTTGGTCAGTTTTGTTTATGAAGTTACTGCAGAGATCACTTGCTAGCCTAACTAAACAACTTGAGGAAAACATTTAGTCCAGCCAGCAGGGATGAGATTTTGACCTTTAAGATTGGTATTAGCTTGAAGAAACAAAGCTAAAACTCTGTATTTCAGGTACTGAAAACTCAGATTCTACAGGAAAAGAAAAAAAAAAAAAGGAAAAGAAACAAAGCTAGGTCCCCAAACTTCAGATTAGAGTTCTGCAATGTGGCATGTGCTGAAAAAACAACCAACTTTCCCTGTATTAAGTGCTGGCAGTGAAAGAGCAACCAAGAACCCTTTCCTCCCACTGCTAACCCCTCGTCACCCCTCAATCCAGTTCTCAGCAACAAACTGTTAATTAAGCACAGCTATGGCATGAAATTATACTCTGAGACATTAAAGTTCAAAGCAACTTCAACAAAACACAAAGCTAAAGCACTAGATCACAGTTTGCCAGGTACTTATTTACAACATTTTTAAGATTATGCTATTGCTGTTAGTCTCCTGCATATGCCAAATATTCAACTCCTAAAAAGAAGTCTGAGTTTAATAGTCAATTTTCTGTGGCTTTTATATAAGCCAGAGCTTTGCTGATTAACACTGGTGAGAATGAAGACTGGGCATTTTTGGGCACAGTTTTAATATTACAGTTTTGATCATACTTTGGAGGACGGTTTTAGAGGAAAACTTTCACACACATGACAAAGACAAGTCAAACAAGTGGTCTGAAGCACCACCGCCGAACACTCACCCCTGCCTCACAACTGAAATGGCTTCTCAGAGAATCTGTGGGACAGCAATAAAGCCCCAAGCCTGCCTTTATGATGTTCATTAAGATGAAAACAGCAACAGGGATTTCTGCAATAATATTTAACTATATTCTTTATAGGATGAGTCACTAAAGGAAATACTGAAAAAAACATCTCATCTACTGAGTGAGAAACAGCGAAGTGTAACAGCAAACACTGACATTTAGCATCTTATAAGGATCGGGGTGGGAAAAGCAGGTGGGATAAAGAAAGTTATGCTAACAGAACAAAAATTCCTTTAAAGAGCCTTGACTTGTTCCCTCCCCTAAAAGATCTATTGTACATGTCACCACCAAGAGACTACATCCACATCCATCCAGTTAAGGATTCAGAATTACTTAGATGCAGACTGGGATTTCCACGGGCTAGGAGATTTTGAATGCTACCTGCAACCTCCACTTCAGAGAGAACGTCTGGCTGACAGAGTCAGACCATCAAGTACAAAAACATGCCACAGCAGTTCCCCTCTTCACTACCATCACAACAGCCGAGGCGAGTACTGCAGATCATCACCTCCGTGCCCCAGTCCTAAACACACCCTTGGTAAACCAAAAAGCAGCCTGAGAGGTTAAAGCCATCGTTCTGCACCGTGTCTCTTTCGAGAAGCACTCAGCACCCAAAAAGTGCCTTCACAGGCTAAAGAGGAATAAAACCCCGACCAACCAACCAACAAACCCCCTTGTAACGTTCCCACGCAAGTGGTTATTTGTAATCAAAAAGGCTGCTTTGACTTTAATATGGTCAAGTTAGCATTTTAAAAAAGGTAGAGATGTCAGAAAATTGGTCTGAAATACGGGACCAGTGAGAAAAGCTACTGCTTTCAGCCTGAAAAAGGGGACAATAAGTGTTGACGGTCCTGGACAAAAATAGCAACAGCAATGACTAGAAACCCTTCCTACCTCTTGGATTTGTATCCATCTCCCCAGATGTTAGGCCAATTAGATTTGGACGCTGCGTTTGTGCTCTTGTAAAGAACTGTCGATACTGAGATCTACCAGCACTGGTAATACTAGGAGCTTCAGGGTTATAGCCATCTGGCTCATATGTATCTATAAAAAAAGGAGAGAAATGAAAGAATTTTTCAAATGAGTTTAAGACTCAGGGTTAATTTTCCTTTAAGGAAATGCATTGATGTCCAAGAATCAGAAGTTGTTTTGGATGAAGAGAAGAGAGAAAAGATGTTGTACAGCCAATGTGCCTAGCCGTTGAAAACCCTCAACTGAATGTTATGCCCAAGGCTATTTGGGCATAATTCTCTTGTTTTTCACTCTGATTGTTACCGTTTGTCAAAAGCACATAGGTCACAATAATGGAGTATTGCTGGTGAGCTGCCCGAAAGAGGAATGAGGTGTCTGTATGACAAGCTTCACAATGCCTGACAGCGTTTCAAGGGGAGCAATAAAAGATTTAGTTTGAGCATTTATTCTCTAGGGACTAAGATCCAAAGAGATTTTCAGTCTTTGCTGCCCAACAGTCTAGTTTACTCAAGAAAAGGATTT
The DNA here is from genome assembly GCF_965140245.1 of Athene noctua. NCBI lineage: Eukaryota > Metazoa > Chordata > Aves > Strigiformes > Strigidae > Athene > Athene noctua. The sequence continues at coordinate 24,078,405 of NC_134048.1, read as the reverse complement.
TTGAGGAAGAATGTACTTAAATGATTCCAATCAAAGAAAGCTGAGAAATGAGGTAATTTGGCCAATACTTACCTATTAAATTCTCTTAATTTATCTAAGAGTGAGATCATCTGCCTAGCTCCAGTAAAGTACTAATGATTATTTTAATTAAAAGGGGTAGCCATGAGAACACAAGACAGAATTGATTCATACTGTTCTTCCAGCCCAAGTTCCAAATCAAGGATGATGCATTTTTCCAACCACAAAAATGAAAAGCTATCCAAGAACTAGAATGAAAAAAGTCTATGAAAAGCCTCCACAGAAACACAGTACATCCTGTAACTGAACCGAATGCCTTTACAAGGGGTATTGACAGACTTGAAACAATCTAAATTTCAGCTCCTTATTCCACAGCAACAATGAAGACTCTGCAATTTAGAGCAGATGCCTCAGAATTTCCACACTGATGTTTGGCAGTTTAGTGTCAGACTCGACCGGGAGCTTCCATTAACCTTGCATGAGCTGAATCACCAGTTGCTCCTCCACGATCTGGCCCAGGATTGATTGCAAGAGGGCAACCAGCAGTTGTTAGTGTAACAGTCTGACAAGGGGGCAGGAGAGTCTCCCCAGATGTTCTGGAGAACAGAATTATGCAGTGCAACTGAGGTCAGTGATGCCTGCGAGCTAAGACAGACAGATTCACCCATTGGAAGAAGTTCTGAAGCTGGAAGAATCAGAAGGTAACATCTAAATGCCTGACAGCATTTGGAGTTAGCTGAACAATTATCTAACAAGGTATCCAAGTGACTCAAGTTCTGAAAAGCATGGAAGGCGCAAAGGAATGACATGGACCATGAACTAGAGCCCTCCTTTGAATAAAATTCAGAATGTTTATGTAAAAAAACCCAGACAGGAATATAAAACATTGAGATTTAATTGTCTTATTTTGCTCATGTAAACCATGGAAATGCCATTCCTCCTTTCATTATCGAAGAAATGGAAGCTTTGTTAGATTTAAACTGCGCAATCTAGGACTCTTCAGGTATTTTGCTATGTCCCCTCATAAAAACCCACTTTTTAAAAATCAGTTCTGTTAAGGAAGATGGACACGTCCATTGAAAGGTTTGGGTTTTGTTTTTTTTTTTTTTTTTTTTTTTTTTTAAAGTTAGAAAGCTAGACCTAAATTGATTCTGGAAAATAAGGTAGAAAGAAAGCAGTAATGTATATGAAGACTGCAGAGACTATTGTGATACACAGCTAAAAAAAAAAAAACCACCTCTCATCTGTAATAGCCAAGAGCGGATAGAAACAAAGACCAAGTTAAACAGTAATTACAGGCTTGCAGAGCCATCTTCTGCCTACTGATGTCGTACTGAACCGCTTGAGGATGAAGAGAGTCCCTCTCTCATGCAACAATCTTTGCTTTGAAGGTACGAAACCCAGGTGGAGCTCCCACCAAGGCTCTCCCCTCAGACAGTGGCAGAGCACTAGGGCTATTCACACCGAAACAGCAGATGACGGCCTGACCACAGGGAAAGCCATCAGACTTCTTTTTAGATTTGTATGTACCAGAGGAAGACAGAGGTAATAATTTCTAATCACCCATCAACAGAGGAATTTTAAAATGCATATCTCAAGCAGATTTTAAGAAAAGGTATTTGCTTACGTTCCGATACTGTATACAGTAGGTTCTGGGGTAAAGGAGGAGGTAGTCTTGCTCCGATGGGTGCAAGACTGGGCACTGCACTTGTCCCAGGCTGGTCACGATTATTTATCAAGCTTGACTGTGTTAAAGGTGGTCCTACAATGACACCACAGAATAGATCACTAAGACTTGTAACTCCACAGATAAAACATGCAAACAATTCAGTGCAATTTGTTTATGCCTTGTTTTGAGCAATGACAAGACTGTTAATATCGATAACCCCACCACAGTAAAAGTAAACTGAGAAGCCCTGTTCAGGTAAGTTTCTCCAATTCCAACACCTTTTCTCTTTCTCAGAAAGGACAAAGCCTTAAGGAAAAAAAAAAAAAAGAAAAAAGTGTCTTTTTTTTCCCCAGAGGTTTATTATTCTGGAGCTTTCACTAAAGCAGCTCCTCCCTCAGCTCTCCCATGGAGAATCAAGGCTTGCTCAGAGCAAGAGACTGTACCAGCAACCCTTAGGAGTACAGTTCTAGAACAAAAACCACAGGGCAAAAGGCATTCACAGACAAGGAATTTATCTAGATATTTTTGCTCTGTTTGCACCATATACAATACATACATTCCTACTTAGAATATGCCCAAAAAGGACAATGTGTTAGCTACACAACCTATCGAGACACGACCACAATCAGAAGCGCTGCCGGTTCACTCAGTAGCAAGCCACTTCCACTAAAAGGCTCACGCAAAGTTTTGGGTTAACGCTGTATTATTTCTCATCCCATAGCTGCTGCTGTTTGATACAATTATCACAGCACGTATTTTGCTACTGGAATAGAGAGTACTGAAACTGAGCATCCACAAAATACTTTCATTTCTTCATAGAATTTACGTTACAAGATGCAGTAGGATAGCAAAAAAGGCTAAACATCTGAGATCACTGTTGAGCTAAGATAGATCTTAAGATGCATCTGCTTTCTGTAGCAGATAATACAGCACGAACACAGAAATTTAAGAGCTTTTAGTAGATCAAATCTCAACATTTTTGCAGTAGGAAAAAAAGATGATAGTGATGCAGTTGTCAGTGATCAATCCAAACACCACCAGGGTTATGAGATAATCTGAAAGATACTCCCCTCTACTCCCCTGCCTAATTCTATTTGGAGTGTTGGAAACATCACATTTTACAGGTGGATTTTTCTGAATTATTTTGGCAATATTTTGAACGGCACAAGACTAGCAAAGAAACCTGAACTCATTACTTTGAATACAAACAGATCTTCCAAAAAGAGCCATGACTGTAACTTGGTGACAGACACAGAGAGCACCATGCCGACTTACTTGGTACGGGAAGCACAACGGGAGGCGGTGCCTGCGGATGAGCCTGTGGAACTGGCAACCTTATGTTACGAGCTGGACCCGGCAAAGGGGGCAGGAGCATTCCAGGAGGAGGGGGGAGTCCCGGAGGTGGCGGAGGAAAAGGAATCATACTTGGCAAGGAAACTTCATCTACTACTAAAGGATCATTTCCATGATCAAACTGGCAAAGATCACCAAGTACACAAAATCCTCGCTCTGGAAAACAGGAAATTTAATAATCTTTTTAGAAAAAAAAAAAAAAATTAGTTGTCGGAGATTTGTAGCATCTCAGTTCTTCCTGGAATTCCTCACTACAGAAAACATGCAATCACTGATCCAACATTACATTAACAGATGAGGTTTCAAAATAATCCAAATTGGAATGATCTTCCATAAGAACACAGAAACATACATGCACCCGTCACAAAAGCTGTGGGGAAAGAAGTCAGAAGTACCACCTGATTTCCATTAAGACACACACACTGCAATCTTTATCAGACCTGCCAGTGGTTGAAATATTTGCCAGGCACATACAGAACTGTGAACAAACTCCACATGTTCTTATCCAGCAACTGTCAGACCATAAGCAGACTGCTTTTAGCAAGTAAAATGCATTTCCTTCCCCAGTAAAATGCAGGTCATATATGCACCTTTTACACACAAGGTATACTTCATAGGCTACTGCATTTTGACTTGCTGTCCACATTTAGTGAAAACCTAAAAAAAAAGCTCAGAATAATTGAAACAAGGTATGAAACTGAAAACTAAGAAACAGTTTACCATCATAATCTCGACATCTTCTTTTAGGAGGAGGGTTTCTACCAAATGAACTGGGATTGCTATGATTGTTGTAGTAATTTGACCAGCTCTCTGTTGTGTTTTCAAGATGGTGCGCAGGTGCAATTACAGTAACAGCACTGGGAATAGACTGTGCAGAGGAATACTGTTCAGTAGATTTACTGGGAGACACAGACACTGGATTATATGAGCTTTCAACATCATTTCTTTCACTCTTGAACTTCGATCTCTCTCGGTGCTCTGTTTAAAAAAAAAAATAAAATAGGTAAAGTCTTCATGCTTTGTTCTGTGTATCAGAGCCTTAAGAAAAAGATAATACACAACAGTATAAACATTTCTCTAAATATTCAGTATTCTTCATGTTAAACTGTTCTTGAAGGAGCTTAGTCTTAATATAATGCAAACAGGGTTTTAACTTCAGAAATAAAAATGTTTTCTTTGCAAAACGCACCTTCATTCCTCTACTCCTTATTCCATTCTGGATTACAGCTTTCTCTTTTAAAGTAGAAAGAGGCGGGGAAAGCTTGAAACCGACCCCTTGCCCTTAATCAACATGGTCTCAACATGCATTGAAATCTGTGCCTCTTATTTTTCCAAGAGACCTGAATTAGCCCTCAAAGAACAATGGATAACATAGTAACCACCCCCAATTACAAAGAAACCTTTTTTAAAAAATGCACAGTAAGAAATGCCAAAGCGGGTAACGCTATTTTGCAAAAGAATAGATCTCTAGAGGGGAGAGAAAAAAAAAAAAGAAGTCAACAGCTTTGTCAGCACACACAGTACAAAAATATCAGCTACCAATATCCGCTGGTATACACCTGTGGATAAATTAAGAAGTTAGCAAAGAAGAAACAATCCCCTTAATTGTTCTGCTCGAAGAACAGCATCTTAATTACGGGTTTCAGGAACACAAAGCTCTCAAATTTGCTCCAACTACTCAAGGCCACCCAGCGCCTGCCAGACCACACAGTGTGTGGGAGTCGCCGCACTTCCCCGACACCTGATGTTCCCCCGAAGCAGGACCTCAGGTACTCACCAGCGCTCCTGCTTGTGTCACGGTCTTTGCTTCTACCCCTGCTGCGGCTGCGGCTTCGACTCAGCCCTCTGCTTTTGCTACGACTTTTACTCCTGCCGCGTCGCCAGCTCGACTTCTCTCTGTACAGGTCGCTCCTGTCGTAGTATCTGTCATAGTCCCTCCATTTTCCATCGTCTCTCTTCTTCTCTCTGGTTCTAGAAGACACACGCAGACCATGTTTGTGAAAAAAGCAACCCAATTAAAAAACAAGCTTGCAGCAAGTTAAGATACTGTTCATCCTTCCCATCCATTTCGACGGCAAAACATTTGAGTCAGAATTTTCCAAATAACATAAAGAAGTAGAGAATCTCAAAGATGAGTCACTGATTGGTATAAACCAGCAAGGGAAGGGCTAAGAACTGGAAAGGTGAAAAAGACAACTGAAACAGAACACATTTTAAAGCAATGTTGATGCTGTGTGAATTCCCCCCAACCCCTAAAGACCTTCCCCTGCAATGCCCTTCATTTATGTCACAAGGGAAAGAATGCCATTTATGACATTCCTAGGGATTACATTTGAAAAGTACTCTCATTTTTTCAGAAGAGACAAACTTCTACTGACGGTTCTCAATGCACATGATCGGCATGCTGACAATACATCGTGGACAGAGAAAAGTGGGGAAGAAATCACTATTTTTACAAAAAAAAATAAAAATCACTACCTATGAGGTAAAAATCCATAGTTAAAGACTGTCAGCAAATACAGAAGAATATGTTAGTATTCTGGTTCAAAACTAACCTTTGTTCACTGGAATCTGCACGGCTTCTCTGTGGACTGGAATACTTCTTTTTCCTGCCATCCCGCTCTTCTTCAACTGGCTCTTGAAAATTCTGTTTAAGAGACAACTAACAATCAAGAATAAGTATTACTTTTTTTTAAAAAAATGAAGAAAGTAAGACCAAGATTTAGTTCAACTTGACATTAGCATCCCGTATAAAAACAATTATTAAGCATTACTTGCACAGAATACTTAAGCACCTCAGGGAATCAAGTGCTAGAGGTTGTTGGGCTTTTTGTTTCAATCTTTCAGGTATTTCTGCAGAGGAGATGCCCCCAAATAAAACTACTTTGATATTTTGTTTTTAAACAGGATTCATAAAAGACAAGTTCTTCATCCACTCTCCATTTCGTTAGTTGGAGTAAGCAAGTCTACAAATGAGGTACTTTCTGAATCTCTTAACTGAAACACAGGTATCAAAAGCCACTTCTCCAAGTGGATACGCCACTAGTTTATACTTTGAAATAAATGCTTTAAAACAAAAAAGCGTTCACATGGTTGAGCCAGTCACATTTCTCGCTGGCCTTAACAAAATCAGTTTTAGAAGTCTGTTAGCTACACCACTACTGTAAATCACTTTGAACCATTTTGTACTTTTGTTGTCTTTGCTGCCATTTTACGCTGTGTAGAACTTACTGTACATTTTGGTGGCAGAAGCTTAGATGCAATAGTCTTTAACAGTATTTTTCCCCAATTAAAACGCAACAGAAAAGAAGGCTTCCTGCATCCTTTTTAAGATTATCTGGGGAGAACTGGTAGGAATATTCAAGACTTGGCTTGAGAGGGCTCTGGAGAACCCACCCTAAGGCCCCGCTTCCAAGACAAGTTATATCAAAGGGTAGCTGGGGTCCCTTCCAACCTAGGCTTAGCTACGATTTACACTTGGTTTATTCTGTGTCCTCCATTTGCAGGAATCACGTAATACACTCAGCTATATGACAAATCATCAAGGCCTTACTGATGATGAAATAACTAATTAATGTCCTGATCCTGTAAAGGTGTTCCATAAAGCTGTCCTGGAGATCTTCTAGAACTTCATATATACTCTCTGACTTTATGTGCATCTTTCCTATAGTAATTAAAACCCATATTCAGCCTAAAGTATCTTTGCAAACTGTTATCAGAGTGTACAAAAATAAAGAATGTTTACTTCTGTAGCAATTTTTCCCCAACTCTCTCTCAAAGCTGGTAAATTAGGATGCTACAAACACAGAGAAGAGGTCTCTTCCCTTGGAAAATCACCAGCTTAGAAGAAAAAAACATCTTAGACAAGCGATAGAGGATTATACAATATACAGATTTAGACAACTATGGAAATATTACTTTGATTTTCTCAACAACTCAACTGTTTGCAATTTTGTCAATAAAACATAAGATAAAAGAAATAACTGTTGGCAAACAAATGCTACCTCACTTTTAAAAGTAATTATCCCTCAGTATAGAGGCCACTGTATTTCACTGATTTAAAGTATCAGAAAACATTTAAAATAATTTAGATTCCTCACAGTTATACAAAATTGGAAAAGGAAATGTTTTGGAATGTTTTTGCTTCTTCCTCCTCTCTTAAACCTTCAAAAACACTTATCAGCTCATATTGCCAGGGACGTCTGAATGCTATTAATCTAGATCAAAGGTAGATTGTACAAAGGGATTTTAAAATGTTTTTATTTGAATGGACAGAAAAAATCATGTTACCTCCTCCTTGACTTCTTCTTTTTCCTGACCTGCAGGCTTTGCTTCTACTTTCGTGGGTTCAAGAGAAGGAAGATAACTCTTTGTGTACAGACTTTCAAAAAGTTTATCTACAAAACCTGAAGTTTCTGAGGATACAGAACACAAGAAAATATTGTTACATGTTGATTTAAGGGCACTGTTAAAATTATCATAGAAGTCCCTAAAAAAAAAAAAAAGTCATCCAGGTGGGCTACTCGCAGCAGCAGCAGCATCTTAGATTAATGAACATTAGTTCCATTCAAGAAGCTGGAATTACATTTATGGAACTTGAGGCTGTTTATTTAGATAAAGAAATTAATCAGGTATATTGAAACCAGAAACAGTGACTTTTCCTTCAATCACATTTACAACTTTGAAATGTTCTAAGGGGCAAGCGTGATCGAAACTTATGATGAAGGAATAAGTCCAGTTACTCCACTAGTGACAGTCAGCAGCCTCTTTACAGCAATTTTTATGAAAGTAAATCAGTTATAGAAGAGTAATCATCAGTTAAACATCAGAGTACAAAAAACCAAAGCACAATAAATTCCTCAGTGAGTGTCAGAATTTCAAGTGCTTAAAACCTTGAATTTGAACCAGATTGCTACGAGCTCACCAGAAGCCTGAAAGATTAACATGGACCAGGTTTTCAAAAGTTATCAACATCTGTCAGAGCAACGTCTGGCAGCATGACTGATAAAAAGAAATTGCCAGATTTCATTTCAAAGGATTGCCTCCCACCCACCCTGAACAAGACCAAGCTACACAACATCATTTTAAGATTTTTTTTTTTAAAGCACAAGATTTTTATTCCTTCCGTCTCTGTGAGAAACATTCAATTCACATCTAACAATAAGTATTTTGATGGCAACAACCGTACATCCTCCTTCTTCCTCCCTCCTGCCCCCCAATGAAATGAAAACCACCGAACAGATGAAGTAGTGGAGGGCACAGTACCTTTTTGCAGAAAGACATCCAGCTGATCAGCACAGAAAGCTTTCAACTCTTTCTCTGGTTTGTCTTTCTTGACTAATGCCACAACATAGTTGGCTAAGGCTGAGGGGTCTGCGTCACATCTATTGAGAGAAAGCACCGTTCTTGATTCTGCTGAAGTATCCCCAAAACTCTGCCTTGGACAATCACGGTACAGAAATGCCACTGAAAAAACCTGGCAACACACGTTGGATGTTTTTCTGACATCCAGCACCAACACAGCTGCACTGGGATGACTGAGCCACCGAAGTTGCTTTTTTTTTTTTTTCTCTTTCAATTACAGCACAGTATTTTAGTTGCCTTGTGACCACTCCCCCCACCCTACAACACCTGACAAGGTTCCCACTCTTTTGCTCTTTCCTGAGCTTTGCTTAGGAAACACTGAACTCCTTTTTTTTTTTTACAGAAAGATCCAATTCTAGGGCAACAGAGCAGATGCCATTGTTTCCTAACTTTCTCTAAGCACAGCAACCACCACAGAGTATGAGTCTACAAGAACAGCAGAGCAAGCACCAGGAAAGTCACTGCACAATTACTGTAAAGTATTAAAATGGTTTTATAGTATTAAAACATGACTACCACGAAAAGTACTTCAGAAAGATGTATCGCAAAATACATTTTAAATACGTACACAGATACGTTCTGTACAGCTCATTACTGTGCCCAACATACCGGGGGTTTCCTTCCCCGAGGACTATTTCCATGCCTACAATTTTTACGCTGATCCTTTAACGTTGGTACAATGTCTAAAAGGTGCAATTCTTAACACAGAGTCACTATCTGCAGTACCTAAGCCCTCACCTAGCTTCATGAAGGCCAAAGATAGCCAACTTCGTACAGCAATACTCTGCCACTAATCTTTAAATTGGATATTGCTTTAGATTCCTTTATTCAGCTATTAGAACAACACCCAAAGCATGAACTAGATTAACAGTGTTAAATGATTAAGCAATAGCTCATTTTGCCTCTCTCAAAAGATGCAGGTGAAAGCTATCAGATGGTAGCTAAAACCTAAAAGAGTTTGACAATTCAAAGATTATGTTGATTTTTAAAGATTAACATTTAGAGAGGGGATTGTGTATTTTCTAAGAGCACTAGCTACGGAAATAGAAAGAAATAGTATAAAGTATACAGAACTCAAAATAATCTTAAGGGTTGGAAAAAAATTCCATAAAACAAACAAAATGCAAAAAGCCATGCAGATGACAACGGGTTAAGAGAAAATAAAACTCCTCAATGAGTCAATCAAGCAGCTCCACTCCAAATTAGTTTGCTTGCCGCTTCCAACATCTGATGGAAGCCACGTTAAATGTGGCAATTAACAACATAGCAGCCACAAATTTACAGATTTTACAATTCTTACACACGCTCACGAAGAGAAATAACGCAATGCATTTGGTGCCAGTGCTCACGTGCAACCAGCTATAAACCTTCAACTCCAAACGAAGGAGACGATCCACCACTTCAAACCACCCCCATTCCTCTCCCCAAGCATTCGTTTCCCCGAGGCGCTACGGGGGCACGCGCAGGGTGCCCACACTTCTCCAGGTTAACCGTTCTGTATTTTCTCTCCTGAACCCTTGGCTGTTCGGACCCACTAACAACTTCCCCGATTCTCTGGCACGAACCCTCGTCTCCAGCCCCGTCCCCAGGGCGCAGCTCGGGGGCCAAAGGAACGGCAGAAGCCGACGGGAACCGGGAGCGGAGGGGCAGGGGGGACTGCCAGAGAGGTTTGGCCAAGCATCAGAGAGCGCTGCGATCTTGAAAAAGAAAACAGGGAAGTCATGAAGAAGTTTCAAAGGCCTGCTACTTAACGACTACAACCGAGTAGTTCTTAGGCTTATTTAGATCATGAGAATAGAAAGATAGGTGTAGAAGCACCAGTTGCCTACACACTGCAAGGGAACGTCCTGCAGCTTCAAGCCGGTCTTAGCTCCGCTCTGCGGAGGCTCTAAGGCCGGTTTCCGAGGCTCCCTCCAACGGCCCTTGCCACAGGGAACTCTGCAAACCCTCGCAGCGTCCCGGCGGCGTGCGGGCGGCTTTTCGGAGCCCCGGCACTTCCCACCGCCGGCCCCGAACCCCAACCGCCCTCTCCCACCCCAGAAACCAGCCGCGCTCCCCTCCCGCCCTCCGCCCGGAGAGGGTCAAAGCTCCTGCGCGCCTCCAGCCGCCGCCCCGGAGGCCGCTCCTGCCCCTCGGCTCCCGGCGGGGTGTTTCAGGCCTCTCCGACAGACCGACGCCGAACTCCCGCACGGCAGCGGCGCGGCGGGCAGCCGCGCTCCGCGGAGGCCAAGGCCGCTACGCCCGTTCCGGGTACCAAAAGGCCGCGCTCAGCGCACCGGCCCGCGGTAAACCCCAGCCCCCGGCCCGAGCCCTCTGGAACCGGAGTCCGGCTCAAGCCGAGCGCGCGCTCCGAAGCGCCGGCCCCAGGCGAGCCGCCCGCGCGCCGCGGGCCGGGCCCCGTCCCCCTCCCGGGGGCCTCAGGAGCGGCGGGGCGGGGGGCGGCGGGCGGGCACGGGGCCCGGCGCCGCACCGCGCGTCCCGGCCGCGCTCCGCGGGAGCCCGCGGGAAGCGCTGCCCGCCCCCCCCCAGCGCGGAGCCGCCTCCCCTCGCGGCGGCGACCAGCCCTGCCCCCGCCCGCACTCACATCGGCTCCAGCAACTTGGCCAGCCAAGACTTGAGGGCGTCCACGTTCTCTATGATCATGGTGGCCCCGCTGCTCCGCCCGGCTCCGCTTACACCGCCGCCGCCATGGCCGGCCCGCTCCCCGCAGCCCCCGCTCGCCCCGGCCCCTTCTCCGCCGAGGCCTAGTACAGGAACTAGCCGCCAGCCCGCAACGCAACCTGCTGGGCACAGCCGGGGCGGGACCAACGCGCCGCTCACCAATCACACGGCGGCGCTCGCGCGCTGCGAGCCAATAGCGGCCGCGAAGAGCCCGTCCCGAAGGTCAGCGGAGAACCAGCAGGCTAGGTCGAGCGAGCACATGAACCCCGCTGCGACATCTTTGGGGGTGCTCTTAAAGGGGCGGCGCGCCCGGCGCCCGGGCAGCCCCTGGTGGGCGCCCCCAGCGGCAGCCCCGCGGCGCGGGGCGATTTACTTTATTTTCCCTTTTTTCGAGGTTCCCGCAGGGGGAGCCCCGCGGCCGCGGGACCTTGCGCTGTCAAACCCGGCCGCAGTGACGCGCCGCAGCCGTCCCGGCCGTGGGTCGGGGCGCGGGAGGCGGCGGCCCCGCTCCGTGTGCGCGGAGGTCCCGCGGGTCGCCGGGCTGTACCGGAGCGAGCACGGCTCGGGCACGGGCACGGCCCAGCCGCCTCACCGGCGCTTGGGTCGTTTCCAGCCAGCACACGGGCGGCCCTGGCCCCGCCGCGGCCGGCTGAGCCCTGGGAGCGGGGCTGCGGGAGAGGAGCGGGGCGGCGGCGGGAGCCCTTCGCGCTACCGCGGGGCCGCCGCCTCCCCCCGCGCCGCCGCCTTGGTCCGGCCCGCCCGCGCGCGGGGCGGGGCTCGGCTCCATCTCCCGGCAGGCGCCGCGGCCCGGCAATATGGCGGTGAGTGCGCGCGCGGCCGCCGGCGCCTCAGCGCGGCCGGGCGGGAGCTGCGGGGTCCGCACGGAGGGGCCGCACGGAGGGGCCGCCCGCCTCGCCTGGGGCCGCTGCCGGGCTCCCCGCGCTCCCCTCGGCGCGGCCGCCCCGGTTGGCGGCGGCTCGGCCGTGTGTGGAGCCGGAGGGGCGCGACCCTGAGGGCCGGGACCCTGAGGGCGGCTCCCCCCGGGGCGGCGGCGGGCGGGCAGCCCCTCCGCCCGCCTTCGGGTGTTCCCCCCAGTCGGTTCCGCCGCCGGTATTTCCGGGGAGTTGACGCGCTTTGAAAGCCCGCACTGCTCTCGTGGCTCTACGGGCGGCATAATAATTGGTAAAATGGTAGAGCCGCGCTGGGGTGGATGATTCAGTGCCACGGGGGAGGAAGAGACTGGTGATTAAAGCGCTTGGCATGAGTTAGAGCCTTTCATTAAGTTTTTGTAGTGTCCTTGCTTTCCTTGTAAAGTTACCTTGAGGTTTGCTGTTGTACTTCTGTGATTAATCAGATTTCTTTTTGCCTATATGAGTAAAGGCAGGCACAACTTCTGCCCCACAGTGCCTCGATCTTGGGGGAAAAAACCCACCCAGTCCTCCAACTTTGTGTGTGCCAGGCTTTACGACTGAGGTATCCCTAGTGCATGCACCCTTTAGCGCTTGCCATATGTTGTACGATAAAAGAATAAGGAAGGAATGTTTAATGCTTAATGGTGGTGGTTAAACACTGATGGAATTTAAGGTCGTTTAAATACTTTACCTGAAGAGCTCTCTTTGTAAGCTACAATTAGAGTAGACTTGTATGCCAGGCTCTCCTGGCGTAGGAAGTACTGTTCCCACTTCATGTACAGCAGGATGAAGAAACATTACATGGGGTTTATAAAGAGTCTGGAACAGAAATGGAATTCCATGGGGTGTTTTCACTTGACAATTTATATCCATTCTACCTCCCCAACTCAGATACCTCCGAGTTTGTTATTGGTGAGATGGTCAGTTTGTTAGTGTGTGCATGTTATATTGGCTACTGTAGAGTCCTTTGCCTTGGAAAAAGGTTGTTAACGCTTTCCTGCAGATTTTTGATCTTGTTTGGAAAGGCTGAATCTCAAGGATACAAATTTACGCAGTCTGAATATCAGTCATGTTAATGATGCTCTTGTGAGATTATGCTGCAGTGTCATGGAGTCCAGCAAAATGCTTGCCCATAACAAAATGACTTCAGGAGTGGTCTGTAATATAATACAATTCTGTATAGTTAGTCCGTTAAACCAGAGTTTTCTTCCTTTTTCTGTTTAACAGGAGCGTAAAGGGACAGCAAAAGTTGATTTCCTGAAGAAAATTGAAAAAGAGATCCAGCAAAAGTGGGATGATGAGCGAATCTTTGAGACTGATGCTTCGGATGGGCAGAACCAAAAGAGGTATCATCACGTTTTTTTACAGGTTTTTATCTTGAACTGCTTGAAATGTCTTTTCAAAATAACTTTTCCTTCAAAACCCAGGGGGGAAAGCAGTGGCCTGTTTTGAACAAATAGTGTTCGTGGACCATATGGAGGCACTTTCATATGCATTAAGTTGGCACTTCTGTAGCTGACGAGATGAACCAGTGGTGAACGTGTGTTGGCTGAGTTCCAACAGGATGAAGAAAGCCTTTTCCTCATTCCCTGGTAGTATCAGTACCTTCTGGGATCTTCAAAATGGATTCTCTTTGGTGCCCTCTATTGTTTGACATGGAAGAGGCTTCTCGGTGTGGTGCCTGAGCCCTTGCTAGTGGGAGGCTTTTACTCTCCCAGTTAGGAAGGACCACTCCTTTATCTGAAGGAAGGTGTGTCCTTGCTCTGCTTCGCTGAGAAAGAAAATTGCTAAACAAATATTTTGGGTCCTAGTGTAGGCCAGCCTGGTTTATTTTGTGTAGAAGTGGATGAGGGCCAGGCGTGTGGTCACTGCTGTTCCTCGGGTGAGGCGCTGTGGCTGCTTTTAGTCCATGTGGCAGGGGTTTGTCCCGTGGGCCTCTTCATCGTGGAGCTTCAGTTTGTGCTTCTGCTGTGATCTGCAGCTCCAGCAAAATTAGTCCCAGGACTGAGTAAGAAATGAGGGACCCAAATAGGTCAGAAGTTTTGAATGCTGAATTAGGAGGTGTAATAAAAACTGTTATGGGGGAGTGTGTTGCTCATGTGGTAGAACTCTTTTTTTTAAAACTTAAATGCAGTCTGTGCTTTAAGTATTCACTTCCTTATAGGTTGGAATTTAAGACTGTAATTAATACTTAGTTTCTGACTGAAAATGAAAGTAGTAGGTCAGTTTTACAATATGGAGCAATTTAAGATGAAATTTCGGTGTTACCGTGATAACACTTGTAAGTGAAACTGTTATAACAATATTTTTTCTTGCGTTGAGCTGGTAAATATCTACTGCAGTGTAGATGGAACTGCTAGAAGAGATCTGTGCTGTTCATGCACCACTCGGTCATAGGAAGTGAGAGCAGGAATATCTGTATCATTATTTATCATTATTAACGCTTACAGTCATTCAGAGAAAATGGGCCAGGAGAGATGTCTTGTAATATGGTTGGCCTTTTCCAAAACTCAGACTTCAATAAATTCTTTGATATAATTCCTGTTTGGACTAGAGGAGACTCCCTAGGAAAAGAATCTAACCCTTACTTAAAAAGAATGGAATTCCACGACAGATCTCCTCAGGTTGTTTTAATGGCTGACAGTGCTCCTGATAATATATTTTTTAATATTATCTAAAGTTTTTTATTGACTATGAAGTTCTCTAACTTCAGTTCCAGTCACTGCATTTGTTGTGGTTTTGATTCTTTGCTTGAAGCTTCCTCTGCTAATGTAATTTCACTGTGTTTGTAGAGGGACTATGTCTGAACCATCTCTTGTTTTCTGCTGTTTCCATGTAATAATGCCAGTGGTAGGGCCACCTTTGTTCTTTTATTTTGTTAAAATAAAAGGAAGAACCCCTCTTGTTGCTATCATCTCTGTACTTGAATTTGTACTGAGGTTTATCTGGGTTTTTCCTTGCCTTTTTAGTATTTGTCTCTTCTATAATTCATTTGAACTGCTGTGAATTTTATCTTGTTTTTCTTATATCTTAAGGATTTTTTTAATAGAGCATTCTACTTGTAATCTATGCTGGTTTTGGTCAACATAACATTTTTCTTTTATAATGGCTTTCTGGGCTTGTGGTAGAATATCCCGGAGCTGCTGTCTGTTGATTGTGGAAGGTGCTGATTGCTTTGCTTAAATTCTCCCGCACCTGGCTGGTTTCATAACTGTTCTCAGCTTTCTCAAGTTGGTGGTTCTAAAGTCCCAGGACGGGTAGTGCTGGTTCAGGCTCTGTTTGCTCTCCGTGTGGCAGGTACGTTCTGCTGAGGTGCGTGAGCAGCTGCTGAGCCTTAACCTCGGGTTCCCTCCTCGGGTTCCTCTGTGGCGAGGGGCTGGCGCTGCCTGGGCCAGCGGAGCTTCCGAGCTGCCTGGGCCAGGACCCCGAGGGACGGTGGAGCAGGGCTGGGGGAAGGAGCAGTGTGCTGCGGGATTTGGAACAAACGTTTAACTCCTGGTCGTGCTCCTGCCCCAGAGGAGCCCCGCAAAGCTTGTTTCAGCCAGGCCCCCGACCAGGCCGGGAGCGCGGCTCCTCTCGGGTAGGGGAGAGGGGCTTTAGCCTCAGTCCTCTGGGGAGCTCTCTGACTGAAACAGCAGCGACCTCGGCAGTGGGAGGTCAGTTATTTGGTGTGTGGGAAAGTCAGACTAAACCAAGGTAACAACCAAAGTGGTGTCACCAGTGGCAGCTTCTTAAGTTGTAATATTTTGCAAGCAAAGAAATGACTTGGCCTTCATTTATCCATGTTTATACATCAGTGGCAGTGTCTGAAGGGAAAGGACATGGCCCAGAGTAGAGAGTAAAGGTGGAGGTAGAAATCTGCAGTGTCCTAAAAATCCAGATATTACCTGAGTTGCTTTGAGAGGTCACGTTACAACAATAGAAGACCTACTCAGAACGCCGTGCAACAATATATCACTGTGAAATGAGTAATTATTTGCAGTGTGCCACTAAAATATCCGAACTTAGACAGTGGGAGATTAAACAAATGACTAAGCCTTTGCAGTAATTAATTTACAGAAGCAGGACTAGAATTTGCTACCTTTGGGAAGATGTTATATCTATTTAAAAGTTGTGATGTCAGTCCTAGGTGGGTTTTTTCTTTTGTGCGTTTGGGGGTTTTTTTTGTTTGCTTGTTTATTTTGAAGGTGATAAAACCTGTTAGTATATCAGTTCTTTAAAATCAAAGGCTCGTGTTACTGACAGGGAAAATATTATTTTAATGTCACAGTGGGCTGATAATAGGTGAACATACCAGTTAACTGTTTTATTTGTGCATCTTCTGATGGTCATTTAAAAAGCTAATTACATGTTTTAATTCTTTGAATTTCTTCTCAGCCAAGGAAAGTACTTTGTTACCTTTCCTTATCCCTACATGAACGGCCGCCTTCACCTGGGACACACGTTTTCTTTATCTAAATGTGAGGTAAAAACTTTCCTTTGCCAATACCTTTAAACACTAATCTAGAACAACAGCTAGTTTTGTAGTTAAAGTTTAAGCTAACAGAGTGCCTTCTTAGAGTACTTCATAGATTCAATAATGACTTATTCAAACTTTCTTTTTTTCCCATATTTTCAGTGGAAATATTGCTGGTTGAAGAGAAATGCCACTCATGACTTTTTTAATTCTAGGAGACTAGACCACAGGTGTTTCCTCTATTCATTTTTTCAGATTTGCCAAGATTTTTAGGAGGTGCTGCTAAATGGCACACACTTCCCAAGAAACCTTACTGTCTCTTTTGTTTGTGACTGCTGTGCTCTGTCACCTGTGTGTTAACTAACAGGTTTTAGGTACTAGTGGATAGGATTCCACAAAACTGATCTTTCCTTTGCCCCCATTCTTCTCTAGTCAAAAACAGCCCCCTGAAAATTAGGAAATCTTGTGCTTATGCAGTCAGGCAGTGGCAGATCTGATGGCAAAATCCAGTTTCACCACCTTTTCTGTTAATTAAGTTTCCTGGATGCTGTTGACTGCATTCATCGATCTGTTAGAAGTTTCATGTTAAAAAAGGATTTGCACTGTTTTTCAAGAAGGGCACCAGCTTACCCTTATGCCGTTCTTGTTTCTTCTGTTTCATTTTTCCACTTCATATAGTTCGCAGTTGGGTACCAGAGGCTAAAGGGAAAGAACTGCTTGTTTCCATTTGGCCTGCACTGCACTGGGATGCCTATAAAGGTAAGATGTTTTGAGTCACTAAGGGCTTTTTCTAATGTTTTTTATACTTACGACTACTGAGAGCATTGCTTACTGTCCATTGTGAGCGTCATGTTAATCTAGTCAAAAATTCATCAAGACAGTGTCATTTGGAACCTGAATCTGTGGTAAAGATGTGTTGTGCTTGAACTGTACATTATCACTTTCTAGAAAATAAAGTGCTTTAGAAACAAGTTCACCTGTTGTATTTTTTCATTTGCAAGAAAATCCTCACTGCACACCTCTTCCTGCCATGGCAGGCGTTCTCGAGGTTGCAGCATCTTCTAGAAGTTAATGCAGTCTCCAGAAAAAGCTTAAAGCGTTGTAGAGGAATGCAGAGTGTTACCAGTAAAAAGCTCTCTGTAGCTATGACGGAAGCCACTGCCACAGAAAGGTGCTGATAGACTACTCATAACTCTATTTAGGCTTGTGCAGATAAGCTAAAAAGAGAAATGGAACTATATGGCTGCCCACCTGAATTTCCTGATGAGGAGGAGGAGGAGGAAGAAAATTCTGCTAAAAAAGAAGAAGAAATTATCATCAAAGACAAAGCAAAAGGCAAAAAGGTGAGCAAACCAAAGACCTGGATTGGTAGCTGTGCTCTCAAAGCTTCAAAGTGTGCATTATGAGTTTTTCTTCCTTTGCACTTGGAGAAACCTGTGGCACAAATATTTTGATTGTTTTTTCCAAGATAGCTGGGTACTTTTAAGGTAGACTTGAAAAAAATGCATCAGCTGCATGGTTCCAGAGATACCGTTGTAATGCATGAAATCTTGGTGGTGAGCTGGGGCGCTGTTTGATAGTTTCCTGAGAAAAATGAGACCATCCAGAGTAATACTCTGATTTTTTTTCTTTTTTTTTTTCTTCCCCGCACAAAGCGTTCACAAACAAGTTGTAGGAAATAACCCTGCTTTCTCAGAGGTAGGGGATGTATGCACCCACTATTCTGATTATTCTCCTGTACGTTGGTATCTAGCCTGTTCTGGCTAGATACGTAAGTAAAGTCACCCAGACTAGTTTGGCTTATCAGGTATTTAAATGAGATTTATGACTTTGAGTATCACAAAACAAGGAAAAGAATCAAGTCTAGGAGAAATTTAGAGATGATGTTGTGTATGTTGTTTACGCTAAAGAGGTGGTGACACTGGAAGCCTTAGATGTGGGGTTCTGTCTGCTCGGCATCGACAGAGGGTGTGACCTTGCTGCTCCCGGGGGTAGTAAGTTGCTGTTGGGTATGGACGTGAGATACTCGAAGGGCAATAGCTGGAAAAAGTAATATGAGCAAAGTAACAGCAGAAAAGGTTTCCGATACAAGGATGTAGTGCAGGATGCTCCACCTCCTCACAGGGAAAGCCCCCCCTTGTCTGAGCAGGTCGCTTCTTGCCAGTCTCCCATGGCACGCCCTCTCTGCAGGCGCGTCGGTGGGGTGGAGGCACGGAGCCGTTGAAAAGCGGGGGGGTAGTGTATGTACAGCTGGGTACAAGCTCGGAAATGGTGTAGCTCAGAAACTAATCATCAGTCTTCACTGCTAGAGAAAGGGTGCTAGAATATTTGTATTAACTTGTAGATCTGGAAATAGAAGCAGTAACGTTAATAGAGAAGCTGCTCCCGAGCGCATGACGCTCTCGTGAGCACGAGGACACGCGCTTTCTCCTCACCGCAGTTGTCCTTTCAGAGCAAGGCTGCTGCCAAGACTGGCTCCTCCAAGTACCAGTGGGGAATCATGAAGTCTTTGGGTCTCTCTGATGAAGAAGTCGTCAGTTTTTCTGAGGCTGAGCACTGGCTGGAGTATTTCCCTCCCCTTGCTGTCCAGGACCTGAAAAGCATGGGACTGAAGGTAACCGTATGAACTCCAAAACCGGGTTGTGAGAGCAGCTGTACTTGTGGTGGTGTTATGTGTATGGGTATGTTGCTTCTCCTTTGAGACTTTCTGCATAACAACATTATTCTAGAAACGTTTCTCATATTTATGGAATTATTAATTTAACCTTTTAGTAGCCTTGGGTGATAATTAAGCACTTTCTTATATAGTGCTCATACCCTGTGCAATGTTCACGACTGGGAACAAGAATTGAATAAAGGAATTCTGACTTCACTTCTGGTTTCCATATTAGATAACTGTTCCATAGTTTTAGGAAGGGTAATGACGTGACATTAGATAAAGATGCTTGTGCTACTAACAGTAGATTTTAAAAAACAAAGACTGGTAGAGATGATGAAACGAGGCAGTGCTGAAATCTAGCTTGAGTGGTTGGTTAAAACTGATACAAAATCTTTGAAATTTGTCAGCGGACGGGGCCCTCGAGTCTTTGACATCTCGGCTGTGAAAGAGAGTGTGCATACAGACTGCATGGGAGGGTTTGGGTGGGGAGGGACTGTAAAGCCCCTCCAGTGCCACCCCCTGCCCCGGGCAGGGACACCTTTCACTAGCCCAGGTTGCCCAAAGCCCCGTCCTACCCGGCCTTGAGCCCTCCCAGGGAAGGGGCAGCTATGTTTTATTCATAGTTATGTTTTTAAGCATGGACCGTTTGTGTGATACGTACTTGCATTATCTTTTTGGAGATAAACTTTTTATTTTTAAAATTAATAGTTTTGCTATTGTGAGGGTCCTTGAATTTCTTTATTGTATTTACTTACCAGAGGCTCTTACACATTTCCAGGTGGATTGGCGCCGTTCTTTCATCACCACAGATGTTAATCCTTATTATGATTCCTTTGTTCGATGGCAGTTTCTTACATTAAAGGAAAGAAATAAAATTAAGTTTGGGAAACGGTAAGCCTACCACTCCACTCTGAGTTTATTGTGAATATGGATAAGCTCAGCTTTACCAAAGACAGAGCCCTGTGACAGGTCTCTAGAACGTGCTTATAATTTAGATCAAACTGGGATCCTTTTATTTCTGTGCTCCACTAGACATGGTAAAGGAGGTATTTATGTGCCAGCAAAGTGTGTGAGAATGTGTGCCTCTCTTAGTTTTTCCATGGATGCCAGCTCAAAGCAAAATAGGGCCAGTACCGAAAGCTCTTGCAAAAACTGAACGTTGGCATTGGTGGAAACAGATTTACACAAAATATGAAAATATCATTAAGTGGTCTCTTTTTCATAAAGACTTTTTTCCCCTCTCTTGGTCTACACATTGTTGTATTTGCTACTAAATGTATTTGCTACTAAAGCTACTACTTTTTCTAGATACACAATTTATTCTCCAAAAGATGGACAGCCTTGCATGGATCATGACAGGCAAACAGGAGAGGTAGTATTTTTAATGGACGTTTTTATGTATTGCGTATGATCTTAAATTCTGAATGAAAAAATAAATTGTATCTCGGAGCAAAATATATATTGTTCATAGAGTTATTGGTTCTCAGTTGTCAGTAAGTGTGAAAATTGAATGAGCTCCTCTATTGAGAATATTTATCTTGAACTGTGCATAGTATTTTCCACCACAGCTGTTTTCTGTGATTATTTGGCAATTTGTGCCAGCAGCATCACTACATCCTATCATTTTCTATCTGTTGAAACAACAAATCAGCTGTTACTAACTCGTATATTGCTGAGATAGTGGCAGTGACGAGTAAATTTTTGGATGGAGGGATAAAGTATAACGTGTCTCTCTGGTCTGCATTTTAGCACACAGCCATTTGTATCAATGGAAATATGATTTACTCTGGAGAAAGCATCAGTAGCTTAAAGAGCATTTGGGTTTGGTTCCTACCGAATAGGATTTATTTTCTTTACTGCCTGAGTCAATGTTATGTATTGATTGCTGCGTTGTTTGTGAATTGTAGGGTGTTGGGCCTCAGGAATATACGCTAATAAAAATGAAGGTGTTGGATCCTTATCCTGCGAAATTAAGGTAGGTCTTGAATTTGTAATGGCAAATAGGTTCTATCTTATGGCCGGAAGTGACCATGAAATGAGACAGTCTGTTTTGCCTAATGCAGAATTTAATTTTACCCTGTTACTTCTGTCACTTCAAAGACTTGGTCTCTGTTTTGAGCTCGTATGTTCACTAGGCTGTGTGGAACTCAAATCGGAGTTTAAAAAAAACAAAAACAGAAAATGGAAAACCCACAAAGAACTTTATGACCCACTTTCAACCCTTAGGAAATGTTACTTAAAAGTTCATATTGGCTTAAAAGCATGTTCTGTATCTTACCCTGAATGTTTTTATTTTGGTGACTTGTAAAATACTTTTTTTTCCCCCAGTGGCTTAAGAGGAAAAAATATCTTCTTGGTAGCTGCTACGCTCAGACCAGAGACCATGTTTGGACAGACCAACTGCTGGGTTCGCCCAGATATGAAGTACATCGGCTTTGAAACTGGGACCGGGGATATTTTTATCTGTACCCAAAGAGCTGCCAGGAATATGTCCTACCAGGGCTTTACAAAAGATAATGGAGTCGTACCTGTTGTCAAGGAGCTGATGGGAGAAGTAAGCGCCTTGCAGCTTGCTGGCCAGGCTTGTCTCTTCCTGGGAAGGTTATGCTTACAAAGGGGGGGGTAGAATTCTATTGATAAAGAAAACAGAGGAGCTATTGCAGGAACTTTGGAGTGCTTAGTGACTAAGCAAACAATCAGAAGAGAGGTTCCTTGGCAGCTGAGCTACAACTACTGCTGGGAGATTAACGTGATGCACTTACCCGTGGACAAATGCATTGCTGCTGCCTTAGCATGACTGGGTGAACAAATGGTTGTAAGTGATGTTTTTAGAGGCGCTGGGAAGAGCGATGACTCCTCTGCGAGGAATGGAAAGGGGCAGAGAAAAGAAATGTCTAGAAAGGGTGAAGAGGGCTTTTTGCTGATGCTGAAATTTCTTAGCTTAGTAGTTGAACGTTAGTGGGTTTGATATTTGCCATCCTTAAGTTCTGTGCTTTGAGTAGGTGTAGCTGGTGGCATTTGTTCATCCTAATACAAAGCATCTTCATGCTGTTTACATCACTGTCTCCATTCACTGAGACTTGTCACCATCTTTCTTCATCCTGCTTTGAAGGGTGAACTAGAAAATAAAGTTTTTGTTTCTTTGCTAGTAGACATGATGTGAATTCAAGCAAATTAGGGAGGTAGAAGACAACTGCAACATCTAGACTGCCTCTTGTCAGTGCATAAACGGTCTTGACAATATATTTTTCCTGCCTTTGTTTAATCCGGGTTTTGACACCAGCTTCCCAATTCATTCCTGTCTTGATGCTGATGTGCTTCAGATATTTGGAGGCAAACTGTTCTGCTGTTTACTGTCTTTTTCCAACTCTACACTGCAGTAGTTTTGCGTTCTCTGAATTACTTTATCTGGCATTTGACTTTTCTACCGGTAGTTCATATACTGTCTCAAACAGTACACACTTGCTTTTCATATGTACTTCCTCCTCATCTAACTACATATATATATTTCAATTTACTCGTTTGTAATGTGTAAGGAATGCCAGCAAATTTAAAGAGTGTTTGGCTAGTCTGAAAAAGTGCTATTTATTGTAATGATATTCCTTTGTCCTGCATAGGAGATTCTTGGCGCTGCGCTTTCGGCACCTCTCACCACCTACAGAGTTATATATGTTCTTCCCATGCTCACAATCAAGGAAGATAAAGGTAACTCGACAGCAGCATCTTGCCAGAGCCTCTTTGATGGGCACTGTGCACTCAGTACGTGTTGACTAATCTTGTTACCTGTTGTATCTTTGTCAAGGAACTGGAGTGGTAACAAGTGTTCCCTCTGATTCTCCGGATGACATTGCAGCCCTGAGGGATTTGAAAAAAAAACAGGTTGGTTTAACTGAACTGCTTCTGTTTGTTTCCTTTCCATAGCGTGGAGGGTCAAAAGTGGATATACAGTGGAACTCCCTGTAACTGGAGTTTTGCCATTTCTAACTTGCAATCAAGGTAATTAAAAATAAATTAAGTTAAAACCAGCTGGGTTGGGATAGGTGTTTATGCTCAGACTTCAAGAAGAGTTTTGGATGAGAATTGTGTAACTTCTGCGGCATGTTAAGGTAGAGGAGAGTACCAGTAAAATAGAAATAAATTCCTGTTGTGGAAATGACTCCCAGAGATGAGATTAAGACCTCTGTAAGAATTTCAGATGAGACTTAAAGGAGTTGTTCCTGTTACAGCTTCAAGAGTACATCAGCATCTGAACAGCTATCCCTGGCAATTCAATTTTTGTCCCACTTGTTTTCAGAGTAGAGCAATACTGTTTTTTCCCTTCTTAAAAATATAGACAATTCTGACAGAGAATCACCTGGAAATGAGATGGGGATTAAACTCTGGTGTGAGAAATGGTGGTAAGGCAGAGAAGTGGCTTTGTCTGCTTTATAAAATATTATGTACAAAAAACCCCCTATGAATGCATAAAAGCCTTTAAATCTAGAACATTTTTCTTCTATCCACATCGCATTCTTTTTTTTTTCTAACTTTCAAAGGCTATGAGGGTGAAGTATGGCATCAAAGATGAAATGGTCCTGCCATTTGAACCGGTGAGTACACCCACATGTGTCCGTCTGCCGTACACTTCCCCTTGTATTCACTGATGAGGAGTGACCAAGAGCTGTGCCTGCCTGTTCCAGGATTTCTATTTAAAGTCCTTGGGGGAAGGACCTGAAAAGTTTAAAGTTTTCATGTTTTGCTTTAGTTGTACTATTTGGTCTGTGAGGGGTTGCAACCAAGGCTTGTTATTCTGTGCCATACTTAAGAGATACAGGAAAATATAATTTTTTGTGGGAATTCCTATTTTGGAGAATGGATCACATTGTACTGGTAACCTTTTGGTTGATGAAAATTTTGCAGCCTTAGAGGCCAGATTATTACTGTATCTGTTCTGTGCAAAGAGTTCAAGTCCCTTACTGTTAACACGGACTCATGGCTGAATCAGTTTTTGTTAGAAAACAGAGGTTACGGGGGAGGCCCCCTGACGTCCTGCGTCACCCTCGCTGCCCCGGGCTGGCTTCAGTCCTGGTAGGGCCTGGGACCAGTGTCACCTTGGGAAGTGCAGCTGGGTTATGGCTTGTAGGAGGGCACTGCTGGGAACTGGTGGTTTGATGAGTGGAATTGCACTAATGCTGTGTAAGTCCTGTGTAACTTGATCAGCGTTAGACGCCGCAGATGTGCGGAGTAGCACGGTACAGCAGAGGTCTGACACAGCCCTGGCACCTGCTTCTGCTGCCGTCAGGGTTCTTTGGCTAACACTGCTTTTGGCCCACGTAGCACAAACGCTGTCAGGTAACAAGTAACAACTGCTGTTTCCCCCTTCATAATCCCTGGTTCAGGCTCCCCTGTCAGCCTGGGGACTGCAAAACAGCAAATATCTGTGTTTCCTTCAACACATCCCTTCTAGTAAAGCTTGTGAAATCCGGGAAACAAATCTTAGTGTGGATTTTGACACACAGATAACTTGAACTGAATATCTGACATGATTTTGTTAATTCCCAGGTGCCCATCATTGAGATCCCAGGCTATGGCAACCTTTGTGCTCAATCAGTCTGTGATGAACTCAAAATCCAGAGCCAGAATGACAGAGAGAAGCTTGCTGAGGCCAAGGAGAGAGTGTACCTGAAAGCATTTTATGAGGGAGTAAGTAATAAAAGATTTTGAGAAGTGTTTTCTTGCTGAGTTTGAGTAGGAGAAAAAAAGTACGTAAAGATAAAGACTTAAAAAACCCACGCAACAAAAACCTGCATGGAAGAGGGAGGTTTTTCTTTCCCAGACCACTTTTTGTTTAGACTTCTGCAGTCAGGTTCTGCAGTTACGCAGAACTGAAGAAAGAGAATGGAGGAATGTATGACTGCAAACTGAGATTTATAATCTGATTTCCTAGCAAGTGATCACCTCCTGGGGAGTTGGTCAGTTTTGTTACAAGTATTGATTTGGAAACTGGTGTGAGAAGAGCAACATGTTGGTGTGGGGTGTGTTTGGGTTTTTTTGGGTGTGTGTTTGTTGGTGGTGGTTTGGTTTTGTTTTTCCCCTCCTGTTTTTACTGGTGTAGTGGCTTGCTGTGATGTATTCCTCAGCTGTTGTGTAAGCTGGCGACAATTTTTATTTATGAATATCTGTGTTCGATTGCCTGTGTGCATGCTGACATGTATACCCATTCATTTTGAGTAAGGATGACTGTATTTTAATGAAACCCCCCCCACCCCTTTATTCTTTTTGCATGTCAAAGATTGCAGTAACTGTTACTTTATGTTGATCTAAAGAGCTACTACATCTCTTGTTAATTTAAAAATTAAACTCCTGTGACTCATCTTTTACAGGTAATGTTGGTGGATGGATTCAAAGGACAAAAGGTTCAAGATGTCAAGAAATGTATTCAGAAGATGATGGTGGATAATGTATGTGGTAGTATGCACACAGTTTCTCCTAAATGATCCATTTTATCCTTTTCACAGTAGCAGAGTTGCTAAAGAAGCCTCTGTTTTGGTTCTGTGGTTCTCTCAGTGGTGCTCTGGACTGCTACGGAGTTTGAAATACTGCTAAAAGAGGACCTCGTGTTCTGGGACTGAGTGGGATGAATAGCTTAATTAGGGACCTCTTATTCCCTGCTTCATCCCATCACCTTGTCTAGGGAATGTTTCGGTGGTCTGATTTAACCTTTGGTGTAGTTGGGAAGATCCCAGAGCTGGCGGGGGATCCGAGTGGTCGGTGTTTTTCAGGCCTGCCAACAGAGGATGTCTGTGATGTGCAGACGCCCCGTTCCTGGGGCTCGTGCAGAGAAGGGAGTGCTAAACGAACAATGATCATGGCATCTCTCTAACAAGATTTTCCTGGCAGGGACTGTAAGTGGGAGACGCTTCAGTTATTTAGTCAATATTCCCTTCTTGCAACACTGTTGTGGTCAGGTTGTAATACAGCACTTCATCCTGCACCAGAACACGTGGTGTGTGAAGGTAGAACTAAAGCTCACGGTTTTATTTTTTGTTACCTTCCTCCCTCCTTATGTCCTCCAGGATTTCTAGTAACTGTTTGAATCAGTAGGGGCATAGTCAATGAGTAATATTTTATGTTCTGTCCTCCTTTTTGTCATGCGTGGAGACATTCTTTACAAATTATGTGAACTGATACCTCAGAAGTACAGAGTCACGCGTTGCCCTCGTTTTACTGGAGTGAATACCGAGGCAGAGAGCCTGTGCAGTGATGAAAGCCACGCAGTAAATGCTGTAAAACAGATTAGAATGGAGAGGATGTTTTTTAGCAAGATGTGAGGATTTCGAAGACTTACTTAAATCTTAGCTTTTATTGTCCTTTCAACTCTTAGGGTGAAGCCATGATTTATATGGAGCCTGAGAAACCAGTTACATCAAGGTCCGCTGATGAATGTGTTGTGGCCCTTTGTGATCAGTGGTGAGTGAAGTAAAACTGTAGTCACAAAGTTACTGCCCAGTTATGTCCTACTTGCGGATTGCTTTATTACAGTAAACTTTTCCTGACCGTAGGTATTTAGATTATGGTGAAGTGAACTGGAAGAAACAGGCATCGGAGTGCTTGAAACATCTCGAGACGTAAGTTAGGAAAGCGGCTGTGAAGGGGAGTGATCACCTGCCACTGCACGTGGTGGTCTGGGGGGGCTGTGAGGAATAACAGCTTATTTCTTCCAGGTTTTGTGAAGAGACTAGGAGGAATTTTGAAGCTACTTTAGGTTGGCTACAAGAGCATGCATGCTCCCGGACGTATGGCTTAGGTAGGCAAACCACTCCTCTCTCACTCAGTGCTTCACAGGGATGTACTCATCCCTTCATTTGGAAGGCTTAAGTGCTACCTAGAATCCAGAGTGGTGTAGGTAAGTGTAGAATGATTATTCCAACTCACATCTTGCCCCAGCATCCCAGAGAAGGCACTTTCTTGAAAACACATGTGGCTGGGGTAGTTTTACTTTTGCATTACTACGGTGATTCTGTGCAGCATCTCTGTAGCTTTTTGCCTGGGTCATTGATTTGGGAGGGACCCCAAAAGAAGGAACTAATACCATTTCTTGGGTGTTCTCCTTAAATTCTGACTAGCCTTCATCTTGTGTGGCCTGTGACATGGGACAGCTACTATAACTGCATTATAGTACACAGCAAATGAGGTTTGTTTGACAGTTGTGTTAAGGATAAGCACGAATACTTGCATGTGTATATATATATATGTTCCACCAGAAGTCCTAATGTGCTTATGTGTGCTTGAGTGTCGTGCTGCAGAGGGGCGGCTGTGACTGTGTCGATCTCTGCTAGGCACCCGGCTGCCCTGGGACGAGCAGTGGCTGATCGAGTCTCTCTCCGACTCGACTATCTACATGGCCTATTACACGGTGGCTCACCTGCTGCAGGGAGGGAACCTGAGGGGCCAAGGAGAATCTCCTCTGGGCATCAGGTAGGGAGGGCGGGTCAGTTGCATTCGGTGTGCTTGTCTCCTGAGTTCTTGACAAAGACTTGACAAGGAGGCTGATTCTTTGCTTTTGTTGTTAAAACTTAATCTGCTGCTAGCTAGGTTACAGCAAATCTGCAGAAGGGAAATAAGGGAAGAGAAGAGAGTATGGTGGGCAAAAGAGAGAGGAGGAGTGCCCCTGAAAGCAAACTGTATGCGGAGTAAATCACCTTTTTAAAATATTTGTTGGACTTGCCTTGAAATGGTCCTTGCCAGGTGTTTTTGAGAGAGTGGTTTCAGTGGCTGCTGAAGTGTCTGTGCTTATGGAGACCACTTTGCAACCATGAACAATTGCGGGCTTCAGTGTATAAAGTGAGAAGATGAGCACTTAGTTTTCGTCAGTGTATTAGAAGTTGGTAACTCTCTTAGAACCATCTTTTGTCCAAAAGTCATATGTGGAAGCCCTCAAAGTAAGAGGGAGAAGGCATTTGTACCAAAACACCTTCTAAGGCTGCTCTGTGACCTCTGGGTTGGAGTGGTTGTGAACTTTCAGTGATAGAGATCAGGGAGATGAGATACTGCAACTAGTCTAGCGTTGAAGAAACCCCACTTCCAATCTTGCCTTGAATCTTAGGCCCTAATTCTGTGGGTTTTATGAGCTGTTTTCTGGAGTAGGTTGCACATTGGAACTGGGACTTACCTTATTCAATACTATAGCTAATCTGAAAAACATTTCCAAAGTAAAGATTCTTACAAACAGAAATAGTTCTGAAAGACTTGGCAAGGCTTTCATTTTGCTCCAACCTCTCTAATTAGAGAGAGGCTGCCTCCATACTAGTCATGTCTGGAAACAAACTTTGAAGTGAGCATCCTCAGCGCTGAATTATAGATTTGATGTAATTAAGTATATACAATTAGAGTGTACTCTTAGGCACGTAGATAACATCTTTCTTATACTGTTAGCAAACACTTTTTACTAAGACTTTGGGGTAAGGTCAAAGGGGATTTATGGTGCATCATCAGTCACCATTCGGTTACAGCGGTCTCTGGCACTGACCGTAGAGGCTGTTACAGCGCAGCACAGTGATTTAGAGCAGAATCAGCAACTGCCAGAACCAGAAGAGCCGACTGCTGCACCTGGGGCTTCTTCCTGGACGGGTGGTATTGCCCGTCGTTTGTGAGCTGTGCACTGGAGGTACTCTGGGTCCAGAATGCTTTGCTTCTTGGCATGATACAGGCCAGAGCACCTCAGTAGATGTTAACAAAAAGCAAACTTTGATTTGAAATTCTTTAATTTGAAATGTGTGCAGGTAGTATCTGATGGACTCCAGTGAAATTCTAAGGAGCTAGGAATAAAAATCTCTGTAGAAACAAGGATTCTTTTTAAAATGCAGGCCGGTGGCTGCGGAACTGGGGTCCGAGTTGCATCTCATCAGGGTTTTCATTCAAAACTGTGGATCCTACCTCTAGTACTTGGTGAAATGTGTTTACAGTAAAGGTTAATTTTGAGTGGAGTAATTCTATTCCAAGTGGTAAAAGAGCAGTAGGTGACCTCGAGCTGTGGAGCAGCGCTCCTGCACAGGCAGAAGGGACGGCTGCGTGACCTGGCGCGAGGGGCGTCAGTATTCAGGCGAGGTCACAAGTGGTGCTGGGGGAAGTGAGTGTGTGAAGAAATGGTCAGGTTTCCAGGGCATTCAAGATTATGCTTTACTTGATTAATCACTTTTTTTTAATGGGAGTCTTCATTTTTCATTGGGAAATACCAAAGTGCGTTTTAAGCAGGGCATGCATTGAGCACTCTGATTTTGTTTCTGATGTTTGACTGATCTGATCGTAGGTAAAGTACCTGTGCACTCCGTGTCTGTGTTTGCTTATCGAATGGAATATGTTGGGAGAATGAATCAACAGTTCTAAGCTGTCTTGTGTGGAGTGAAGGAGGAACTTTTACTGACATCTCCATATGGGACTAATTCTGTGCAGGGCACACCAAATGAGCAAAGAAGTTTGGGATTACATCTTCTTCAAGGCAGCTCCATTTCCTAAAACGGAGATTCCAAGAGAAAAGTTGGACAAGCTAAAGGAGGAGTTTGAGTTTTGGTATCCTGTGGATCTCAGAGTTTCTGGCAAAGATCTTGTTCCAAATCATCTGTCGTACTACCTCTATAACCACGTGGCTATGTGGTCAGATCAGAGGTGAGTTTGGAGATAACGCCAAACCGGTGTGCAGGAGATAAAGCTGGAGAGTTTGTAGTTCTGGTGCATTTGATGCTGTCTCTTTGGGACTGCGGGATATTCAGAATTCTGTTGGAGATGTATTCTTTCACAATGCAGCTTTGTTACAGTTGTCTGTAGTAGGCTTCTTACCATTATTCCCCTTTTGTTTTTTTTTCTAGAATCCCTTAAAGATTTTAAGATGTAAGATTCTTGCATACAAATTCTAAAACAATATTTAAAGCAAAACTGAAATCTAACTGCATAGCATGACTTCAGCTGACTTGCTGAAAGCCTCTCTGCTCTGACCACTGGAGTTCTAGCATGTAGCATGGGTGACTTGGCAGTTTCTCTCAGCTCTAGAGCAAACCGAAGGGTTTATAGGTCCTAACGAAACAGAACCTTGGCTTGGTGCTGCTTTGGAGGATATGTGTACAAACATACTGAAATAGTGTTGGTGTATCTTTAGGGTTTTTTTCCTCCTTTGGGAGGGGATAGAATACTGAGTATTAGCATCTAAAGCTAAATCCAAATGCAGCTGGTGTTGGGGTTGTGGTGTGTGATGCTCTTTTCCATTTGTTTTAGCTGTCTGTGGAGGTATGAAATGCTCAGGTAGCCACATGAAAAAGAAAATGTACAGAAGTGATGAAAAAAATTTAGCTTTCATTGGCCTGTTTTTATAAAAAAGTCAAATGTCTTCTGTAAATATCTTCTATGGATTTTCCAGTGTTGCACTGTATTCCTGCACTGAGTTTTTAAGTGTCTTAATGAGAGTAAAGTTTTCTTAATTACTTCTCAAGGGTTGTTAAAACACACATATATGCTCCCATGGACTGTGCAGTGCAGGCTGAGGATCTTTGCCAGTCACACGGGGCTTTTAGAGGGATGTCGTTCCGTGCATGCAGATCCC
This sequence comes from Athene noctua, assembly GCF_965140245.1. Classification (NCBI taxonomy): domain Eukaryota; kingdom Metazoa; phylum Chordata; class Aves; order Strigiformes; family Strigidae; genus Athene; species Athene noctua. Next base: position 24,047,742 of record NC_134048.1, on the reverse strand, counting down.
TGTGTGCATTCCCTTGAACCTCTGTTTAGGAGTTGTATAAAACTATATTTAGGAACAGCTGTTTTCTGACACGTAATGAAGATGATGGTGGGGAATTTGCTGTCTGCTTCCTCTGTTGGTAGAGAATTATGGGCCCTGGCTCTGTGGGGTGCTGGGCAGTGCCAGTCCCTGGCCTGTCAGTGCAGCGCAGCTGGGCAGAGGGAGGTGGGGTGAACGAAGTGTAGCTGTCGCTGTGTGCTCCCTGATAATCCCTAGCCCTTACACTGTAGTTCTTTTCATCTTCAAAGACACTTCTTAATTTTTTTTAAGAACCTCCTTGATGTTTTTTGAAAATTCCCCTTAAGGTGTTCATCCTAAACTGGAACATAAAATGTTTGTTCTTTTTTTAAGATAAAGTGTGATTTACTTTGCCAAATGCTTTGTATCTTGTCTTCAGAGAAAAATGGCCAGTAGCTGTGAGAGCAAATGGACATCTCCTCCTCAATTCTGAAAAGGTATGGTGAGGTTTCATGTATGAGATGGCTTTTGTCGTTGTCAAGATAGTCATTTGCCAGCCAGACTGGAAAAATCCTTCTTGGAATTTAAGAGGAGGAAATAGTGAAAATTCTAGTTTCTTCGTTGGTGGCCTCCAGTTTTTCATTCATCATAGATAAAGACCTCTCTTTCCTCCAATTCTATCTAACACTTTTCATAAGCTAGCTCTTGTATAGCTTCACTAGTTTAGTAGATTTCGGTGCATTTCTGTTAAGTTTTAGGGTACTATAGAATGTAGAGTTATTTTTTTACTAAATTTTAGCTTTATTAAGCATTGCAGTAAAAAGAAAAAGTCTGTGCTGATAACTTACTAATGTATGTAAGTACTGAAATTAAATTTAATTAAAAGTGCCTGGGCCTAGGAATTAGGCCTTGGAGACTGTCTAACATGAAGGAAAAAACCCCCCACCAGAGTCCTCCTTGAAAAATAAATGCAGGATGAGCTGAAAACACACACGTAAGTTTAATTTAGGTAATTTCTGGAATTAAATTTTGGTTTGAGTGTCTCGTTTTCCAAAGCCTGACAGAGTCTGGGCATCACGCAGCCGATGCAGGAGGCAGCTGCCCTGTCCCCGCGCTGGGGTGTGCAGGGGCCGGGGGGGTGACAGCCTGTGCCCGCTGCGAGGCGGCTCCCGCGTTCAGCGGTTAGAGGAGTGCTCGTAAAGCCGAGTCTGCTTTTGCCACGAGACCCAGTTCAGATTTGCCAAATTGCTTTTGCTGTGATTCATGAGAAAGTACTTTCAGGTGTGCCCAAAGCCTGGTTGTGTGTCTCTTGCTTATCCAGCAAGGGAGTGGATGTGTGAGAAAGCAAAGACTCTTCTGTTTCTTTCAGATGTCTAAATCTACAGGCAACTTTCTTACCCTAACTCAAGCTGTTGACAAGTTTTCAGCAGACGGTAAGTATGTTCTGACCTGCATCTGGTTTTCAATTATGCCAGACTGACTAAAATTAGTGTTCTGCTCTCAGAGGAGCTGTGGGTTTATTGGAGTATTGAATTGCAATAAATCTACCGCTTGCCGCCTGTTCTTGTTCAAAAGGCTGAACTCTGTTTAGAAAACAGGGGTGCACGTTAGCTCAATTCCCGTTTTGACCAGGAACTGCTCCTGGGGTTGAGCCCTCCCCGAGGGTGCCCGTTTCATTCTCCCACGTTCGCAGAAGGGAGCGGAGCCTCGCACTGTGCCGTAGGTGCAGGCGCTGCGCGTGCGCGCCTGCCCCCGTTCCTTCACGCCTGCTCTTGGCTGTCGGACCCTGGTTGTGCTCTCTCCTGGCTCTTGGTGTCAGGCTGGTTTCCTTCCCGGGGAGGGCAGTGTACCTCTCCTGGGTAAAGAGTGTGCTTTGAGACGTCTCTCTCCAGCTGGCCGGGCACTTTGTAAATTCACTTTGCATTTTATTAACTCACAATGAGAAGTTAGTTGTAACTCATTTTGAGCCCCTGCCTCCTGCATCTCTGTCTGCCAGCTAACGGTGTGCCAGCCCTGTTAGCTGATCCAGCTTCTTTCAGGCATGCGTTTAGCCTTGGCTGATGCTGGAGACACCGTTGAAGATGCCAACTTTGTGGAAGCCATGGCAGATGCTGGTATTCTTCGTCTCTACACATGGGTGGAGTGGGTGAAGGAGATGATTGCCAACAGAGACAGTCTGAGAGGTGGTCCCGCCAGCACCTTCAACGACAGAGTCTTTGCCAGGTACCGTACAAAGGCTAATAATACGGTTTGGTCCATTTTCTTTTTCTTGCAAAGAGCATCTCAGTAGTTATTTTTTTCTACAAATCAATGAATTCCATAAAACATTACAGAACAGGTTATGGGGTTGTGCTGCACTGGTGATGTTGATAGTGCTGTTTTCCACGGTGTTGCCATTATGTGGGGTAGACTATGCAATATTGATGTTTTCACTTTGCCTCCCTCCCCTCCCCAGTGAAATGAATGCAGGCATAATGAAGACAGACCAAAATTACGAGAAGATGATGTTTAAGGAAGCTCTGAAAACTGGCTTCTTTGAATTTCAGGTAAGAGGTCTGTTTTTAGGTGAGAAATACCAAGAAACTAACACTTGGTATTTGTTACTTTGTGGATTTCTTTTGATCCTGATGTCTCTGATCCTTAATTATACAGCTGAATTGGAATCAGGCTTGTGCCAACAAACAAGAGTACTTTAATGGAGTACATCAGAAATTATAAAGGTCTGTTTGTGTCATTTTACAAAGGTCCAGAGGAAGACAACTGTGATGCTACAAATAGTCCTGATATCTAATATGAGCAAAAAGCTGCTTAAAAAAAGACACTATTAAAAAGAGTGTTTCCTTTCTTTAGCTCCTTTGTAATAAGGAATTCTTCATAAGAAATCCAGTTAATACATCAACAGAATTGTTTGGGAGCAGAGTGCTTTTTGATACGCTCCATAAGCCACGTCTCCAGAGTGTCTGCTGAACCATGCCACTTCACTTACTGAATTACAGAGACTCCTTTATGTGGCTCCTTTATGATATTCAGGGATATGATTAAGTAGGCTGAATTATATGTATAATGATAGATCATATTCATTGCCTTTTTCTTAGTACTTAATAATATCTTTATGCAAGCTCTTTGGGATGATAGTGCCTGATACACAGTTGTGGATACTTTTGTCTTTTGTATCTGTGCCAATAAACACTTTTTAAAAAGTACCATATTAATGCAAAAATCAAATGGCCGCCTGACAGGGTCACTCTCAGGTGCTTTGAGAAAATACAGTTCTTGTAAGAATCCGTGACCGAGTTCTAAGCCGCTGATGCTCTGAAGGCACAGAACTGTGTGTGTGTGTTCTGAGTGTCTCTCCGTGGCAGTTGGAGGAATTGTTAATGATGGTTGTGTTGGCTCTGTTTCAGGCAGCAAAAGATAAATACCGTGAGCTGGCGATCGAAGGAATGCACCGAGAGCTGGTGTTTCAGTTCATTGAAGTTCAGACTCTGCTGCTGGCTCCTATCTGCCCCCACTTGTGTGAGCACATTTGGTCACTGCTGGGAAAGGTACTCACTCGTGCTGCAGTTTTGTCATTTGATGTGGATCTTTAGTAAGGCTCATGTCAGGCTTCTGGATATCTTTCGTATGCAAGTAGAAGAAATGTGTCCTATAATATGGAGAGCTGTAATAGCTTCTTGTCCATAGGACAGTGAACACAGAGTAAACTTTTTGCTGTGATGGAACACGCAGCTTTAATGCAAGGCACTTGGGTTGGCTACTTACAAACGGGTGATCTAAAATTGACCCAAATAATGCAATATTCCTACAGCTATGCATGAAATTTAGGGGTTTAAGTGCCTTATTTAGGGGTTTAAGTGCCTTGTGCTTGTAGTTCAAATTATGCAGCTATCTGGCAGGTGTAATTGTATGTCTGGTCCTTCACACGCTTGCAAATAAGTGCTTGTTGGCTGTATACTCACCGCTTTACAGCCCCGTTAGAGGTGGATGCTCACTGAGATTCGGCCTGTCTGAGCTCCAGTTTCCAGTCAAGCCACGGTGGGTTGAAACCCCACCAGACAGGAAGGTGTTTTCATTGCAGCACATGTCATTTCTTCCTTTCCTCCAAGCCGGGTTCCATCATGAGAGCCTCGTGGCCGGCAGCAGGCCCTGTGGATGAGGTGTTAATCCGCTCCTCTCAGTACCTCATGGAGGCGGCCCACGACCTCCGACTCCGTCTCAAGAACTACCTGGCCCCTGTGAAAGGAAAGGTGAAGTCTGCTATGTCGTCCTTCTAAGTGTGTGTACTTGATAATTCTGTATTGCCTCAGGACTCCTTCCTAATTTTTTTTCTTTATTTCCTCAGAAAAGTACTAAAGAACCTTCCCAGAAGCCCTCTCACTGTACCATCTACGTGGCAAAGAGCTACCCGCCTTGGCAGCACACCACCTTATCGGTTCTGCGCAAGCACTACCAGGTCGGCACCCTTTCCTGTGGCTTTGGGCTGCTTACAGCCTTCTTTATGGGCTTTTTTTCCTCTATCTATAAAAATCTTATAAGCTGTAATTTGTTAACCAAATTATTAAATATAAAGCAAGATAGTTTATATTTTCTCTGTGCTTTTACAACTGTCCCATCAATTTTGGTAATTAATGAAAATGTCCCAAGGAATGTCCTTGATATAACAGTATGACTTTACTGGTTTTGACAATCTGAGTACAAAGTGGCCCATGTTCTGGGTTTTTTTTGGAGTTGGGTGGTGTTTTTTTTTTTTTTTTTACGTGGTTAGCTTATATTATTATTCTCAGCACTGCAGGGGGGTCTCACATTGTGGAGCAGAGGGGGAGAATCCCCCCCTCGCCCTGCTGCCCACCCTGCTCTGGGTGCAGCCCAGCACACCGTTGGCTTTCTGGGCTGCCAGCGCACGGTGCTGGCTCACAGGCACTTTTCCACCCCCAACCCCCCCAAGTCCTTCTCCTGGGGGGCTGCTCTCCATCCCCTCCTCGCCCAGCCTGGGTTTGTGCTGGGGATGGCATTGACATTCTGGTAGGAAATTGAAGTATATTAATATGTAGCTGCCAGAAAGAATAAAGAAAATGCAGAATAATACTGAGTTGCCTGAATGGTAGTAGTTATCTGGGTTTTTTTGTCAAAGTTTTAAAATCATACTTAAAAAATGTTTCAAAGGGATGATGAAAATTATATGTGGAATCAATGGTGATGACAAGCCTTGCTGGTATTTATGGGAAAGCACAAAGGGTATATGATATTAAAGGGTGAGGTTTTTTAACGATACCTATACTTTTTAATGGATGTTCATCAATGTTTAGGTCAGTGGAGGTCAACTGCCAGATAATAAAGTAATTGCCAGTGAGCTTAACACCTTGCCAGAGCTGAAGAAGTATATGAAGAAAGTTATGCCCTTTGTTGCCATGATTAAGGTAAGGGTCAGAGGGACAGTTCTTGTGTAGAAAAAGCTTTTGTGAGCGAATGTGTTGGGCAAAGGCGATGACAATCTGTAACTTGGTGTGTGGGTATTGTTGTTTCCTTTATTTCATTCCTGGATCTCCTGCTAACATTTGACTTCAGTCTCCGTTCTGCCCCTTGCTTCTTTGGCATCTTTGTGATTTTATAAACTTCTTTGATGTTTGTGGAAGAAAGGTGAAATAAAAATCTCATGATTTAGCCCAGGTGAGCTAACGGTCTAGTTGAGGCTTGTGTATTTTGCAGCTTACATAATCTGTGCTTCAAATACACGTGGATTCCTCTGCAATTGAAACGCATTGCATTTGGCCTCCAGTTTTTCATGGTGAAATGAGAATTAAGGTGCTCTGGAGACATAAGTGCTTAATGTTTGAAAGTTGAGAACAAGGCTAGAGATAATCGATTGCTCTGTGCTTAAGGGAGGGAGAAAGGGACTGTTCTGAGTTCTGAATGGAACTATGAACATTGTGTATCATTCTTATGCTTTTATCACTAGTATTCTGTTACTTCATTATTATTTTCTCAGTGTCATACAAGCCCATGAAAATCTTGGCTTCCGTTATTTGTTTTTTTTAAGAAGCCTTTTTGTGCTTGCTGTTGCAAATAAAAATTCAATATAACAGGTAGGAAGATCCAAGAAGCAAAGAATAAGCAAAATTTCAGTTAAAAAAGGGGAGCAGAGTAGGGTTTAAAAACCTTTTTGACTTCTGCTCATGGTCTGTGGAAGTTGTGAGAGGGATTAGCAATGGAAAAAATCATGATGAGTGTAAAATCAGTATTTTTTTTTCTCCTTGAGCTGTAGCTTCATTTTTAAACTGTATGTAATGAAGTCTTCTATTTGTAAGCTTTGTCTTGTTTTATAGATGGAGGTGCTCTTTTGCCCCCTCTCCAGGGTGGGTGTTCTGATTGTTCCTTTTCATGGTAGCTCAGAAGCCTTCAGAGGAACAGAGCAGCTATGAAGCGTCCTGTATAAGTTTGTAAAGAGATGTAGTGGCGTGTTAGATCAGCTGATACAGTTGGGGAGGCTCAGACGAGCTGTCACTCCGACAGGTGTGTTAGGGCAGGGCCACTCCTGGGTTTCGCTGTCCCTGCTCCGGCAGTGGTCGGCGATCCTGGTGCGGGCAGGGCAGGGGTGGGCGAGCCGAGGCTGACCCACTGATCCGCCCTTTGCTTTTAAAGAGCACTAGGCAATGCTGCATGAAGGTGTAGAAACATCTGAGCTCAGGCTTCCTAGGTCGGTGTGTTTTCCTCAAACCAATTATTCAGCAGTTCCAGTGTACAAGGAGCATTTCTGCTTGTGCTTCCTATTTGTCAAAGGAGGACTTAAATGTAGAAGAAACTTTGTGATTTACAAAGGGAAGCAATTTGGTGTTAATGTAGGGAATCTTTCACATTAAACTGACAAGGAAACCAGGAAACCACAGTCATGCTGAGTCTGACAAAGCAGAGCTTCAAAGGAGACAGCTGGCTCAGCATATGAAAGCAAGAAAGGGACAGATTAAATTCCAAAGAGGAAGTTCTGTTTTAGTAAAAAAAAAAAAATTTCACGTGTTTTTTATATTGCCTTTAATACTTGTCTCTTGTGACTGTTGCTGTTGGCTTTCTGGACTAATTAAGTTACTTTTATGTTAACATATAAAGTAGTTATTTCCCTGCAGAGAACTTGTTTTACGACTGCTGTGAACATGTCCAGTTGTTGTATACTTGTCCTTTATTTTAAACTAGGTCACAAGACTGAATTTCCTGCTGTGAAATACCACTGAAATGCTGACTTATTTTGTGAATTCTCAACCTGCACATTAAGTAGGGATTATAAATAACTGTGAATGTCAAACACCTTTTCAATTTTATATTAAAAATGTGTTCTAATTGCTCTTACTCCTCCCATCAGTGTCACTAACTCCCTGCAGAAGAAACCCTGTTACAAGAAAATTATTGCTCCTGTGTTAGCATGTTGTGCCAGCAGAGAGCTCTCACATTTAAAAGCCTATTCTTTTCATGACTAAGGTAGATAGTTCGTCATTTGGGAGCGTCATTTTACTTCCAGCATTTAGAAGGTTTTAATCTTTTTTTTTTTTTTTTCTCTGTCAGGAAAATTTGGAGAAGAATGGTTCACGTGTTCTTGATCTGGAGCTGGAATTTGATGAACGTGCAGTGCTCATGGAGAACATAGTCTATTTGACAAATTCCCTGGAGGTTGGTATATTTGTTACCTGTTTTTTATTGGGATAGCTGGAGGACTGGCCTTTCCTAAGGCTCTAAGCATGTTTACATTAACTTCTGGGGGTACATTGCTCAATTAATAGTTTTTTTTATCAACTCTGTATTTTGATCTTGCTGTTTAAATTTGTCAAATATAGGTGTATAAATCTGTTAAATGCAGGCATGAGACACAGTGGTAGGTATACAAACATGGTCACACAAAACAGAGGTAGTTTCTACTGCAGTACTGGTTGTGTCTGTGATAGGAAAGGCCAGTGACACTTTTGAAGAGACATTTTTCTCTGAGTCAACCAGTATGTTACAGTTTTTCAGGTGACGAAATGGGAAGGAGACGTTTCAAGGCTTTACCAGCAAGAATGATCCGAGTCCTTAGCCTTGTGTGCTCGGACTCTTACCAAGGCATGGCAGCCCACCTCAAGGGGCAGGTTCTGGGCAGGGCTTTTAAGACTGTGTGACAGAAGGGATGCCAGTCGAGTAGCGGTTACGCTGCTTCCTGTGATAACCAGAGTTTGGTTCAGTAGGCAAGATGTTAATGAGGGGGCAGCTCAGGTTGTGTTTAAAAAAAAAAAACAGACTAAAAAGACTCAAAACAATCCCTCCCCCAACTATTTAAAGAACTAGGAAAAAATAGTAATATATATATATATTGCAGAATTTCATTTTGTAACCTGTAGAGTACGAAACAAATGTGGTCTTATCGGCCTTGTCCCTTATCAGAGCAAAGTCAAGAGCGAGTGACAACTTTTATTTTAAAATATCTGTAGGTCTGCAAAACCCACGGAACTGCGGGAGGGGGCGGTGGGTCTGTTAAGAGCGGCTCCTTCGTGCGGGAGAATCTAGAGGCACTGAGCCTGGGCTGTCAGATCTCCTGCAGCTGGGCAGGAGCTGGCGGGTTCCCTACCAGGGCAGAACGGCCCGTGTTTGTGCCGGGTTGGTGCTGGGCAGCCCCAGCCCTGCTGCAGGGACCTGGGGGTTGCTGTGGGCTCCTCGGGGGTCCGTGGGAGCGGAAGGTGCGCGTGCTGCCCCAGCCACCTGCCTGGGGCCTGCGGGGAGCAGCCGCTGGTACAGGGCGGGAAGTCATCCCTGTCCCCTTGGCTTCGCGGAGCCCCACTTCGGCCGGTTCAGTGTTGTGCCCCCTCTCACCCTCCGCTCTCCACACCCCCACTTTAAAAAGGCGTTGAGGGCTCGTTGAGCAGGGGACCAGCAAGGTGGCTGGGGGGAGCCTGGAGTGTGTGACCTGACAGAAAAAACTCCCGTTTATTCGTTTATTCCTTCCTCCCCCTTTTTTCTTTTTTTACAGCTGGATCACATTGAAGTGAAGTTTGCTTCTGAAGCAGAAGATAAAATAAAAGAAGACTGCTGTCCTGGAAAACCATTTTCCACATTCAGAACTGAGGTAAAATCAGAAATTCAGATGTTGGAAGTCTGAAGAAATAATTAAAAAAAAAAAAGCAGTCAAAAGCAAATATGCCACTTAAAAACTTTAATCAGACATGAATGTTGGATTTATTCTGCCTTTGACCCAACACCCCTTCAAAACAATAAACATTTCCTGAAGGAATTATGATTCTTTTTTATTCTTCCTCTGTACAGAGCCCTAGATGTGACTGTGGTTGTACCTTAGCTTTAAGGCTCTTCCAGTCAGCACAGTTCAGTGATTTGAACTGAGGACTGTTAAAAACAAGTGACCCGAGCATCTGCATGCTCTTATATTGGTTTCTTTCGGCCTTGTGCCTCAGCTCCTGCTGATTAGATAAGGTAGATCGTGTCCTGGTTAAAGCACAGCCCAAAGGCAGAGAATTCACAGGCTTAGGCAAGCGTGGCTGAATCTCACTTCGCCACTGTTATCTAGGAGTTGTGGCGTTGCTTATTATACTTGTTTTAAATATTAAAAATCTCCATGTGAAACTTTGTATTACTTGTTTGCTGAATTCTGAAGTGTATTTTAATACTTTCTGTGTTTATCCATTAGTTTGTAATGGGCTAATAAATTCCATTCAGTTGCATAAAAATAAAACCTTTCAAATATATTCTTACAGCTGTGTCACAGAGTCTTGGAAGAATTAATGAGTAATGTGTAAGACTAGTGAAACTCTGCAAGAGTGGTATCATGTATGAGTATTTCTAGCTCTTAACACTTCTCAACAGTAAAAATTTCATTGATTCCCTGAAATATCTCTGAAAAATTTCTGCATACTCTGTCCTGTATTTTAAAGAGTTGGGGGAGTGCCACTGGCAGTCTGTTTCTAAGTGAAGTTTATCCATCTGGAATATCTGTTGATAGAAGGTGTTTATTTGTTTCAGTTTCACGTTTCCTCTGAGGCTTGGATCACAAATGCAGATTCTCCTTTAACGTTTGTATTACCTTCCTTGCAGCCCAGCGTGTCTGTATTTTTGGTGAACCCTCAACCGTCAAATGGCCACTTCTCTACAAAAATTGAAATCAGGCAAGGAGACAACAGAGAGACGGTGATCAGGCGCTTAATGAAGATGGACAGGGGAATCAAAGGTAAAACACTGGCACAGACGTACACCTGCCGCTAGGAGAGGAGCGGGAACGGAAAGTGCTGAAGTTTGTGCTGCTGTAATAGATGCTTAGAAAGGAGCAAGAAGCTTTGTGTTTGAGTGACCAAGGAAGGAGCTAACATGGAAACAAACAGGTTTTTCTGTGCGTTTCCTCATGAGCCTTTTGTTCTGGCACCAGTACACTGAAGCCTAGTTTCAGCCGGGCATGAATATGGATGACTTTGCCCCTGTGCTCTGAGTTCCCAAGGAAAGGTTAGTCCTGTAACTGGGTATAGGCAGCTCCTGCCACTTTGATTTTGGAACCTAGGGCTGAAAACAAATTTACTAGATTTATTTTTCTATTTAGCTAAAATGAATTAATTTAACAGCTGCTGTGTTGGCTCCTCATCATTTCTGTCCCAGTTCATAGTGGAAAACTGTCCACTTAAAACTGAAATTACTGAAGAATCGCTCAATAGCCTATCAGTTACCATTGTCCATGCCAAACTTGAACTAGCAACCTCTGTGGGAAATAGTTTAATACTCCTTTTGAATGCCTGAGCTATTTCTTCCCAGTCTACTCCTGTATTCTTTATGCACTAATACTTGATTTCACCTGTTAAACATTGAACTCTGGGGTTGTAAGAGACACAGTCAGTACTGGAAGAATTTCTCTGGGAGCGCTCAGTGCGTGGGCGCTGCTGGGTTCTGGTGGGAATGTGTTGAGACGAGGGCACTTGGTCTCTGCTCACCCTGAGCTTGTGCTGAAGCTGCTGTGACGCCGCCTGGTCCGTGCCCTGGCGCTGGGCAGGGCCGGGCTGGGGGCAGGGGGTGCCGCGGTGGCACGTTTGCTTAGAGCGTGTCGATGCCCTGAAGGGGCACCTGGTGTACTGTGGTTCAGGAACCTGAACTCTATCATAGGAAAAACATCCAACTCTATGGAAGTGCCTTTTTTTTTTGCAACAATCCTGGTTGCTGCCAGTAATTACTTTGCCTCCTCTTGCTTCTTTGCTTTCTGAATAGTTTTCTGTCTGGTAACTTTATGCAGGGCTTTTCTGCTGGCTCGTAAGTTCTTGAGATGATGTGTGCTGACAGGGCAGAAGTGGAGAGGTGCTGTTTTCATCTTTGCCACTGTCATTGTGTGGCACAGAGAAAATCTGGGCCCTTTTCCTGGTTTTTGCCTTGTTGCAGTGGAATAAAAGCTGCCTCTTAAGAGTGCTGCTATGGTCGGTTTAAATGGTGGTGGTGTCTTGACAATCTAAAGGAGGCCTCTGTAAGTAGCAGTATTTCAGGGTGGGCGCCTCTCCTTGATGTTTCTTGGAAATAAGCAGTGTTTTTTCTAGCCTACTTGTTGATAATTTTATTCCTCACTTACCTACCTGCTTGGAAGGCTATCTTAGGAAAACACAGAATAGCACGATAAAACTTCATGTCAGACATTGTTGAAAGAAGCATTGCGTTTCTGGCCAGTGTAGTGAATAAAAATAGCTTTCTTAAAGGAACAGCAGCTGTGTTTTTGTTGAAGGATGCAGGAATTAAGAATCAAACAAATCTGAGGCACTGTGAGCTGAGTATAAAAGGAAAACTGAACCTCATCCAAAAGCTTGTGACAGCAGAGTAATTTTTTTCTTTCTGTGTCTTTCAACAGCTTGTTTATGTTAATGTTTACCTGTAGAACAAAGACAACTACACACTGGTGGAGGGGCAGGCAGGGACTGTGATCCGTAGGTAGCAAAGTGCAGGTAGGGGAGTGCACTGTGCCTGTCAGCCTTCTGCCGGGGGCATTCTGAAACCACCGAAAACTGGCCAGATTGAACACTTTCTCCCTCTCTACCTTCTCCAGGAGGTGTCACTGTTTTGTCGGAGTGTGAGGGCTGGGAGGAAAGTTGGCTGAAAGATCCCAGGCTTCCTAGAGGCTTTTCTCGGCCTGCTTAGCAGTCTTTATTAGTGTGCATTTTAATAGGGAGTTGTATTTAGAACAACTCTCACCTTCCCCTTTCTCCCAGTCTCTATAAATTCATGCCTCAGAAAATGATACCGTAACTGTTCTGTCGCAGCTGTCCCAAAGCCAGATAAGGCAAATTTCGTGCTTGGAGTGTGATATCGGGATTGGTATTTGCGTAGTTTATCCCCGTTTCTTGCTGTGTAAGCACTGAATGACATCTTGGCAGCGGGTGTAAATCTTAACAGGGCTGTTATTCCCGAGAGAATGTATTTCCTTGGAGCAGATACAGACGTACTGAGGATTAAGCGTTGCTTGGATTCAGCAGATCCTCCAGCTTGTGGGTAGCTCCGAGCCTAACTAGCCTGTCCCCTCGCTGCAGATCTCTCTAAAGTGAAGCTGATGCGGTTTGACGACCCCGTGCTCGGGCCACGCCGTGTTCCGGTCCTGGGCAAAGAGGAGGCAGAGAAGACGCCAATTCTGGAGCAAGCCGTCTTCCACATCGACCTGGGCGAGAGGCACGTGCGCGTCACCGAGAATGGCCTGACCAAGGACATTGGTGACACAATTGTTTATCTAGTCCATTAATGGGCGCGTACCTGGCTTGATCCCTCGCAGTGCAGAAGTTCAGAGAGACACCTCAAAAGCATCTATAATGAACAAAGATGAGAATTTGTTCTATTAAAAAAAAAAAAAGCCCACTCAAACCAACCTAATTTTGCATGCGAGTTCACCCCTACTCTTTTAAACGTGGATATAATAAAATTATTTTCCTCTGGCCCTTTGCCTTTTCTTGAAAAGAAACAGTTAACCTGAATATTAACACGGCGAATCTTCCTTTTCAGCTGTGGCCAGTGTTTCAGGAGCAAACCAGCGTACTGCACTCAGAATTCCACTCCCTCCTAAACAGGCTGGAATCTGGGTAGGGAAGTGGGTTGGAAATCTCCTGTAATAGAGGGGAAGAAGTGGCTCGCACATTGCTGTATTTTACTTCTCAGTGACCCAGGTGACTGAACACCGTTAGGGCACCTTTGCCCAGGCTAGCAGGTCAGAAGTCATTCCGCTGAAGAACTCTTAATGGTTAAATATGGGAGTTTCCACGCTTCTTGGCTCTTAAAATGGGAGTGTCTGTAGTGAGCACTGCTAAAGACTGACTTTTCCTCTCTTATTATTTCATAAAACTATTCATAAATCTATTTTAAGTAGAAAGGTTAAGTGTTCTTTTAATAGCTTTTACATTGTGATGTTTTTTTGGTAATTTCAGGGCTATTGCAGGCTGCTTTTTCCCTGCTTTGAGTTGTGAGTCATCACATAAAGCTTCAGGGCTTCTGTCTGCAAACCGGGGAAGGTGGCTGGTGAGACACAGCGTGCTTTGTTCTGCACCGTTGCTCTTCGGCAGTTCCACAGCTCCCGATGCTCCGTAGGGTTTAACATTTGAACTTCCCCTAGAGCAGGTTACGGTGCGGGCGGGGAGGGCGGTGCGAGCCCCGGGCAGAGTGTGCTGCTTTCTGCCCTGCCCTTCGTTACCCCTCCCAACAGGCAGGTGGGTTTGGGGTTATACAGACACAGTACGAGTTTCCCTTTGCTGTTGTGTCTCCCCAGTCCTGCTAAGCAAATACTCCTGAGTTTCTCTGGAAAGGTTTGCTTCCCAGGAGAGAAAAAAGGTGATTGCACAGTCTAAGGCAGTCCCTGGGTGCTGGGGATTGGCTGGAGGAAGGGTGGAGGCTAAATACTCCTGCTGCACTGGGCTCTTGGGGAGAAGCTTTCCCAGCCCCAACCCCGATGGGCCTTTTAAGTGGCTGGAATAGCAGCGGGCAGGAGTGTCCGTGGTGGGCAGGGGTGCTGGCTTGCTGCTCCGGGGGGGTTCAGCCCTCGGTGTGCTGGGCTGGTAGTGCCCTCGGGGACAGCCCGCGGGGACCTGGAGCTGCAGCGTGCTGGTCACACCCCTTCACCGCTCTGCAGCCAGGACTTGGTTCTTTGCTAAAAGTTTGTAGTCTGGGTGAATTCCCTTCCAAACCAGAAAAGTCTCCTCCAGCACACACACCCGGTGCCACCTCACATGTGGCTGTGGCCGTTAGGTGTTTGGAGTTTGTTTTCAGAGCGTGATGGCGAGGTGCCCGTGCTCTGGCACGTGCCTTTGAGGGCTCCATTTTTCTGTTCAGTATGTGGCTGTTTCACACCCAGACACCATCTCTGCATTTCTTGCTCTAACAGTTTCTTTCTGGCACCAAGGGCCAAAAGTGAGAGCGGTCCCCTGGTTCCTGCAATGCGGGGACCCTTCCCCAGAATCTCCCCACAGCAGCAGGAAAACGAGATATTTCAGTGTGGCAACTGGGGAGCGTCCTGAGCACCTGTCACTGCAGGAACAGGGATGTGGCCTGGCCTCTGCACCCACTGGAGGAGGAATTGCAGCTGCATTTAAACACCCTCTGTGCTGGGAAGCTCTGATAGCCGACTCTGCTGTGGGTGAGTGCACACACCCTGGGACAGCGGGACCCAGTGCCTCGGGTCAGCGTGGGGAGGGGTTTCAAAAAAGTCTGACAGAGATTCCAAGTGATAAGGGGTCGCTGTGCTCACAGAAACGGTCTGGAATCTCACTCTTGTTTGGCTGGCTCTCTTTCAGCAAATTTGGCTCAAGGGCTGTGAGCAGAAGCCTCAGAGACGACAAGGAGAAGGATGTGTTTCCAGCTGGGCTGCAGCGGCTGCACGATTTGCTCTGTTGTCTCCAGACGAGAAGGCTGACGCTGGAGACGCGATAGCAGAGGCAGATGGAACCCTCGTGCTGCCTCTCGGAGCTTGTCAGTGGATGCTCTTCCCACGTAAGTGTGTTTGGATCACCAGTGCTCCACAAAGAGCAGCTGAGGATCAGCTGAAGCGAGGTGATCAGAAAGGTTTCCTGAATTTCCTTGTACAAAAGCACCTTTATTAGTTCCAAGCAACAGGGATTATGGCAATAAAAATCTAATATATTGACAAAGCAGCAGCCAGGTAATCTGAGCAGATGAAAATCGGTTCAGAGTTTCAGAACAATAAATACTGCTTCCTTACTCTTCCATAATCTATTTCCCTTCAGCAAGTCTCCAGAAAGCAAAGACTTTCCCACAGATGTTTGGGAGAGCTGGTTCATAAAGTGGGGGGTGTGTGCTCTTGGTTGGTTAGCTGGGGTTTTTTTGTGGGGTTTTTGTTTGTTTTTTTCTGCCATGAGGGGCAGGTTAAACCGTAGTGGTATTTCTTACAGTCTCAGTGTTCAAGTGAACCAGCCAAACTGCTTGTTAATGAGCAAGATAGAGCTAAAAAGCTGTTGGTTGGGTTTTTTTTCCGATGGTGGTTTGTTGCCTTCCAGGAGATGTCACTGCTATGCTGGTTCTTGTGCATTTTTTTCCCAATAAAAGCTAGTAACAGGATAAAGAAGCTTTCTTAGTATTAGATTTCCCACAATATTAACAAAATTCTGGCCTTACTTAGTAGTCTTCATGTTACAATTTTGCTTAGAGAAATCTGGAAATGGAACCTTTCTTCTTCCTTTTAACAGCCAGTGGTTGAAATAGATAAATTCACAGCCATGAAGAACAGAGTTATTGTTTTTATTTCCAGGCTCTTCCAGTTTCCTGCTGTAGCACCACAGGGTATTTCCTTGGCTCTCTGTGCCCTTCAGTTTTCCTCTCTTCAGGAGAACGCATAGATACTTTTCTCTGAAATGTTGAGGCATAAATAACGTTTCTTACAGAAGGAAGTTAAAATAATTTGGAAAATTTCAGAGGAACAGCAGGTGCCACCAGCTGCATCTCCTGATGCCGTGCCAAGCTGGATGGAGCCTGGCACTGCGCAGCCATGGCAGCGGTGGAAGGACCAGCTGAAGGCAGAAAGCAGACTGACTTCTCTCTGCAGATGGTTGCCAGAGAGAAAGGAGCAACCCTGGGCGATGCTGTGTGCCCGTCTCGGCGCGAGCGAGGGCGGCGGCAGCTTTAGATCCCCTTGTCCCGCCGTGTGTCTGGCCAGGAGTCGTGCACGTCGGGAAGGAGGCAGTGACCGGGGCACCAGGAAACCTCTCCCTCCTCTGTGCCTGTTCTGCAGGTACTTGATAAATTTGTCTTTTTTAAAACAAAACACAAAACCCCTGGTGAGTTAAATCTCCCCTGGCACTAGTGAAGCCTGGGCCTGCTCGTCACCCCCGGCAGGGTTTGGGGTGCTTTAGCAAGAAAAGCTACACAGAGGCACGCGCTCCTGGCTGCCCTGCAGACGTGCTAAAGCTGCGCTTAACTTCCGTGAACTGGATTTGGCTCTGTCCCTCAAACCTGATTTAAGTAACTGCCTTGAGAGCCTCCTGCTGCCCGGGGGGTGGGGGAGAGGGGGCGAGGGGCGGTCCTGGCCGTTGGGATGTGTGTGCCATCAGGGTGCGGTGTGATGTCCTCACCCGTGCCGTGCCCTGGGGCTGCTCCCCATTGCTCTGCCCCGGGGATG
This sequence comes from Athene noctua, assembly GCF_965140245.1. Classification (NCBI taxonomy): domain Eukaryota; kingdom Metazoa; phylum Chordata; class Aves; order Strigiformes; family Strigidae; genus Athene; species Athene noctua. The sequence goes on along the minus strand of NC_134048.1, from coordinate 24,031,154 downwards.
AATGTTTTCGAGGTCCTGTCATTGTTTATTCTTTCCTGGGTCACCCTGAGGATGGGGCTTTTCTTTCTGGTTTCAAGTAAGGAGTAAAGTTAGAAGCCCCATCCTTGGTTAACAAAAATAATCTGGTATATAAAAAAACCTAATTCTATAGAAACCATATAGCTGATGAGAAATGAATGCTCACTGTTGCATATTACACTGTAAAACCTCTGCAGTGAGACTTGTGTAGGGCTCCTCTTACTCAAGAATTCAGTTCAGAGCAGTTTATTAATCCCTCCAGGCATTGCAGACAGAAGAGAGAATTATTGACTCTGTGGCACCAGCAAAGTATCCAGAATCTATATTTTGTTTAACGCAGAAACAGTTATTCTTCAACTGTGTCTTATTGCATCAGAAGGATTGTGTGACCTTTGGTGAATTATTTTCCGCTGAAGTGGGGAGCAGCACAAATCATCGGGCGGGAGCGGGAGATGCGCAGTGGCCACTGAGCCGGGGGAGCTGCCCGAGCGCCGCTGCGGGGGCTGGTTTCCAACAGCCTGTTCTGATGTTTGTACCATGCTCCAGGGGTCACTTGGTATCGATCGGTTCGTGACCTCTGTGTGGCAGCGGTGAACCTTGAGCTGTGGCTGGGCTGCTGGCTCCGTCTGGTGAATGGGAAGGCACTGGAGGGGTCCCTGTCCCCCCGTCCCTGTGTGGCCCCTGCTGTCCCTGTCCTGTCACAGGCAGTGCCTGGGGCTGGGGCTTGGGGGGGCCCAGTGGGAAGGTGACACCAGCAGCACCTGACCAAGACCTTCCACCCTGGGAAAATCAGTATTGGCCCTTGGAGCCCCTTCCAGTGAGGCTGTGGCTGGTGCGTTCTGTTACTGGGAGGACTGGAGAGCCAGAGATCTAATCTCAGCACGGCCTTTAGCACCCGGGAGGCAGTTGCTGGAGACACGGCCACGAGATGCTGAAGTCCTTGTGGGTATCGTGATCTGCTCTGGAAGCACTCATGCCTTGTGTGTGGTGAAAAGCTGCTCTCTTCCTCTGGTGTGAGGCTGTTGGGATCTGAGAACTTCAGCTGGGATCTTCCTGTCAGCCTTGAGGCTTTTGGGACATGCAGCCCTGCAGATTTGTGCCCAGATGTGCTTGTCCCGCTGTTGGGGCTGGGCCAGGCTGCTCAGCCCCCCTCGGCTGTGGGTGCTGGAGGTGCCCGGGGTGCAGCCCAGCGGGACCAAGCATGGGCCAGTCTCTGCGGGGAGCTCAGTCAGGGCCCCCCTCACCAGCAGGAACCCCCTTCCCCAGGGGCGCCCCCAGCCAGGACCAGCGTCCCAGCGCTGATGAGCCATCTCGTTAAAATGGTGTGAACTGGGAAAGGTCACCTGGGGGCTCAGTCTTGGAGAAGGTGGATCAGACCCACTGCCCCCCCACCCTGTGCTGTTTGTGCCGGCATGTGCAGGATCCTGCAACCAAATTCCGTTTTGATCTGGAAGTCTGTTCTGTTGCCCTGATGCATTTTTAAAGCAGGACTAATGCGTTAAATCTAAAGAATTGCCCTGTCTCCTGTGCAGAGGCAAAAGCAGTGTTTGTTTTATAATGGAATGGCAACTCCAGGCAACTCCTCATGTTTTTAAAGCACTTTGTAAGAGCAGGACTGCGTGTCTGCCGCTGCTGTCGAATTGCCCAGCCCGGAGCAGATGTGGTACAGGATATATCGCCCCAGAACCGGGCGGCAGGGAACGAGGGGCCCTTTCAAGCCAAGGGGGGCTGCAGCCAAGGGCTTGTGCACTCTGAGCATCCTCACATCCTGCTTCTAGTGAAACCTGCAGGGATCCAGCACCCCTCAGTGCTGAAGGTGTACTGGCCAGAGGATTCCAGGGCACGGGCTGGAATGAGTTCCCCCAGCCCTGAACACAGGGTCTGGCGCGGGTCTGGATCCGGCCCATCAGTTCACTCTTGCTCTGGAAAGATCATGGTAGGACATGTGGGGTGAGGTGGGGAAGCTGGTCCTTGGTCGTGCTGCTTGTGTCAGCCCTGCTGGCTCCTTCCAGGGGACCCTGGGCACAGACTGGGCAGTGGTCCCAGCGTCTGGCTGCTGGTCAGGTGGCCCAAGAGCCAAGGCCATGGGCTACCACCAGACTGTGGGAGGGCTGCTGCTCTGCCGAGGGTGTCCTAGTTAACAAACCTCCCAGCGAGGGAGCCTGAGTCATGGTTCTTTCTATCCATCCAGTCCCTCTCCCTCACCACCCACCGTGCAAAATGCCTTGTTTTTAAAAATAAAATTCATGAGTATCTTATAGCAGTCTCTCTCTCTGCTGCTTCTCATCCCCTTTGGTATGTTAAACCTGTATATAAAGCCTAGTAACCCTGTTAAGTTAAACCTGGATATAAAACCCAACAACCCCTGCTCCTGCCAGATGATGGTCTCACAGCAGTTTCCTGATCCAGCGGTGGCTTTAAGAGTCTGAATCTAAGTTGCTGCCTTCAGCTGGGATTTGTGATCTGAAAATCTCATGCAGATTTATTTGCTGTTCTTGGGAGAGCAGCGGTGGCCCCTCGTTCCGCAGCGAAGGGGCAGCACCACGGAGCATCGGCGAGGGGCGAGGTGGGGAGCAGGACCGGGGTCCTGTCCCTGCCCGTGGCTGTCCCCGTGTCCAGGGACTCGTGTCTAACCACATAGAATGGACTAAAGTGCTGCTCTCCTGGGGGCCAGAGATCTCAAGAGTGCTTTGAAAAGAAAAAGGTCAAGCAATGCTGAATATTATTGTTATATTTGCTTGCAGATTCCTGCTGGGGGCAAGGAGTGTCAGAACAGAAAGCAGGAGCTTGAGCCCGGGCCGGAGCCTGGCTGGCGAGGCGGCCAGCAGAGCCCTTGTCCCAGCACCAGGTAACCCTGCGCTTCCTCGCCGTGGGCCCCCGGCTGGTGAAACACCTCCCCCCCATAAGTGGAAATAAACATTACTGGTTTTTTCATGCAAAAAGTTTTAATGGTAACACAGTAGGTTCCACGGGGGCACACGGTGGGCACTGAAAGCTTTGCCAAGGCCCGTGTGTCCCCCGGGCGCGCATGCTGCAGCTCCGTCCTGCCGCTGCCTGAGGTGCCACCGTCCAGTCGGCTCCAGTTAGTTAAATTAATCTGCAGGCTACAGGTCTAAACATTAGTGCTATAAACTTAGATGGATAAACTTCTGAAAACTTAAACTGCTTTTAAACCATTGCTTTTCAGTTACAGAAATACAAAATAAATATCTTAAAGGTTAATACAAAACAGAAAACTAATATATTTTTGTTTATTGACTTTTTTCCCTAATAGTATGTTAAATTGAAAATAGCTTTTTAAAAAATGAACTTCACATCATGGAAAAAATATTAAGCATCACTGAATTTGTACAAGTGTCTCTGAACAATAAACTCAATGTATGTATTTTATTTATTCCTCCTACCCACCACCAAATAAGAGAAGATTATATATCCTACCGCTTCTAAGCATATATGTGTAAAAATAGTTATTTCTGTTTTCTCATTTATAGTAACATGGCTGTAACATTTCATTATAGTGTTTCCTGGGCTCAGTGCACAAAGACGACAACAAAATCCTGTTATGCAGGGGATTAAGGTGAACTACCTTTTGTTGATCCCTACTCCCTTTAAAATTTATTTCGGTTGGAACTTTGGTATAAATAGATCTTTCTTCCACTTTTGTTACACGTACAGTCTTCACCAGCCTGACCACTGTCAGGTATCCCGTGTGCCAGCCCACAGCGAGGTTCCTGATCCTTCCCCACTTCCCATCCGAAATGGGTACGAAGTGACCAGCTTTGTGAGCTCCCACTGAACTCACTGGTAAGTCCCCATTGCCTCACCAGTCCCCATTGCCTCACCTGGACGGTTTTGGGTTCTAAACACTGATTTTTATGAATATTTTGAAATGCTACTTTTTAAATGGGGGAGATATTGAGACTCGAGGCAAAAAACCTGAAGAACTTAAAGCCTACAGCTATTATTACACTTAAAACACGTAGCTGCACAAATGAACTGCAATAACTATTGGGCAATGAATAAACCTCCTAAAATAATGATAAATGTACACGTGAACTTACACGTTCCTGGGCTGCTCCAGTGTTTCCAGTTTGGGGCCGATGTTTGCATTCCTCTTCCCCGGAGTGAGGGAGGGAGGCGGGCCGGCCGAGGGAGGGCTGGGGGCCCAGAGCCCTTCAGCAGAGGCTGCCTGTTCGCTCGGGCTTTTCCTCCCAAGCTAATTTCTTGGGTTTTCCGAATCTAGAGGAGATGCTTGGAGTTTTGTTTTGTCGACTTATGAAAAATTAAACAGGCTGAAGTCAGGAAATAAAATGCTTGGAAATAAGTGTTTGTTAAAACACCTGGTGACTAAGAATATAGTGTGGATTGGAAGTCTGAATGCACTACAGCCTTCAAGGTGTTTTTCTAACGTTAGTTTTAGAAAACAGACCTTTACCAAGGGGAGAGCAGGGTTGTTGGGAGAGGGAAAGAAGCAAATGTCTGGTGTCCTGCAGACTGGGGTTTTTCACTAGCTTATCAGGATTGGGATATTTTTTTTCTAAAGCCCCAGGTTCTTGGAATCATGAGGTTGTGTTTAAAAAAACCCCTAAACAACAAAAAGCAAACAAAAAACCAAACCCCTTCCATGTAAGAGGAGGAGCCCTCGTGGCTGTAGGCAAAACTCTGGAGAGCAATGTCAGGGGCTCAGCAACTGGAAGGTGAATAGAAATTGTGGCTGGGCAGGGTTGGCCTCACGGTTACTCCCGGTACCCCCAGTTCTCCTCCTCTCTGGGGGTGTTTGGAGCTGCCCTTGCCCGTGAAGCCACAGCCTGGCCCTGTGCCGCTGCCAGGGACCCGGCCAGGTGTGATGCTAAATGCTTTGTGTGACCACCACATCCTCGCGTGTGACTCGTGTTTTCGGACCAAGGGATCGTTTACCACAGAGCAGGTACTGATCCCAGGGGACTCTGTGGGGTCCCCAGCCCGGCTGTGGTCGCGGGGCTCCTTGCAGAGGAGGTGCCAGTGACGCAGCGGCCAGCTGCCGCCTGCCATGCCCTTGCAGAACGCCCATCGTGCCGACCTTCCCTGGACAAGTGCTGGGAGAGGCCCCCAGCGCTCCAGCGCTGGGAGGCTCCTCTGCGTCCTCCTCCGTGTCCGAGTTGCTTCTGGCTGGGGCAGGGAGGTGTTCTCCCCGTGAGGGATGTGCAGAGAATTAGTTGTTTTCTTACCTCTGCTGCTTTTGCTTGTAATTTATCAGGAAACAGCTGCAGTTCAAGCTCGGGGGGTAGGTTATGTACTGAAGCACTCCAAGGTTTCTGCCAGGCTAGGCAGGCAATTAAAGCTGAGCTGATGGATGATGTGATTCGGGCTCCAATTCATTAACTAATTATGAGAAACAAGCAGATAGAAAACAGGCCCAATTCAGGAACTCGGGAGAGGTTTGTTAATGGTCCCTCTGTCCCCGTGTGCTGCTCGAGGCGCCTTCCAGAGCTCCTTCCCCGTGCTCTGCTGACACGCGATGCTCCGGGTGGTCGGAGCCCGGATCCCCTGCCCGGATCCGAGCCCAGATCCCCTGCACCGTCAGCCAGGGAGGCAGAGAACGAGGTGATTTCATGACAGAAATCCATTGCGCTGCAGTACACCTGCAGTTGTATTTTGTCTTTCCTAGTGTTGTTTTCTTTGCACCCTGCGCCTTGTGTGATGGTTTGTGGTAAAAGAGAAGACTGTGGACTTGGTGGTTCAGCAGGGCCAGGGCTCGGAGTGGCCTTGAGAGTGCAGAGGGGGTGGCCTTCCCCCATGGGCCCTCCTAGCCAACTCGGGAATGACAAAACGGGGTCCCAGTGCTGATGGTGCTGATGTCAAGCCTCTCTTCACTGGGGAAATGGGCTGAAGAGAGTCTGGAGGGTGGGAAGACAGGAGGGAAGTTAAGTGTACATATAAAAAGAACAGAAACCCTTGAAGAGCTCGCCCACCTCCATGTAAAGCTGCCACCCTCCTGCCAGCATGTGATGCCTCCCTTTTCACTACCGCCCAATTAAAAAAAAAAAGTCAGATGACAGCAGCCAGAGAGGGACAGGGGTTTGGAGTGGATCCTCATGGAAGATGCAGTGAACTTCAGGTCAGCACTGCAGAGGTGAATCACAAAATGTGGTGTTTACTCCTGCTCCAAGAACCCAGTGTGGTGATCCTGCTCGCGGGGTGTAAGGGGCTGGAGAGGCGGTTCCAGAGCAGAGGTTTCACTCGGGTGCACTTGGAGAGTTGCTCCCTGGTGGACGCAGTCCATGTCTTCCTCAGCATGGCCAGCTTCTCCACGTGGGGAAGCGCTGCTTGTTGGGCACCGCCTTGCTCAGGGCTCGGGACAAAGCTCCAGGTCAGCTCCAGGTGGTTCTGCTTTAGCCTGGGCTTGTGGAAGTCAAAGGTCTGAGTTCTGGTCCCTCTTCCTTGGGGTGTTCCCTGGTGAAATCACACGGTCCAGATGCTTCCTCCGAGGTGTTGCTGGGGAGGATGGAGGAGGTGAGGAGGACTTGGCAGTTTTGCTCAGTGGGCTGCAGTATGAAACCAGTGGGCAGGTACGTCTGTGGGAACAAGACGCTTATTAGAGCTGTTGCTTTAAAATGTGTCTTGTTTTCAGTTCTCTCTCCCTACACATTTTGAATATATTTAGGGTACTTATCACCATAGCATCAAAGCACTGAAATACCCTGTGCAAGAAACCGAGACATCTGTCCCAAAATAGCTGCCTGCTCTTTTACCAAAACACCAGTGTCACTGCCAGTGCTTCCTTGCCCCGCCGCTGCCCGTGGCTGCGTGTGCACATGAGTTCAGAGCTGCCTGTGGCCCTGTCAGCCCGGTGCTGTCCCTTGTTGTCCTCTTGCAGTGGGTTGAGAGCCAAGTCTGGGAGAGATTTGGGGTGCTTTTTGGTGTGTTTGTCTTAAAACTTCAGTATCGTGTAATGGACTGAACAGTTTTGCAGGCTTCCCTGTGTGCAGGGCTGCTGTGAAACTTTCTTGCTGTTTATCGAGGTGTGAGAGGGTGAGGGTGGCTCTGTCCTGTGAACGGCAACATCTGAACTGATGATGTCAGCGGGGTCTGGCTGTTGGGAGCCTGGATGTCTGGAAGGATGTCACGGCTTGTTAAAGTCTTAAGGTGTGCTCGGCACCTCTGGATTTTCCTGGTGCTCCTGGTGTCCCATGAAGCTCCGTGTGCCTGATAAATGGGGCCGAAGGAGGTGCTGTCTGGGTCTGGGGGCACGAGAAATGGAGCCGCCGTCACTCCTGTCTGGTGCTCTCGGAGCTTTTCATTTTGCAGCCCCAAATTGAACTTCATATTCTTCCCTGCTGCCTGCTTCTGGGGGGAAACCCTGCCCCGCTTTAGGGGTTTGTGGGGTGACTGGCTTCAGCGTGCGTCTGTCTGGAGCCTCTGCTGAGGTACCGTTCCTTGTTCCCTTTCTGCCTGGCGTCTCCGGACGCCTCTGGGCCGCGGGGCGCCCTCCTGGGCGGCGGCAGTGGGCCGGGTGCTCCCTCCGAGCCCCTGAGGAAGCGGGTGCCGGACTCTTGCAGGGCAGGGTTAGTTGCTGGGGCTTGTGCAGGGGCTGTCCTGTCCCCCTCCCCGGGGTGCAGCAAACAGCCTGGCCGCAGCAGAGTGGTTGGACCTCGGCTCTGCGGTATGGGCGTGACATGAGGATAGTGGTTCTGGGGTCAGGAAAACGCAGAAGCTCCCCTTCCTTCCCAGCCCGAGTATTCAACTGTTTCACGTTTCCTGCTGCTCCTTCTTTGCCAGTGTTTCCACTTCTGTAACTACTCCTCGCGCAGCCCCACCGGCTGTGCCACGGCTCCCGGGCTCTGGGGGGAGGTCAGCTGCGGGAGGGTGCCAGGCGCCTGGCGGCGGCTGACGGCGGGGGCCAGTTGTCCTCTCGCAGCGTGCGGTGAGGGGCCACCTCTGGAGCCAGGCGTGAGCCTGCAGCTCCTCCTTCCCCTCCAGATCAACACTAGAAATGACTTCCCAAGCTGGTTCGGGGCATACCTCGTATAATTCTGTTTATTTTTCTGAATGTGCTTGGGAGAAGTGGATGTGTTCTTGGTTACAGAGCCAGCTTATGAGGGTTTCTGGTTTAGTTTTAAAGGGATGAGAGGAGTCTTCAGCAAAGAACCGGCATGTCCTCTCTGAGCTGTTCAACTCTCTTTGAGGTGGCATTGCTGCGAGTCACGTTCACCCTCTTATTTGCAGCCTGCACCACCTTTTATACCTGGGCAAGCTGCACATTTTCAGTGTGTCAGGATTTTTCTGTAGGAGCTGAAATAGTGACAGAGAGCATGAGGTGAAGAATTTATCTGTGCCATTGGTGGTTTCGTGCTGCTGAAAATCCCTGCAGGCAGGTGCCAGCTTCCTGCTCCACAAACAGAAAGTCTGAAAGAGTAAAAGAGCAGGGGCTGTGGACTGGTAAATTATTTTATCCATTCCCTTTTCTTAGTTCCAGAAGAAAATGTCCTTCTCTAAGGCTGTGACAGTGCCCCAGAGAGTTTCGGTTGACCAGTGGAGTTAATTTTCATGGCGTTTGTAGGCAGCCAACGGAGGATGGGATCTCACAGCAGCTCTGGACGAAGCACAGCTGTTAGGAGATCTGGCGGTCGGTGGTTGTGGCTGGGGTGGGAATTGCTGGTCTATAAACCGGCAATAAAAACAAAGTATGAAAACCCCAAGCTGTTGTGCAGGGGTTTGCTGGGGCGCAGTCCGGGCTGGCGAGCCGGGCAGAGCGCTCTGACTCCACCTGCTTCTCCGTGCCTTCCCGGGACGGGGCTTGGAACGGGCTCGGCTGAAAACTGGAGCTGCCGTGGCAGAGGGCTGAATGCTGAATTCTGCTTTCTGTTCCGTAGTCAGTGTTTTGTGCACCTTAATGTAGACTTAAACCCATGGATTCCACTTTGAATATTTACAAAAGCAGGATCTGAATGGGTGGGCGGTGGGAAGGAGTTGGAGTGAGCTCACCGACAGCTAGGAGGGAGCTGACAGGTAATTAGAGGAAACCCAGCAATGAGGAGACGCAGGATTCAATACCCCTGGCTGCAGAGTCTAAGTGACTGCAGGAACGACACGTCCCTTTCCATTGTTTCTCCTCTCCAAATCACCTTTTAAACTGTGTTCTGTGCTAAGGCTTCTGGACTAAAACCAAACAGAAAAGCAAACAACAAGCAACCAACCTAAAAAAAAAATAATCTGAGTGAACCCCCCTCAAAAGGCAACGTGAACTGTCAGCTGGGAACTGACTGGTTTTGATTTATGGTTTCTTTATCCTGCAGAAGCAGGAAGGTAACGAACCGGTGTTTTGATCTCCGTGGGCTTTCCTGCAGCAGTGAGGAGACCTAAACAAGCTTAACTATTTCTGATACCTGCACGCGTTCTTCCCCCTCCCCTCCCTCCTCCGGTGCCTTGCAGGCACCTTACGTGACACCAAGGAACACGATTTTTGTGGATGCCACAAACCCTCTTCACGTCTCCCTGGAGCTCGCAGCAGCCCTGGGGCTCCTCCGGCCACGCTCGGCACAGCTCAGGGGGGACGGGGCTCTTCCCGTGGGGACAGAGGCTGTCGGGTCCCCTCCTGCTCCCTCGGGAGCTCCCCCAGTTCTCCGCAAGCCTCAGGCCTGCGGGGCCTGAGGGCGCCGGCGGCAGGGGGACGGGGAGCGGAGGAGGCGTCGGGCTGGCGCGGGGTGCGGGGTGCTCGGCCCTCGCCGGAGGGAGGGGAGGAGAGGAGCGGACGCGTGGAGGGAGGCAAGCGGAGGAGTTACCCCGTCAGTTTGCAGAAACGCTGCTGTAGTTCTTCTTGACAGGGAAGGTGAGCTGCCCGGAGAGGTCCAGCGACAGCGCCTTGGGGTGCAGCGCCCGGCGCTGGTGCAGGGGGCTGGAGATGGTCCTGGGCGAGTAGAGCAGGGCCAGCTCGGGGCCCGGCAGGCTGGCCTCGGGCAGGAGGGCCTCCACCACGGCCACGGGCTCCGGCCGGCCGCGCGGCAGGCTCGGGGAGGGCTGCAGGCTGTGCCGCTTGGGCGGCGGCGGGCTGTGGTTCTGGAACCTCACCGTCTTCACTTGCTGCAACGAGAAGGGGACCAGAGTCAGGGTGGGAAGAGCAGCCGCCCGCCCGCTTGCCGTGGGCTGCCCTGGAGCTCGGAGGGGGTGAGCCCGGGGCACGGCCGGCTCCTTCCCGGGGCAGAGGGTCCCTGCGGAGAGGCCCGGCGGGGTGTGCGGGGGGTGGCAGGCAGAGGAGAGCACCGGGACCAGCACGGCATGGTGTGGCCGAGCCACCGGCTGTTGCAGACACAGTGAGCCCGTCCAGCACCCGTCACCCCAGGTGGGTGCGGGGGGAGCAGCGGGCAGTGCTGCAGCGGGGAGGGAGGCCTGTCCCGTGTCCTGCCCTGCCCCTCACCCAGAGCCCCCTTGTCCTCTGGCTGACAACGTCCCTCCTGCGAGCTCTGAGGTCAGTTGGGCTTTCAGGGCCTTGTGGAGCGAGTGACTCCGTGGGTGCCACAGGAAGGAAGAGCTGTCACTAGGGCAATTTGCCGAACGATTTTATCTGTATGAAATTTCCCCCTGGCTGTCAGAAGGGAAAGAAATTTCTATTCGAAATGGCTCAGCCAAAGCGAGGAGGACAGAAGGAGAGGGGGAGCTCTGTGGAGACCAGCACGACTCACACCCAGGTCCGTGACATTTGCTCACTCTCTCCCAATCCCTGAGGGGCCTCGGTGGGATCCCTGCCTGAGCGAAGGACTTGGAGAAGCCTCAAGATTTGATCGTGACTGAACATCAGTTTACACGGAGACCCTGCAGGATCTTGCTTTTCTAAAGGGCTTAACCTGAACAGCAGAGTCAGCAGCACAAATACCTGATTTCTGAGCACAGGTACCAATCCCTGTGATTTCTGCCAGAAGAAAACCTGGACAGAGTGAAGTGAAGCCCTCCAGGGATTTGTCCCTGGTCCATACTGGGCTGACACCGTGTGCCCCCCGCCCCGAGGACTGGGGGGACCTTCCGAAGCCGCGGGTCACCCCCGGCCGTACCTTCTCGGCGCTGTTGCGGGAGGTGTCTGGTTTCACCAGGATGGACGGTGGAGCTGACGCCGGCGGCTTTGGAGCTGCCTCGCTCTTGGCTGGAGGGTCTTTGGCATCCAGGATGACGGAGCTGCACACGGAGGGGGTTCTGCTTTCCCCGCCTCGGACCGCAAGCGCCGGTGAAGCGTCGTGGGAGAAGCTGGGCCTGGTCCCTGCCTCGGCCAGGCCGGCTCCGGGAGCGGTGCTGTGCGGCGGGGTGCTGATGGGCTGGTAAAGCTGGAAGTGCTGGGGCCGCCCCGCGGCTGTGGGCAGGCGTCTGAGGGAGCCGGCGACCTGCACGGGGGTCCCCGCCTGCCCCGGCCTCTGCAGGGATCCGTCTGGGGAGCAAGAGCCGTCGGGAGGAGGTAAATCTCCTGCACGGCCCGAGCTCTCCGTGCAGGCACTAGGTGCCATCGTCCCTCAGCCTGACACGGGCGGGTGGGACCAGACACGGCCCCACCGGGAAGGGTGAGGGGGGTGACATGGGACCTCTGCCACCAGCCGGTGTTGCTGGGGACAGAAATGACCCCCCTGAGCAGAAAACCTGCCTGCAGAGCCCCACTCCGAGCCCTCCCCTGTGCTTGTTCCTGCGTGGCAGCTCCATCCCACAGCTGCTTTCCCATCTGCAGCCTGGGAAGTCACACGCTTTATCGCTTCTGCAGTTTCTTGCTGGTCACAAGATTGATTTTTTTTTTTTTTTTTTAAACTGAGCCACCACAGGGGAATGAGTCCTTTACAGTGAATCAACTCTTAAGATAAATCTGATTTCAAGTCCAGAACCACTGACAGGAGCCCTTGCAAATGCACCTTCCCACGGCCAGGGCATGGCCTCCACAGCAGCCCAGCCTGTGAGTGTTGGAGAATATGCCGCTTAGTTGCCCAAATAAGCCGCTTAGTTGCCCAAATACACGTGACAGTGTATTCCAAAGCAATGTATAAGGGCTGAGATGAACCTTGCCTTGCCAGCCTCGCTGGAAAAATGTAGACCACTGAGCTCTGCACAAACCTTTGCAAAGAGTTTTTCTGTGCTGAGTCAAAAAAAAAAAAAAATTGCCAAAATAACCACAGCTGGGGAAAGCCAGTGGTGTGGGAGCCTGGGGTCCTCTGCCCCTCGCAGGAGGACTTGGCCGTGGGCCCCTCTCCCTGCCCTCTGTCCTTGGGACGGGTGTTTCTGACAGCCCCGGGCATGGGTGAATGAGAAGCGCGTTTTGAATCTTGTGGAGGAGGAGAAGAAAAATAGAGCTGCTATGGAGGTTTTTCCCCTGTAGCTCTCTGCTATATCAAGGCTTTTGACTTCACAATTTTACTGGGTAACTCCTGCTGCTCTCTTTTTTTTTTTTTTTTTTGTGAAGTATCCTTTCTCACCTTCAGGCTATTCATCATTTTGTGCATCTCAGATATTTCCAAGCTGAATATTTTTTTCTCCTGAAATAGAAGTAGTTCTATTCTCTTGATCATCCTCCTGCATACTTTTCCTGGCTTTACTATATTCTTTTTGAGTTACCAGAAATACATGAACCATTCAGGATATGAGTTTGCCAGAGCCCCCACAATGACGCTGCTGAATTTTCCTCTCTTGTTCTGAGTTCCTTCCTTAATAATTCCTAATAATCCTCTAAATTAACCTTTTTTAAAATTGCGTCTGAGCGTGGAGTTGGAGCTCTCAAAGAGCTGTCTGTGACAATTCCAAAACCTCTCTCCAGAGTGACAAAAGCTAATTTAGGGCCTAAGGGTGCGCGTGTATAATTAGGGCTTATTTCTCCCTGTATCTGTGTACTGACGTTTCAGCTGCCGTGTAGTGCCCTGCTGCTGGGTGTTGTGGGTTTCAAAGGTTGGATTTGCTGATCTACATTATCCAAGATCACTGCAGGAGTCCCTTGCAGAGACTGGTAATACTGTCATGGTACGGTTCGCATTTACCTTGCTGGAGTTTGTTTTTCATTTCTTTGCCACTTCGCCTCCCTTACTCTGTTGTTTAAATGTTTGGTTAGCCAGCATGTTTTGAGCCACGTTCGTGTGCCTGTTGAGGACGGGGCCATGGGCTGCCCCCCCGAAGTGAGCTGTGCCACGCTCTGGTGCAGCGTGGCGCAGGCTGTTGGGGTGAGCCAGCTGGCATCGCCCCAGCTCTTTGTTTCTGCCTTAGCAGGGGATTAACCCCTCCTCAGTTTGACCCACCCCGTCCCCTGCCAGCCTGGAGGGTTAATCCACAGAGGCGGGGGCAGGCTTTGCTACCGTCTGGCAACATTTGCCTCAGTTTTAAGGCTCCAGTGCTAGCTGCAGGCAGCCAGGATGGTTTGGGGGCCGTGTCTGGCTTCTCCCCACCCCCGGAGGCCCCCCCGAGGCACTTACTCTTCCTCGTGCTGCCACGTCCCCGCCGCAGCGACGTGGGTCCCGAGGCCGCCGCGCTCCTCCCGGGCGAGGGGATGGGCACGGGCAGCAGCGCCGGTTTCAAGGGTCTGCTTTGTCTCGGGCCGTTTTCTGAGATGCTCCCTTGAGAGGAGAGCGAGGAGGTCGATAGCGTCCACGAGGCGTACAGGGAAGGCATCTTCGAGTCGGACAGATTAGATTTCCTGTTTGAAATGGAAAAGAAAATAAGCTGAGGCTAGACCTGTGGTTTTGTGTGCAAAGCAGGAGTTTGCCCAAAAGGGAGTTCAATGGTTTTGACGTGCTTGCGCTGCTCCCAGCTCAGGGCTTTGGTGGGCTACGGACGGTACAGTTAGTTCAGGTTTCCGATTCCATTATAACAAGGGCTTTCATCTTTCTGCACGTGATTTATAAGAAATTATTCCCAAACAGAGTTAGGATTTGTCACAGTGACGCCGTGACGTTTCAGAAGGGACCTCCAGACACCGGCCCTCCCTCTGTAACCTGCCCAGAGATGCTCCCTGCAGCGTGCAGAGCCGGGGCTCGCCTGGTGCTGGTGCCGCAGGGGCTGCCTCGGCCCTTCCAGCCCTGTTCTCCGCGTCCCGCTGCTGGTGCTCGGCCCGGGCAGGGGCCACCACGCTCCCCTGTCCAGCGGAGCTTGGCAGCACGTGCCCTCCGTGGGCCCGACAGCTCCTCTTCCTCCTCATCTCTGGGGCACCTGACCAGAGCGGGTTGGTGTGGCGGCCCAGCCAGGCCCCGTCCCTGCCCCGTCAGCCAGGGCGGTGGGAGCCCGCTCTCGGCGCGGGTAACGACCAGGCCCAGGGCGCCTTTGGGCTCCTGCCGCCTGGCTCGAGCTTCCCCTCTGCCGTTTGGGCAGCTCAGCGCTGCGCAGCAGCTGCCTCCACGATCCGCCTCCCCTGCCTGCCCCAGAGGGGCCATCCCCATGCCTGCGCCTGAAGCTACCGAATTGCTAAAAAACCTGTCAACCGTCCCCACCAGCACGGTGGCCAAATATCTCTCCACGTTCCTTCAGAGAGTGGGCAACAATGAAGTCCCTCTGCTAACTCCTCAGAGGAATAAACCCCCCATCTCTCTGATTCTTCTTTACCTTTTTGGGGGGTGGCGGAATGATTTATGGTTTAATAACCGAGCAGTGATTCATCAAATAACTCGGGCATCAATTTATTATGAAGACATTTCCTGCGGAGGGTAGAACAGCAGCTCCAAGACCAGCGCTTACGGTTGAAGCGCTTTATGAGGCTGTTTAGGGTGACGGGGCTGCACTCTCCATTATTTATTTGCTCTGTTTATCGGTGAGGTGGGGCCGCAGCGTTATTGGAGGCTCTATGGTGAAGAAATAAGCTGGAGAGATGAAGACTCATCACCAATGCTCCTGAATGTGGGGAGAGCACGGGGCAGGGGCAGTGCTGGAATTAAAGCAGCACTGGGAGCTCTGGCCTGAACCAAGCGATCAGGAAGAATAAAATATAAGCAGGGAAAGAAAAGCAAGGGGGGGAGAAGCCAGGCAGTTGTGGGGAGGATCTGGGCGCATCAGGTGAATGTTTGGTGGTCAGGTGAACGAAGGCTTTGGGGGGCTGGAGGCTCTGATGCCCCGGCTGTCCCTCGGCACAGCCCGCTCAGCCCTTCCCCGCGGGCTGCCCCCCCGAGCGGGGCTCCCTGCCCCCCGACCCCCTCCCTGCTCCCGCAGGTGGGGCTGGACCGTCGCGGCGAGTTTCTGGACATGGAAACCCCACTCCTGGTGCTGAAATCCCAAAATCCCAGTCCTGGGGGAGCTGGGCTGCCTTAGCCCCACTGTTTGCACAAGCAGCGCACTGCGGGTCTCAGCGGTTCTTCCTTTCTCTGCCTAACCTGAGTGTATCTCAGGGCAACTAAGGGCACAGGCAATTTATTTTTTTTTCTCCTAAACTGTATGTTTTAATTATTGTTCTTTCTAATGCATGTTTGCTTAGTTAGATCAATGGTGTCCAGTGCTTAAATGCCTCCTCTAAAGACAGTATTTTGACTCTAAAAAGAGCCTCCAGCTTGCAGTTTCCCTTCTAGCAGGCAAAAAAGAAAAAAAGACCAGAGTCATCCAAAAGGAATAAAGGCGAGTCTGAGCACAGACGCGCTGCTGTTCCCCCTTGGCTCCCAGACGCATCACAACGTGCCCATTGTGTCACCTGCAAGTCTCTGCCAGGGCTCCTGGACTGAATTAAACAGTCACGGGAGAAGCTGCTGCTGTCTCTGTTGACACCCCGAGTTTAAAACAAGTGGACGCCAGCTGATGTTGCACTGTTTCTCATCCGGGCCGTGACTCCCCCACCAGGGAAACGCTGCTGGCCCCCTCGCGGCACCCGGAGGTGCGATGCCCAGGCAGGGTGCGGGGAAACAAAAGGAGTGAGAGGGACGGGAAGGCCCCAAATCCTACACGCTCCCCGCTCCCCTCTCGGCGTGTTTTTGTTTCCCGTAATAAGAACCAGACCTGAAGAGGGGAGCGACGTAGTTGCTGGGGAAGATCCCCACTCTGCCTGTGACGAGGGACATGCCCCGCAGCCAGCCGTCGTGGTCCTTCCCGAAGACACGGACCCCTTCTCCCTTCTGCAGCTCCAGCTCGTCGGGTCCGTGGGGCGCGTAGGAGTGGAGAGCCACGCACCTGGGGAGAGGGGGGTGAGGGGAGCGCAGGAACCCCGCGGCCGCGGCGCCTCTGGGGCTCCCGCTTCAGCTGTGCTGAAGAGCTGGTGCCGGTGGCTGGGGGCGAGCGGCAGCAGCTCCCCTGCAGCCCCTTCCAGCGCTCGTGTGGGGTGTTGGGGTGGTGCCGTTCCTGCGCACACAACTCCCAGGGAAAATGCTGCTTGTGACTTCAGGCCAAAGGGGACGTGAATAAAAGTGGAGCTGACAGGAACGGAGAATGAAGCCGATCCCATCAATGGTTTCTGCCCCAGAAGTGCCAGCCAGGGGCGGCAAGCGGCAGGGAGGAGAGAGGGGGCTCCCCACCTTGGCTGGAGGATCCCGCCGAGGGCTGACCCGTGCCTGTGCCGAGGCAAAGCAGCGTGGAAGAGAGCAGGGACCACGCTCTGGCCCCACGATAGCGTCGAGAACACATTCTGCCTTTGAAGTGCGGGTGAGCCAGAGGCCTCTGTTTGCTGGGAGCATCCTGGAGGTGCTGGGGCGGGGGCAGCTCATACCGCCCTGCCTGCCGTAACCCACCGCCCCCTTCCCTTGGCCTCCCCGCGCCCTCCTGCCACCCGGTCCCCGCAGAGACCATGCCGGGACTCCAGCTGCTGCCTCTGGGGCCTTTGAGAATGAAGCAGGCAGAGGAGGAGGAACATGGCTCTGCCCTGGGCTAGCGAGGAAACTGGACTAGAAGTTAGTTTGAAATCCCCTCTAGACCTCTCTGTTGTGACTCTGGGTCTATAACTGGGTGATGGAGCTTTGTTCTCCACAGTGAACCACGTGGGACCACGCAGCAAAACAGGAGCAAAGGAAAATGGCATATTTTTCAAAACTTTCCCATATTTGTTCTTTAAAGAACTTTAATTTGTCTCAGTTTAATGGCATTGCTGTTTTTTTTCAGGGGGAATGTGGTCTGCTCCCAAATATTAATGAGTTACAGATCAATACAGCAATTGCCAGATGATATTTAAAAACCAGAAACAACAGACTAGTTGGCTAGGTAAGTCAAGGACTAGCCCATAACATATAAAGGTGTCTCTCTCCCTGTTCTTCAGCAGAGTCACTTAAAAGTTTGACTTAAACTGTCTTTATAAAGCCACCAGGCGAGGTTCAGTGTAAGGCTGCCCGAATTCTGTGGGAGTTTATCACTTTATACAGGATTCACCATGGAGGGTGGGACCTGCAGATCCTGGTGTGACATTGCAGGGCTGAAAGAGGAGCTGTGTGAAGCAGGCAGCTGATTGAACACTTTAATACAGTCCTCATTCTGCAAATTACGTGAAGGTCTTAGGAGTTCTCCTGTGCTCAGGATCAAGTGTGTGCAATAGTCTTGGACGACCTACGCTAGCGTGTGAAAGGAGCAAACGCCACGGGCGCAGCGGAGATGTGTAGATGTGCTCACGTGTGCCAGTGTTTGCTCGATACTGCGGAGGTGCTAATTACCATCAGCCAGCTTGTTGCTGTTCTGTTGGTATTAGGCAGCAGTGCCAGGCTGATAAGTCTTATCTAGAGGAAAACAAATCATCACAATACATTATCTGCAAATTTTAACTCTGGGAAAGTTTTAAAAGATTGGATCATTCAAAACACCAGTGACCTTCACTGTTTTAAAATGAATAACTAGAGGCACTTAAGGAGTAATTAGTTCCTTTATCTTTAAAAAATATAAAATGTACTGCTGACAAATAGGCAGAACTTTGTAAATACTGAAATAAGGTAGTAAGGTGCAGGGACGGTTCACTTGCTGGGAATAAAATAATTCAGCTGTGATCCTACATCTCTGCGACCCCCTGCCTAGGCCAGCCCAGTACCTTCCTGCGTGGATCTGCGTTTGGATCTGAGCGTGGGAGCTGCCCCTGCTCTGCCTTTCCCTCCTGCTCACAGGAACCTTTGGCTGGACAAGCCTTGGGTGAAGGTACAGAAAATTACACGCCCCTCCCCAATGTATTTCAGTTTCCTTACGTACATATAAGCTGAGAAGTGGTGCTGCAGGTGGGGAAGAGTGACGATGGCTGCTGAGTGCCCCAGTGATCCTGGCGCAGGGTAGTAGGATGCACTGACCTACGGGGAGAAAGAAAGCAAAAACAGTATATTAATCTGAATATAGACTTACAAGAACCGTTGGAAGAGCAGCTAAAAACACTTGACAGGCTTCACCCACCCTTGAAAAAAAAACAAAACCCCAACCCAGAGATGTTTCAGGAAGAAGATTTTGGAGCATTTGACAACAAAAGGACCAGGCAGCAAGAGGAAGACTCATGGCCTTCAACCCCGAGACGCTTTCCAGGGCATGGCTCGGTTGGGCTGGTGGTGCTTCTGTTGGCTAACTGAGGAACTTGTTGGCCAGCTAGCCTGGAGCATGAGGGGGCAGAACAACGGGATAAAAACCGGACAGCCGTGACCTCCAAGAGTAAACGCTGAGCCCGAAACCCCCCATTGTTGCTGATCTCCCGTCTGCGAGACCTGCTCGAGTGGGGGGACGCTCCTGCGCCCCTCTCCTTGCGCTCGGTGTTTCTCGCCCTTTTCTCTTGGCTCTGCACACGGTGGGTGCTTCAGCCCCTCTCTAGTCCCTGCTTCAGGAAGGAAAAGGAGTTTGGGAAAACAGCATTTCAAGCCCAGACTTTGCTAAGCAGGAGGAGACCGTTGCGTCTGCCAGGTGAGGGCTGCTATAATCATTGCTGTTTCACTTGTTATTTATTTAGCTTCAGCTGGGAGTATTGGCGTTGTCTAAACCTTAAATAATACAGTCCTTGCCCTAGTGTTCTTCTAATAACTGTTATTAGGGCTGTTCCCACCCCTGTGGCATCCCGAGGAGCTCTGCAGCGCCGCGTGTGCAGGCAGCGCAGACCGTGCGGGGCAGGGGAGCGGCCGGCTGCCCCAGCGCCTCGCGTGGGCTCATGCTTGGTTTGGGGTGGCCCTTTCTCCCCTCTCATTTTGCGTCTACGGGGAGATACCAACCACCCTCATGCCCCTCTGTCCTCTCGTAGGGGTCTCTCGTGCTCCGGGCAGGAACCAGGTGCTGGGCTGTTCCCCTTCCCTGTCCCTGCGCGTCTCACAGGCGGGTGACACCCACCCGCTGAGGGGGTTTCTGAGGGGAGGTGTGAGCTGTTGGACGTCCTCTCCCGCTCAGCATCTGGCTGCTACCCCCCGCCCCCAGAACCTGCCTGCAGGGTGTTTCTGTTCTTCTCTGAGTTTGGTTTTGGTTTCGTGTCCTTTGTGCTTGCAGGGCTCTGGCGCAGTCCCACCACGGTGCCCTTGCTCGCGTGGCGCTGATCTCTGGAGGGGCTTCACCCCCGTGAGGGGCTGCGAGCAGACGGGGCTTTTGTTCAGAGGGTGAAGGCCATCCAGTAGAACAGAAGAAATTTGTATAAATGCAGCTTCTCAAGTCAGAGCAGCCCCGCAGGTGAAGGAAGTAGGATGACGTCTCCACGGCTCCGTCTCCAGCAAACTCTGCAGGTTGGAGGAAGCTTCCAGGTGCCAAGAGCAAGACGTGGCGATGTGTCACTTGGTTGTCAGTGCAAGGTGGGTTGGCGTTTCACAGCTGGCGGGTTGAACAGGTGCTAAAAAATTGCTACTAGAGCTGTTAGGTAGGAGAAATGTTAATCCTTTTCTAAAAACATCTGCTGAACGTGCAGATAAAACCCCCTGGAGCGTATTGGCCAAAGTCCCTCCACTAAGAAATGCTCCTGGAGTGCTCGGCGTAGGGGTCGGTGCCTCCTCCTCTCTTCTCCCCTCGGGTGGGCCACGTCTCGCTGGCCCTGTGTCCCGAGGATGAGCTCTTCTGCTGAGCTGTCCCGCCCCAGCGCGGGAGCGGGCCCCGGGGTGAGGGGCTGCGAGCCAGCGGTTCATCCCCGCCGGAACGCGGCGCTGGCCGGGCTGTGCCCTTGCGGGCGTGCGGCTGCTGTCGGGGATGGAAACAAAGTTCCCAGCGAGGCCGGGGGGCTGCGGCAGTGTCCCTGGGGAGGGTCAGCCCAGCGGGAAGTCACCGGGCTGGGACGGGGCTGGTGGTCCTGCTCCCGGGCAAAGACCGCAGCACCTTCCGTGATGCGCCTTGTCAGGGCTTTCATCTCGAATTCATTTCAAACCTGATTTCTAGTGGCCGTGTCTGTAACATGGTGCTGGGGCACTGACTTAGCAAGGACCTAGGGAAAAAAAAAAGTGACTCACCAGCTCTGTTGCTCTCTAGTAAATTAAGTTGATTAAAAACCCCAGCAATTATAGCTTCTGTCTCTGGACCTGGAGTGGCAGGTCAGCTTCAAACTGTCTTTGTGTTCCTCATTTTCTAGTCCAGGTAGGGTCAGACCAGGCTTTCATATGAAGTTGAGGGGAAATTATATTGTTTTAATAATTTTCATGATCAAAACATCTGAAAGCTTGCAATTTGAAATTTCTTTGTCCTGTGTTGGAGCAAAATCACTACGTTTTACTGGTTTTCCTGATGGAACTGTGTTGAAGTGTCCACTTCTGGATAGAAACCTTAATTTTTTTCATCTCCCTCTATTCCCCCTCTGCATGGAAGCCACAGCAATCCTTCCAGAGCCTGCATCAAAGCTGGTTTTGTACTTTCATCAGAGAGGAAATAAGATGGAATTAAATATTTTCCAGACACTTATCATTGATTTCAGCATTCATTTTTTCAGATCTCCCATGAGTATCTTGCAAGGCCTTATAAGTAGAAAGAGTTTCATTTTCTGCCTCTCCTTAAATCCTTCTCTTACTCCATCTCCCTGTCTCTCTCGGCCCCAGCGTGGTTTCCAGTGTGGCTCCTCTCCCCAGGGCCCCGCTGCGCGGGCAGCTCCCTTGAGGCGTTCCTGAGGTGCCGCGTGGGGAGGGGGATCCCCGTTCTGTCGCGGGGCGGTTGGTGCTCTTGGTGATACTGAAAGTTGTGTCCTGCGAGTTTTGTTACCCAGAAAAGCCAAACGCACGAGGCGGCAGGTGGCAGGTTTGTCAGCTCACTGTAATGAGCGGCAAAGGGTGGCAGCAGCTCTCAGCCACATAATTCCTGACCCAAGTACCACCGGCCCGGGGGAATAAACTCGGTCATGGCTGGGAAGAGAGAGATCTCTGCTGGTGCTTTGTGCTGGTGCTTTGTGCTGGTGCTTTGTGCTGGTGCTTTGTGCTGGTGCTTTGTGCTGGTGCTTTGTGCTGGTGCGAGCAGAGGGTGCAGGTGGGCAAGGCCACGCTCCCCTCGCCCTGGCCCACTTGCACAGCAGGCACATGCACAGACACGGTGTGCCACAAGCCCTGCAAAAACTGGTTCTGGCTCCCTCCTGAGCCGGGCTTGGCACCACCAAGGGGAAGGGAGAGCAGGAGGAAGGCTGGTGGCAGCGCTGGCTGCTGCTGGTTGTTCCCTTTTATGGACCAGAATGAGCCCATCCTGATCCCTGGTGGTGGGCATGCCAGGCAGGCAGGCACGACGTGTTTGGAAAGCCCTGCCAGCGCCCAGCACAGCCTGGACACCTCTGTGCTTCCTCGCCTGCTCCCAGGGTGCAGCCCCCTGGCTCCCTCCGTGTCAGCATCGCTGGAGACGTGACGCTGCCGGGGGTCGTGTCACACACAGGCTGCTTCAGGGGTGCTGATCATCTCCTCTGCTTCCCTCCAGTGTGTGAAGTTTCACAGCTTGTAATTACAAGATACTGGAAAATTCCAACTATTTTTTGACCCCCAGCCCAAAGACAGCAATGAACACATCCTTGCAAATGTGTGGAGCTTTGGTTTTAAATTCCCAGATGCAGCTGTTGGTTCACACCTGCCTGGAAGCCTGTCCTTGCAGAGGAGGGGGGGCTGCAGGGTCACTTGGTTTCCAGCTTGGTCGCTGTGGTTGCTCTGCTGCCCGGGTGACGGCTGGTGCTCAGCCCCCCACTCCTGTGATCCTCAGCCCTGCTAGTGTCAAACCTGGTTGCAGCACAGCTCCTTCCTGCCCACTGGTCTCACGGGGCCTCGCATCCTCATCTCAGACAGAGAGAAACTGGGTCATTGTCTGAAAGGACAGAAACGTCTCCGAGTGCTGCACGGGGGGAGCTCCGGCCAGCGCAGGGCCGGGGTGCTGCTGGGGGGCGGTTCCTCTCACGGAGGGGGAAAAGCTCCGGTGTTGGGGCGTGGAGCTGGAGCTGCGGCTGCTCTCAGACCTCCCTGGGCTTCGCAGGAGCCCCGGACAGGGCAGCGACTCCCTGGATCCCAGGGAGGGCGGACGCTGCGGCGCGTTCCTCCGGACCGCGACTCACCCGCTAGCCCCGCGCAGCCTCCACGGCTCGGGCAGGCGCCCGCTCCCTTCCCGCGCTGCCCCGCTGCTCGCTGGCCGAGGGCATCAGCGCGGGGGGCACCTCCCTGCCCTGCCTTGCCCAGCCCACCCACTGTACCTCACCCCTGCCTGCCGGCTGAGGTTATCTGACCCTAGGCTTGGTCTCCTGGGACTATTCCCATCTCAGCGGTTGTATCCCCACCTACTCCATTCTCAGAAATTGTTTGGTCTTGCCCCCCGGGTCCCAGAAGCTCCTCTGGAGAGGCTGTGCTGTTTGGGCTGGCTCCGGGGTGGTTCCAGAGCAGCTCCTTACAGGTGGTTCCAGGGGCTGCTCCTTACAGAGCCCAGCCGTGTGTGAGTGAGCCCTCCTGAGCGGAGTCGGAAAGGCTGAGCTGAGCTGTAGGCTCAGCTCCATCTGCTGCATCGTGCTTGTGACCACCCACAAAGATCCAGGCTACCCAACCTCTGCAGCCTTCCGAGGGAGCATGAAGGCACACGGAAGCAATTAAGGATGTGATTCAACCCTCTCTTTTCTTTGCTATATTGCTAATAACGGAAGACCCCAGCTTGATACTTGTACTCCAGGGGTGAGTTTTCGGGCCTCGCAGTAGGTACTCAACTGTTCATTGCTTCTGAACTTCCGTTTTGTCTGGAGTAGTTTAAACCCAAGAACGTGGATCTTTTACTTCCAGGTAACGCTGTGTATATGAAGTTAATTGCCATGGAACAACCATGCTTTCAGAGATGCAGTTTTCCAGAGTCTCAGCACTTACTGTCAAAGCTGAACTTCCACCAGAAGCTGCTGAGCAGCGTTAACCAGCCCTTGGGATCAGCATCAGCTCTCCTCTCTCCCATTACTCCTCAGTCCTGCAACTTTGTTCTGATCATGAGGTTGTCTTATCAAGAAACTTGCCCCCAGAGCCTTTCTGTCTGAATAACACTAGGAAGAAGGACGAGTGACCTCAGTGGGATACAGACGATGTGGTCCAGCCTGGCAGTGCCTATCTGGGCTTGCAAAAGCATCTCAGCTTTGCAGATCAGTCATTGCAACCCACACTGGGGATGGAAAAAGGAAAAGCTGCAACCTGTGTGGCCCCATGAGCAACACAGATCCTCCTGCAAACCTCCGGGAGCAAAACTGTTCTTTAGAAGAAAGGAAATTTCAACCCTTCTAAGGCAAAATATTAACACAGTCCCTCTATTGCCTCTGTTGTTGACAATAGTTCACACCGAGACGTTTTTGGTAAAATTATATTGGGTTCGTGAGACATGATACCATTTCAATTGAATTATAGTTCTATTGTAAGGCTTCATTTCCTCTCACATAAACCAGGATCTAACAGCCAAGGCTCTTTGCAGGCTATTGCTAAGTACAAAATGCCTGCTGGGCTTTATTGCACAGACACCGAACTGCCAGGGGCTGGCTTATTGCCTTATAAAACGTTAGAGCAACCTTGAATATGAAAGAAGTCAAATAAATCTAAACAAAACCTTTTTTCTCCCGTTTCAGATGATCTGTGAAGATTTGGTATTGAGACCTTTAGTCAGAGTGTGAAGGAGGAATGAGACTCTGTTGCCTCCTAAAATAAAGAGCAGATACAGTCCAGAAGGTCGGTCTGCGTTTATTATCTCGGCCCCAAATTCAGCTGCTGTCAGGTTTAGATTGCAGCCTGGCGGGCACGCTGCCCTTCCCTGGCAAAGCCATTCCTCTGGATGTGGGCAGAGCACTGACCTAGGCTGGGGCAAAGCCTGATTGCTTTCCAGAAGGGCTCCCAGTCCTGCCTAGAGGGAGCAGGAGCCTGCTTCCTTACTTCTGTAGGTGCCGTCGCACCGTGGGCTGGGGTTCGGTGGGGAAGCCTGTCCCGTGGGCAGCTCGCTCTGGAGAACCCCTCTGGGTGAGGGTGGGGTAACGGGGCTCCGTGTCCGCAGCGCCTGCGTCTGCCCCACCAGAGCAAAGGCCGTGAGTAGAGACACCCAGACGTGATCTGTGCGGAGATTTTGGGCCTAATCAAGGGTTTTGATTAAGGGATAAGCACTGGGGATTCTGGGCACTTCTTGTGTGCCTAGCAGAATAATTGAAACCCCGATTAATAAAAAACCCAGGTTTCTACTTTCCGTTTAGGTGTGTGGGTTAGATGAAAAGGCTGTTAGAGCAGTCGCTGGCGGTACGGAGCTGCTCGGTACGATGCAGCTTCCTCACTGATCTCACTTTCATTTGCTCACAGTTCAGGGCCTGATTCTGCAGATCCCACCATGTGACTGAGTTCTGCGAGAGGAGCTCCGAGGGGCTCATCGTCACAGTAACACGGTAAGAGTGGCCAAGGAATGGTTTTAGTTTTAATTTTGCAAACGCTGAGAACTGCCTGTCGCTGATCTACACGTTACATGGCAAGGCAGGCGCTGGCTTCAGCGTGACGCCAGGCACAGGTACACGTGCGTGGCCGTGAACGAGCCGGGGTCACTCAGCTCCCTGGGGAAGTCACGTTCCTTGCGACTTTCTAAAATGAAAAATACTTTATTTTGCAAGTTAGACTCCCCATTTTCTGTTCTACACCTGGGGCTCGCTGCGGTAGGGCAGGAATCAGCTTGGGAATGTGCTTTATCCACATTTAGTTACTTTGATAACTTAACTTTTTATGAATTCCCTCGGGTCCCTGAGCTCTGAAGACAGACTCTTCCGATTCAGAAGGAGGGGAGAAGGTCCCAGGCAGCCTGACCTGGAGCATGTCTTTTACTGGCGCTGTTTGCATGGGTGCTTTGTCTTTGCACGTTTAGGCTGTAGTTTAGATCAGAGCCGTAGACTCTGTGTTTTGTTTGGGC
This sequence comes from Athene noctua, assembly GCF_965140245.1. Taxonomy (NCBI): domain Eukaryota; kingdom Metazoa; phylum Chordata; class Aves; order Strigiformes; family Strigidae; genus Athene; species Athene noctua. The sequence continues at coordinate 24,005,984 of NC_134048.1, read as the reverse complement.
TTTAGCTTTACAAACTGGTGCCTGCGCGCTGAGTGTTCCTACCCGGGACTTGTGTTGTGGGCTCACCCTGCTCCGCCCGCGCCGCCGCCTCACCTGGAGAGGGGTCCCGTAGGGAAACTCGGCTTTCTCGCTGCTCTGGGTGGCCACGGTGGGGTTGCTGGAGCTGATGAGCACGGGGGAGCTGATCTCCAGCGCCGGGCGCTCGGCGGGCGCGTGGACCATCCGGTTGAGGGTGTTGAGGGCGGTGGTGATGGAGAACTGCCGCAGGCTCTTCCGCCGGGAGTCGGGCACCTTGGGGAAGGCTGGCGAGTCCGCGCCCTTGGCTTTGGGGGAGGCTGTTCGCAGGGACGCGCACTTGAACTGAGGGGACCAGTGGCTCTTGCTGGTCTGCAGGAGCTGCCTCGCGGTGGTGTTGGGCTGGAAGAGACAAAGGGAGGCGTGATGGCGCGTTCCAGAAGTTCCGCCTGGCACAGCCCGGTGACTGCTCAGTTTTCCCTTTCTCCTCTCTTTCCCTAATCTGGCAGCAGAGCCAGATGACGTTACAGGTGATCTTTAAAAGCTTGTGGCTCAGTCATTTCCCTGATGTGTTTTCAGTGACAAATCCCGGATGCAAAATTACTGATGCAAAGCTGACAGCAAAATTAAAATTGGTTTGAAAAACTTGTTGCTTAGACAACACATTCCTGAGGCTGAGTGCTCCCCCCCAGTGCTTTACAGAAGGCTTCATGTCTTGTGAAAGCCTTTGGCTCGCAGAGGTGTAAGGAGAGCTGGTTGGCTCTCGAGCAGCGTTATAATAAATTTAACTCTAAATTAGAAGGGACGTTTGGGCACATCTCCCTTTCCCACTGTGTGCTGGCACGCTTGGGTGAGTCTCGGTCAAAGCCCTGCAGCCGACTTCAAGGCCTGAGCTCGGAGAAGCCCTCCCGGGTGGCGGCTTTCCCAGCAGAATGAGACCCACCCAGTTACATCTCTGTAGGCCCAAACACTGGCGGCTTGGTCCTGCTCCCGCTGGCTCGTTAACCATTGGGTTTAATGAAGGAAGAGTCAGGCCCTGAGTTTGCATACGGGCCATGTTCAAACAGTATTTCTTGGAAACTGCTGATCACACAGTATTAATAGCAGAGGGCATGTGGTGACAATGTTTTTTACCACGATGACTGCCAGAGGAATTAATCATGATTTACTGCTGACATTAACGAATTGCAAAACTTTTTGATTCTCACCCACTCATGTGAGGCAACGTGCCTGACTCCTGGGATGAGCAGGGATGACTCTGATGCAGGAGAGGTGCAGGTGTCTCTCAGGCATTATCATTTTAAAGCAGGGGTTGTTTTCACGTTTCCCTACTGCTCACTCCTTAAAGTGAGGTTTAAAACCCATGCGTGGATAGGTACACATGTCAGATGGCAACATTGTCATTTCTATAGGTAATTAAAATTCAGCCTAAACTGGGAGCACTTTTCTGCCTTCTCTAAACACCAGGAGACGCAGTAAAATGGGGCACAAACCTCAGCGTCAAAGCCAGGAAAAGCTTTGCAGCTCCCAAAACAGACCTACCTTTGCCTTCTCCATAATTAATCTCTAATTCCTTGGTGGCTTTATCTGACCCTAACTAATTTATTTCTGTTAACGTCAGACTTAAATAAGTAATTACTGAAGCTAAAATGATTTCATTAAATGAAAAGACATTTTACAAAATATATTAGAGCTTCAAATAAGATGTTTTACTAGTGTCCTTTTATAAAAGAGCCACGAAGAAGTGCTTGCTGTAATTATGGTGATTACAAGTATTAATTTTATTTCTAGGAATTCTTGTTGGTGCCATTTACACCCTGCATCTCAAGCTAAACTGCAGGAACACCATTAGTGTCTAGACCAGTGCTAACTACCTGCTGTCAGGGAGCGGGCAGCTGCCCGGGCTCTGGGGACGCCGCCTGCGAGGCGCTGAGCTGGCGCTGGCAGAGGCCGGGGGGGCTGGGGGCCACCCGGGAAAGTGGCCAGGGGGCTCACGGGGCAGATCCTGCAGCCAGTGGAGCTACCCGAGAGCCGACTGCATCAGAACCCCTTCAAAAGGCAGTTCTGAACTTTGCCTTTTCGCCCCCAAGTTTTTCCTGTTGTGGAGGCTCCGCTCCGGCGGGGAGAGCGGTTTGCAGGGCTGAGGGGCAGCGGGAGGGGGCTCTGCCCCCTCGCCGGGGGAAGGTCCCAGCTTGGTCACCACGTGGCCCCCTTGTCCCTCGCCCCGCCGAGGCCGGCGATGCTGTCACCCGAAGGCCACCAGCCCCCTCTCGCGGGAGGGTGGTCGCAGGGCTGAGGAGGGGCGCCGTCCCGCTGGCCCGGCCTTACTCAGCACCACCCCAAACCTGCCCTCAGCTGGAAGGTGCGAGCGGTGCTGAGTCGGGGCCCTGGACACGACTCCGAGGGCGAGGACATGAAAAGCCTTTGGCTTGCTGGATGGTTTCCATCGCGTGGAAATGCCTCTGTAATTGCCACGCACACAACTAATAATGAAAGTGGCATTTTTAGCTACGAGCCGAGTGAAAACCCCCTACGTAAGTGTGGAGGTAATCGGTGTCACGCTGCCGAGAAGCTCAGATCGTTATTTCAGGAGCTGAAATAACCTGACGTGGCTGGAGTGCAGGTATTTGAAATACTCCAGAGGAAAAAAGCTAGTTTGTGTTGACTGATAGCTACATTTCTTTGGAAGGACCTACATTTTTGAGCAACCTATCAGAATTAACCCTTGTTAACTTTAAGACGTTTTGATTTCACCTCTTTAAGGATATCTGCCACAGGTGTGGGGAAGTAAGAATTTTACAGAAACAAATTTATGTTTTTCTCTCTTCTGAACTAATGTGACAAGATTGGGGCTAAAATTTTAATGCCTCCAAGGTTGGAGGGGTCAGAGAAGGCTGATTCCTGCTGGCCAAAATATTTACACCCTTGCAGAGTACGTGCATAAAGCTTCCATCTGAATTGGTGGAAATTTTGTATTAATCTTTCAGCCGGTGCCTCTCAGCTTGAATCTGAGTGTCTGAACGTTATCTGCTGGTGGCTGCCTTGAAGAATAAGAAGAGGTTGCTCTGTGGTGCTGCACTTGAACCTCTGCACAAGTTTCCAGGTGGGCTTGTTGCCAAATTCCTGTCACCTTCTCCCGAGGGAGGGCAGGGGCGTGTGGAGGGGGGGTGAAACTGAAGGGCGAGGGTGTCCCGTCCCGACACGGGAGCCGGTGAGGGGGGAGCTGCTGAGGAGGCTGGCTGGAGCGGGCAGCTCCCAGGTCGGGCAGCTGGTGGTTTTGTTGTTTTTTTTTTTAACAGCCAGCTCGATTTTTGGAAAAAATAGATCAAGCTGCATGCAGCAGAGCTTTGGCCTATAGCAACTCCTGCATCACCCACCTGGGCTCCAGCATCCCCGTGGTGAGCTCCCCTGCCTGCCGCTGCTCCCGGGAGTAAATCATCTCTGTGGCAGCTGGCAGAGCCGCGCTCCCCAGTTCCCCCCCTGCTGTGGGGGACACGGCACCGGCACCGCCTCGAGGTTTCTGCGGAAGGGAGTGACTGAAGTGACATCTCCAACCTGCCCCAGCCTGCTCCAGCCTTTAGCATTTCGTACGGTAAGAACCGACCTGTCACAGAGCTGGGGCCGGGAGGATGCTCTTGCCCCTTTGCAGAGCGTCTCTTTGTGTTAGACGTGCGCTGACTCCCCACGTGTGAACTTTGCTGTGGGCTTGGAGGTGAGCGCAGCCTCCTAACACAAATAAACACAATGAGTAAGCCCTGAAACAAAAGGCAAATAGAGTCGAGGACAAAAAACAAACACACACAGATGGCAGAAAACGGAGGAAGGCGCCTCCTGCTAATAAGTGAATCCTAATGACACGGGACAGGGGGCTGCCTGGCTTCTCCGCATCGGCACTAGCGAGCTGAGTGCCCACGCATTGTAGAGCTGTTGGCGATGTCTGGTGCTGCTCAGAACTGATTTTTCTCTTTTAGTTCCTCCCCTCAAGTCAGAAGCCACAGCGGGCCGTCGGCTGTTTGGTTTCTCTTGCCCCCTGCGAGCCACTCCACAGCCAGCTCTGACTCGCTGAGGAGCCTGGCCTGGGCCACAGCCTCCCCCTCCTGCCTCCCTCCCTGTCCCTGCGCGGGAAGGAGAAGGAGGTGACTCCTCTGTGAGGACACCGGTGCCTGCGGGCAGCGTGCTCTGCTCTGCTCTGCCGTGCCTCACTTTGTTTTGACACTACGGGGACAGCTGACATTGCTGGGAGGTGCAGTTACTCCTCTAACAGAGTAAATGCCAGCTCTGTAGCCTTTGGGGAGTGAAGGGAAATGCAGGAAAAGTTCAGGTATTGTTCTGCAAATGTGTGCCTCCACTGTGCTGGGTACATTCAGCTGCATTGGTGACGTATCCCCAGACCTGGAAGCAATTTTCTGCGCTATGTCAGTGTCTCTCAGGGGTCTCCTTGGAGTGTTTTGTGCTGAGAGAGACCTGGCACCGTCAGCTGCTGCTCCTCGGCGGCAGCAGGGCCGGGAGCCCGAGCCGAGGGACTGCAGGTGCTGCTCGGGGCGGGCACTTGCACCCTTCCCTGGATGCCCCTCGTCCTGCACGTCCCCCTCTGCGCCCGCAGGGCAGGCGTGGGGGTCTGAGGGGGTTTGGGAACCTCACTGCCCTCCGGGGGAGCTCCCGGGAGCTGGGGAGTGGCAGAGGACCCTATGTTTAAAGAGGAGAGCCCGGCCCGCGGCGCGGCGGTACCTTGTGGAGCGCCAGGCAGTCCCTGCTGTCGGCCTTGTCCCTGCTCCGCAGGTCGAGGCTGCCGAGCGCTCTGCCGAGCGGCGCGGGCAGGGGCAGCTGCTTGATGACTTGCACGGAGCTGGCTGGGAAGACGCCGCTGATGCCGTTGACCTCCCCCAGGTACCAGTTCTCATCCAGCTGTCGGAGCAGCACGATGATGTCGCCCTTGTTGAACCTCAGCTCCCCGGGGTTGTGCCCTCGGTAGGTGTACAGGGCCTTGGCTCGCGGGACCTGCAGGACGAGAAACAGCCCTTGCAGTCCATCCAGGCTTAACATAGAATTCCCCAAAAGCATTCATAATTGTTGGGAAAAACGTAGAGGTCTAAGGCTTACACATGCATTTATTGGGATTAACTACCCACATCCTTTCTTGATGTCTTTTTCTAATGAAGAAAAGCTCCAAAATACTTATGCTAAATTTGTATCAAGATGAAAAGCAGGCTGAACTTGTTTAAGAATATTAAGAAACAATTAACGCCTTAAACTAGTCTTCCCATGGGATCTTATTGCCTGCTATAAGATCTCTAATACAGTGTCTAGTTTAGTGAGCCCAGGTGTTTCTATTTCAGAACAACCGGAGGTCGCTGCCATTGTCCAGCTGACCTGGTGGCCGTCGCCTGCAGTGGCCAGCGGCCCGTCGAGGAGAGCACAGGAGCAAGGTGAGTGCGGGTGACTGCTCCCCAGTGGTTATGTCCCCGCTTTAACACTGCGTGACCGTGGTGTTATTTCAGTCTTTAATCTGGGTTACAGGAAGAGAGGCTTCTTACTGCTATTGTTGTTGCAGTACAATATAAGAAGAGAAATATACCAAATCCAGAAGAGATGAGGGAACTTTACCATCTTGACTCTCATAAAAATGAAGCTACAAAGTTCACTTAAAATAACCGCTTTGCTGACCCTTATCTATACTAGAAAACTCAATTTAACACACAGTGCAACAGATCATTTAGATGGCTGAATAAACCCCGAGCTGGCCCTGGCCCTGGCGCTGTAAACCCACACGGTACAGCTTGAGGGCAGCCTGGGGGCTCTTGGGGGGAGGCAGATACGCCGCTGTTTGCTGTGCCCTGTGTAGCTGTTCTAGATGCGCGTTTGGGGGTCCTATATGTTAGAAATCAGTGACACTGAAAGGCTCCATCTTTCCATACTGGTGTCGAAGACAAGTTGGAGATGCCTTCAGCACTTTTGTGGGACGAGAGTGCTGCAGCCCACACAAGAGCATCCTAGGAGGAGTAAGCAGCCTGTGTTTGCTTACGTTGATTGCCATTTGCAATGTACAGTTGTGTATGAAATGTAAAACCCTGAGTGGTCAGGCAGTTGGACCAGATGGTCGTTGTAGGTCCCTTCCAACTGAAATTGTTCTGTTCTATCCCTTGTCCCATCACCTCTGCAGACAAGTTAGAACTAGAAGTTGTCAGAACGGATCTCCTCGTTGTGCCTGTGAAGCCCCGATGGCTCCGTGGTGCCATCCTGGCCCCGGCTCTCATCCTCACGCAGCATCCCCACCCCCTGTGGACGAGTGCCCGGCCGGTGACGTCCAGCTGGGAACAGCGACCGACACGAGGTGCTCGAAGCGCTCGGCTCTGCTGCAGGAGTGTGCCTCTGGGAGAGATTCCTTCTTTGCTCGAGGCAAACACTGATTGCTTTCAGTATGAGGTAAGACAGCTGTATATATCCTAAACTATTACCTGAACTGTTAAAGCTGCAGGTATTGCTCTTTCCTTGAATAGCACCAGGTTTTCGGGTTTGATAATATCTTGCATTGTGGTTCATTTTCTTTAATCCCTTTTGATTACCTGTTCTGCTGTTTCTGGCTGTGGGAGCTTCACTGCAATTGCTAGGGACCTGGAAATAAGGGACAGATCCATTTTCTGGTTTCTCTCTGCTTTCCAAGACATGGCAGTGTCTCCTTCAAAGGATTCCTTGGTCTGAGAGGGGAATCTTTGAATTTGGGATGGGAAAGCAGTTTAAGGGTCCCTCCTGGGCTGGTGGAGGAGAGAAAAACCCCAGCGGGTGACTCTGGGGCAGCTCCAGTGCAGGCAGCCACAGCTCTGCACCGCAGCAGGGGGAGTCTGTGCCCTGCCGCGGGGCTGCCTCTCCTCACCCGCAGCCCTGTCTTCCAGGCTGAATTCTGAGGGGACAAAACCAAATGCTGAGCTCCATTTCTAGCCTCCTAGCTGGTAGCAGAGCTGCATGAGCTACATGCCGAGAAGAGGGGAAGCCTGGCCTGTCCCCAGTTGTAGAGCCTTGCTCTGTTTTGAGCAGAGGTGCCGGTGGCCAGGACAGCTGGGGACAAGAGGCTTTTCCAGCTGCTTCTGTGCCAGTCTCTGCAGATCTAGATTGTCCTTCTCCACTTTTTAGGACTTGTAATGTCATGTGTGGGAACTGCAGGAAAAATGTTTGTGTCTGGCAGAGGAGCTCCATCCACGGCCGAGTGCTTCAGGCCCAGCTGCTGGTGGGGCACAGGGCCTTAGTGCTGCTGGCTCTGCAGCTCCTGTGGACAAAATGTGGATTTTTGTCTGTCAGCTGACAAGTGCTGTGGCCTTGTGAGTAGGACCCTGCATTGCAGTTTTTCCAAGCCATAGTCACCAAACCCCCGCTGACCTTCTGGGAGATGGCACTTTTGTACCAGTGACCCACTGAGGCTTTTCCTGTGGAAGGAGGAAAACCCATTTCCCCAGATCCACCCGTGTCGGCGCTCAGGGCTCAGGCAGGATTTCTGCAGAGTTCATCCCCATCAGCTGCTTCTGGGAGGTCAGGAAGGTGGAAGGGAGAAACTCAATGTTCGCTTCCTGAAGTGTGGAAAACAGATTTTCCATGGAAATGATTTAGGTTGTGGGAAGAGAACATCTTCCACCTCTCCCAAACACTGATGCTTGGTAGGAAAAAGGAGCCAAGAAGAACATTTTATGTACTGTATTTACTTCAGAGTGTTTACAACAGGAAGCAATTAATGTTTAGTTCTAACTTACTCATTTTGTCTCTTAATTTGTGCACTTGGATTGGTGATGCTGAAAGTATACTGCTGGGAAAAAAAAGAAAATTATGGAAGTGAGGCTCAGGCCAGCTTTGCTCTCCACCAGTCCCCTGGGCTCGTATGGGAAATGGGGACCGTGCCAGTGCCAGGACCACAGAAACTCTGGCTGCAGACACACGCCTGGACGTACCCACTTCCTCACACAGAACACCAGACTGTGGGAGCAGAGGAGCACCGGAGGGCCCGTTGAAGGACTCACACTCCCTGGTGTTAAACAAGGACAAGGAGCACAGAAAGAGACCTCTGACTGCCTCAGGAGCGACCAGAAAACAAACAGGACTCAGGCAAACTGAACGGCTGCACGGCAAAATGAAGCAAAACATAAAAGGCATCAAGAACGAGTTATGGAAATATATTAAAAATAAGAGAAACTCTGAAATGAAATGCATGCCTCTTACTAACTGGGAAAGGTGAACAAGCAACGGGGTGCCGAGAGTCTGGAATATCCTTTTTTCAGCAAGAAGCAGGAGGAGGCGGGAGGGCAGGACAGACTGGGCTGGCTGAAACCCCCCGCTGGGCTGGACCTGCTCTTTCCTCCTCTGACCATGCCACCGCCTTCAGTTCTTCACCTCCTCTGCAGCCTTTCCTCCCACTTCCGTGCCCTTTCAAATCTCACAGCCCGTTCTGTTTCCAGGTTTCCTTCTAAGCCTGGTTTTCTTTCCTGGTGTCATTTCCTGGAGCTTGCAGTGACCACTGGCATAATGTCACCCCTCCCTGCGGAGAGCAGAGCACATTCATGCGTTGAAATTCACGGCAAAATTTTTGTGGATCCAAGTGAATAGCAGTTAATGCTTACGTGCTTCTTTAGCATCCAAAAGATATTCAGAATTTTGGTCTTTTGGGGCATGTGTAGTAATTCTGAACGCTCACAAGGTAACATCCATGGATGTTTTGTCAAGGATCCAGCACATGATGACTGATCTTTTCAAAATCATATGTTCTTTGTAACTGCCCAGATATTTTTTCTAATATTTTAATAGCAAAAAGCAATGTAATTTAAACAAAGAGAAGGGTTAAAAAAACCCACAGCAGTGCAAAGCATTTTGTTTTGGAACTAACTGAAATTAACTTGAAATTAAGTTTTTCGAGCTCTTCATCCAGAAAACCATTCAATTCAATTAAAATATTTTTTAAGGCCCAACTCAGTTTTTTTTCAAAGTCTGTTTTTGTTGCTTTTAAAAAAATTTTGTTTGTCTGTTCAGATACTGAGCCAAAAATACCCCATTGATTTCCCAACTTTATTTAGGACATAAACCAAGCCTTTATCTACCCACACGGAGCAGCCAGTGTGGTTTTTACTGTACAGGGCGCTATCCTGCTTTGCCGGCCTTTCACAAAATAAATTGTCAAGCTGAAGTTTTCAGAAGGATGTACATCAAGGTCACTGCTTTTTACTGTGTTCATAAGATGCAGGAAAGACAAAGAAAAGCAACTAAACTGCCCTGCAGCAAACCACCCCGCTGAGGCTGGGGAAGCCGGCAGCTGATCTCTGCTTATCGCTCCTCCCGGTGCTACAACACGGGCGTAGCTCAAATCTGATTTCTTTCTCAGGCTCTGGCTGGTTTCTATCCACTCTTGGATGTATAAGATCCTCTGCAAGGCATCTGTTTCACTTTATTTAAAGTAGGTTAATTGCAATGGCAGAAACTGGGGTGCTAATTAAACCCAGCGATAGAGACAAGGTGTGCCTGGAGGTAGCTGGCTCCGGGCTGAGGGCAGAGGGAGAGGCTTCCCCGGGCGAGGACGCGGTCCTGGGCGCGGGGTGAGGAGGCACCTGGTTTGTTTTGGTGGATTTTTCTCCCGTTAGCATGTCCAGTTGCTTTTTGTTAATCCAAGGCAGATTCTTATTTTAGTGGTGTGGTAGTGGCAGCAGAATGTCCAGCCAAATAGTGCAAATATTGGCACACTCCCTACCTGCAGGGTTCAGTGTCTGTCTTTAAATTCACCTGGTGTTCTCCTGTGAGCTCTAAAATCAGCAGGACGCTGAGTAGAGAAGGCAGAGCCTCAGTACATCCCGTGGCCCGCTGATACCTCCCAGGCTGTGGAGCAGACAGAGACCAACGGGGCGTTTTGCCGAGACCTTTGGGCCAAGGGCAGTCGGTGCTCGTGAACCCAAACGCGTGTGGTGCTGAGGAAACACTTTTTTCCTGCCCGCGGTGCCTGCGGCCGCTGAAGGGAGCCTTGCCTCTCCCAGGGAAGCCTTTCCCTCTCTCTCTGTTTTCTGGGTGGTTGTAACTTTTTCAATGCTGCCTCTTTTTTTCTGATTTTTTCCTCTGTGATCTTTTCCATCATGCCTGAGTGAGACATGACCCTGCTCTTACCATGCCCCACCCCGAGGTATCTCAGGCTCTGAGCAACTGGAAACCGGGGATGGGGGGCCCCCCTTGCGTGCGGAGCTGTTGGGAGAGCCCCGGGGAGAGAGCGCAGCGGGGACCCCCGGGCTGTGGGGCTCCTCTCGCGTCCCTGCACGACGCTGCGCGGTCTCGGGGCGAGGTGCTTTTCTCTCCTTGGCCGCTCCGCCAGCAGGGACCTCAACGCCTTGTCCCCATTCTTAGTGGATTTGAGGCCGATAAGGGAGAAAAGATTATTTTTTTTTTAACTATTTTTGGCATTTGGCATCAGCTGTGCTAGGGCAGCCATCCAATACATCTGAGTCTCCCTCCGTACAAAACAAAGAAGCAAATTAAAAATATGTATGTGTGTGTGTGAGGAAGCAATTCAAAGCATCTCTTCATAGCTGGGAGAAATGCACACTATAATTATCTTAAATGAGCTAGTTATAACTTCCTCATTATTGGCAGTGGATTAATGTAAGACCACACACTCATAGCACTGGTATTTTTATAAAAAAAGAGAAGAAAAAGAAGTGTGTGAGGCCAGCTGGGGTGGGGCTCACCAGGAAGAGACGTTAAAATTTGTCAAGAAAGGAGGAAAGCGAAGCCAGGGAGCGCAGCGGGGAGGCAGATTTCTGATGGAGGCTGTGAACGCCCATAAACCTTGTCCCAGGCGACTTGGTTTCAAAGCAGCCCGAGGAGCCGCACGGCCCCGCGGTGACACCGTCTCTGCACGAGCAGACTGGGCTGCTGCCCGCGATACCCGGGGGGAGCGTGAGGACGAGGCCGTAACCGTCCTGCACCCGGCGTTCCTTCAAGCCTTCGCCCGTTGCCAAGCAGGACTGGCCGCTATCGACTCCAGCGAGACGCCGCTGGCGGCGCCGGGTGGGATCCTCCTGCTTCCCAGGCGCCCTGACCTCAGCAGCCTCCCCGGCCGCGCCGCGCAGGGCGAGGCAGGGCCTGGCGCGGGAGGGCCGGCCGTGGTGCGGGGTGCCTGGGGAGCCCCGGCCCCCGCGCTGGCGCCGCGGCACCGTGGGGCTGTCCCGCTCTGCAAGAGGCCGACGGACCGGGAACAGACCCGGGACACGGGAACGGGCTGTGACGAGCCAGGCCAGCCCAGCTCTGTCCCCTGGACAGCCTGAGGGAAGGGAGGTGGTGCAGAGGGGAGCCGTGGTGACCCTCGGGGCATGGCCCACGGGGAGGGCAGCGCAGCCCCATGCTCTGTGCGAGCTCTGCCCTCCCCTCCCACCCCCGGCACGGCGGGTTTTGTGCAGAAGAGATGGATATCTGTGCTGTGCAGAGGCTGCGATAGTTCTGTGGACACGATTTCTGTAACACGTAACAGCCTCCTTGAGAGGAACAATTTATTTCGAGGATGGTGCCAGGAAAAAGAGAAGTCCAGTCCTGGATGTCTTCCAGTTTGATTTTTCTCCCACTGGGTACTGTGGGTTCAGTTTGCACGTGATTTTCGATGAGTGTTTAATTTGGAGCAGGACAGTTGTCGGTCGGAGGGGACTGGCCCAGGGGTGTGTGGTGCAGGGCAGCGTCAGGGCTGGGACTCACCAGGACTTGCTCTTCAGGGGAATATGTTGAATTGGATCCTGTGAGCTTCCAAACTCCATCGCTCCTGCTCTGTGCCTGGGTAGCAGGGGCCCAAGTACAGCCTCAATACTAAACTATACTGAGGTGCGTGGAAGAACCTCCCACCCAGAAAGCTGCTGCCGTGGAACAAAGAAGGGTCAGTACCGACGGATGGAGGAAGCTTTTCCTACCAGCTCCTTTTCCTTCAAGAACTGCGTGGTGTGACGCGGCGTGTGCAGTGGGTGAGGGCGCGTTTCCCGGCCCAGGATCGACAAGTGAGCACTAGAGGTGTGCCAGGGTGGCTGAAGAAATGTTTGAGTCTCTTTGCTCTTGACTGTGGCCCAGCGTGACCCATCCATCTCTGCACAGACACCTGCATCTTCAGTGCAGGGACGGGCTGTTCCGCGGCGCCCACGGAAAGAGCCAGAACATTCGAGGTGTGTGGGAAGTGGAAAGCTCATGTCCCGGCCCCGCCGGGCAGGCAGGGAGGGGAGCGGGGACGGGACACCCAGCAGCCCCCACAAGCGCAGCGGCGGGTCCTGCCCTGGAGAGCAGCAGTCGGAAGAGGCTGCGGAGCTGAAGGGCGGGATGATGGTGACAATCCTGTCCCTGCCTCACCTGCGGGGATGGGACCGGGGGCGTGTGGGTGACTGGCCGGGAGGCAGACAGCGACTCCAGGACAGATCTGAGAGCACAACCCGGGCCACGCTCCCGAGGAGCGGTGATGAACACGCCGTGAGCGGAGAGCTGGTTATTATCTACATGCTGACGCCAAAGGACTTGCTGGCTTTCCACAGAGATAATCAATAACAACCGCCATCCATTTTGATTACTAACTTTCTGTGCACCGCCTTCAGCATCCTGCCGCCGGCTGCCCGCATTCCGGCGGGATGAGTGAGCCCCACATCAGCTCCTTTGTGTGCTCAGCTCGCGCAATTTCAGGGCTCTTTAGGATCCAGTTGGATGAAAAGAGCTATTTGAATGTAAATTAATTGCCATTACAATTCTGTTTTTCTGCTTTTCATCAGAGGAGATAACTTCAGCCTTGTCACAGAGAACAAAACCATCAGAAGTGAACTTGTCAATTCAATCTCTTCATATAATTATATTCTGAGGATTCAGACAGTTGGGTGGTTTCTGCGTTATTTCTCCCCTGAGGAGGATTGCTCCCATCTTCCGAGCACCAGCAGACTGTGTGCACCAGGGAGAGCCCAGCCCGTCCCCTCCTGCTCACACCAGCACCGGAGCTCACCAGCTCTGCCCAGTTCCCTCCTTTTGTGGGGACTCAAGGCCAGTGCTGGTCGTGGCTGCAGCTGGCGGCTGCCCCGGCCGTGAGCCAGCAGCCTTCCCGGGGAGCTGGAGACACAAACTGCACGGGTTTAGCTGGGTTTGGAAAACATCCTCTTCAGTCACAGGTGTAAGTGGGTGTGATTTACAGACTGAGGGGATGAAAAGCAACGGAAGGAGTCTGCAGAGCTGGCGTTAGAGCCTCTCGCTGGGGCTGGTTTCTGTGCTGCTCAGTGGCGATGGCAGCGGTGAACAGGACCCTGCCACCACCTGCTACCACACCCCCGTTGATACGCCACCGCAGCCAGGCTTGTGCCACTTCTGAGCTTCACCTATTGTAATTCTGGCTTTGTGCTGCAGGGGTGACGTGGAAAACGGGGAGAGTGGTTAAAGAAAACACAGAGCAGCTTCCATGCCGGCGAGGCTGAGCGGCGCTGCACCCGCTGAGGCACGGCCGCGGGAGGGACGCGCCCGGCTGCGTGTCCGTGACGTCCCCGCGGTGCCGGGGAGGACGGTGCCGGACCGGGCTTTGCTCTGCCTGTGTGAAACCACACGAGAGGTTGAGGTGGGCAGGAGGAGTGCTGAGGCACGTGCGGGCCAGGAGCTGGGCCTGAGTGTGGCTTCGCTCCGGAGCCGGCGGCTCCTCGGCGCAGGCAGAGTCGGGTGGGCACCGGCCGAGCAGGGACGGGCCTGGGGGGCCGCTGGGTGAGAGCAGAGGGGGGTGGCTGGCGCGGGGCGCAGCGCGGTGATGCTGCAGCGTCTGCGCGAAACCTTTTCACGCCTCTTCTACTCGTCGCTGCTGCTATCAGATGGTTTTGTCTCTGCTGCAGTCAGCAGTCTTGGGCAGTGGTTAAGTTGTGTGTCATGGTTTTAAGCCACACAGAAAACAACCTGTGTCAGCCCTCGGCGTGCCCGGTCATGATGCTCTGCCTCAGCGCCGCAGTTCTCAGAAGTGGCTGTTTACCGTGCAGGGAGGAAACCTGCGTCCCGCTCCCTCCTCCTGCTGCTCCCGAGCCCTCTCCCTGCTGGTTTAGTGCCCTCCCCGTGCCGGGAAAGGGAGCGAGCTGACACTGCTGTCACCCTGCGCTGCCAGGCCCGGGCAGCGGGGCCACGGGCACAGAGGGACGGGCGCTCTGTGAGCCAGGGATGCGATGGTGGTGGGGAGGGAGGCGAGGGGGGACGATGGTGGCAGGGAGGGAGGGAGGCGAGGGACGGTGCTGGCCACCCCCATGGGCCTGCCAAGGCTGGTGTCTGTGTTGTGTCCCTGCCACTGTTCAAAGCGCCCAGGGCCCTGTGCCTTTGATTGCCCAACAACCCAGTATTTAGTTTTCACATCATTTCAGGGAAGTGCTTAATTAACGATGGTACATCTCCCCATTAGCCTGCCACCTCCGCTTAGCAGCCATTCTGATGGTGAATTAATGGCTGTCGTGAAGCGATGGCCACCAGCTGGGCCTTGCCTCAGCTGTAGGCCAAGACCAGGGAGGACACTGTCTGCCTGGCCTTGGGTGTCCTCACCCTGCCCAGACCTGGGGCTGGACAGCGGAGTCGCTCTCCTCTTTCTGTACTTCCATTTCCTAGGGGAGACCGACTGACTCTGTAGCCCAGATACACAAGATGAAGGCCAACACGGTTTCCCAACAGGCGAGGCTTGCGTTTTCCTCCCTGCAAAGCCAGTGAGAAATTCTGGGCCCATCAGTTGTTCATGGCCCAAAGGAAACCTTCTTAAAGGGGTTGGATTGCCAAAGAACTCACAGGATCCTAAACTGTGTCCCTGTCCCAGGTTCCCCAGATCGGGGTAAGCTCCAATACCCGCTCACTAGCTCCTAGGACAAAGGCTTTCTTAAAAAAAGGTCATGGTTCTTTATTCATTTGCCCAGGGCCTTGCACAGCTGGGTCCTGACGCTAAAAGGAGTTTGAATACCTGAAAATTGGCAACAGCAGAACAAAGTGCAGTGTTTAAGCGCAAGCACTGCAGTTTTCCTACAGTGAAGTAGAGGAGAGCAAGACAAGGTGCGGGCAGCAGCGGCGAATGGCCTTGTCCCTGCCGAGGTCCAGCCTCACCTCTCTCAGGTCACCCTTTAGCTCCAGCCCTGGTGCACCGGCAGAGCCAGAAATGAATGTGCCTCCTCCTCTCCCTTCCCTCCGGAGGGGAAAATTACAAACTCAGGCCAGTAACCAATTTCGTGGGTCCGGGGATGGTGGCCAGCCACCAATGGGGAAACTCCGCGAGAAGAGGAGGACTCTCAGACTTTCAGCCTCCTCGCTGACCGTGATACTTAGCAGGTGAACACACACGCTGAGAAACCCTGTTCTATTCCTGACTTGCCATCTGAGCCTGACTCATTGCCTTGGTAACAAATTAAAACACTTTTATGTGTTTGCAGCTTGGTACATAATTTTGTAAAACCAGGGAAACTGGCTCCTGCTGTTGGCCACGGAGGTCCTTTGGCTCTCCCCCACCCCGCGGGGTTGCCCGGGAGTGGCCGTGGCGTTGCTGCCGCCCTCAGCACCGAGGGCTTCGTGGGCAGCGGTGCGCGCCCGGGGCAGCTGCCGGCGACAGTGGCCGGCACCGGCGCCGCAAAACCACAAGGCTCACCCCTGTGTGTTTTCCAGGCACCGCTAATGGCGTCAGGCAGGGACGGCCGTGCCGCTGCCCTTTGCCGGGTTCCCGAGCCAGGAGCTCTGCTCACCCGTCGGGAGTGAGAGGAGAGTTTGTCAGCAACCGAAACGGGCTTGAACATCAGAGGATCGCACACCGCCCAGCCCGTGGCAGAGCCGCCCGTCACGCCTGTCCTGCATCGCGGCGCAGCTGGGCCTCTCCCCCTTCATCCCAGCCAAACGGTATTTTTGCTTTAAGCTTTGAACCTGACCTGCCCCTCGTGCCCTGGCTCCGAGGCTGTGGCTCTGCCTTACGCCTCCCTCCGACAGAAACAAGGAGCAGCTCGGTCCCGGTGCGTGTGGCACCGGCTCGGCCTCCCGGCTGCAGCAATGTCTGTCGCAGCTTCCCGCTTCGGTGCTCTTGAATCTGTGGTGGTTGCACCTAAAGCTGGCGGGGTGTGCACTGTCAGGCAGTCTGTATCGAGGTGACGTCACGCTCTCTTGGTGGTAGATGCAAGTGCTAAAACTGCACGCGAAGGAGAAAAGGCACGCGCCGGGGCTTCTGCGGGAGTGCAGGCCAGCCCTGCAGAAACAATGCTTGGGTCACACTCGTGTTTTTTGGAATGAGACAAACCCTGACGGGATGCGGCTGTGGGGGAGAAATGGGGCAAACCCTTTCTCCCAGAAGGTCATGAGGCCACATAGAATTTTTAGGCAAATGAAGCGGCTCCATTTCCAGTTGATGGACCCTGTGGCACAAGCAGCCACCACCCAGAGCGGCTGCTGGGCAGGAGGCTGCTCCCCCTCTCCGATGGAAAAGGGGGGCACCACCTCCTAGGGCAGAGCCGGTGTGCCTGTGCGGAGTCCCCAGGCTTGTAGCGTCCCTTCAGCGCTCGCCCAGCCCAAGGTGACACGACACACGTTACGGGGTCATTACTGTGCCCGCACAGGAACTGTTGGGGTGTTTTGGGGGGGATTGAACAGTGAGTGGGTCAGGAAATGTGGTTTGCCTCCGCTGGGTGCAAACATGAAGGTTGCTTTGAATAAGGTTCCAAAAAGATCCAGCAATCCGAGTCCTGTCTGTCAAATTCAGCAAGGAGTTGGAGATGTTTCTGGAGGAGAAGAAAATACCAAGACGCAGGCACTATATATAGACGTCCGTGTGAAGGTGGCGACGTTGGAGTGCGGTGTATTTTTATCCCAATAGAGGTGTTATCTGTCTATCTCCCATGAAATGCTGGAGGGGGGTGTTACAGCACTCAGTTCATGCGAAGAGAAAATAGCCGAAGTCACAGTTAAATTTGTGTGGTCTGTGTTTTCCAAAGGCAAGCTGTCATACTCGGAATTTTTCTCCTCTGGCTCACTGCCCTGTATTTGTTGCATGACAAAGTTCATTGTCCAAGTAGCTGTTTAGTGGCCTGGACGGAGTTTTGCCATGTGCAGGGTACGGTTTAGGTCTGCTCCTCCTGGCAGAAGGGCGGGAGTTTTGTGTGAACCTCAGCACTCGCGATCTGTCTGTTCTCTCACCAGCGGTGAAGCCGTGTTTAGCTTCCACTGGGGCTGAAGCCAGATAAGAAGATGCTTCAGCCCAGGACGTAACCACATCTGGCACATGCCAGGGGCGGTTCCGAAGAGTTCAAAGGCTTCAGCGTAGATTATTTACACATTCACCTTCTAGCAAATCCTTTTATTCTTAAATTCCAGACAGTTTATTACATGGAGATCCTGAAAATCCAAAGTCTTGTCCTCTCTGTATAGATGTTAAAGATCTCAGGAGCTGGGCAGAGATCCCGGGAGCAGGCACGGGCAGCGCCGGCGCTCCCGGTGCAGCACAGCCCGAGCGGCTGCTCCCCCGCGGTGCTGGGTCCCGGCACAGGCCCAGCCTGGGCACTGAGACGTGCCCGTGGGCACAGACCCAGCACGTGCCCACCCCCTGTTGGCCCGTAGGAAGTGGACTCAGAAGTGATTTAAGTGCTAGCGAATAAGGAGTAGTTTGGGATGGGCTGTAACTAGAATATTCCCTGTTTATTAAGGACTGGCTCTGAAATTCCTGACTGAGTATTGTCTTACTGCTCATTCAGACGCTTTGCTGGGGCCTGCTTGCACGTCCCTCTCGGGATGATACGAGTTCTTGGCTATCTTGGTGACAAGGGGATTGATTTTACTTTTTTGTCTTCATGGACGCTCATGCGGATGAAGAGCAAAAAGCTGGCAAGGAAACATCTCTGCTGAGAAGAGAAACTTTGATCAAACTTGTGATTTTTGCAGCTCCATGGAATAAAGGAAGTTTATTTATAGAACGGCTTCTTTGGTAAAAACAAAACATGTCCTGTATCCTGCTTTTGATGGCGTATCTGGCTGCGGTGCAGCGTGGGGCACGTTAACCTCATTTGCTTTGTAGCACCAAGTGGTGCGCGGTGTTAGTGGTAATTAGCAGCCGTGCAGATTGGGGCAGGCTTCCCTGGGAGAGCACCCGACCTTCCACTGCAGCTGCAAGCGAGTGCTGCACTGAGGAGTACCCGGGAGAGCCGCGGCGGTGGGATTAACTGTGGTGGAGCAGGATGGCACGAGGGCTGCTCTCCTGTGATCCTTGGCCAAACTCATCTGCTCTGCGGTTCAAACCGTTCGGAGGCCTCTGCCCGCCCGGATTACTTCAGATGAATACCCGGAGACTCACGGCGCAGGGAGAGGACAAGCCATCCCCCTCGCTGCCTCGCCTCTGCGCCGCACAGGCGCCTCCAGGGGAGCCCTCGCTGCCGGGGGCCGGGTCGTGGGGTCCGCGTGCGCCAGCACCCCCCGGAGCCGCTGAGGGACCTCTGGTCCCGTCTGCATGTATTTAAAACCACCAAAACCAAACCGTGACGAATACGTTGCATTCTTCCCCTTGCAGCCGAGGATTCCAAACTGTTTTATAATTAATTAACTAATTAAGTCTAAGCGCATTTCAGTGTAACGTGTTTTTGCATCCCTTTGTCGGGAGGCGCAGGCAGTCAGCGGCTGTCCCAGCGCTGCGGGAGCCGGCCCGTGGCCACAGCCTCTCGCCCGGCGCTCACCAGCTCTCCGATTCCCAGGAGTTTGCCCTTAAAACGCTTCTGGGAGCTCTGACTGGTGGATGTTGCCATCACATAATATCAACAACAAGTTTCTGCCTGCCCTGAGAACTAGTAAAAGACATGCGAAACGGGTGAGAGGCGAGAAAACCAGATGAGCGCATTTGTGGTTTTTTTATCCAGGACTGGGGGACTCCAGGTGGAGAAACTCCAAACCTTCTCATTCGCAGCCGAGATGCCGCCCGTAGTGGCGGTGGCTGAGCACTGTCGCTGTCGGTTCACGCTCGCACGGACGGCACCGCAGCTCCCCGCAGCCCCCCTGCGCGCGGGCTCACGGCGAGGGCCCTCGCTGCCCGCGGCTCTGCAGCTGGCCCGGGCCGGCAGCCACGCGGCGGAGCAGGGCCACCCGCGGCCGGGCCCACGGAGGGGCCAAACGCCGAGGGACCGCGCTCGCCCCCGCCCCGCCCTGCTGTCCTGCCGCTGCCGGGCTGCGCCGCGTCGCCCTCCTGCCCCGGCCCCGCCGAGCGGCGTCGCTGGCACCGGGCTGCGTTTCGTCCAAGCTAAAGCCTCATTTCTGACCGCGGAGAAGCGGGAGAAGCAGACGTCGCCCGCCGGGCGCAGGCGCTGCCGCCGACACGGGCCCGCGTCCCTGCCTGCCTGCCCACGGGCAGAGCTCCCGGGAGGGCTCTCGGGGCCGCGCTGCCACACGGGCCCTGGGAAACCTGAGAGAGGAGCTTCTGCCAGACGAGCGGTTCGACGCGTGATCCACCCAAGGCGAGGCATCAGCGCCGCAGAGACCCCCTGGGGTACGCACATGGGGGTCGGCTACAGCCCCACAGCAACACCCCCACGTACGTACCTCCCCGGCACGCAGGAGGGAAAACCTGTCCTGTTCTGCCTGGCAGCTCATGGCTCTGCCATTCTGAAAAACGCTCTGGGATTTAACAGCCGTTTGAGTCAAGCTTTTGAATGTTAGGAAAAGGTTTGTAGAGACACTGTACAGAAGAACAGTTCAGGTGGGAGAAATGGAAAACCAGGAATATAACACAGGAGAGGTGAAGCCACAAGTCAGTCTCTGCCCAAAATTCACCCTGCGCCAAGCTCCTTTAACAGGTCTAATGTCATGTCCTTGTTATTCAATTGCACTGTTAAAGAAATCGACAGAAACAACTTAGAATGTTAAAGCTAGCCTTGTAAATCAGCCCTAGATAAAGTTAGCAAGTAAGTCAAGTTGAATATTTTTCATTAGTGAACCTCACAGTATTTTGCTGGGGACAGAAGCATCGTTAGGCACTCTCCTTCCTTTTCAGTGGCTGGGGAAGCTGAGGGGCAGTGACGGGAAATACCTTCCTCCACCTCTAGCAGTTACAGCTTTGCAATTAGTGATTTAATTGCTATTAGTCAAAAATCAGTATATTGCCTGAAAGTTGGCACATCTGAAATGCCCCCCAAAAGTCAGGAAGCACCTGAAAACTCCTGAAAACAGCTGCTGTCAAGTTTTTGTAAGGAGAAGGGCAAGCTGATTTTGCCTCAGCCTGAGAGTCAATGCAATTAATGTTGTGATGAACTCGAAATAGTCAAATATCACAAGGAAGTAGCAGCCGGATTTGCAATCAAAATGATCTCTCTTACTTGAGACATTTCTGCAGCGCTGCTAACAGGAAAGTTTCACAGCTCCTGGCACAAGGAAGAAAGCTTTCTACGGACCGACAGAGTAAAGAACGTGGACCCTCCTTACCCCTTCCATGTGGATCCTGGGAGTCGTCGCCAGCCGGTGCTGATGAAGCTGCAACCCCCGGGGGACTCTCCTGATGGAGGCGGGGGAGGACAGGACCCCCGACCTCTGGATCGATCCAAACCTGGTAACGTTTTGTCCACACCTGACTCCATCCAGGAGGCGAATGAGGAGCAGGTTGGAGGGCAGCTGCTCGATGCTGCAGAGGACGAGGGTCCGGCACTCGGGGCACCTGAGCTCCTTCTGGGATTTCAGGATCCTCTGCAGACAGGGCTTGCAGAAGGTGTGCTGGCAAGGGAGCACCTTCGCTGTGGCGTCGAGCTTTTCAAAGCACACCGGGCACTCCAAGAGGTCAAGGAGAGCCAAGTCATCCATCTTCAGTGCAGAGCTCCGTCAGGAGCGGAGCCGGGGCCGTCCGCACGCCACATCCACCGCAGCGGGCAGAGACGCCTCCCTGCGCCCGTGGGAACGCGCCAGAATCCCGGGCGCAGACAGCTACCCTGCACGGAGAGAGGGAGGAGGGAAGAGAGCAGCACTCGACTGCTGGAGTATGTAATACATCCCACCTACATTGCAAAGCAGTGCCTCACCAGCCAATTTGCAAATGTATACTTTGCGCTCACGTCCAAGCTGGAAGTGAGTCACGGGTGACTCAGTACGCGCGAGGGGACAGCGCTGGGGCAGAGCCCCGGGTCCTGCTCGCGGGGCAGACGGACCCGCCGCCGGCCGGGGCAGCGCGGCCCGCGGCCGCTTCTTGATGGCGAGAGCGTGAAAGCCCGCGCAGGGTTACCTGTAACGCTCCCCGCTCCGCGGCTCGTAGCTGACAGGACAGTGAAATATTTACCAGCTCAGGAGATGAGAGTCCCTGATAAACATCAGACGGGACCTGTTTGTGCTCGGCCGGCTGAAAGCAGCCGCTCGCTGCACACATCCCTCGCACACCTACACGCCGCCTCGTTTTTCAGCTCGGTCCCAGTTAAGCTCATTCTCTACCCATTTTGACAGCAGCTCTATAAAAAGTCCTTCAAACACAAACACTCTGGAGGTACCTGGCAGAGACGCGAGGCACTCCGCAGTGCCATCCTCGCCCGGTTTGGCTGCCTCAGCTCTCTGAAGCAACCCAAGACGATTATTCCTCCCACAGCCTGAAGTCACTCAACCTGTTCAGCTCCCCCGGCGCTGCGCGGTGCCTGGGACCGGAGCGCACACCGCGGTCAGGTCCGGGCTTGCGGGCGCTGCACGGCCCTGCCGCGCAGACGGGGCGGCGGCCCGGGGGTCCCCCCGCGGGGCGCTGGGGCGGGCAGCCCCCACCAGGCCTCGCCTTCCTGTGCCGGGCGCTGCGGCCGGGGGGCGACCGCTCCAGCCGCTCGCTCCTCCGGGTGCTCGACTCCACAGCAACGGGGCAAGGGGGAGAAACGGCACCGTGTGTTCGTTAGCAGGGCCGGGGCGACTGAACTCCTGCCGCTGGTCTCCAGCTCTGCACGTACTGACGGTGCCTAACGAGCAGTAGATGCAGCAAAGATCCAAGAGATTTCTCCTGACAGCCCCTGCCATATCTCAGTTGTGTGTTTACAGTCTACAAGTAGTACAAATACTGGAGGAGAAGAGTGTAAATCTGAAGGAACATTTTCTACTTGGTCCTCTCCAGTAATGCCATCGGGCTGCACGTACGTCCCTTCCCTTTCCTAGGACTCGTTCAGAAGTAGGGAGTGGAAATGGGTAACGTGTTTTTTCAAAAGTTCGTCCCCCCAGATCATGATTTTGTCAAAACAAAGTTATTTCTTTTTCTTTTTTCTTATTAAATTGTGGCCATTTGGCTAAATTAAAATGTTGACAAACATCTTCAGGATAATGCAAGAAACCAGTGACCTCACTCTGTTTCATCTCAAGTTTCCTTTTACTTTGGTATTTCTTTGTAGTCTGTCATATGTTGATTTGTGCTTGGCTGACAGTGCACACTTTTTAATGAATGATGTTGCAAATAACATCATCTCATCTACTGGCGTTTCTAAACGCAATGTGTGACATAAACTATATTGAAAACAAAGGTTTTGAAGGTTGTTTTTCTTTTTTACATATTCTTCCCTATTTGTGCCCTGTGATTAACACTCACGTTGTATTTTCATCTGATTAGAAAGGAAACAGAATTATGAAGTACCTTGCAGTGGACAAGTGGAGGTGAAGCTGACCGGCTGGTTCTGTGCGCGCCAGTGAATGCTAATCTCCGACCAAATCTGATTTGTGAGTACTTCTTCAATTTTTCCTAAACTTTAAGGCCAGTCTGCTCGAGCTGTACTATCAAAACACCGGGCGGGACTGACACCACCGGGGAGGAGCGCGTGCATTTTGCGGCGTGCCCGTCCCGCAGAATTCCCAAGGGAAATCAGTGGCAGCTGCCCCAGCACCCGCCCACCTCATGGGGCACCCCGGGAGGGCCCAGGCTGGGGGACCCCGCGGTGCTGAGCACCCTCGGGGGCCCGGGGGGTCCGGGGAGCTCCACACCCACAGGGCGGCCGGCCTGAGGCCGCAGCGACTCTCCGGGCTCCCCACGGGGCGGCTCTTACCCCCCTTTGGTGGAAGGAGCTGCCCGGGGTCCCTTCCCCTGCAGCTGCCAGCGACTGCAGCCTCTTTCCTGGGCTGCCCCTCGCCGAGGCAGGGACGGGGGCTTTCTCCAACCAGGAGTTTCTAAATTGCCTGCTACGGAGAGGCCCTGATCTTGATTGCAGTCTCGGGGTTCTGCTGCAATAGAAAAGCAGATGATGCTAGCACTTAGCATTTATATAACTCTTTAAATCTTCAAAGAACTTTCCAAATGCTAATTCATCTGTGGAACGCCCCTCGGGCTAAGCATCACCCCCACTTTACATGGAGGAAACCCGGAGAGGAGGCCACAGAGCATATCAATGTCCAATTTGGGATCAGGCTGTGGGGCTTTCCTGGTTCTCCACTGAGTGCTCACACCATCCCATTGAACTTCATTATCCGCCACTGCCTCTCCCTTGCAATGCGTCTCGTAATTGGAGTTAAAAAAGAAAGGCAGAGCTAGAAAGCTGCTCGTCCTTCCCTTTCATTTAAAACGTCTCTGTTTGATGCCGATGCTGTAATTAACTGCAGGCTGGATGCAGCGGGGTGCCTGGGCTGGAGGACGCTGCGGAAGGCTCCTGCCCGGGCACGGCCACGCGTCTGCCGGAGCCCTCCTGGGCCAGGGGAGGGGGCCTTGTGCCGACGGCATGAAACTGCTGATGTGCGTGTTGTGAGAGTCTCCCGGTCAGAGCGGATTATCACGGAGCTGGAAACGGGAACAACATTTAGAGCAGAAATAGTCGTTCTATTCGGCTGCGCCCATCCGCGCCGTGGTGCCGAGGGGCTGTGAGCGCGCGTGTGTCCCTGGGGAGCCGCGTCCTTTGGCTTCCCCCCCCCGACTCGACTCAGAACGGAGCTTGAGTGGATCCCAAACCCGCCTGCGGCCCCGCGAGCCTGGGGACGGGCGGAGGGTGCCCAGGGGCCCGTCCGTGTGCTGCCCCGGGGAGGGCTGGCTGTCACCAGCGCACAGCGCGCCCTCGCTCCTGAGAGCACCGGGGGCTTGCGGCGGTTCCTCGCTGCCAGCTCCGAGGTGCTTGGCGAGATGGGCCGTGGTGAGAAGCGTGAGGTTTGTTTTGTCCAGGCTGTCACGGCGAGGGCTGTGTGAGAGCCTCGTCTCTCCCACCACCTCGCTCCAAACCTTTCTCCGCTTGGTTTCTCTGGGAGCAAATCAGACAGATTTCCTGAGCGTGAGCAGCTCCTCTTCCCGCTTTGACCACCAGCTGGTGGCTGTGAGATTCCGACACGTAAAGACACTGGTGGGAACAGTACTGCCTTTTAGTGGCTTTGAATTTCACATATTTTAACACTTGGCTATTGCCAGTACTGTTGGTTGAGACCCCAACATAGAAACAAGATTTGCATTTAATACCTTTAGATCACAAAGAGCTCCGTGAAGTCCGATATAATTACCTGCGTTTAAAGAGGGGGAAAAACAGAGGTGGGGTGACTCTTCAAGGTCATAAAAGCAGTCAGGGGCCAAGCGGGGAAGGGAGCCTACATCGAATAACCTCGGCAGCCAGCTCTGCCTGGCTCATGGCCAGACATGCCGGGGTGCATCCTTACAACAGGAGAACGAATTCCTTTGCTCTTCCTGTGGCCCTGGGCGGAGTGGCCAGGAGATAAGGCATTGCCACCAGAAATGGGAAACGCCACTTGTTTCACACGTGGCTCCCGAGAAGCCCCCATCGGCAGGGGGGTGGCTCGTGTCTCTGGTCCCTCCGGGCTCTCTGCTGGAAATAACAATGGAGAATAGTGTGAGCAAGCGAGAGGAGCTTCTCTCGGTGACCTCGAGTGCTCTGGACCATCCTCCTTGCCTCATCCTTCATCCCACCCTGCGGCTGTTGGGTACCCTGTGCCCCCCGCGAGCGCCGCGGGGACACCGGGCTGCGGCAAAATCACCTACGGCTGCAGCCGTGGACGGGGAGTGCGTGTGCTGGGAGAGGGCAGGGGCACGGCAGCGCTTCCTGGGGGTTATAAAAAGCTGCTGCTACTCTGCATCTCGCGAGTGGATGCCACACGCCGCCTCCTCTGGGGAAGAGGGACCTTTCAGGCTGTTTTTAGCACCGGGAGGGCAGGGAGAGGGGGTGCCTCTTACAAGCTGCTACAGATTATAGATCTGCAGCTAACAGCTTGTCCTCCTACCCACCCACAAACACAACGCCCGGTGTTGCTGCTGAGGGGAGGCGAATGGCAGGACCTGCCTGTGCCTCTGGACCCCGAGGGCCCGCGAAGGGGAGCGCTGACCCCCGGGACGGGGTCCCTCGCGGTGCCGCCCGGCTCCCCTGCGGACCGCGCAGCGTGGCCGCACGCAGCTGCCGCGGTGGGTTTGGTACATGCGGGCTAATGCTAATTTAGAGAAGCCTGCGCAGTTAGTAAATACCTCGCGTTTGCTTGAAGACATAATTAGGCCAGCGTGGATCTGCAGGGATGTGCACAGCATGGGGACCCGCAGCCAGCAGAGCAAAAGCCTCCCTAAAATTTTCCATCTCTCAAACCAACACTTGGTCCCCCCCACTGTGTCCTGGCTGGGCAGGCGGCGGCCTCCACCTCCCCGCTCCCAGCACCCCGCTCCTCGAGCTCAGGTGGGGCACACAGCAGGGACAAACCCACCGGCAGCTGGGTATTAAATCTGTTTTCCCCCTTTTCCCCTTGGCGAGGCATGCATCAGCTGGTGGATAAAAGCCGAGCGCTGAGAAGCCATCTATGCTTATGTAAGAAGAGTGGTTTAGAGAGCTGTTTATTAATCTCGCAGAGAGTTGAATGCTGTATTTTGCCCATAACAGCCTTGTGCTGTCTTGCTGTTGGGTAATGTGAAGGCTCCAGCTGATTCTGAAGTAGCTGGAGCAGAGTGGTGCCTACCCAGAAATAGAGAAGTATTTTTAAATGAAATTTATGCATCGATTTTCCTTAAGACAGGTTGTTATGTGTTTGTTGAAGTGTCATTAGAAGTAGCCGGTGATGGAGCTGGGCCGAGCAGAGCGAGTGGACAGGCACTGTCCTCCCTGCACCCGGGGAGGTCACCCAGACCCCCACCTCCTCCTCCTCCTCCTCCTGCTGCTGCCAGGTCTCTGCACCAGGGCAGCCCGAGGGGAATGGAGGTGGTTAAAGCTGACACCAGGCCTGTGAGATTTTGGGCCAGATCCAGCCCAGGGTTCGGCACCTCTGCGAGGTCAGAGCTCAGGTGGGTGATGGGGCTTCGGCGGGAGGAGAGCAGAGCCTTTGGGCAGGCTGCTGGGTGGGCTGCGGCGGGAGTTGTCTCCCAGGGAGGGGAGGGCGCTGGGCAGCCCCCGCTCAGGTAACCCCAGTTTGGGCCTTACGCTGCCTGCGGGACCGTGGCCCCTCCGGCAGCCAGTGCCCCGGGTGCCCCGGCACGACGCCCGGCCGGGCTGCAGGGGTGGCTGCTGCCAGCCTCTGCTCCAGCTCCTGCTGCGGCTTCGGCTCGCTCTGCTCGCTGGCACGTTCAGCCTTTTCTCCCTGCGGTGCGGTGAAGAGCCACAGAACACCAAGAACTAAATCCTGCTTCACTGGGATTTGCCCAATGAGGGCTGAATCTGCGGGAATGCAGTTTTCATTTTTTAAGACAAGAAGAAATGAGGGTTTCCATGTAGCAGTAGACCTGAGCACCACTTAACAGGCCTCTGAAAGCTGCTCTGAGCTCTTCTCAGCTGCTTTTCACACAGGTCTGACCACAGAAAATACCAGGCTTCAGCTACCTAATTAAACACAGATGCGAGCTCCAGCCCCGCTTGCAGGGATGCATCGCCTTCAGTGCCGCCGGGGCAGGGTCGTGGTGCGGGGCGGCAGCGTGGCGGGGCCGCACACGGGCTCTGCTTCCCGGGTGCGCCAGCATCGCCCCGGCCGTTCGCTTGGCGGCGGGAGCTCTGGGGCTGGCAGGCCGAGTTCGCTCCCCCGACAGCTCCGGGCTGCCGAGGGCTCGGGGCAGGGCCTGGCTGCTGGGGAGCGCAGCGGGGGGAGCCGGTTCCCGTTCTGGCGGCGTCTGGGGGCCGCGTCCCCCCCACGGCACCGACCAGCGGGGCTGCTCGGCCGGGCGCTGCCGCTCCCCTCCAGCCCGGCGCTGGGCTGTGCCCGGCTCTGCTGAGCTCCGGGTTCGGGCTGCGCTGTTGTGCTCGGGAATTGCCGAGGGAGGTTTGCCTCCATAGGTAAAACTCAACCCTTGGGAATTTCCCTCTTTGAAGCACTTTTTCCTGGTTTTTGTTCCTTTGTGACTTCAAGATTTTTATGCTTACTCAGGACTCTTACCTGCCCATGTAAGAGTCTCCAGGGCTAAGGTGGGTGCGCAGTGAGCCGGCTTTCATCAGGGCGCCTGCCTGCTCCTGGAGGTGCCGGGCGGCCTCCACTCCCGCTGACTTCAGCCGCCAGGAATGCACGGCGGGCCCTGCCTTGCGTGTGAGGCGAGACAGCAGCCAGCGAAAGGAAACCCTCCTAGCTTGGTTTCCTAGAAAAATGGGAGTCTCACAGACTCGCAGTGCACGTGAAGGTGTGTACATGTAGCTCCGTGTCTGTACACCCTTGTAACTTGTGAATCCCATTCAGTGGAGAGTGAAAGAATCAAGAATTTTAAATATCCTGTGACTTTTGTGAAAACAGGAGGCTGAGCACAAGAGAAAGGAACCTCGTTATCCCCTTCATGAAGGCAGATGATGCAACGCAACTTCACACCTTATTTCAAATCTAATTAGATGCTCACAACTCCCCACGGGAGATATTAAGTGTGCTCCAAACAAGAGAGGATGTTTGCATCTTAACAGGCATCAGAGAATCCAACCATGAGCTAAATCCATACGAGATCAGGCTTTCTTGAGCCGCTGTACGTGCATCAGTCGACTCATTTTTACCGCACCACCAGTGGCTTCTGCTGCGTCCCAGCCCCTCAGCCTGTACCGGCTGTACTGACGGCAGATCTCAGCCCTCTGTAACAAGAACTTTGGATGCAGGATGAAAGAGGCTTAAGAAGGGCCATGGCAGGGGGTGCTCCCCGCGGGCTGGTGGCGAGTGATTGGCACTCGATTGCCCAGTGATGCTCCTTGGCCTGTGAATGGGCAGCTCTGGGGCCCAGAGGGGAGTGGGAGCACTGGGGCGGCACCCCCCGACCCTCCGCGGGAGCAGCACATGTCCCTCGGCTTCCGCTCCTCGGAATTGCAGCAGGATCTGTGCCTGCCCCTGTATTTCACAGCAGGAACAAGTTGCCTGCCCCTTGCCTCGAGGATTTTTACGTAAGTCTCTGGCAGAGGATGAAGATGGCTGTGGACCTCAGCGCAGGTCAGGGTGCTGACCGTCTCCGAGGGGAGACAAAGCCGGGCGCCTCCTGATCTGAACGGTAGAGCCCACACTCACCTCCAAGGCCGAGCAAAGCTTGCAGCTTGCAGTGTTTTCCCTGATTTTGAAATCGTGTTGTTAGCGTAATTAGTTTCAGTGCTGCTTGCGCTGGTACCACCCATTTCAGTTCATGTGTGCTGCTCTTTTGTGCCTATTTTCTGCTAACGATATTAAAGAGATCCGCTGCTGCGCGTATCTGCAGGAAGAGCGGGCGCTGACCAGCCTGCTTGGAGCAGGAGGTTGGATCAGGACCCCTTGGGGTCACCCCCACCCTGCTGATCCCAAACCGAATCACGGAATTACACAGCCAGCACCGAGCACCACGCCGCCTGCGTGGTCAGTCGGATCTGGCTGGGGCAACGCGTACTGAGAAAATTCTGCAGGCTTTTGAAATGGTTCATTTAGAAAATGATGTGATGTTGAATGTCCGATAAGAGACCACAAATGTACGAGCTGGCTGCAGAGCTGAACAGACAGCTAGAAGCAGACCTTTGCTGGGCTTGTCTCACGTAGACTGTTTGTGAGGCCACCCGTGTAACACGGTCTTAGCTAAGACTTGCTGCTGCTGAATGGGAAGATACAGAGCAGAAAGGTGCAGAATACATTTATTTACTAAGGTAAGCTTCTAGCTGCAGATGCCGGTATCTCCTGGTGCTGTGGGTGAGCAGAGGCCTGAGGTTATGGTCTGGCAGGCCTCATGTCCACACCCGCATCTCTGCCCGTGTTCTTGTGTCCTGGTCAGCTCCGCAGCGCAGGGCGGCCACGCTGGGCTGACACGCTCTGCCTGGGACCAGGCGAGGATGAGACGGGGCAGCTGGTGCTTGCTGTTTGCAGCGATGGCAGTTCTCTCCGCTGATCTGGAGGGAAAATCTTGGGTCTGAGGAGCGCTTCGGGCAACCCTTTCAAGTACAGAGCTTGTCTGACCAAGGTGGCAATCCAGCCCGAGCGCTGGGAAGAAGTTCAGCACCTGAAATGAAAAGATGGCAATCGCACGGCTCAGCAGGGAGGGTGTTGCGTTATCCCTGTTACATGGGAACGTAGGATTTTATTTCTGAAACACATTTAAGGCGTGCCGAAAGGGAGAATTCTTCTCTTCCGTAGCAAAGGACTGGTCTGGTCCTGTCCTTTTTGCCACTTCCCTCAGAATTGCTGTACTTTGCTATTACTGTAACTTTCTTTGATGCAAATACATGTGTCATGGTAGCACTGAACAGAAAGAGGAGGGGTGAAATATGATTCTTTAAATCAATGGCACGCTCCCGTTTGCTGGATTGGCAGCCTGGCTGCAGCAGGCGTGTTTCACACAGGAGGGTGTTGGACAGACGGAGTCAGGGACGCGGGCAGCGTGATGACCCCCGGCCTGAGCCTGCGACGGGACAGATGCAGTACGTGCTCCTTCTGGTCCCAGTCTAATCCCACACCCTGTACTGGGAGGTTTCCTCTGCAGATAAAGAAACAAGAGCTGCATTCCGGCAGCAGCCTCACCGAAGTCTTCCTCAGGCTGGTGGGTGAATTAGTCTGGTCTCAGCTGCTCCCTTCATCGCGCCTCTGCGGCGGCACAGTGTGGGGTGCGGGGCTCCCGTGGGCAGCGCGGCCTCCTGGGAGCGTTACGTCTGCGGGTAAAACGCCCCGTCCCTTGGGCAGGTCGAGTCACCTCGCCCTGTGTCTGGTCCATTAAGTCTCACAACGAGTGACTCCTTCCCTTCTCTCTCTTCGTGCATCCGAGAGGTGTCTGAGTGCTGGCGAGCTGTTCCTAGGGCATACCCAAACCTTTTCCTTAGGTTAGCAGCAGGCTGCTCTGTGACTCCATGCAGAATCTTTTTGCTCCTGCTTTTACTTGCTGGCCTCAGCGCACACAGAGCCTGCTCCAACTTCTTTAAATTATCTCCTTTAAATTTTCTTCCTGACCTGCTGATCTGAACCTTTCTGCCTGCTACTCCCACACTGCAGCAAGTTTAATGCCTGTGTCTTTGCTTTCAAGCTTCTACCTTGCTGCTTCGCCTCCTTCCTCTCTGACCTGCCCTCTTATCCATGACCTCTAGCCCTTCTTTGTGGCCCTAATGCTGGCTCAGGCCCTTTTTTTGTCTCTTCAGCATCTGCCCACAGACCTCGCTTTAAGAATCTGTGCGTGCTCAGAATAATGTGAGCAGTGGGGCAGGACTGAGGCGTCTGGGCATTGCTGCAGCTGAAACCGTAACGCGTCCTGATTCATTGCCTGCCCCGTGCTTTCGTGAGAAGGGCTGTAGTGTTTGCTCTAAGGAAGCAAAACACAGCAAAACATTTTTCAGCAAAACTTGCAGGCGGAAACTTGCCTTCAAAGCCTTACAGTCGAGTTCACTACGGCTTTTCTTTCTGCCCTTCTTTGCACATACCCGACTTTGTTGCAATAGATCTAAACCAACATGTAACACTCCTTAGGGCAAGGACTGTCTCTCTTTGTTCCACAAAGCCTCCAGCACGCTTCCAACCATCGCTTCACATTTCCTGGCGTGGGGAGGAGGATGGAGAGAGGCCCCTGCTTGAAAGACGGATGTCATTAAAATACAGGGGAGCAGAGTCTGAAGTAAAAGATAGTGCGGTGGCGATCTAGATGATGAAACGTAACGATTTCACTGTTGAATGCAGAACGATTGTGCTAGCTGCGGGAAACAACCCCACGCTGGCACGAGGGCAGCGTGGTGCTGCCGTGCTGGCAGGGCTGTAGCGGGCAGCATCGAGCTCCCCGCAGCCCCTCCGTCCTCGGCCGTGCTCCTCGGTGTGAGTGACTCAGGCCCAGATTTGGAGACGGCCTCATAAAACACCACCTGGAAAGTCCCTGTCTGGGGTATTTAATGGGGAAAGGTTGGCCTGAGTTGTTCTGAACGCCTAAGCCATGCAGAAAGGCTGTTCAGAAATCTTCTCTTTGCACGATGTATCTGTGCAGGGACGCAGAAAGCAGTGTGCACGTGTTGGAGTGAGGCGTCTCTCTGCAGCAAGGCGGGACAGCAGCCTCTGCGTGCCAGCCTCGCCTCACACGGGGAGCGAGGGGCTGTGGGGCTTTGTGCCTCTGCACGAGCCTGGATTTCACCCTGGCCGAGGCCCTGTGCCGGCAGCCACGGGCTGGTGGCACGAGCAGCAAATCCAGCCGGTGGTAGCGCAGAGGATGGGATGTTCTCACGTGAACATTACAGGGCCAGGGTAGATGTTGTGTGCTTTGACAGCACCTGTAAGTAACTGTAAGGATGGGAAGTCGCTTTGCTCGTCTCGCAAGCGCAGGTCGGGGCAGTGGTGCTCGCGCTGTGTTCTCTCATTGCTGCTTTGAACTGTTTCCTGTTTGATTGTTCCCTTAATCAAAAGAAAATGAACTCCAATTAAGGTATCTTACAAAGTGTGATTTGTGTCAAGACCGCTGGTGTACCTTTGAAAAAGCAGAAACACTGAGGCCTGATTCACACAAGACTTACAGGAGAAAGGGGTGGGTCAGGCTTCTCAAGTAAACACAGTGAGAGCCGAGTTTGATTCATGCAAATGAAAGTTTTCTTATAATGCGAGATCCTCCTGTTTGAGATAGGATGGGAGACTGACATGAACATTATAATAGTGTTTTGGAAAGGAAAAGGGCGTATCCGTGGCTGCATGTTTACCCAGGCGTGTTCATGCATGTTCCCTTGGTGGAATACACATCTTTTATGTGTACTTATGAAGAGGCTTCCAGCAGCCCAAGGAACCTGCACGAGCAACGTCTGTCACGACAGAAACCGCTTTTGGTGCGTGAAGACTCTTTGGTTGGTTGGAAGGTCTGTGTTGTGTATCATTACCATACAGCCCTCTAAACTGTCCTCCTAGTATTTCATCAACAAACTTTTAATAAACATAGTGAATTAATGTGTTGAGAATATTAAGCTTTAAAAGCGCTGGCCTTGAATTAAAAGCAGGTAGCCTTGGTGGGATGTAGGCAGAAAGCTTAGTTTAAGTCCCACTCTGTGAAACTGCTTTTAATAGTGGAAATTTACTGAAATCTTGGAACTTGAAGGAAGAGAGATTTTACCTCCCGTTGTGTGTACTTGAGAGCAGTAGGTTATCAGGAGATATTTGATACCCAGGCAGCAGTTACCCTGTTGATGCAGTTTGTACTAAACATGCTCTTTGTTTTTATCCCCCGAAGGGAAGCCCGGGGGCACAGTGAGCAACCCCCACTCCGGCAGTGGCAAAGCACAGGGCAGTGAGGTACCAGCTTTGGGTAACTGGCAGAGATCTCTACCGACGGCTCTCACGGGAAGGTAACTCGGGTCAGCCTCGCCGCCGGGGGGAGGAGGTTTGTGTGGTGGAGGGATCGGGGTCCCTCAGCCGGGCGCCGAGCCAGGGCGGCTGTGGCCAGCACCCTGCGGAGCTGCCGCGCGCGAAGCAGAGACCTGCTGAACGCCGACGGCTCCCCCAGGGCGACGCGGGGCCCCGGCCCCCTCTGCTCTGCACCTCTGCAAGCCTCTGCTCTGCCTCTGGGAAAAGAAAACAGCAGAATGGGAACAGCTGCACTTTCTGTGCTCCTTGAGCCCTGCAAGGGACTGCAGCGAGCAGAGGATCGGGCCCTGCTGGCTCTCAGGAGGGGACTGACTTTTAAAAATGAAAAGGAAACCCAGAACGGTCAAAAGGCCCTGAAAGGCAGCAAGAATTACAAATAGGGATTGAAAGCTAAAGAGAGGGAGAATCTTAATTAGATCTCCACCAACCTGTAGAAGAAGACATTTGGATTAAAATGAAGCGGAGCTTTGTACTCTCAGGGTTTCAGCGCAAGAATGGAAGAGGAATTATTCACATTTGCTATTTGTGAAGCTGGATTGCTTTTGCTGTGAACTTGTCTTTTTAACTTCTCACCTTGTCAGAAAATTGTGAAAAGCTGCTGGGATGGTGTATTTGGGGTAGTTCTTATCACAGCACGTAGCAGAAACATTTCCATGGTTTCAGAACATGGGCAGAGTTTCCTATTTAATCCTATCCTCCCCGCGTTACCTCCTTCCCTCCTGCGGCAAGGCAGCCCATCCACTAGTCACCAACCTGCCTTATATTTCACTACCATTGATATTTTCTCTTTGCGAATATCTATCAATATTTAATACAGTGGTGTCAGTTTTGCTGTAAGATGAGAGGAACTACTAGAAACCTTGAATTATACATTGTGTGGCTGGGGGAAGCTGGGGAGAGTTTCTTTTGGACCCAAAGCTCTTGGAGTTGATCTCCAGGACCTGCAGCTTGAAATCCTAATAATGGATGAACACCAGAAGAAACTCAATCAGCGGCATGAGGGAAGGCCCCGCAAAGTGAGGTTCAAAATATCATCGTCTTACAGTGGTCGAGTGTTAAAGCAAGTCTATGAAGATGGGCAGGAACTCGAGCCCCCGGCCAAAGAGCACTCTCGGCGTTCTCTCCGCCACAGCTTCGAGCCAGGGGACCATTTCTGTGGGGCTGGGGAAATGCCAGAAAACAGGTTTTACTTGCCAGCCAAGCTGACTGCCCAGCGGATCAGCATATTCAAAGAGGATAAGAAATACAGTCTCACCAGTAACTCGCCTCTCCTCGGTGACTACCAGGCCAGCGACAGCCCCTGCAGGGTAAGTAATGTCCAGCCTAGGGCCGTCAAACTGTTGTGAAACCAACTTCAGACTAAACCTTTTTTTATAGTAATATGGTAACAGGAGTCTCAAACTGGAAACCTCACTCAGATAAAACTCAGTTTTGTCAATCCAGGATTTTAAAAGGGTTACTGTAAGTCTTCAGCCTTTATCCCACAAATTCTGTGTTCTGCTTACTCTGCAAATGGCAGGATCCGCGTGTTTGGCAGCAGCACAGTCAGCAAGTGAACAGCATCTGCTAGCAGTGCTCCCTCTTCTCACTGGGATGATTTGCATCTGTCTGTTCTGTAGAGCAAGATGGGACATTTCCATATATATCAGTATCTATACACAGTAATCCTAATGAATCTAAAGCAGTCAAGTGTAAGGTGGATATTATCTTAACTAGTTCTGTTTAGAACATTGAAGTTGCATGACTTCACCTTGCAAAAAGGTTAGTGCCACTGGCAGCGTGAGCCTTCGCGCGAGGCATCCGCATCCCCTGGCAAGTCAGAATTCCCCTTCGGCTACTTTGAAAATCCCAGCTTGGTTTCACTGGGTATATCGTTAACATATAATTAATGTCATTGATATAGAAGTGTCTCTTCTGTCCTAATAAAAAGCCGGTACATGTGTAAAATATGTTAAATTGACTAATACACAGGGATGATGTTCATTTTCTTACCCTGTCGAATTAGATTTATGTATCTGTCGCTGCTGTTTGGTTTTATCAAGTCTAGCCGCAGCGACTGAGCGATCGGTGTAACAGTGGTGGCGGTTCGGCATGATCGCTGACGCAGCCGGGAGAGGAGAGTTACCCTGGTGTGATCAGCAGGGCTGCGAGGCTCGCGGGGAGCCTGCTCAGGGGAGAGGTGCTCTGAAGGAGGGTGCTGTGCACGCAGCTGCCTCTGAAGCGGTGTCGGGCCTTTCCCCGGGCGGCGGCTCCTTCCCTCGGCTCAGAGCGAACAGCAGAGCAGTTAGTGTCAGCGAGCGAGTCAGCCCCTTGTCCGGTGCCCCCCGCACACCCCCCAGCCCTGTGCTGCCCCGGCTGCTTGCAGGGAGGTCAAGGATTGGGTCTGTCTCCACAGAGAAGTGTGGTCACTCAAGTAAGCCCAATGCTGCGAGATAAAGGAAGTTGTGTTGCCATCCGCTGTGGTCTTTGGGTAAGTAAGGGATGTCGCTCTGGCACTTACACAGCTAAAGAGGCTGAAGTGCTTTATAAAGGATAAAACGCTTTTTATGACCTTGCTTGAATACATTAAAAGTCTATTAATTCTTGGTGCTAATCAAAGCTGCGTGTGGGAAACCCAGATGGCTGGTATTTGAACTATATTTAGTTGATAAACTGGGCATCTAGTTTAACTGAAAATACCAAACCACGATGAATCTCTCCTGCCTAAAGACAGAGCACTAATGTGATCTTATCCATACCATTAATTTGTTCTGCATTCCTGGGTAACGCTCATCTCCACTCCCTGGTCTCCCTCGCCATAAATACGCTATCAGCTCATCACGCTATCCAGCACCAGCTTTGTTTGGTGTCAACACGCATTTGGTATTTGGAGACACTGTGTCTGTGTAACAAAGACGAGGCTTTCAAAGCCACCTGTGCTCACCGGGCGCCCCCTCCCCGCTCCTCCCCGCAGCCCCGCTGGTGCCCAACTGCCGGGAGAGCCACCAGCCACCCCGTGTCAGCTGATGTGACTCTGGAGGGGGTTTTCTTAGGAGAACGTCTCCCTTTGCATCGCTTCCTGACACAGATACTCGCACAGAGCGAAATATGAAGAGTGTGTAAAACAATAGGTACGGTAACTACTGCCATATGATACCTAGCACAAAGGGCCCAGGTAAGCAAAACGCTGCTTTCCGAGAAATGTTTGACCATACCGAGCTTAGCTCTAGGATCACCAGAAAAGAATACAAATTCAAGTGTGCCCAGAGATGGTTCTTTAGGCTGCCTCCTCACTGTCAGGAACACAACTTAGCATTAGATAACGAGGGTTCTTTATCATCTGACCCTTTTGCCAGCATTAATAAATTACAGAGAAAAGCTTTCCTTTAAATCTGAAAAAACCCCATCAAAGGCCGCAGAATACATCACCATCATGGGGGATTCCCACTTCTGACCCCAAAAAATGGAAACCCCTCTGTACCGCACACCCCTCCAGCTACTCAACCTTCAAAGAAATGTAGGTCAGGCCCCAGTGCAGGGTTCACTTTTCCGTATATGCCAACACCACTGCTCTTAGAATTCTGCCTATTTTTTTCATGCATATGGGCTGTAATGGGAATTTATATCCCAGGAAAACTTTCCCCATCCGGAACACGGTATTAAGTGAGGCTCCTAAGGTCTGAGCCAAAGCCTTGGTCTGATCCCATCCTGTGCTCTGGCTGCTGGCGAGGGGCTGGCGGCGCTGCCGAGGCATCGCCGGAGGGGATGGTCTGCCGGAAGCCCGGGGACCATCAGTGGTTGTAGAGTGCATTTATACAGGTGAGACACTGATGAAATTCTTCTTCAGGCTTCCCCAATTCTAGATTTTGGCAAGATCGTCATCTACACCAATAACCTGAAAATCATCCGTGCGCCAATGGACCAGAAAGAGCTCATGAGGAGAATCATCCAGACTGAGGGAGTAAGTGACTGGGCCTTCGTATACCGGGAAAAGAAAGAGAGATTTGGTGGTGGACATAGAAAAGATGTGGAAAAAAAGGTTGCCTGCAACCAGTATGTGCAGGTAAGAGAAAATGGAAATTTTTTTTTTTCTCCCTTACGGCTTTTGGGTCCTACAGCCCTGGTGAGACCGCTGAGTATTCCCACCCAAGCCTCATCTATGCCTGTATCTGGCACTTAACTAAATTTGGATTAAAAGCATCACTTTGTTCCTCTTTCCCCCCGGGAGATAACTGAGCAGTGCTGCACTGCCGTTTGCGCTCTGGGGACAGCTGTTCTGTTTCCAGATGCTCGTGTCTCCCACTCAGTTCTTCCCCTGGAGATCCCTGACATTGTCTCTTGGCTTAGGTCCATCCTTCGTCACCATCTCCCGGTGGAATAAGATCAGGCCGGAGTTTCTCCAGCCTGACAAGGCTAAACACAGCTGCTCTGTGGTTGAGACTGCCCGAGGCTAAAATTTTAATATCGGCTGAAATAAGATTGTGCCTTTCACTTGTTTTCTCACGGGTTAGTCTTTGTTGGTCAGTCCCAATTAGTCTGACCATAATTTGATCCCACAAAACGTAATGTTGCCATGCAGGGCAAATATGAAGAATTACAGTTTTGGAGATCTGAGGCAGACCTGTGCTGAGTGCAGGTGACCTTGGTCCTTCTGCAACTATGAGCCTTGCCTGTGGCTCACTTGCAAAAAGAGCCCATGAAGACTGAAAACAGCCCCAAGAAATTAAGTAGAAATTTTGGCCTTTGTCAGTTTTGAATAAATGTGATTTTCAGAAAAAGGGCTTTAACATAAAACCCAAGACCCATCCCATCTACAGGCAGACACCTATATGAGCCATCAAAAAACCCCTCGTGGGGCCGGGGGAATGTGTGTCGACAAGGGCCTCCCTAAGGGGCCTGGCTGCCTTCCTCCAGCCGCCCTCGCGGGAGGAGCGTGCTTTGGGGAGGGACAACAGCTCTCGTAAGGCATTGTTCCAGAGAGATCTGTTAACCTCGGAAGAACTCAGTACTCCTGTTCTCCTTGATGTCTGGGAACAAAAAGTAAAACTTGAAGGTCCTAAAACTATATTTTTTAGAATAATGTTGGACTTCCTATACACTGGCATTATGAACATTTATTTAAAGATGACCAAACCACAGGCAGGTTATTCTTCTGAGAAGTCAATTAACTTGGACTGTCAAATTCATAAGCAGGCACCAGGATGAAGCAGATCTGGCACCAACTCCCTGTATCTTAGTTAAAACCTTGTTCTGTAGTGCCATGTAGAATAGAAGCGCTGCACAGGAGTGATGCAGGACTCTGAACCTCACATCAAAAGAACGAACCTACGCCGTGCTACATCCTTTCTGATGCAGATGTTTAATCACTTCTGGGCTCTGTGGAAGCACTGAATTTTAAGATGGGATTTGTCTGGCACCCTGAGAGAGAGTTGCAGGCACAAGGGACAGCTTGAAAGAAGCTGTGCATGTCGGTGCTGAGGGATTCAGGGCGGGAGAGGGTGAGGAGAAATTCTTGAGGAAATGAAGCATGGCTCACAACTGAGGATACAGAGCTGAGAAGATGGATGTGTTAAGAAACGACAGGAACATGGCTGGAGCTATGCGGACCTTTGCAGAAGGAGAAAGATGAATTTCAAAGTATTGTGTTGCCAGCCCAGTCCCATTAACTTCTCATTTTCTAGAGGTATCCACAAATTGTCCCCAAATATATGGGAATGTTTTTCTTGAAGATCTTGCTGTAGAGAATATTATTGGCAGAGTGGCATGTCAGGAGCAACAGTTACTTAAAAGACCAGAAGACAGGATTTCCCTCTTTCAAGTACATTCCTGACCAGGTGTGTGATGGCCAGTAACAGACTGTTTGCACTGTCTCTTTCAGGAAGGAGATGCTCAACATGGTTGTTCCCACTGTAAAGGCTCAGGCTCTGCTCCTTGCTCACTGTGCCACGGAAGCAAGTTTTCAATGCTGGCAAACAGATTCAAAGAGTCCTACAGGGCTCTCCGATGTCCGGCTTGCAACGAGAGGGGCCTGCAGCCCTGCCAGATCTGCGCTGCCTGATCCGGATCACCATCCCTGCCGCAGGCTACAAACACCACAGAGATATTTTGTTGAAAACTTTGAATTATTTAACCTTCAAGCAGCCTCGCTGTCATGACGAGTTTTTAAAAGATGGGGAAGGCACATTATATACATCCCACTGTCCACGTGAATACCACACCTCTGCTACCGACTGTCCCTCTTGTCTGCTACGCAGACCTGTCCGACTGCCGTCGGCCCAGACCCCAGTGTCTGCAGGGTGAGCGTATCCCCTGATGCTAGAGGAGATTATCAGCATTTGGAATCTCTGGCATCTAGAACTCAGCCTGAATTTGCTGGCACCGTCCCTCAGCCAGGAACGTGGTGCCCAGCAGAGCCAGGCCCCGACCCACCAGGCACTCCAGTAACAGGGTTAACAGCAGCAGAATTAGGCGCAGTTTGGGCACGTCGGTAACGTGTCAGGGTGTAAAGTCTGTTTGTATCACAACAGCAGAGCGGTGCCTCCTCTAGGTTTTGACTTGCTGAACGTTTTAAAATTACACTGTCTTTTGTAGTTAACAACCATGTACTTGCCCTGCAGTGTCACAAGCGTTTCCCAAAGATTTTGCCGATTCTTACATCTGCTTTAGCGAACACAATGATTCCTTTGGGGTCTGATTTATGGGAAGAAATTGAAAACCCTTCCCAATCCTGGAGCTATTAAAAATGTACAATAATTTATTCTTGTAAATAGAAGTTATTAAATTTTTAGCCTACTTATGAGGAAGTGCTATATTAAAATTCCCCTGTACGATGCTCAGCACTTTTCAGGATCAGGCTGGTGGTGAGCAGGACTTCTGTTGCTTAATATTAATCCCATGTTGTAATCTGCAGAAGGTAAACTCTAATTAGCTGAGATGAAGCAATGATGTGGGATACTTTGCAGGCTGCCACTGGTGGCACAGAATACAGAGGCTTCAAGAGGTTGAGGCAAACAGGGGAAATGGTATTTTTTCCCCAAAGCATTAATTTATTACATTTTATATTCATAAGTAATGTTAATGTAGCCTTAACTTGCATATTACCTCTGAGACTCTGATGAGTTAAGAGACTGCTCACATGTACTTTGTGCTGAGGTTGCAAGCCTGGACAGGGTAATTTATGGCCAAGTTTCTATTTTCCTATGGTAGATTATAAGATTTCTCTGCAATAGTTAAATGATAAGAAATAATGCTGTTTTAGCTCTTAAATTTCCGTCTGTCTCCTACTCAAATTGTTCAGTGGGTAATGAGAGTTTATTTTTTAAAAAAAGTGCATAAATCTATAGCAGATACTTGATTGGCTTTATTTATCATACTAGGATCTGCATTATGAAAAAAATGTAGTCCTTGGGGTATTCACTGAGGGCGGATGAGACCTCAAAAATCAGAAATTGTTGTTAGGTGAATCTCTTCCCTCAAATTTGGCCCGTTTGTTCTCATAGTTTTGTTGGGCTTGTTTAAAAGTTTGCTGGCTTAAGATAAAGAAAAAAGCAACCAGGCAAAATTGTTGCCTGATAGTTTAATGTTTACAATAAACTAGATGCAAATAGGCATTTATAAAATCAATATTTATTGTCCTTTGGTAATTACGACGTTTCCCAACCACCATTACAGCTGGCTGTGTCAGCTGTTCCCGTCCATCCCGTCACTGGGGCGATGCTTGCAGGCAGGAGCCGTGCTCTGCCCTCGGCTGGCCGCAGTCCCGCCGGGGCCGGGGGCCGGGGCCGGGGCCGGGGGCCTCGTCCATGAGCAGTGCCAGGGCCAGGCCGCGAGCGCCAGGGTTGAGCAGCGCCGGCTGGATTTGCTCACCCCACTTCAAATGCCTTTTATGTTTGGCGATACACTGACTTGGTTCACCCAGTCAAGGCTTTCTTACTTCACAGCAAAAAGAGGTTTGGGCTTTCCTAAAACATCATGGTGAGGCTACAGGTTACTTTTAACACGTTGCTGTTTTTATTACTACTGCAGCCCCAGCGGGCTCGGCCTGCAGTGCCGGGCACGGCGGAAGGCGTGAGGCCGTCCGCGCGGCCCGTGGCCGGCCGGGCTCTGCTGCCAGCCTCGGGGGAACAGACCTGCCCCAGGCCAAGGCCTGTGCCTGGGCCCGGGCCTGAAGGCGGAGCGCTCCCTTCCTTCCCACCGCTGCTGGGGCTGCACAGCGGGACCGCCCTGGGCCTGTGCCCCCCCACGGCCTGTGCCCCGCGGCCCGGGCTGGTGGCCGCTGCTGCCCCACGGAACCCCCCACAGCCCGGCAGCCTCGTGCAGCGGGACGGGCTGTTGCCCAGCCCAGCTCCCCGGGGCAGGAGGGGGCCGTGGCGGTGGTGGTATCTGAAATGCAGGTTGGTGCCCAGCGTGCAGGAACCTGATCTTAACACGCTGAGGAGAAATATTGTATTTATTCAGGCCTGGATGTGGAAAAGCCTGAGGAATTCTCCACAAATCAAGCACCCCAATGGCAGGTTTCGTGCTTTTATACACCAAAATCAGAGGTTAAGACTTTTCCAAAGATGCCTGTGAGATACTGATTTGTTAGTGATTAACATACAATTCCGAGATGGCTTACGTAACGCTTCTACTGCTCCGCGAGCTCAGGGGAAGGGTCTGAACCTGGGCAGGGGCTTCTTGACCTGCGGGTGTGCTCTTCAGTATTATAATGAAGGTAGTTCACTGTCAGGACACTCAAAAGTTAGTTTCACTGCCAAGTTAATCAAATAGTCGCTTTGCCAGGTTGTCAGATAACTCATCCTCAACACAATCCCAGACACTCTCGTCTGCGGTCCAGGATGTTCTGCTTATTGTCTAGGCTTTGGAGAGCAAAGCTTATTCTTGATGAACTTATTGCTAATCGAGGCCAACTTGACCCCGCTTCAAAGTCTAGTTCGGGCAAGCTTCCAGCCCTGGGAACAGCCCCCACAGGTGCGGTCGCCAGCCCCTGGCGCAGGTACTCGCCGCGGCTACCAGGCAGGGCGGCCCGCAGCGCGGGGGCCGCTGCCCGCGGCCGCGCACAAGATGGTGGCGGGGCGGGGCGGGCCGGCGGGCCGGGCAGGAAGCGGGGCCGGGCCGGACCCCGGGGCAGGGCCGCGGGCCGGAGCTCGCCATGGGGGTGACGGTGGAGGTGCACCGCGTGTACCGGTACCCCTTCGAGCAGGTGGTGGCCAGCTACCTCCGAAAGGTAACCGGGCCGGGGCAGGGCCGCCTCACGGCGCGGCCGGGCCGCGGGTCCCGCTCGCCCCGGGGCCGCTCCGCGTCCCTCTGGTTCCCGCGGCCGCCGCCGGCTCTGCCCCGGTGCTCTCTTCAGCAGCCTTCCTCCGGGCCTGCTCGCGCGGTGGCTGCGTGGGAAACCGTAACTCGTGTCCGTGAGAGAGAGAACCGGCGCGGGGAGTGCGGCGGAGCGGGGGCGGCCTGGCCCGGGCAGGGCTCGCCGTGCCCTCGTGTGGGTCCCGCTCTGGAGCCCTGTGGGTGCGCGGGGCCCTCCCTGCACCTGGAAGCTTTGTTTCCCTCATATATTAGAGTTTTTTTCACGCTTAGATGAGAACTTGCCTTGCTGCGCCCGAGGTTCACAAGGCTCTGGTCGCCCGCGCACCGCCTGGCACCCCGGGGTGCTGGGGCTGGGCCCCGCGGCCGCGGCCCCGGTGGCTTCCAGCGGGGGTCGGGGCGGGCAGTGCCACCGTTCTGCTCGGCCAGAAGCGGCCCCGCCGCTGCGTGCGGAGCGTGGGGCGGTCGAAACGCCTGAGTGGGAAACGAAGCCGCCAAATCCAGCCCCAGGCTCGGCTCCAGAGGCGCCGCGTGTGGGCCTGGGGGCCGCGATGGAGGCAGCGGGACGGCGCGGCTGCCCCGTGGCACAGGGGACGTGCACAGCCCCGACGGCAGCCCCTGCCCTGCCGGCGGCTCTGCCGTGGCGGCTGGGATCTCTTTGAAACAAAGATTGGCAATGAACTCTGGTTTTCTGTCCTT
Organism: Athene noctua; assembly: GCF_965140245.1. Lineage (NCBI taxonomy): Eukaryota > Metazoa > Chordata > Aves > Strigiformes > Strigidae > Athene > Athene noctua. Next base: position 23,963,393 of record NC_134048.1, on the reverse strand, counting down.
GCAGAATGCGAACCCCTGTGTCGCTGCTTGGCGCAGCACGGCTTTTGGCCTAGCAGTGCAACAATCATTAGACTTTTAAGTAGGCTTTAAAATGAAAATGTTTTGCAGTGGCAGCAGGCTGTGTTAATGGCAGGTAAACAGCGTTTCGGTGTTGCATCTGCTCCCAGCAAAACAGCATCCTGCTAAATTTTCCTTCTGAGCGCTGTTGTCTCTCAGACCCAAGCTCCAAGCTGTGCATCAAAACTGTCCTTTTTGTTGGTGTTTTCCTTTGAACTGTAGCGTAGAAGCAGGGATGAATTCTAATCTTTATTACAGGCTGATGCTGGGCTCTTGCCCTCTAGCTGTGAGTAGTTTTTGTGAACACCAAGGTGAAGAATAGAGCTGGCCCCATTATATTTGTTTTGGCCGCATGTGTTCGAACGCTCAGGATAGAACCGAGCAGCTGTACAGCACAGGGCACTTCCTTGGCACAAACCCCCATGGGTTTGTCAGTGTTCTCAGCAGGACAAGATGTTTAAACAAATGTTGACTTTGGGCTAAATTCATCCTTGATGCAACCAACTTAAAACACAAGGAAGGATTTTTTTGTCTCAGCCAGTTGCCAGTTCTCTGTCTCCGTTTCGCGGTGGTCTGGCTTTGCCGGAGGCAGTGCCGAGAGGAACCGGGAGCCGCCCCGCCTGCCCGGAGCCCGGCCGGCTCTGGCACCCGGGCAGCTGTGCGACTGAAGCGGGACCGGGCTGAACGCTGGTGCGGGGCAGTGCGGGGGCCCCGGGCGCTCGCTTGCAGCCGAGGCACCCCAACGACTCTCCTTCATCAGCGGTGGCACGATGACCTGTGGTGTGCAGCCTTGTTCTGCTGCTGCCCTCCGGGGCACTGGGAGGCAGAGACTGCCCCTTGCTAAGCAACTGTTTATTAAAAATGGTCAGCTCCTTGAAAACTGGATTGGTTTTATGAGTTAGGGTAGGAGTGGAAGACGGTATGTTGCACTTCTACTGAGAAATAACAAGTTTTTCCTGTTTGCTGAAAGCCTGTAAAGCTGCATTGGGCTCACTGAACTCACCAGGCTTCTGCATGAGATCTCAGCGGGGTTAGCTTCTTGTGCCAGTGTCCACCTCATGAGGAAAAGGCTGAGGAGAACATGAATCTCTAAAAGAATGTGGTGGTGTGGCTCTGTTTTAATTGACTGCGGGTTTTTTTTTTTTTTCTGGAGTTCGATGGCTTGGTAGAAAAGGGAATTGGATCCCTGTAGTGGTGTTATGCCCTGTACTGAAAACCAAACTGTTATGTATGTGAAATTCTTTTTGGGAGGAAAAACCCAAGATTTCCTCTCAAACCAGAAGTCCAGAACTTTGAACAGTAAATACAGGCAAAGATGCTTAGTCTGGAATCTTTCTTTTTCTCTTCTGCTTCTGTTAACCATCTACAAGTGTTCTTTTGTTGACGTAGAATAGGACCGTGCAAGGATGCATTTAAGGTTTTTTTGTTTTTTTTTTTTTTTTTAAAAAAAACCAGAACAAACCTAAACATTTTTTTTCTCTTGCCTAGCTGCAGAAATCCTGAGCTGTATCTCTGGCAATCTTGGGCAGTCAGATTTGCTCACCGTGTAGTTTAGACTGCCACACTATGGCTAACCAGTGGATGTGCTCTGAAATACTCACTGGAAAAATCCTAACAAGCTTGGAATGAGAAGTCAGGGCCACCTTTCACTGATTTTCTTGAGTGTTTGGCAATTAGAGGTGAGAGGAGAAACAGTGCTTTTCATTGTGTAAGATTTGAACCAGAGTAGGAATGCAAATAGAAATTTTATTCTGTAGTATACTTCTGTGTAACTTGAGAAGGGCAGTTGGAGGTGAATCGTGAAGCTAATTATGACAGCCAGAAGCACAGAGCAGAAAGGTTAAAATAATCCTCATTTGTATGTGGCAGCAAAGTGCATCGCATGCTTTTAACCAGGAATTTGATATGATTGAAAAAATAATTGCTACAGTTACTCATAAATGCCATAGTTAAAGTTGACTTCAGGGCTCCTGCTCTTGTTATTTCTGTTACGACTCTGCGAGTTGAACCTTTGAATGTTGTTATGTTGCAAAATAGGGTGGGAAGGTGCAAGCAGACGTGCTCTGGGAGGAGACCAAAGCAGTCGGGGTTCTTCAAGGGCGTGTTTGTGCCAAGACATCTCCTGGCTCATAGGCAATACGTGGGATTTCTGACTGGGGCATTTTGCGTATCGGCTGCAATTTATGGTCTCTGGGGATGGAGTGCAGGAGTCAGTTGGACTGCAGAAGGTGTCAGTGTGGGCTTTTTTTTTTTTTTTGACCCCCCTCCCTCTTGTGCATCTCTCAAGTTAGGTTTAAAACATTGCTGTGCTCTGCAGCAGAATTACATCCAGCTTCTCTAGAAAAGTGCTCTTACCGCAGAGATGCGTCCCCCGCTTTCGTTACGTAGAGTCAGTAAGAAATAGGTGGTGATGAGATGGACAGCCTGCTACAACAGATATGGGGGTATATATTCTTGAATATTGGTTCAGAAATATGCTAGAAGATATTCTGCCTTTGCCATGTGTATCTAGAGAAAGCAGCCCCTCCATGGTTGGTGTGGGAGGGCAGGCACCAGCAGAGCACCATCTCGAGGGGGTACTGGGGAGTCGCTGGGGTGTACTGGGAGCTGCTGTGCTGCAGAGGCCTCTCAGGCCTTTGTGGGGTGCGGCGCCGAGGGGGGCCTTGCCCCCTCCCTGCCCCGGGGCCGAGCCTGCCAGGATGGAGAGCGGTTTCTGCTGGGGCGGCTGTTAGGTTAGTGCAGGTGTCGTTCTAAAGTGAGCTCGTGAACTGTAAATCAAACATTTAGTTCAAGTATGACAAATTGATTTATATGTGAAAGGCTTTTGTATTTATCAATCTTTATCACAGCAAGTAATCTGTGCAGTGGGTTTGCTGGACTTTTTGGGGGGTTAATTTACGTTTATTCACAACCACCACCCTTCCAAACCAATAGTAAAGTGGAGTAATCTGGAAAGGTTTAGCTGATTTTACAGTGTCACTGCTTCATTTCCTTGCTGTTAAAAAAGAAAGAATCAGAATATTTATGAATTTAAATATTATTATTTTTTACAAGTCTTTGAAGCTGTCACTTTGATTTATGTGGGCTTCATTTGATCTTGCATGTAAAACCAGCCCTTCATTGCTTTGAAATATTCCATTTTTGTACAAATCATTATGTGTAACCTGCAGTGATTTCTCTCTGCTGCTAAACACAGTGCTGTTTTTCCAGGCCTGCTATTTCCCTCAGATAACTTCTAAGAAACGTTGCTGTGGTTAGGAGCTGCTGCTTTTGATAAATGATTGTACACATTCCAGTTAGGAGAGGTGTGTGGGGGTCTTAATTCCCTGGATTCAGAATAATAACTAATGTAATCAGTTCTGCTTGTTGTTTCCTACAAATAGCAATCAATATGTTTGCAGAAAGACTGAATGAGAGCACAGGAATTCTTTTTCTAATTATAATTGTCAGGTTTTTGCAAGAGGAGAAAGCAGTGCTTCGATTCCGGTAGGCGTGCAACGAGGGGTAAGCCCGTAACCGCCCGGGTCCCCCTGTGCTGGGGTGCCGAGGGGCTTCTGGACGCGGGAGTCTCGGTCTTTCCTAACTGCCGCGTGCTGGTACCACGCTTGCCGCTCTGCGTCTGTAAAACGGGCTCTGACGTCTTCAGGGTACACTCATGACCGGCAGCCAGGGTAGAAAAAAGTAATTTCAAAGCTATGGATAGCTTAAAGGCAAAGTCAGCTTTGTGGCTTCTGCTGTCACAGATTTGTTTGGGGTCCTCTTGGTGCGATGGAGGAGAAATGTCTGTAAAATAAGCAAATCAATCTGGAAAAAATTTCCTACAGGAACTCATTGGAAGTATTTAATTTTTTAAAGAAAAGTGTGTGCTCTTCGTCTGGATAGCTTCTTTTTCATAGATAGTTTTCATTTTTCTAGATAGCTTCTTTTTCATAGCAGTGTAGCGTTTTGAGTTAGAGCGTTCGGAGTCGCCCTTCCCCAGGTGCAGCCGGACACGTCGGAGAGGGGTGGGCTGCGCTCTGGGAAGGCTTTAAGGAAGGCCGGGTGTGAGGGTGGCCCCTAAGCAGGGAGAGGGATGGGATTTTCTCCTGTCCCAGGTAGGTGGGCGGGCGGGCCTCGGGCGTCCCCTCCGCTCAGGCTTCCCCAGACTAATGAGGAGGTCGCGTCGGGCCTCTCCCGGCGGGGCCCCTCGGCACGGGCCGGGACAGGGGCCGTGCTCGGGCCTGCCTTGGCCGGGGCACAGGCGGAGCCCCCAGCTGTCGGGCCGTGTCCCCCTGCCCGGGCCGTGTCCCCCTGCCCGGGCCGTGTCCCCCTGCCCGGGCCGTGTCCCCCTGCCCGGGCCGTGTCCCCCTGCCCGGGCCGCCCCCCGCGGCCCGCCCGAGGCGGGTCCCTGCGCTTGCAGGCCGGGCCACAAGATGGCGTCGGCTCCTCGGCGGGTGCCGCCGGCGGGGCGGGAGCGGCCCTGGGCGCTCGGGGCATGTCGGTTCTGCCCCGGCGCCTCTCGGGCCGGGGCTCGTTGGTCTGCCTGTCCCGCCGGCCGGATAGCAGGCAGGAGCGCTGCCCTTGCACACCCCGGCCGGACTCTGCCCGGCGGCTGCCGCCCGCCCTCTGGGCCGGCCCCAGCGCCCTCTCCGGAGGCGGTTTGCGGGGCGCGGGCTGAGGGCCGGGACCTGTGCCCCGAGAGCTCCCAGGGACGCGTGGCGGGAGCACCTCGGCAGCCCGTCCCGGTCTCAGCACCCCGAGGCCTCTCTCCTGGCACAGGGGTGCCCTTTGTGTCATGGTGGGACGTTTGGCCGTCGCTGTGGGGCAGCAGCGCAGTAGTAGCCACCTCTCCTCAGGCAGTTCCAGGTTTTGGACGTTCTGGCTCTGCCCTGTGGCTCAGCACAAGGAGCTGGGGGAGAGGGAGCTGGAGCCAGCATCATGTCACCTTGGAAGGGGTGGCAGGGCCTTCCCCGTGCCCTTGCTGAGCAGGAGAGGTGACGCAGGGCAGTTTGTGTTTGCCCCCCGGGGCAAGGAGACCACAGGGCCGCATTGAAGCCCTTGGGCTAGCGGGAGCCCTTTGGGCAGGGATGGGAGTCCTGTGCCGCTGATGCTGGGGAGGAGGGTTCGGGGGTTGAGTTACTGCAGGGCTGAAATAACAGCCAGGCTGAGATCTCTTTGTTCTCTGCTGCTGTTAGCTTTGGCGTCCCTGGGGAGTGGAAGCCTTGCAGGGAGGCTGTGGCTGGCTGGAAACGCTATTTTTGTGGCTGTTAGACTCTCCTAGCCATTACATCTGCTCGTAGATTTGCAATGTTATTTCTTTTACTGTGCTGTGTAGGAAATTGAGTCTATTTCTGTTTAAATACTGGGGTAATAGAGCCTGCTATTTAGTGAAAGATTTATGTAAATGGCTCTTTGTTTCACACGATTGGGCCTTACAGAGCGTAAGTTACATTGATAACGTAATTATGCCACTACTGCCATTTCAAAGCAGCACGTTGTGGAGAAGCCTCCAATCTCTGTATAGAATAGGACTTGAAAACCTTGCACTTTTAAAATCAACTTTTCTTCTCCAGTAAGAACAGATAGTAAAGCTGGATTATAGAACAGCCTGTTCTGGAGTTGTTGACCTTTTTCGCTTAGAACCCAAGATTTATATCAGATTTGTGGAGCACCTGTTACTGCATATCATAATTGCATTACCTGAATTTAGTTAGCCTTAAAATGCAGTTTCCCCACCTTTCCTAAAGCTTTCTATTTTGTTTATTCTTCAGTCTGGCATTAGCATGGAAGTTACAGTAACTTTTGAGTATTGAGTTCAGTAAATTATCTCGTGCTTTACAATTTACAGTTCATTATTCAGGTGAATATTGATTGCAATGGAGAGTAAGGTCCTTGTGGCCTTTTATGTCTAATTTCTAGCCAGAAGAGTTTTGTAAGTTCCAAATAGACTGTTATCCTTCGAAGTCCTGTTCTTGTGCATACATTTCTTACTCAGGATGTTGCCTTACAGGCAACCTATGCAATTTTGGCATAATTCCTTTTCAGTAGGAGTCTGAGAGGGAGAATCTCTTTCTTCCAGCCTTGAAATGACTGCCCTGTACAGCCTAAGGAAAGTGAGGTTACCTGGAGCAGGGAGAGGCAGTGACAATCCCTTACCCTTGCTGCAGGCCAGCCCTGGAGCAGCAGAGCTTGCCAGGGTGGCCCCGCGCTGCACTCCGAAGTGACGTCGTGCTGCCACGCTCCTCGGGCAGCTTTGGCAGGACAGTGCAGTGTTACGGACCAGACTCTGCACTCAGGTGATGCTGCACTGTGCTCTCCAGCTTTTTCTGTGAGGAAGTAGGTTGCGTGGCTGACGGTGCTTGGCAGCAGTGACAAGGAGTGAGCTTGCTGCAGGCACTCGGGACGCCGTTGTTCTCTGCAGAGAGCGGCGCGGGGGGCTCTGGCCCGTGGAGCTGCCACGCTGCTGAGAGCTCTGCTTGGCCCTCGTGTGAAAATCATGATGCAGGTCAGGAGCTCACGTCTTCCTGTCTGTGGGGTGGAGGGTGTGTGGAAGATGTCTGTAGGCTGCAGCAAAAGCTAGTATCTCTCCTCCAAGTGATTTTTCTCATAGCATGTTTGTTTTCTATTCTTATTAAGCTAATCTTACCAAATTCTTCCTTTCCGCTAACTTTTATGGAAACTGCAGGCTGTTAATACCAGGCAGCTCGTACCTGTTGCAAGAAGCTATGAAACTGCTTCTGTCTTGACAAGTGACAGCGATTTTCTTTTACCCATGTGAGAAGTGGTAATCTTTACCCTATGCATTTTTATCCCAGTATCCCAGCCCCATGGAGAAACACATCATGGCTGTGGAAACAGTGGAAGAGAAGACAGGTAAGCTGCCTGACTTTTCTTACAGAGCTAATTAAATTTTTTCATAACCTTTAAAATTAATTATGTAATAGTTGTATTTCAGTAGAAGCGGGGCACTGCAGACACGCCTGGCATTCCTTCATGCTGGGCATTGTGTAAGCAAGACCAAGGAAATATTTCCACCCGCTCCCTCCCCCCAAAGCGTGTGTTTTAACCTCATTAAGTATTTGAATTTTCAGCTTATTCCGAGGCTGGTTTCTCTCTCGTTGTATGGTTCCTTGGTGCTTCTGTGATGATTTCCATCTGCAGTGCTCTACAGATCAGACGTGGGGCCCCTGGAAGGAAGCACCGTGAGCTGTGTGGATCGAGCCTCGGGCGCTCTGCAGGCATCCCACTACTTGGCTTTCATGATCCCTGCCTTTGGAGGGATCGCTTGCTGTTTCGCTTCCCACGTGAGGGGGTAGTTCCAGGGATCAGAGACTGGCGCGGTGGCCTTGTAGGATGGTGTCAGTCAGAAAGTGATCACAGATCCTCAGTCTCTCGCTTTATATCAGTCAGAATTCCTGAAATAGCAAAAATCAGATGTTACTGTTTCCCAGTCATATTAACAGGAAAATAAATCTGCTCTGGCCAGGGCACAGTTGTCAGATCAACTCTTCTGGTACCACGTGGATTTTTGTTTTCCTGTTGCTGAGCTTGCAGGAAATACTTGCAATTAGGCACTTAAAGTATCATGGAATTACAGACTGGTTTGGGTTGGAAGGGACCTTAAAGCCCATCCTGTCCCACCCCCTGCCCCGGGCAGGGCCACCTTCCACCAGCCCAGGTTGCGCAAAGCCCTGTCCAACCCGGCCTTGGACCCTTCCAGGGAGGGGGCAGCCACAGCTTCTTATCCCCTTTCAGCCCTGGGGGGCCGCTCTAAGGTCTCCCCGGAGCCTTCTCCAGCTGAACCCCAACAACTCTCTCAGCCTGTTATCACATGCCTGTGCGGAGCATGTTTTAAACAGTTATGGCACCACATGGGAAACCAGGACCGTAGGACTTTGCGCAGAAATAACCATCTTTCCTCCTGTTATGGGAACTGTGATCCAGTACTCATTTGGGATGAAATAGGAACTTCCAGTCTTTAAATTTTTAGTCCCAAATGCTTTAATACCTAAAATTTTAATCCCTAAATTCTTTATCATACATTTAGAGATATCTTCGGTCTTGCAGCTCAAGTTTAATGGTGGCTCTTAATTCCAGGCTTATGCTCTCTTTCTAAGCAAGTTCTTAGCAAGGTTGCCCTGAGATTCAGGAAAGCTGAGCGTTAGTGCTGCTGTTGCTGTTTTCTTCAGATGCAGTAAACCACTCTTGCTGGAGAATGCTTTTCTGCTCTGTGTTGCATGGAGATGCTTCATATTATTGATGTGATGTGTTTGTTAGAGCTCTGGAAACCAAAGCCCATGAAGTTTTCATTTCACAGATCCCACCAAATGCAGCTGTTCGAGAAGGTACTCTTTTATCCTGGAGAAGTCTTTTAACCTGGGCTGTCTGCCAGTTGGCTTCTTGTTCGGTAGCGTTCTGTTCTTGATCTGGGTCATTAAATATTAAAAGGCAAAGTGATTCTAAAAGCCAACCGTTTTTTTGAGATACTAAATAACTGTAATTTGTTTCCTAATAGATAGTTTTGTCCTTGTCACTGGGTCCAACTCAATACAAAAATAAATGTGTGATGAGACAGGACTGTTCTGTAAATCTCACACTCTGTGTTTTCCCAGAGATTGAGCCTGAGAATATAAATTGAGGAGGGGATGGAAATAAACTAAAACTTAAGTCTGTGTGTTGGTCTGGTGGCTGAGTCGCCTGAGCTTTTGTCTCGCCCCTGTCATCGTCCAGCCGGTGCTGCTGTGGGTCCTGCCAGGCCCTGCCCGGGCTGCGGGAGGGAGGCCTGGGGCACCCCCGCAGCCTGGCACTGGCACTGCCTGCGCTGCTTTGCTGCCCAGAGCACCAGGAGAGATGCCAGCACAGTGCGTACCACCCGCCGCGTAAGGGGTCTGGCTTGCAGTGATGAATGCAGATGCCCTCTTCCTGAGGCAGAGCAGGAAGCGCCCGCAGCAGTGTTATTTACAGCCCTCTGTCTGGCAAAGCAGCAGAAATACTGGGTTATACTTTAAAAAAGGCAAAACGAAAACCAACCCCACAGTGCTCTGTTAATTTGCCAGCATTTCTGCTTGCACATTTGCTGTGCTGTGAAGTCTTCCAACTACTGTGGTTTTATTTAAAAAAATGGTAACATTTGCTTCTGTAACTCTTCCCTTCTGATTTTCTTTTATCATCAGATTTGTCTACGGGGATTATTTACCGAAGGAGAATTGCAACGTGCCAGAATGTAATTCCTGAAATTTTAAGAAAGGTAACTACTTAGAGAAATTCAGTTGTTGTAAAACCTTAATGCTTCACTGCTGTTAATCTTGTTTAAAAGGATCACATTTCCTAATTATTTTTTTTTAAATTAGAAAAGTTATTTTTAAAGAGAAGTTAATAGAAAAAAGTTCTCTAGGAACTAACTTTATAATTTAACTTGAATGGGCAAAATTATAGCCTTGAGCACACTGAGAGGTAGCTGGTGGTGACGGTTGTGTTACACACAGGAATGGGCTTTTAACTTTGGTATGTGGAGAAAGTAAAGCTGTTTCAAAATATTACCTGGGCCCCTGTGAAAGTACAGCCATTCCCTGCACCCCAACACAGTAGTCTCATTGCTGTCAATGCTCACAACTTTTATTGGTAGATGATATTTTTATAAAAGTCCGGTCTTGTGGATCTCGGGACTGGGTAATTATTTCTAAGCCGAGCTCAGGTATTTTGCATGTCTGGTCCATGGCTCCTGAACACACTGGGTTGTAGTCTTTCACAAAAACATTCTGTAAGTGAATTCAGAGGGAATTAAAATAATATTTAATGTGCCTATAGCGTGTTGCAAGTTAAATATGGCATTGAAGAGTCTCTATAAAGCAGATGAGGCTGTAGAAAATGTAAGGACCTGGATTGTGCAGTCCCTTAGTGTCTCTCTCCTGTGTCTCTTTTAATGACAGTCCTTTCTTCAGTTTGTTATGGGAGGAGAATTAGCCTTAATTTATTATTTATTTTTTTGCAGAGCATCTTCCAGCAGATAGTCTGTATACAGAAAAGTACATTTACATTCATGCATGGTTAAATAGCTGTAGTATTTCACAGCCTGCATGCTTAAAAGTGCGCACGTACTCTTTTCCTGGTGCTGATGACTCTGTGTGTTTTTGCCCTTAAGCGTGTGTTTGTCTCCTCCAAGCCTCACCTGCCAAGGAGAACATGTCATTTCCCTATAGAGACAGAATGTAAATAAACTGCTGGTGAGATTTTCATCCTTTCTTTGGCCCACTCTTTCCGGGTCAAGGCCACTCAGATTGGCAAGTGGGCCGTTGGAGGAGGAGGAGGAGGAGGCCTCCAGGGAGAAAGGAGCTGGGGAAGGGGCTGTGCCTGGCAGGAGCGGGCAGAGCTGTGAGCCCTTCTGCTGCTCTGGTGGCTCAGCTGGTTAGTTTGGCTGCCTTGTGTGTGACTGCTTGGAGGTGGCTTCTCTTATCCTTCGTTGTCATAAGTGACCCGTCAGCAGCAAGGCAGGAAGCACGAAGTGGTGCAGGTAAGTTGGCCTGCACCGGGTGGTCCTGGCAGTCCGGCTGGGGACTGAGCTGCTTCCCTAAAGCTTGGAGTGCTTGCATGGCCTTTGGTAGCTGCTGAGGGAGTTGTGTTCTCCCCTGGGCTGGCCGCAGCTGATGTGCCCTCTTCCTGAATCGTCAGTCCTATCCTCTGAGGCTAATAATCCTTTCAAAATACTGAGAAGTGATTCTACCCTTTCTTTTTTTTGTTTTAAAAAAAGCTGTAATTCTTCTGTTTCCCAGGTCAGTGTCTTAAAAGTGCCTGACATCCACTTGGAAGAGGAATCTTGGCTTAATATGCAGAAGAGAAATATGGCTATGAAAACCCACTGTCTTACATGGACGCAGTACGCATCCCTGAGCGAGGAGTCTGTCTTCAGAGAGAGCCTGGAGAATCCAGACTGGTGAGTGCTGGCCCCAGGGTGTAGCGGTGGCCCTGTGCTGGCTCAGGGCTGCTGCTGCAGCCGCGCAGCCCTGAAAATGGCTTTGCTGTTGCTTTTTGAATGTTTGGAATGAAAGGGGTCTGAATAATAATTCCTTTGGTATGTCTTGAATGCATTTGAAGCAGCAGCTGTAGATGTTGTGTAGCTTTCCTCTGCCTTGCTCAGACATGAGGTTAGGCTCTCTGGCCAGAGCACAAATAATAGCTGGAAATTAATTTCTGTGTGCTGCTCTGCAGTCATAGAAGGCTGCTCCGCTGTTCCTGCACAGCAGGCATAGCTAGAGCGTTCGTTTTGCTGTCGTGGCTACCAACAGATGCTTGGACAGTGGTTTAAAAATTATCAGCTGCCTCCTGCTTGCCAGCCATTGGTGTGGGGCATACTTGTTCCCAAGCAATTTTCTTTGTCTGGTGTTTGTCCCGCTGTGCCCCAGAGGTGTGAGCTGCCCTGGGACTGTGCCCGGGAGGACACACACGTGTGTTTGTGCAGCGCGGAGCCTAGAAATGTCTTTATGCACATTCATGGCAGGTTCAGAGTGGAATTTCTAATTCCTGTAGCACTGAAATGAGCAGGTATGTGATACATGTGACTATCTTTAAAGAAAGATTTATTTCCAGCTGATGTAAATCCCATTAATTCTTACTATGTTCTGGTGTCTCTTTAGTCATTACTTTTGCCTTGTGATGTTCCTTGGGAAGCGTGGCAGGGTTGTCCAGCAAGGTCCATGTGAAAGCTCCAAGGATGTTTAAGAAAAAACCCACGGACTTCAGACAAAATGAAATTCCTGGTGGCTTGGGGGTTTTTGAAAGCCCCGTACTGGGCCGTTGCTGTTTGAGGACACGTTCCTCTGCCTCTTTAAACTGGCTTGTTTCAGCAGTTTGCTGGGACTCTCTGAGGCTTCCCCTTCCTCAGAGCTGCATCGCAGCTGTAGGTGTTGGGCCTGTCGGTGTGGAAACTCTCAATTACTGCAACCAGCCGTGCATCCATGGCCGTTTTCAAGGCTTTTCAGTTCCGGTTCAGGGAAGGCCCTTCTCAGCGTGCTGCCCCCGCTCCTGCAGGCTGTGCGGGGCAGTTGCCCGAGGCTGGTCAGGGTGCTCACCGGAGGGCGGCCGGAGGGTGCGGCGTGGCGGCTGCCGGGCTCTGGCTGCAGCCGCAGCAGGTTCCCTGGCGCAGGCTGGCGATGCTGCGGGGTGCCGGTGCCTCTGGGGGTGCCGTGGGTGCCTGTGCGGGTCCGTGGCTGCGGGACCCGCCGGCCTCAGCGTGCAGGATACCTGGGTGTGCCTGTCACGCCGCTGTCGCCTCCTCAGCAGTCTTACCGGGGTAATCAGATCTAAAACAAAGGCTGCTGGCCAAACAGGCGTGAAATTTCAGCTGCCTGTAGTAAATGTACAGTGACATTTCCATGTGAATAGGTGAAGGAATTATGCAAAGGGCATAATATTATCAGCGTACTGTTGCACTGGAGAGAAATAAAACACACAGTGAGGAGGCTCAGGTCGTGGTCGTTTCCTGAGTCGTGGGAAAATTGTACATTATGCCCCTAAAGAGAGAACAGTGTTAGGCGAGGGATGGTAACGTGAGTACAGACAGAAACGTGTCCCCTCGTGAGCACTGCTGGGCAGATCTCAGCAGCAACTCCTGAAACTCTTCGGGCACCAACAGTGTGAAGAGAATGAGAAAATTCTGCACCTCAGTCAGGCACCGTGTTGTAGCGGGGTGTTTGTTTGTTTAGTCAGCTTGAAGATGACATCGTTAGGGATGCTGGTAAGTGAGAACAAAACGCTGCTCCCTGCGTCTGGATCAGCCGCCTCCACCTCTCCCCGCAGCTCCCGGGCGTGCGCGGGCTCCGCACCCAGCAGGGAGGGACCTGGGGCTCGGGAGGTGTCAGGGTGGTGGCCACAGGCTGTCCCTGGCCAGTGGGGTCGGTGTCAGGGCTGCTGCTCTGGAGAGCTGCAGCTGGTCCCCAGCACTTGGGGTGGGATGGTGCCGATGGGAATCCAGAGTGTTTCTGCCCTCTCAGGTGAAGCTGTAACTGCTGACTCCAGCCCGGCTACTCCATAGACCTATCTGCTGGAGAAAATCAAAGGACTGCAGCGCCTGCAGGGACCGGTGGCACAGGCCTTTAGCAGAACCTCCTCCAGACGATGTACATTAGTTTACCCAGTTTGAGCTTGGCGGTTCCAGCCTTTACTGTTTTCAGCTAGAGAACCGCAAGTCAGGGAAGGGAGACCGAGGCCCTTCTGATGTCCCTAATGGAACGGCAGCAATGGAAGTGGTGCTTGCTTAGTCTCAACAGTCAATTTAACCACAGTGTAGTTCTTCCGCTTAACGTCGGGTGGTTATTTTGTCTAAATAAATGAGAATACAGCGATGCCAACTGCTGCATATTCTTGCAAAGTGAATTATTATGCGTGCTTCCTGGCAGAGCATATAAGTGTCTGGAAAGATATAGTAGCAAACAAACGTTACTATAAATAAATGATAGACCATTGAAAAGGGCATGATGAAGCGTATCTGTGTGTTCAGAGGCTGGAAAGCACCTGTGTTATCCCCCTGGCTGAACTCCTTTGTGACACTTTTTACTTGGTTTCCGTGATTTCGTTGCTGCTATAGACAAGCATCTCCTCTTGATGTCTGAAGTCCAGAGAAAGCTGGTCAGTCCCGGTGGGCAAGGCCTGGCTGCAGGCAGAGCTGCTTGCGGGGTGGGTCCAGCCCCAGGCAGCGTTTGCCTGCAGAGGGTCAGGGGTGTGTGTTTACCTGCGCTGCCCCAGGTGTTTGCTGGCACCAGTTCATCAAAGCAGCCGGGTGTTGTCAGCCGCTCCCCTCCGCAGGCGTGCGTGCGTCTGTGGTTTGGGGCAGTTTCTAGGGCACCACAGTCACCCTAGAAACACAGAGCGTGCACGAAGTGTGCTCCGTGTGTGCCGGGCACCTGCTGAGCTGGGCACCCGCCGAGCTGGGCAGCAGCCGCATGGACGGGCAGGGCCGCGGGAAGAGTTGTCAGTGCCCAGCGCCAAACCCGAGGGGAAGGGCAGTGGCAGAGCCCCCTGTAACTGCCCGCGTTTGTTGGAGCTGTGCGCTGGCCAGTTTCCCTGTGTCTGGGCAGGTTGTACAGGAGAGTCCCTGTGGAGCGTGAACGTTGTCTCTGGTGTCACGCGCCATCCTTCTGTTTTGGTTTGACTGCTCTCCCCCTCCCCGCCAGGAGCGTTTCTTTGCATTTTCATTTTGTATCCCTCAGTTGCCCTCAGATTCCCTTTTTCACCCGGCGCTTTCCCTCATTTCACACAGCCCGGGGCAGGCGCCGGCTCTGGCTGGGCGGAGGCCGCGGGGTGAGAGGCTGTCTCCCCGACCTGGAGGCGCACATCACGCGTGAGCAGTGCTCGTCAGCTGGAGACGGGAATTAAAAACATCGCCTGTACAAAAGCTCCCTCTTTTGAAGAGCCTTGCATTAGATGTAACTTTTAATTTAGTTTTGAAAGCTGTGCAGGCTTTGGAAACTCGCCCTGACACTGTCTGAACCAGAATATTGCGAGACTTTTTATACTAAAGACACTTTAATTAAACTCCCATCATGAAAACAATTAGACCAAATTTGCCGTACTTAACTAGTCAATAATTTAGTAGTTGGATCTCATTAATAGACTTCTCCCTGTGACTGTGTTGTAATGATGCCACGTTGCCAGCTGCGTGCTACAGGAATCAATCAGAGATCAATATTTTCCTTGAGCCTCCCCATTTTGTCCCCTACAATGGTGAAATTGCAAAATGAATAAATAAATCCCAGCTGGAGCAGCTGATTTCAGTGGTGGGTTTTTACTGCTGACACCCATCCTGCGGTTGGGGGGAACTTCTCACGTTCTCCAGCTCCTCCACGTGAACTCCATGCGTTCGTCTTCTTACGGAACGGTGTTGACAGAAATAATAAATGGTTGTGGCCGGCTGAGGGCATCGGCAGCGCCGGGTTCGCGCGCGTGCTGCGGGGGTGGGAGGGGGCTCCTCTCCTCGCTGCCGCCATCTGCCCGGGGCGAGGCGGTGGCCCGAGGACCCTCAAGTCGCACAAGCGTGTTTCAGTGTGTCTGCCGTTGGCTTTGCGGATTCTGGAGACGGCGGCTGTGTCCCCCCGGGCCTCCCTCTGCCTGGCCGCTCCCGGGGCTCGGGGCGCTGAGCGCGGGAGGTGCGGCTCCAGACCTCTCCTTCCTCCTGCACCTCCTTAGGTTTGCCTTTGAGACTGTTGTATGAAGTATGAGAGTGTAAGAGATGAATCCCTTACTCGGGTTTCAAACACTGACTTTCTAACAGAGTTTACACTTGCTCTTTACTAAATAGAAGAATAAGACTGTTGTGTTCCTGTTTCTTAGGACAGACTTCACACAGAAAGGCAGAATATCAGTTACGGGGGCAGGTTTGCTCAACTGTGTGTTGGAAGCTTTTGCTCGATCATTTTTAAAACAAGGTGTGAAGAAGGTAAGTTATTGCTTGAATTTCTTCCCTGAATTATATTCTATTTTTTTTCAAATCACCAGATCGTCTGGGTTCAAAATTAAATTGTTGTTTTAAGTCTGGATTCTTTACATCTTTTAATTGTTGAAAAAATATTTGACCTTTTCTTTTGTCTACAGAGAATAAGCAGAACAAAAACTAATTTAGTTTTATTATGGTAATAGTTCCATTTCAAATACATTTTAAAACATGGCATGTATGACTGTATCAGTTTCTGTAATTCATTCTTATTCCTGATTTCCCCCAGGCATTGAAACAGTTCTTCTTCCTAATGCTTCATTGTACCAGCTAATACTGTAATAATAATTTGCAGTTCTATAGCACCTTTACACTGAAATAGTCAAAAGTAGTCAACATGAATTTATATCATGTCACACATTTTTCTCCAGTAATGTTAGAAATTTTTTTTGGCAGCTTGATGTATTTACAATAGCCACAGTCAATCTCCCTGTAGCAGTTCTGTGTACTTCAACAGTTGTGTCTTTCAGTAAGAATTATGAAAGAGGATAAAAGCTATCCAGCAGAGCATCCCAAGGGAGGGAACGTGCAGAGGCCGTTCGTTTCGGGGAGTCATGTCGTATTGATAAACTGGGTCTAACAGCCACGTCTCCTGGAGCGTTCGCGGGGAGATGAGGCCGTGTGGTGGAAGTTGTCTTCTCCGGAAGTTTGTGCCTTGAAGAGATTTGGGGGTTCAGGCTGTGCTGTGCAGACTGTTTAAAATTTACACCTGCTGAAAATGGAGCAAGAAAGAGAAGGAAGGAATGTTTAATTACACCTTTTTAATGAGAAAATAAGAGGGGGTTTTTTTGCCCTTTTTTTGGGTTCTTTTTCCCCCCTTCCAGTTTCTATCTTGTTTCAGGTGAATGAAAGCAGATGTATGTGCCTGAAAACATGGCATTTCCATGGCTGGGCTCATGAATCTTATGTACTGTGGGACTGTAATGAACCTGTATTTACCATTATTTATCATTTTTTAATTATCTCATGGAGAAATCTGTTTCTCAGATGAACTTAGATGTCCACAGCTCAGTTCATGCCTTACACCGTTCTTTAATTAGTCATGGGGACCCAGTGGTTAACCCTGTTACAGGTATTTTTTGTTCTGCGTTTGGTTTGGTTTTGAAGTGTCCTGAGCAGTGCCCTGTCGTCTCTCATGCTGGAGGGGCGGGGGTTGGAGCGTGGCGCCCGGGCAGCACCCGCCGTCCCGTCAGGCACTCTCCTCTCCGCTGGCGCGGGGCCGACAGCCCCAGCCCTCACCTCTGCTTCAGAGCCTGATTTTGGAACCTCTGCCTCAAGAACCGTCAGTGGAAATGTATTTCTAACGGCACGGCGGTTTATTCATTTGCTTATTCTGATAACTATAAGATCTTTCTGTTGTGGCTTTGAAAGTAAAAAAAACCAAGACAGAAGCAGACAGCTGTGGTAGTGCAAGCAGTGACGTGAGCAGCGAAAGGCGCCTTGCTGGCTTAGGGCGGCGCGGGGTAGCGGAGAAAACAGACTGGCCCCCAGCATCTCTACGGCGCTGCATTAGAAATCCTTGAGCAATTTTGGCTGTGTCTGCAGATCTGTGAAGAAGAAAAACACAAGCACACCAGATGTAGTATAAACGTACAGTCTTGCCTGGTTTCCCCCCGCCTCCAAAACCTCCCTCTCCTGAGGCAGCAGCTGTATCCGTGCGTTGCATTTCTCCTTTGGTGGCTTGGCTGTAGAGCAGTTCTGAGGCATGTTTTACCCAAATGTAGTAAATGATAATACAAAGATGATATTTAAAGTTTTAAAATACATGTTGCATGAATGACAGTGCTTGATAAATGTTCTCCAGGCTTCTATTTTCTTACCTTCCAGTACCTGATCTGCATCCTTCCTCACGGCCTGACCAAAGGCCGTTGCTTCCCTCGCGCTTGCTCTCATTGCTGGGAGTATGGAAGGGTGGTACTTGGGAGGCCAAACCACGGTCCCTGCTTTGTCTCCTCGACCCTGGCAGCCGTGCACGTCTCCGGGGTTCTGTCTGGAGAGGCTCAGATGAGATAAGGGAGCAAGGGAACAGTGGGAGGCAGCAGTGTGAGGGGGCAGAGGAAGTGGAGCAGGGGGTGAGCAGGAGAAAATACCTAATGAATATTACATTTTGTGAATGACTGCGATAAAGCTTACATATTCACACAGTCAATATTAAATTATTTTACAGAAAGAAACGGAAAAGTTACTACTTGATGAAATCGTTCGTGGACACCAAAGGCGCTGATCTCTAAATCATTATTTTTGTAACAGATATGAGCCTATTCTGTGAGTAGGGTTTTTTAATGCCTAACAGAATGACAGTGACATTTTATGGCTCCTCATAATTGTCACATTTCTCATATTTTATTCCAGCTCTGAATGAAAATACAGGAGATAAAGTTCTTCTGCCCTGCTTTTGTTTGTAGAGTTCTTAGTGCATTTGGGTGGAAATTACAGCCTTTATGATATTTTTTTTTCTAACCTGTTCAGAAAAGGTATTAATGAATGATGTGCATCCATGTTATTGCCAATAAAGGTTTCCTCCTGAATAATTCCAAAGCCTCAGCAGACATGCTGGTAAATCCCAGCTGCCAGCACAGCCCGTGCTGGGTCTGTTGGGGAGAGCCTGGCTCCCTTCGGAGGGCAGCGGGCGCTCCGCAGCCTGCAGCAAACTCGGGGAGAGGTTTCCAGCCCAGGGGGGCTGGCGGTGGCTCCTCAAGTCAGTCTCTGTGCGTGTGGGTTTTTAAAATTTTTGTGTAAGTGGCCTAATTAGTTTTTATGTGTCTAAGTTATGATGATCCCTGCCAGCATGAAGCAGTACAGACAGCAAAGTTACGAGTGATTTTAAGGCCACACAATAAAGGAGCATTTGTAGCAAGAGACTTTGGTTATGTTGGTAGATGTTTTATCTGTTGCCTCTTAAATGTTGCAACATTTCTGTCATTTTCACTTCTTGGTGTCTTTTTTAGATCCCTTTTGCTTGACTCGAATATATCAGAGATGAAAATTAAAGGCTGTGATGTAGTGTTTGTTAAGTGATGGAGCTGAGCTCAAATAACAAATACTTAACTGCAAAATATTTTGTCATGGTTACAAAAAGAGAGAAAGGTATTAGGTGCTTTTCTTGGAGACAGCATAACATTTTCTGCCAGTCTGTTAAAATGTTACCCTGCTTTTGTACTGGCAGTGGAAATGAGGTGCATGCTGCAAGATGCATTGCCTTCATCGCATTCAACAGGCCGTTGGTACTTCTCCTGTATGTCGCTTCGCTTACGTAAAGCTGCCAGTGGTTGGTGAAGGTGTGGAGTGTGTTAGAGACGTGATCTGTTCTCTGTGCGTTCAGCGGGCTGCGGGGACGATGTGGTGCGGGCAGGAGGAGTCACCCGAAGCCACCCCTGACCTGGGAATCCGCCGGCTCCGTCCCTCCGCGGCGGGTGAGGGCTGTGTGTAGACGCTTGCAGCAGGGCAGCGTCTCACAGCGGCAGAGCACCTCCACCTTTGAATAACAGAACCCTTCCGTGGCTTCTCCCTCGGAGAAGCTTTTAAGCTGTGGCTGTAGAGGTGCAGAGTTTAATGGCTTGGCAATGTTTGCTCTGCATTTCAAGTGCATCATTGCACTCTAAGCAGTGTAAATTTAGCTCCTTTAAGCCTGATCTCCTGGGGCTGAGATTTAAGTGTTTGAACTTTAGTTGAAAGGAATATATTGATTAGGCTTTGATTTAGTTGTTCCTTGCTGAAAAGATACTGGGTAATGACTTGTACCTGCCCTTTCGTATTTTATTCATTTAATGGAGTTCCCTCTCATTCCCCTTTTCTTACTCAACACCATTTTCCCTAAAAGTCTGCAGTGCTATGAGGAGAAATAAAAGAAAAAGCAGTTGTCACACTGTGAACATAATTGATTCAATAAGTAACATTTTTAAATTCCCTAGGCAAACCCCTGAGTCTTCACTTATGTCAATTAGTGCTTCATTCTGTAAACAGTGGCAGCTCCAATTTAGACTGATAGAGTAAGGTAGTTGCCTTATTGCTTTCTACACAGAATAGGTATGGAAGATGAACTGGTTTTCATACATATAAAATATCTTGTCCATTTTTTTTTTGGTAGAGATGTGAAAAGAAGTTCTCTTGACCTATTTATTAAAGTTAATTGTATTTTTTTACCTCCTCTCACAGTGACTCACACTGAGAAATCGTTTTTCTTTTATCTTAACAAACAGAGAGCCTAGTAGGGTGAGCCTTAGCCCCACACAGGTTACAGCTAAGCTCCAAGCTTGCTTCAGTCCACAAGATCTGTCTAAACATTAGAGGTGGGGTTGGCAAATTACTACAATTTCAGCACACGGAGAGAGCCAAGAGGTGGGAGAGGGAGGGATGCTGTGGATTTTCTTACCTAGAGTGGGTGATTTTGCTTTTCACTAAATAGGAAGCTGCTTCCCTCTCGCTTTGCGCTGAACCCTGAACTTAAATTAATTTCAAAGTAGTGAAGCGTCTGGCTGCAGAGAGGTCTGCAGCCCTGATGTGGGAAGAGCACTCGGTTGAAAGCTTCCCCCGTTTTTCGGAGGGGGGCCCTGCTTTAAGCAGTTCAGGGTTTGGCCCTGTGCAGCCGTTGCTGGGTGGCCAGAGCCTGGGGCTCATCTGCAGTGACCCCTCAGACAAACAGGACCCCTGGATTCAACCTACATTTTGCTATAATTAATAGTTCATTGTTTGGTACTTCCTCCTTCCTTCACAGTCCTGGAGAAGAGATGTTCACCCTATGGTCCTCTGATGGCATGTTTTCCTTCATTTTGGTATGGCTTTCCTTCGTTATAGAAAGAGTCCAGGGCTTTATGGGGAGCTTCCAGCCTCGCACACCCAAGTGCGTGCCAAGGACACGAGTGATGGTATTTCCGTGTTAAAGAGGGATCTACCAAGGTGCAGGGATGAGGGGTGGCTTGGTCCAGGCAAAGCAGTGAGATGTGTGACCTGACCAAGTGCCCTGGCTTTGTCAGCCTTGGCTCTGAAGAGCTGGTGGGCTGCGAGGGGCCTCTCCGGGGTCCCCCCCAGCGGCCTGGGCCTGCGCCGAGGTCCTGCGGGACTCTAAAGTGCAATGTCTTCTCTTTTAAGGCCTCACCGGTATGTGGTGGGGTTCCCTTTCTAATGTATGAAATCCTTAAGTTGTATGTAAAACGGGCATTTATTTGTGCTTTTTTCCAGGGTATTAAAATAATGGAGACGCTTCTTCAGGAGCAGTGTGGGTGACCGTGCGCTTAATGGGCAGTTGTAAGTGCAACATCTGTCTACAGATAAGCAAAAATTGGTCAGAGTTTCTGATACCTATTGCACTTGTGCTCCTTGTAGTTCTACAAGTAAAAGGGGCTTTTTTCCATTATAAATAGCACGCAACTTCTGAGGAGTTTTCAAGAAAAATGATGATCTACTGCAGTGTTAGGCTTAATAGAGTTCCAGAGTTCCTGAAGAGAAGTGTATAATAGTGTGTTGATTAAGATGGCCCCGGTGTCCTGTATTTCATCCTCTCCTCTCTGTTAATACATCACAAGTGTGATACTCTTCTTAAAGTAAGACATTGGTTCTATCTAAGGATTTTTACTCAAAAGTAATATCTTCAGGGATTATCTCTGGAGGGAAGATTTGGTCAACTCTTAAATTAGCTTCAGAACAAGAGCAAATGGCTATTGATTACTTCCTAATAAATGTTCTTCTAAAACCTATTTTCTCTGCTTTTGCAGGAGAAAATGTATTTGCGTAGAGTTTCCTTGGAACCACATATCTTTATTGCCATTGGAATTCCATAGCTGTTGCCTGAACTTTACTGGCACCATTTTATGGAGGAAAGAGAGTTTAATATGCACAGCTGGAAGAAAAGATGACTACAGACTGCAAATCTTTTACAAAAGACTAAGGAATCGTACTGCTTACGGGGATGTTGATCCTGAAAATCAGAGGAACAAGTGTAAGCTTGGAAGCAGCATCTTCCCGTGAGTTGGTGCTGTAATCTCTTGGGACTAAGAATTTGGTGAGGGAACACAGAGCAGCAAACTGGCCCTTGTGGCCATGAAGACGTCCTTGCCTGGGCACACCGTGGCTCGGTGGCTGCCGGGCGGTGCTGGCGTGGCACAGTGCTGGCTGGCTCTGTGGGCCGGGGGCTGCAGCCGACAGGCGCTCGGCTCCAGCAGCCCACGGGGGTCACTGCTCCTGCTGAGCCGCTCGTCACTTCAGTTCCAGTCGCTGTGTTGGAAATACTTGGTTGTTGTACCCCTGCCAACATGATTATTTTCAGCTGTAATGATGCGCCTCAATACAAGTTTTGCATATATTTGAATTCTTTCAGAAAGTATTTCTCTCGTATTGCTTCTGAGTTGGAGAAGAAACCTGGAAGGGAATTCAGTGCAAGTAAAGTTCCTGACAAAGAGCATCTCATGCTCTTTTCCTCCTTTTATTCCACACGCCACATCAGGATAGTTTTATTTTAAACTTCTCATTTAAAATTTAGATAAGCACAAACGGTCTTTGATAGCTGCTGCTGAGCTCGGGTAATACCACACTTTGCAGGTGGCCCCGCTGGAGTCAGTGTTTGTTCTTTGTGGAGTTTTGACCCAGTTATTTGATTGCCCTAAAGCAAAATGATCGCCTTTCTGTTTCTCAGGGTGGCTTGTGTTTTATTTTCTCAACTGTGATGTGGACTCAGTGCTGTGGTCCTGCGTATTTCGGTACGTAACGGTCTGAGCTGCCCTGGGGAGCTCGGTGGGTGCGTGCTGCCGACAGCCCGGCCATGGCCTGTGGCACACGCCAGCGCTGCGCCCGCCCGCTGCCAAACGCAGCCCTGCTGTGTGAGGAACGAGCCCCACACGGGCCTTGGGAAGTGACTGTATTTACTGCTGGTGCAGTGGAACAGAATATTTTCCCTCATCTTTCTTATTTTGGTTGTTAACCAAGTCTTGTGAATTTGGGCTTTGAATACAGAACAGTAAATATTTATGAAATGTAATGGCCAAGACTAAATACATTCATTAGCATGTTTATTTTTATTGACTTTGTTGCTTTGTGTGCTTGAGGAAATTATGAAATTAATTCTATTTGAACTGCCATGTACGATTTTAGGACTAACATTTTTATTCTCGCATCACTCTGGATTTTGGAATTAGGATAGGAAGCATTTGCGTCCTCCCCCACCCCCAGAGTAGAAGTCATCTATGAATGGTGAAAGTCCAGTAAAATCCAGTCTCTTCTTCAAAGCCTGAGTTACCCATCTGCTTGCTGGTAGGTGCCAGAAAGAGAAGAGTTATGACTTCTCCTGGGAGCGTGGTGCTTTTTGTGTGTCTGTGTGTTTCTTCCTGATGTATATTGTCATACCAAGGTGAAGATAAACATTTTCAGATATAGAAAATAAACCAACCAGATCTGATGTCCCCTCTTAGACTGTCTGTAAGACAGTGTGTCTTATTACACCGATCTCTAGGAATAAAGACAATGCTCCAATTACTCAAAAAAATGAGAAAGCTCCCTGTTTATAGGTTTTATTTAATTGTTCAAATGTTTAAGACTTTCACCAACTGCAATCGTGATAGTTTAAGTCATGATTTGACTTACAGTATTCTTCCTGGGGCCTGGACAATGGGAGCTTTGACAGTGCTGGCCTCTAGAAATGGGTTCCCAGCAGCCCTGCCAGCCTCCTCTTCTAAATAATGGGATGGTGAACAAAAGGGAAACTGTTTTTCAGATCATTCTGTGAAACTAGTTAATACACACTAATGAAATTTGATGGACTAAAAATATATGCAGGTAACCGTGGTCTGAAAACATAGAAGTAGCAAAAAAATTGAGAAAATCAGTATTTCATTCTCTTGTTGTGTTGTCACGTCCCATTAAAGCTCTTCTGTGAACGTTTCCATTGAAGGTTCGTTGTTGTCTGGTGTCCCACCCTGGTCTCTGACGGAAGAGTGTTACCTGCCAAGCGTCAGCCGGGATTCATTTCTGTTTATAGAGCACATATAAAAACAGTCGGCATGTCCATCCCATTTGCCTCAGTGTTTGTCATTCTGCTGGGTTTCATTCTACCCCAGCACTGAACTTTCTGTGTCTCTCTTAGTGTTTTCACAAGGTTTTTCTGTTACAGTGAACTCACCCGACGCTGCGTGTGCCGACAGCTGCCTTTCCCGCTTTGTCCCGCTGCGATCCGTCGGGTGGAACAAGGCTTTCAAAGCCTCAGCAGCCTGACCCCGCTGCCTCTCGGCGGCCTCGCGCCCCCGAGATGGCCCGTGGCAGAAGCAAAGGGCCCAGCCCTGGCAGAGAGGAGCGGGCTGGGCCGGGGGCAGCGGCCGTGGGGAAGGAGCTCCCGAGGGTGGCGATGAGCCGGGGCAGCGCCCGCGCTCCCAACAGCGCCACGGAGCCACGTCGAGTCACCTCCAAGTCTCTGCTCGAGGCGTCGCGGTGAGTGCTGGGGGATGAGCTCAGAGCTGCTTCTTGATGCATTTTCTGTCGGCTGGCTGCTTCCCTTTGGCCACCGCCGAGCCGTTTCTCAGCTGTCAGGTGTTGAACACCCCACCCTGGCTCGGGGCAGAGGTCAGGGAGAAGCTGCAGAAACGCTGAGAAAGGGCCCTGAGCTTCCAGGCCCTTCCTTGCTGTGACACAGGCGCAGCTCTGCTCTGCCAGGGCCGTGGCACGCGTTTAATTACAGCGGGAAATCAAACAGTTGGCTCCAGGGAAAATAACTTCACTAGGAACAGGTTTCTGCCGTACCTATGTAACTGCAACAAACCCGGCGTCAGTTTAATGGGCCGCTTTGGTTTGTCTGTAGAACGAGCCCAGCAGATTGCAGGCATGAGCCGAAGTGAATCGCATGTGGCCAGGTGACGCGCCAGGACCAGGAGCTCTTTCCGTTCTGATGAGCTGACAGCTCTGAGTACACAAATTAATTAAATTCAGGATAGTTTTGCTGTGATCTAAACCCATCATTTTAAACTCTTTGTTCCCAGCTTTCAGGCCTGTGTTATTTTTTGCCGTGTTTATTTCTTGCTTTGTGAATGCTGTTTCATGTTTGTCTCACTAATGGGACAAACATTTCGGTAAGAGCAGCAAGATTTAGAGCACTTACCTGCTGCAACATTAATCAGTTGCCTTATTCGGAGCCGTAATGGGGCCTCGGGGAGGGCTGCGCTTCTCCTTACCTGCGCAGCTGGAGCCTTCGGCTGCAGCTCCAGGGGTGTTTTCCTAGTGAACTCATGGTTCTAGATGAAGATCCGACCTCCTCCTGCTTTGCAGCCCCACTGCACCCTGAGCCAGCAAGCGTTTGGGAGGCAGCGGGTCGTTAAAGCTCTTCTGGGGAATCTTGCTTAGGAGGAGAGGCAAAACCGGAGGGCAGGCGAGGAGGGGATTTGGTTGCGGGAGCGTGGGGCAGGAGCCCGCTCCGGCTGGGGTGGAGGAGCCAGGCTGCGGCAGCAGCATCGCCTGGGAGGGAAGGGGCAGGGAGGGAAGGGGCAGAGGACAGGGTGCCCGGGCCAGCACTGTGCACCCCAGAGCCGCCAGGTTTGGGTCGGACCCCCTCTGCCCCAAGGTGTGGGGTCGTGGGTGCCTGGGGCAGCTCCTGCTCGATCCAGGACACCCACGTGGTGGGTCACGCTCCTGGGTTTTTTAAAAATGCACTTTTATGCTCATTTGCAGTTTCTCAGTATCTTGCAGTCAACATCTTTTTGCTGAATCTGACTGAAACTTTGTTTTTTTGGGTTTTTTTCCTAGTGAATAAACTGCTCACCTTAGCTACTGGCTGGAAACCTGGCAGGCAAGAGCCAGGCGCAGACAAGAGGCCAATTAAAGGCAGAACACTCTAAATCCATCTGATGCTATTATGCTTTAGTTTGCATTAGCTGAAGAAACAAAGTGCCCAGATAGATGGGCTTGGCAGACTGGCACTGATCTTTTGTACTCTTTAGAAATCAAGTTTTAGAAGTGCTGAATACACTTGGGGCGGACAGTATTTTCCTTCTAAAAAAAAGTCCCATTATATTTTCAAAGGATATAAAGAATACCCATAATTGGATCCTTTCAAAGAGAAAATAATTTCATTTGCTCCCACGATCAATTAGGAAAGGCTTGTGAAAAGGGACGTTGCCATCGGGAGGCAGGATGCGGTTCAGAGCGGAGCATTGGAAAAAACCTGCCACATTTGCTGTTCCTTGTAAACAGAAAGTGGTGGAAGCACTCCTGACATGTGAAGGGACATCACTGCAATCCTGGGTCACTGGCACTGGCTTTGGGGGAAGAGACAGTACATTTCCACTCTTTTTAAAAATTTTTTAACTGCCAGACGCCAGTCCTGTGAAATATAAATTATCCCAGATGCCAGGATCCAGCTCTGCTTTGGGCAGGAATCAAATGTGGTGTTCTGCAGAGGCACAGGCGGGTTTCCAGGCACAGGGCTGCCGGCTCTCCCCGAGGAGCAGCCCCGTGCCTGCTGCCCCGAGGTGGCTGCTCCTGGGGAGCAGGAGGAGTCACCTTCCTCCCTCGGGTGTCCCTGTCCCCGTGCTGCCGCTGCACAGGGACGGCGTGGGGAAGGTGTCCATCAACACCAAGGGCTACAGCCGGATTCCCGGGAACACGGGCTGGCTTGGGGGGTCAGGAGCCTGCAGAGCATCCCCCATCTCCTGCTTCTCCTCCTCCTCCTCCTCCTCCCTGGGGCAGCGGTTCCTTGGTTGGGAAGCACTCGAGAGCATCCGCAAGCTGCAGAGGTTTAGTTTTAGTTTAGTTTCTGCTGCCAGCCAAGCTGGGGTCTTGGTTACCTCGGTGACCTTGCTGCCCCCCAACGTGGCACAGCTGCCCTGGTGTTTGGGACTCGCAGCCCCCCAGCGGCTCTCTGGGCTCCTGCGTGAGCCCTTGGTGCCCGGCCCTGCCCGGGTCCCTCTCGCTCAGACCCGGGCCCGGCAGCTGCTGTCCTGCTGCTCGGGGCCGGGGACGCGCGGCCTCGCGCGCTGAGCACGGACTTCCTCTTGCGGTGGTGTGTTCTCCAGTTTCTCTGTAGAATTCCTTCACGCCTCTTTTTCACTTACTTCTGCTTCGATTCTCATTTGTTTTAAACATCAGCCAGAGGAGTACACTGGACTGACTCCCTTTGGCAGTCTCAGTCTCTTGCAGACGGTGCCGAGAGGCCGTTAAAGTGCCAGAGTTTTATGCGCTTTTTCCATTGATACCGCTCGGAAAGACCTTGCAATCCAATGGCTCTGCCTTGATTGATTCATTCTCATTATCAGCCCTGAATTATTTGCAGTGGTAAATGACAAGGCTTTATTTTCTCATTGCGCTTTATCTTTTTGCAGTATGCATCCAACAAAGTTGCTAATGGAAAAGCTTTTAACCTCCCAAGGCGGAGGGTGATCCTTGTCCGTTCGGGTGAGCGTGTGACACGTGGAGCTGACGAATGCCACGGGCTGCAGAAAACCCTGCTGCCGCCTTGCAGCCCCCCCCCAGGTTACTGGGAGATTTAATAGGCAGCCCAAGGTGACTGGCACGGCAGCGGGGATAAATTGTTCGCTTCAAAAATTAAAGAGAACAGAAAGGACAAATCTACTCCCCTGCTTCAGGGGCAGGGACGCTTTACCTGTGTGTCCTGGCTTCACCAACGGGTTTCCAGGGAGCCTGGGCCACTGGGGGCATGGTGCTGCTTGTGCTCCAGGACCAGACGAAAACCAGAAGGATTCTCGGGGGCACAGCAGGAAATAGCCACTGCAGGCGTGAGCCAAGTGGACAGGCCTGGGCCGGTACCCCCAGTGCAGCGTGGTGCTGTCTGTCTCTCTGTCTGTCTCGGCAGCTCGCTGCACCCATGGTGTTACCCACAGCAGGGGCTGAGGAGGGGCCTGGGGCTCCGGGGAGCGTTGGCAGGAGGAAATCCAAACCGGTGTGTTTGAACACCGCTTCAAGTGGCCGGAGCTGTGCGAGGGCAAAGAAGTGATGATTGCCAGGCCTGTGACATCTGTATTAAAAAAACAACAAAAAAAGCTGGAGATCTCATTTTCCAGGCCCTGAAGAATGCATTTCGGTTGTCCCCAGCTCGGGGCTTTGCAGTGGCCATGGCTGTGGCCACACCGCGGGGGCAGCTGGTTGGACGTTCCTGGTGCTGCGGGCTCAGCACCCTCCTGGGCGAGTTCCTGCCGCAGGGCCAGGCTGGGTTGGAGAATCCATTTTAGATAAAACTTGTGATTTACGGTGTCTGGAGATGGGGACAGCACCCCGCTCGCCCTGCTGCTCCCGTGCCGAGTCCCCTCGCAGCTGTGAGACTTCCCTTTCCGGTCATCCCTGCTCCCGTCAGACTGTCGTACGCGGCCCGGAGCGCGGCGTCGCCCATTCGCTCTGTCGGTACTTAGGGGTCATGGTAGAGGCATGTTTTTAGCCGGTTCTGGTAGCTATACAAATCGATGGCCTTGAGTAGAGGCAGTCTCTTCTATCTTTTCCCAAGCCCTTGCCATCCCGTCCCTGGTCTGAGCCCTCCCCGACGTGCTGACGCCAGCCAGCCTGGGGACGTGTCCCCGCGGGGGCTGCAGCCACCCGGTTGGGTTCCTCAGGCCCTCTGAGGGTTGTGGTGGTGTGATGGGCAGGACGTCTGTCGGTGCCGGTGTGCGGGGACACGGGTCCTGGGCAGCGCAGCCGGGGTCCCTCCCTGGGGCTGTAGTGACTGTCACCCGGAGTGTCCCTTGCTGATACCCGGCACGAAGGTTAAAAATCCCTTGTGGAAACACGGCACGTGGTTAAAATCACGTTGTCCTTGTATTGCTCTGCACCAGGCAGTCAACTCCCTGCTACCCTTGTACGTCATAGGGGCAAAAAGCCAACTTCAGTCACCTGACCAGGCACTAACTCTTCTTTTCCTGCTGTTTGCCAACAGAAAGGTGCTTTGAGGTCGGGGACAGGCAGCAGGGGCTGGGCGTGCAGCCCCGCTCAGCCCCAGGCACCCCGGACGCCTGGAACGCACCCGGGCGGTAACGGCTCCGCTTCGCCCTTGGGCGAGCTGAGATCAGAGGGGTGGGGGGGAAGGTCGGCGCGTCCCCTGGGCTTTGCCCTCGCAGCGTCCCCCTTCCACAAATCCGAGGCCCGGCGTAACTCCCAGCAGCGTGGCTGCGGGTCGCAGCTTTGAAGTCTTACGTTTGGTGTGAGCCCCAGCCCTGAGACAAACGAGCAGTTTGATGACCCAGCTGGTCATTTCTCTGGGCCAAATGGAGCTGTGACATGATGTCTCATGCAAATCCTTTCCCTCCCAGCCTGGCAGAGCACAGGGTGCCCGTAGTGAGGCACTGCTGGTGCTAATAACACTTCTCACCTCGTTACACTTTGGTTTTTTATTTTTTTAAGCCTACAGCACTTTCTTCATGGTTACTATGAAGAAAAACAGGCTGGCTGAGCATTTGGGGAGGAAGATGCAGCTCTGAGAAAGAAGATAAAGAGCTTCTGCAAATATTTATGCTCAGAAAATCGATCAAATGGTAATGAATCTCATTTACAATAGAATTCATGTTTGTGTGGTTGTAGCTCCTGCAGCTGGTTCAAGCAGGGGCAGCTGTTTACCACAGGCAGAGTTAGTTTAGGGGTCACCCACCAATGTACCTGGCCAAAGGCGAGGGGGGAGAATTCTGCATCCCCCCTGGGGTTCACAGCCCCAGGGCTCCTGGGCAGTGCTGGGGGGGTGTCTGGGCTCAGGCTGGTGCTGATGGCCACAAGACACACCTGGGGGCATCACCGTGTGCCCACCCACCGGTTTATTTAATCCTCTGTAAATTGACCCGCAGGCTGCTGCTGGCTGATGGGGAGCAGGTGCCCCTCTGGGGCCCGATCCTGGCCCTGGCAGGAGGGTGCTGTTGGTGGGGCTCTGCTGGCCCAGCTGTGCCGGGGGCTCCCGTCACCATCTCAGGTAGGAGTTTCTGCTTTTTGGCTTTTCTATGTGGAGGGGACGGCCAGGCTCTGCTGTGAGGGGCCTTGGCCAGGTCCTGGGGGGATTGTGGAAATGGAGGTTACATACTGCAGGGGGTGGAAGGGCTGTGCCCCCCTCCCTGGGGTCAGGGAAAGGGATGGATGAAACAAGTGGTGGTACAGCTCCAGCCCGGGTAGATGTAGGTTGTTATAATCCCGAGGGAAGAGATTTCCTGCCAGCCTGCAAGGGCAGCTGCCAGCCCCCTGCACGAGGAGGTAGTCGGGCTCAAGCTTTTAGAGCCCTTTATTTAGGGACACAATTTCTGGCTGTTACAAATCATGGCATGACTGACTTTAGCAAAAAATAGATGTATGCCCCAGCATGTACTCGCTAACACATACTGTAAAGGAAAGTGTTACTCTGGAGAGGAGAGAAAACCTGAATAGTCTAATTCCTATTTAAAATAAAGTTGGATTAAACCAACTTACTGTATGAGGTTTATAAGCAAATTTTACTTTCCTCCCCCCTGTTTAGTTTTTGCCACCTTAACACTTTCAAAAATAATTTTAAAATATTTAAAACTGGTCAGATAAAAACTGTTGTGTAAGTGCTGTCAAGGCTCTGAGTCAGTGAACTGTAAATAAAACAATAAATCTTGTTAACAAGTAAACATAACATATTTTAATCTGAAAACCTCATAAATTCCCCTCTACCTGTCCAGAGTGAGGCTGCAGCTGCTGTTCTCTGCAGGCAGTGCAGAGACCCACAAGTTGCCCTTCACTGTGAGGGAATGTGGAGTAACCAGGGTGGTAATTAATAATAACCCAGCACGACCAAAACTCTTCTGCCAGGCAGAAAAGTGTGTTCAAATACAGGTAAGTTCTTCCTACTACATCAGCTGGGTTTGAACCATGGAGAGAATACTGTGATTGTATTCAGAAGCACAGCAGCAAATCACTAACAATTGCTCTTTAAAAAAAAGTGTGGATTTAATTTAAATTTTTCTTTATTCTTAGTCCTAATGTGGTATTTTTGTCTTACTTATGTTACACAAAAAAATCCCTGCCAGCAGTTTCTCTTATTTTACGAAACAAAAGAAGCAGGCTCATAAATACAGGCCTGCAGAGCTGTGGGGGTGTTCGGGGGCGCTGGTTAGGGCAGTGACCACCGTTGTGCCCCGGCAGCGGGCTCAGAGCCGCCAGGGCCTCAGCACCTCGCCGGGCACCGCCTCGCTCCTCTTGCCCTTGCGGAGGGTTGGCCCGGGGGGAAGGACCAAGCTGCCTGCAGGGGGTTTTAAAGGCTTTTGGTGCTGCGGGCAGCGCCAGCCGGCGGCCCTGGCCTGGCTGGCGGATCGACAAGGGCCGTCTCTGGGCTGGGCCTGGGGGTGTCCTGGGGGGCTGAGCCCCAAAAGCGTCTGAGGGCGTGTGGGGGGATGCTCCAGGCAGGGCTCCTCCAGCAGCCAGATTTCATGTTTTAAGATAAGCCTGTTTTAAGATAAGCCTGAGCCCATTTTCACCCGACGTGTAAATTCATCCCCTGCAATGTTCAGTTTTCTACTAAAAGGTGCAAATATCTGGGAAATTCCATATTGTACAGCGACCTACTTACAGCATTTTTTTTAAAGTACTAGGAAAACTGCCAGACAGTTAAGTCTTAATTTTTCTGAGGCTGGCCCATTAATTTCTGTCTGTCTTTACAAGAACAGAAGCGGGTGGTGAGTTTGCAGCCAAAGCTTTGCTTCCCGGGGGGGTTCAGACCTGTGCTGGCTGATCGCAGCGTGGTGCTGCCGCGGTGCTCGGGGAGGATGTTTTGGTTAAGGAGCTGTAATTCTCAAATTCATCCCTCCTTCCTGAACTCACCTAGCCGGGGCTTACTGAGAGCTGGAGATGAGAATATTTGGTCAGTTTTTCTGAGAGGAGGTGGATTTACAGGGACACACTTTTATATAAAGAATCCTGGGTTTGAAATTGGCTAAAAAATGTCCAGGAGCAAACGGGAGATCCGCTCGTTTTCCTCCGTCAGCTCAGCTCTGCGCGTGCATCCGCGCAGGGGACGGTCCTCGTGGCTGCAGTCGGTTGCTGTATTACAGGTAGTTCTGGCAGAGAGCTTTGGTAAGGCGGTGCGGGTACCCCTGGCTTCTCCCAAGCAAAACCTTTCTGGGAAAAGCTCAAACCTGTTTTACCTGCAAGGGTCTCAGTTATGGTGCTCACGAGAGCGTGAGCCTGAACAGAGGTGGGCTTCTCTGATCTCAGATGGTGACTCTTGAAAGGCAGAAACCACTTTAACAAAGATAAGGCGTCCTTCATATACATATAAGAAATGTATTTCTGTTCTCCCCTCTCTGTGCCCAGCTGTCAGTGTGTGCTTGTAACCCTCTCGGACTCCCTGGGATGCTGAGGTTTGCCATATCACTGGTGACACTTGTCTTCTGGGAAATTTCAGTTATAAAGATAAAAAAAGAGAGCTTGAGTCCCTCTTTTCTGGCTGAATGTCAAGATTTTTTGATAGCAGTGATGCACTTTGGAAAGATTTCAGTTGGCCAAAAAAATGAAGATTTCTTCCTGGTACATAAAAACATCAGAAGCAAACTGAGCACAAAATCTGTTACGATCTACTTCAATATCCTCAGGGAGTCAAGTGTCCTGCAAGTGGCTTTTAGTAGCAGAGCAGCAACATGGGCTCCACTGGCTGCGCTGACAGTAATTCACAAGTGGACAACAGATGGCTGGGGGGAGAAGCTTTGCGTTTTCACTGTCGCCTTTGTTTTGCTGGAAAACCGTGTTCCAGCTTCTGCTGGAGGAGTTGGGAGCTTTCCATCACTCTTGGTGGGAAGGGCCAGAAGAGATGCTTCAGTGTTTCACAACATGGAAATGCTGACACAATTACTTTTTTTTTTTTTTTTCCTCTTTTTCCAATTCCCAATTCTGGTGGAGGCCATCCATCCCCTGCACCCCCCCAGAGCACAGCAGCCTCTGCTCCTCAGAGCCTTTTCAGGTGTTCTACCCATTGTTTTTAAACCAACTTCTGGTAACAAAAGCCAGAAGTTTTAACTAATGGCTCATTAAAATGGCGGTTTGGCTCCGTGGTGCCAGGGACCCTCCAGGTGCAGCGGATGCTGCGGCAGAGCCTCGCGGCCGCCCTCAGGAGCTGGCTGCCGGCTCCTGGCTGACTTCCCCCACTCTCTGCTGAAGTCTCTCTGACTGTTTTAAAGTAGAAACAAGTTGAGCTCATCAGTCAGATTAATTTTTCCTAGGTGCGCTTCGTTATTTGGCTTTAGAAGGAAGGAAAAGAATTGCACTGAACATTGCAATTAATCTGAGTTGTTTTCTGTAGCCATCTTTGAATCCTGCTGGAAACATAAATGAGTGGTAGGTAAGAGGTTGCAGTGTTGTAGTTCCAATTAGAGTGCCTTCTGTTCAAGTTCATAGGCTGCAGGTAATTTATACAAAGTGCTTGCAGTGCTTTGGATGCTTTAGCTTGATGGGGAAGAAAAGGAGGTCAGCCTTCACCTGAAATATGCCCGTTATTAGCTGCACTTCTCGGTGTTTCTGCAAGGCATAATTTAAAAACAATTTTTCCAAATTGCACCATCTGGAGGAAGAAAAAAATCAATAACATATTTGCATGAGGTTCAGTAGCTCTGCCCACCTCGGTAGCATCAGTGGGTGCAGCTTCTGCGGCTTCGCCGTTTCCCGCCTGCGGGCCCAGCGGCGGGAGCTGGGATCTGCCGCCGGGACGGGCGTGCGGGGAGGGGGCGAGGGACGGGCGCTCCTGCAGCGCCTTCGCTCCGACGCTTTGTGCTCGCGGGCAGTTCTGGGCAGGGAGGGCAGTTCTGATCAGTGAAGCGAGGACCTGGGGCTGGGGCTGACCTGAGAGCTCTCGTACTCCCACACCTGCGGGAGAAACGCTTCGTGCGAGCCCAGCGGCCGCCCCCCGCCTTTCTGTTCCGGCGTTAAATCTGGAGTTTGAGCCAGACCTAGGGCCATCCCCTGCGGAGAGAGTGCGGGTGTTGATGGCTTGCTGCTGTTTCCCTGCAGTCACAAGATGGTACATGTGGCCCCACCCCTGCAAGCTTCATCCGGAACCGCCCAAGTCTGAGTGGTTGAAGGAAAAGGATTTGGTGATTTACTTCAGGTTTTGTCAACACGCTGACATTTCTTTGCCGTAGCGAGCACGCTGATGGTTGTACCTGACTCACGTAGCGATAAAGCTGTAGGCACACGTCCCCCTCCGTTCAGCTCCTGCTCTCAGCCACGGCTTCCCAGGCACTGCTGGGCACTCTTGGGGCACAGGGCTGGCGCGGCGCCGCTCCTGCGCTGGGCTGAAGCTGCAGCTGCACCTTCCCAGTTGGCATTTCAGAAAATCCTGTG
The DNA here is from genome assembly GCF_965140245.1 of Athene noctua. Lineage (NCBI taxonomy): Eukaryota > Metazoa > Chordata > Aves > Strigiformes > Strigidae > Athene > Athene noctua. The sequence continues at coordinate 23,929,633 of NC_134048.1, read as the reverse complement.
AGATCTGGGGCTACATCCCCGTCTGAGCTCGGGCTGCAGGGAGGAGGAAGCAAAGCCCTGAGCTCCCTGGTCTGTGTGACTACTGTGAGGAAGGAAGGGGTCAGAGGAAGGCTCTGCCAGGCAGCTACTCTACTGTAACTCAAGACTTGCATCTCCAGTTTCTCATCAGTGTTTCATTCATAATCCAAGGTTCATTAACTCCCTAATTTGAAAAGCATAAACAAAATATCATCTTAATTAACGCAGTGGTATTTCATGTGTCTTGGGTGTCTTTTCTGGTCCTGGAGAAAGGCAGGATTGTACAGCTTGTGCTGGTGTCAGTGCAGGAGTGATATTCTGATGTCCCGAAAGTTCAAACGAGGGTTTATCATTTTTATGGTATTACTGCAGTGAGATTCTCCTCTTGGAGTTTAAAACACCACAAACAGAATGTAGTTGCCTGGTAATGAATTTCTGCTTCATTTACAGTGATGGTTGAAGCAGCAGGATCCCTCCATCTGCCAGGGAGCTGTAGCTGTCCAGCTGCAGAAAGCAGGGCAAGGCCTCAGCATGTGGAGGAGAGCAGTGCCCAGTTCAGACTGGAAGGGTGCGTGGGACAGGGAAGGTGTAAATCCGCAACGTGGGAGTAATGCAGCAGGATACTAGCCTGGAGTTCCGTATGGACAGATACAGGTAGGGATATAGAGTTGTACAGTTGATATTTTTAATACATAAATTTCAATAAGATGGTGACCTACATTTGTTTTTGTGAAATTTAAGGCAGAGGGAACTGTCACTAATTGGGCAGGTGGCTCACGGCTGATCCCTGTGGTGCTGACACCCTCCTTCAGAGCAGGTTCTCGCAGGGCTCTGCGGGTCATACCCTTTAAGCTGTTAAAAATGAGGCAGCGCCTTCTGGGTCAGAAATGACTTCACAGGAAAGCTGCGTGTGATGGCGAGTGCTGAAGAGCTTTAAATTAAATCTCGGGGTAGTGTGATACTGCTGATGCTGAGACGTGGGAGTTCTGCTGGTGGTTTTTAATGGGTGAAGACCTGATCTCTTGGTAGAGCAAACATTTGTATCTGCTCGGTGCCGGTGGCCGGGGCTGCCTCTGCTGTCGGGTGCCGAGCTGGGAGAGGTGGGGGATCCGTCTGACCCGGCACAGGAGCAGTGGAGCTTCCAGGAGACATCAGGAAAAGAAGAAGAGGAGAAAAAAATGGTTGCTTAAAGCCATACTTTCTTCCTGAGCAAGGGTGGGCAAGTGCTGGGTGGAGCTCGGGAGGCGGGATAGCCGTCCCGGGCTGAGGGCTCGGCAGTGGGGGTGTGGGCTGCAAGCCCGAGCAGGGATGGGGCTCGTGAGTGAATGTGAGGCTGTGGTGGCTCGGTGGCACCAGCTGCTCTGCGCTTGGGTGCCAGGTGAGTCCCCGAGCATCAGTGTCTGGGTTTCTTCCAGTTGTACAATAGATAATTGTTTACCCTCTTCTCAGCTTGTTGTAGGAAGTAATTAGGTAACATCATGACAGTGCTCTGAATGCAGCAGTTGCTGTTTAGTGATTTATTCTTTTTTTCAGACAAATGAGGTTCAAGTTCCTCTTCCAATCACATCAATAGGAAGAAGGAGCACTTCTCACTTAATGAAACAAGGCCAAATGCCAGTGACATTAGTTGCTCAGAGATAAGGCTAAGTCTTGATTCGATGGCAGTGGAGAGCACTTGTCCATGGTGGGTTTTTTCTCACTCAAGAAATCAGGAGCATGAGCAGCGCAGGTCTCTGCTGCTGATGGCAGCTCCCCAGCTGCGTGGGGGCTGTCGTCTTTGTTAGCTGCAGAAGGCCACAGGATTTGCGGGATGACTTGAAATGCCTTTTTCAGATGTCACCAAATCACTTTTACTATGTTGATTGGGATTTAAGTTTTGCTGGAACTGTAGATAAACCAAAAGTGAACAAAGGAAGGATTTGAAAAAAGGCCAAACCCTTTGTGGCCTCCCAGCGTGGGATCCAACATGCAGCTGGGGCAAACCAGTAAATAAGAAACCTACAGCCACAATTATCTGTCTGAGAGCAGGTCTCTAAGCTGTTAACTTGGTGGTGAATTGCACCTTAACAGCAAGCCAGGACAAAATAGCTTATTCTTACCTCTGCCCCCCCCCCCCCCCCCCCCCCCCAACTTGAAAACAGCAACAAACCTCTCCTGCAGTGGGAGTAATTATTTTTTTGTATGGCGCTCACATAAACATATTATAAATTGTTGGTGTTTTGTACTGCTAGTGAGAAGGAAGATGCAGCTCTTGCCTTAGCGAGTGGTTTCTTTCCTTCGGTTAAAAAAAAGAAAAGGCAAATTTCTCGCTAAGCTCTTAGCTGCTGTTTTCTGATCAGTCTGAAGTTCAGACCCGTGCCCAAGAAGATGCGGGCTGTGCCTGCGTGCCGGGAGGTGAGGACCGGCTTGGGCTGTGCTCTGGGGGCTGTGCTGGGGTTGTGCCCCCTCCTGGGGGGGCCGCCTGCCCCGGGGGCACAGCTCCGCTAAGGGGTGTGCTGGGAAGCCGTGCACCTTGCCTCCTTAACTCCTTTTTGGGTGTGGGTATCAATAGTGTGGGAGCCTCTGAATGGGGTGAGCCTAAGGCTGTGGCTGGCACGTGTTTTCAGGCCTTACTCAGCGAGAGGAAGAAACCCAGAGCCTGTGAGTCTCACGTAATCGTAATACCCCACGAACCGGGGCTAGTGCAAAGCACCTCTGTTGGTTTTCCTTCTTGTTTAATAGGAATAACTGGTAGATTCTGAATCACCCTTTCACTTCTGATCCTATTGCTGTGTGGCCTGGGTCAATGAGCTTCGTGTTGGATGCCTTTTTTTGGGTTCTTCCCCCTATCCCCTCCATCCTCTGGCCTCCAGCTTCATATAGAGCAGCCGACCATGTCATCATGCCAGGGTGCAGGATTTGCAGACCAGAGCAGCTTTTCTGCTCTTTCTGTATGTGGACAATGAAGGATAAATTGAGACCCCAGTGAAAACCAGCTCCTTTGGGCTTGGTTCCTCAGCTGTATAATTGGAATAGTTATTCTGGGTGCCTGCAGTGGGGATTCTGCTTTGTTGGTCCCTGTCAGCCAGCGCTGCGGCAGTGCCTCTGCTGAGACACGGTCACTGAGAACAGGCACTTCCCCTTTTCTTTTCTCCTGGACGCAGGCAGGGACAGATACAGGGTAAGAGTTAACAGGAGACAAACAGGTAAGGGGGAGAGATAACGGGGTAAGAGGGCTGAAGGCAGATCGACGGTTGGAGCATTTCCTCTGGTGCAGTCATCCTGTGCTCTCGCTTGGAGAAGCACCTCTGCACCGCGGCGTCGCTCTGTTCGCGCTCTCCTATCAAGTGGAGCCGGTTCCAGATGAAGCCTGCTCTGCTGGGAGGATGCTGTGCCACACAGCAGGGTTGTCTTCTGGTGGATTAGACTGTAACTCATGAACTTTTATCTCCAGAGCCAGGAGAAGATTCTGGCATTCTGAGTAGGACTGGTTATTTTTTCCTGTTTCATCTTATGATTCCTCTGTGCTTGTTGCTGCTTTAGACTATAATGAACTCTTGATTTTCTTCTTATAGGAAGAACTCCCATTTTAAAATTATTACCTTTTTTTTTAATTGGAAGATTGGGCAGGAGTGTTGATCTGCGGAGGGCAGAAAGGCTCTGCAGAGGGTCTGGCCAGGCCGGGTCGACGGGCCCAGGCCAATCACATGAAGTTCAACAAGGCTCAGGGCCGGGTCCTGCTCTTGGGTCACAACAACCCCACACAACGCCACAGGCTTGGGCAGAGCGGCTGGAAAACTGCCCAGAGGAAAAGGAAGAAAAGGACCTGGGGGGGGTCAGCAGCAGCTGAATGTGAGCTGCAGTGTGCCCAGGGGGCCAAGGAGGCCAACGGCATCCTGGCTTGTGTCAGCACTGGCGTGGCCAGCAGGGACAGGGACGGGATCTGAGCCCTGGGCTCGGCACTGGGGAGGCCGCCCCTCGGTGAGTGGGTTCAGTTTTGGGCCCCTCACCCCAAAAAGGCCATTGAGTGACTCGAGCGTGGCCAGAGAAGGGCAACGGAGCTGGGGCAGGGTCTGGAGCACAGGTCTGCTGGGGAGCGGCTGGGGGAACTGGGGGGGTTCAGTCTGGAGCAGAGGAGGCTGAGGGGAGACCTCCTGGCCCTCTGCAACTCCCTGCCAGGAGGGGGCAGAGAGGGGGGGTCGGTCTCTTCTCCCAGGTAACAAGTGATATGGGAAGAGGAAACAGCCTCAGGTTGTGCCAGGGGAGGTTTAGGTTGGCTGTTAGGAAAAGTCTCTTCCCCAGAAGGGCTGTCAAGCCCTGGAACAGGCTGCCCAGGGTCGTGGTGCAGTCACCAGCCCTGGGGGTGTTCAGAAGCCGTGCAGGTGTGGTGCTTGGGGACGCGGGTTAGTGGTGGCCTTGGCAGTGCTGGGTTAATGGTTGGACTTGATAAGCTTAAAGGTCTTTGCCAACTTAAATGATTCTATGATTCTGTGATTGATTATTCCACTTTTAATATCACTGTAACTGAGGGGCCAGAGGGTGATGAATTAGATAGCAATTCTTCTATCTTCAGTTTTCCATTTTCTTTCCATAAAATCCCTTGTTAATGACCAGTGATCACAGCTTACCCTGTAAGAACAGGCTTTGTAAAAGCAAGGCTGTGAGCTGGGGTTGTTTCCAGTAGTAGCAGTGATGGTTCAGAATCCCATTAAGCATGCAATTTCAAGAGAGCTCGAAGCGCCTGAGCGAGGAATGTACGTGGGATAAATGCTCCTTTGTTTCACTTGCAGGAAAATGTCCCCAAGAAAGAATGACCTGGTCTGCTCAGTGCTACCTGTGATGATCAGCTGATTGAATTTCATTGACCAGGTTAATATTGAGCCCTTGTGCAATTACCAGGAAAGAACGGAATATGATTTCTTTTTGCCTTGCTTTTGTTATGTGGAAGAAAGGTTTATATTTCAAATGATCTTTTAATTTGTGCAAGCAGTCTCTTGAAAAAGACCCTTTAATTTAGGGCAGGCTGGAAGAGTGCAATTCTTGAGGTCATTTTCAAAGTAAGGCTTTGATTTTTTTTTTTTTTTTTTAAATGCTGAGCTATAACTAAAGAAACCATTAATCTTCATTACAGAATAAGCCTGATTTAAATCTGCATGTGCTCTCTGTGACCAAAGCAGTTTACCTGCATAGCTCAGGGAGCAGCATGGGCATAGCTGGTGGCAGTATAGGTTTGGGATTTTTTTTTTTATTCTTGATTTTATGGCTGTTCAAAACCTAACCTTACAGATCCGGGTTTGTTTTTAAAATGGGACTAATCCCTGCCTTCAGGTCTAGGTGGTTATGAAGTGGTCTGTGGGCAGCCTAAAGGCAGCCTGGGCTCTGCGCAAGGCACGGATTTGCCGTGTGGGGCAGGTTGAGGCAAGGACAGATGGTACCGAGCAGGGAAGGGGGAAGGTGTTATTAAAAGTCCTATTTCTGGTTACCTCTAGCTTGTGTACACTTCCAAAAAGGGTCAGAAACATGGTATTTTGTCATTTAAATTTAAATGAAGAATTTAAGTGAAATTTTGGAAAATCCAAGATCAATCAAACTGTTTTCTGTGCTGAATCTGTGTTGTATTCAAAATAACAACAAATGTGGAAATTGAAAACTAATACTGAAACGCCTTGTTTTGACACTTTTGACAGTGTTTAGTGAAATATTGTCAATTGGTTGTTTAAAAGCAGTTCTAATGCAGTCACATTTTTCCTGTGGAAGGCAGGCGCGCTCTGAGCTCTGTCACTGCTCCCCTCAGCCACTGCGGGCGTGGGGGGCCGGGGCTGCTCTGGGTCCCGGCAGCATCGGCCCCCCGAGTGGAGGGGCAACGGTGGTTTCCCATGGAGATGAAGCAAAACCACTCGGTGACTTCTCTTCTGCCCGTTAAGTGACCACGAAGCGCTCGTTCGAATACAGCTATACGAGTGAAAGCAGGTTTTCCCTCTTTCCTGGCTCTCTGCTGCTGCGCTCTGGCCTGTCGCTGTGTCCGAGGGCTCTCGTGTCCCTTGGCGGGTTCGCTCCCGTCTCCTGCCCCCCCAGAAACGGGTGAACCCCACCCACGCCCCCTGCCGCGGGGGCAGCAAACACCGATTTTTAAAGTCTTGGTTTTCTGTTGTGATGGCGGTAGTTGGGGCACGCGTGCAGGAGCCGTGGTGCTGAGGGGGGTCTCCGTGGTGCTGAGGGGGGTCTCCCTGCTGCCCGGGGGGCCTGCGGCGGCGGGGCTCTGCGCGGCGGGGGCCCTCTGGGAGCGCGGGTGGTTCTCCCACCGCGGGGCGATGGCGCTGGAGCCGCCGTCGGGGCGTCTCGGGGACGGGGGGGCCAGGCGAAGGCGGTGGGACGCTTCGGTATCGCCGTCCCCTGTGGGAAGTGGGTGGCTTCAGAGCTCCTGAGCTGGAACTTCTGAGTTGTCATGTTGGTTACCCTTTGATGGCCGCTGTTTCCATAAATTTATTTTATCACTTCTGTGCAGTTTATCTATGCGCAGTGTTCAAAGGATCACCATCTGTTGGTTTAACTTCCTACTTGTCACTTCATTTCATGCCTCCTTATTCCTGTATTATGAGAAACAGCAATCAATGAATTCCCTGTTTGCTTCCTCTGACACTCGTGAGCTGATGGAGCTGCATCGTGTCTGTCCTTCTGCAGTTCCCTGTAAGTCAGGGGATCCTGGGCTTCATTAAGCTCTTGCTGGAGCTCTGCTGCCGCTGTGCTCGTGCTTGTCATCCCTGTCTGTATCGCTTCAGATTCCCCCTAGAACTTTATTCAGAAACAGCAGCCAAAAAAACCTAAAGCACCAAGCCCAGCTGTTAACAGTATGAATTCACGGGGATTTTTTGTTAAACTACTTGTGTACACACAGGAACACATGCAGGAACATGGTGGTCATGGTGTGGTTTATTTATTTTCCTCTCTGGTCACTTCAGGAGTGGGGCACAGGCTGGTGGTTTTATCCTCTAGTATGCAGATGATAGTGGCATGATTCTGACTTTCTTTTTCACAGACTGGGGCACTCGTGGGCTTCATCGAGTTCATAATCTCTGGGTGTGCTGCGGTCTGTAGTTACTCTGAGTGGGGAGGGAGGACTGCTCAAGCAAGCCGGGTGTTTTCTTGCTGGCCAGCTTAACCCCCGTGAGCAGTTAGTGCTTCTGGAGCTCCAGTGCCCTGTGTGTTCGTGCTGGGCAGGGTGCTGGGCAGTGCACACACTCGCAGCGGCCTGGGGGTGCCTCTAACACCACGGCATCTGTGCTGGGGTGTGGGGCAGGGTCTGGGGAGTGCGGGGGGAAGGAGCTGTGCCTGGGACCTGCACGGTGAGAGGAGGTATCTCTCTTTGCAGATTGTCATAATCGCTGGAGAGCTGCAGGTGCTTGAGATGCTGCTTTTGGCCTCATGCATTCTGTGTTTTTTTTTTTTTTTTTTGATGGGGCTTCCTTATAATGTAATTTAGAAACAAAACTCTTTACAGGGTGAGATTTTTATCCTGTCTCAGAGCCCACAGCATGGTCTCTCGCCACCGTGATTCCAGGCTTTGTGTGTCTTTTAAGAGCAACGGCACCCGATAGCAGGTTTAGCTTAGCTCGGTCTTTGTGAGCAAGTGATGTGCTGGTGACGAGGCAGGAGAGGCAGCAGCACCTCCGGGGCACAGGGCTGGTGTGCAGGACCAGCTCTGCTCCCACCTTCCTGTGCTCTGCTTCGGTCTTGCTCCCATTTCTCAAATGCCGGGACCTGGTACAGAGCAGTAAAAATATCTGTTGAAATATAATGTGAAAACCTGCCATACCTCTGTGGATTTTCACTAAAATCAAGAAACCAGAGCTTGCATCTTCCCATACGGTGTACAAGCAGCCTTTGTGTGTGGGGTGTACCCACTGCCACAGCCCTCGGCGGATCATCGTTCCCCTTGCAACCCATGGTGCAAGCTGTGCTCTCCGAAGAGTTTTCACATGGGCTTTGCTCTGTCGGTGTCTTTGGTGTGCTGCTTATGGCAAAGCCTCGTCTCTGAATGCCATCCACACCCCACAAATCGATATGCCTCTAAGAATATGACATCAGCTTTGCAGAATATGTGCTTTGGAGGCAAAATGCCAGTCGTTTAGATGGAGAAAATCTGGAGGGCATCTCTTCTTTTCAATTAAGCAGCCTCCACATTAACATTTTCCCAGTAGAAATCAGGCTTGTTCCTTCCTTGGAACCCAATCTTGGTTCCTTTTGTTATTTACTCTTCTAGATGTGCGCTCCTGCACCTCTTCAGAACCTGGTACAGGTGGGGGGTTCCTCATATCCCTTCTCCTGGGTGCAAATAACTGGACGTCACGGGGACCGTGTTCCTTCGGGAGGCACCGCGTGCTGAGGAGGGGCCAGTCCGCCTGTGCGGGTGCTGCACCGGGTTTCGCTGCGGATACTGTGACTTCCCCAGGGGGACGCTGCGCTCTGGAGCGATGGGCGACGTTGTGACTTCTGGAGGAAGAACCTGCAGTGTGGACCTCGGGGTCTGCAGACCCTGGAATAAGGCTGCTGTTCCCTCTCAGGCGGTTCCTTACAGCTTTCACTCTCTGGGGAGGTGGCAGTGTGGGCAGGCGAGCCACAAGCGTGCGACGCGCACGGTGAGGCGCAGGTGGCCCAGCTCGGGGTGCGGCCCGCAGGGCCCAGCCCGTGGCTGCACCCTCTGTTCAGTGCCGAAGGTGCTGAGCACGTGGTGGCACTGGACTGCCAGGCCTGTGTGGACAAGCTGGAAAGTTTCTTCCCTTGGACACTAACGGATTTGTAACTGGAAAACACTGAAGACTTAAGATTTTGAAGGGAATCAAATGGTGTGCTCAGAAGACTGAAAGCTCCTAAATTCATTAATGAACAGTGCTAGAGACCCTGGTCCAGTCTTCTGGAAATGAAGATGTGATCAGTGCTGAGGTCCCGCAGCTCCCTATAGCCTGATGTTTTTGGAGGATTCTAGGAAGGATGTTGACATGAAGCCAGTAATGTTGGGCAGGGGTGAGCTCACCCGGGGACTGCGGTGATGGTATCATCTTGTCAGAAACCCCCACAAAACCCCAGGCATCTGCACCGGCCATGCTTGGGGGGGTATTTCCATTTGGGTAGTGGAAAGAGTTGTAAAACTTCTCACACTTTGTGTGCTGCCAAGACATTGCAGAGTACTGCAGTGCCTTTACATGCTTCTGCATGCTTGGCAGCGGGGGAGCAAACAGATGAGTCTGGCCTTTCTGTTACAGCAGCAGGCTCTTCATTTTGTGCTTTGGTGTACAGTGATCTCTCTTTGTATACAGCCTTCTGAAAGAAGGGAAGCTTGATACAGCCATTAAAATGGAAGCCCTTCCTTGCGACCATCCATATTTCAACGGAGACGGGCATGCGAAGGTGGAAAACGTGTTAGTGTGATGTATGCATCTCTCTGCCAGGTTTAGAAAAGAGGAAGCCCATTCAGCTGCATGGCTGTTTCCCTAATGGTCGGTAGAGCTTCCCTAGGGTACCGTTTTTCTTTTTGTTGTAATTAGTTCCTTATCGCTGGCCATTCGCTGTCTGTCTCCGTGCAGCCTCCCCTGTAAGGTCTGAAATGGTGAATTAACCAAGTTAAACAAGAATCGCAGTGCACTTTGTCATATATAATCACACGTTGGAGACCTAGCAAAAAGCTCTGTGAATATCAAACGTTGGTTATTAGAGGGAAAGTAAAGCCCAGACAAATTTGAGACCTTGTAACAGAGAAGCAGGCGGCTTTGGCTGCAATGTTCGGGTTTTGGCACCTTGCTTTTACGTGTGTGTCTGTGCATTTCGCTTCTGGGTGAACAGGCTGGTTTGCAGGTGTTGGCTCAGGAGAGTTACAAGCTTAAAGGCGAATTGCTGATTAAAGATTGTGTGCATCTTTGATTCATACAACTAATTCTTCAGGTGGTTGCTATCATAGCTGAGTTTGAGACGAGCTGAAGCAGGAGGGATCTCTCCATCGCCGAGCCCACGGAGGTGGCACCGATGCTGGAGCAGTGTTGGCTTGAGGGCTGCCCTGTGCCCCGGCTGCCCGGCCCGTGGTCTCTGCTCCCTCTTGGATGCCACCACGCCAGGTCATGGGCTCGAGGTCTCAGCCCGTGGACTGCTCCATGCCTGGGAACAGAGCTGGTTACTCTGGGTGGCTTTTTGTCCTACCTTGTAAGGCCTTTCTCAGGAGATGAGTCCCAGGACACGATGTGTAGGTCACTCAAGCCCCCATGGGATTTTCATATCCAGGACTTGGTGTGTGCAGGATTGTGAGCTGGATCTGAAGGTGTTAGGACGTGAGTGGGTGAGGCTGTGCAACCCAGCCTGCGTGTCCTCACAGAGCAGCAACTTCAAGTGTTGAAAAACCCACAAACAAACAAAACCCAAACCTAGACTGCACCCAAGTGTCTCCAAATGATAAAAAGGCATTTTATTTATTAACAAACTCTGCCATAAGACAGGTGAGGAGATGAAGCAACGTCAGAAAGCAGCACAATGCTTTGTATAAGAGCTGCTGCTCCTCGTCAGTAGCTGCTTTTTCGCCTTCTCTTTCCCCTCCTCTCCCCCTCTTATTCATCCACACCGTGATTCACCGCACGGGACGTGAGGGGAGCGATGCTGTTTGCCAGCCCAACAGTGCAGCTTGCCTCCCCTGGAGAGAGCTTCCCCCTCCCCGTCGGGGTGCGTGTGTGTCTGCAAACAGAAGCACTAAAAGACGTCGTCGGAAGGTGCCCCGGGGATGCAAAGTGCCGCCTGGTTTCTGGTGGCGAGGGCGGGATACGCGCCTGGCGCCCCGGTGGGGTAGCGCCTTGCCCCTCTCCTTCCCAGGGACCCCGGTGCCTCCTCGTTAGTGAGAAGCTCGTTTCAGTGTGCACACAGTTACTGGTGCCTGAATCGCTCATAAATAAAACCAGCTGGCTGCAACAAAAGTTGGTATTCCCAAGGCTTCATAATTATGTATGAGTCAGAGCAGCGAGGCGAGTGCTCCGAAGCAGAGTGGTAGTAAACAGGATCTTACAGGCTCTGGGAAAACTGCTGACTTAGAAAATGCAACACCTCCACCTCCCCCAAAAAGCCCTGCTAATACCTTATCTTCACGCTGTTGTCTTTGTATGGTTATGGATGATAAATCATGGCGTCGCTCGGCCCTTGCAAAATCACAAACAAATGCACAATCTAGCAATTTTAATTATCCTGTCTGCCCAGGTTTGGTTCCTGGTGTTTTAACACTAACTTGTGTTTGTCTGAATGAGGCTTGGGTAGCCCAATAATTGAGTAAATAGGGTTTTTTTTAATTTCATCATTGCTAATGTCATTAATATTTGTAATTGCAAATATGTACAGTCAACAGCAGACCTTACCTGGGGAGCGCTGCCCCTTCAGATTTGTGTTTAGGGGAAGACCTTTCCTTTCTTTCTGTGATGCATGTCTTACTTCTACTTCTGTAATATTTGTTTAATTTTAGCTGTCACTAGTTACATAACATTTCACTCTTGCCTGCAGTTTTCAAGGTCAGCTTGAGGTTTTACTTGAACAAACAGCGAGTGCCTGCATGGGGAATAGGAGAGCTAGAGACAGGATGTGTGCACAGTGTAATGTGAGGATCTCAAAACCCTGGCTGCTGAAATGGGTTGCAGTAGTTGTCTGCCTTGAGTGTTTTGGGAGGATTACTTCAGAGCTGGGTTTTTTTGCTTGTGAAAACTATGTCAAAAAGCTTGTCTTAATTCCAAGATGTAATTCGTTGGTTTGCCTCTTGTGGTCAGTGTGCTTTCTCATGTAAGTGCATCTTCAGTTGCTTTACCTGCTCACTGGTGTCACAGGCAGGACAATCGGTTTCCTTCACAGGGAAGTGAATGAAATCTGTATTGTGGGTTATTTGCCTTGGTCACATTTAATTGTGAAACTGGGGTGGTGCTGAATTTATCAGCACCGATTCATCTTCTGAGAGTCGTACCTGACACTTGGCGGGACTTTGGGATGGATCAAATCTGTCCCTGTTTCTCAGCTAATTCCTGCAGTGTGTGAGAGTTGTGGCACTGGAGGCTTTGGACACCAGAGCTCCAACACCACTCCCCACATTTCTCATTCCTGACTTAGTGGTCCTGTCCTCCTGCCTCCTGCATGGGGTCTTCCCAAAAGTGAAGTCAAGTTAACGAACAAAGAGGCATTTTTCAACTACAGGCAAAACTACATGCTGAGGTTTGCAATCCTGCCTGTAAGAACAGGGAAAGTTCAGAGGAAAACAAAATCCTTTAACTGGTTCTGAAGTGCTGGGTATGGCTTGGAGTGGGCAGGGGATGGAGCTTGAAGGGCAGCCAGAGGAGCAGTGAGTGGAGATGGATGACCGCACCCTCGGGATTTTATAGCCCTCGTGTATAACAGATGAGCCAACCCCAGATGACTCAGAGCTCTGGAAGGATCGGGGAGTTCCTTTGATTGCTGAAAGAGAGGGAATGCCGCGGAGGAGGGGGCGGCTGCTCAGTCTGTCAGCGCAGGGAGGGTCCTGGGCGCCGGTGCTCGCCCCGGGGCTGGGTACACGTGTGTGCACACGCGGGTCTGTGCTCGGCTCTGCTGGAGCCGGGAGAGGCTTCCTCTGGGGTGTTCTGTGGCCAAAAGGTTTGGTCCCTGCCGGGTTAGGCTTGAACAGCTCTGCAGCTAAGGGACCAAATGCATTGTCCTGTGCACTGGTGGTGGGCTGGAGTGGGAGTGTGAAACCAGGGACCCCCGTCCTTGGGTGAGGTCACATTCGGGTGTAAAAATGTCACCCGGAGACTACCCACATGGTGGGCTTGTCCCAGTCCTTATCTCGGCCTGGACCTCTGTCTTGTGACTGCACTCCAGGATTTGTGTGTTAAGAAACCTTTTTCCAAATGTGGGGCACTGAGCCCTTCCCCTTGCTGGCTTTTCCTCCTGGACGGGAGCTCTGTAGGATGTGAAATAATCTGAAATCATGTCAGACTGTTTCTGTGAGGGGTGGCCCAGGCAGCTTGGCAGGTGTGGTAACATCAGTGGGGCCTGAATGCCTCAAACTTGCAGAGTTTCCCTTCTGTAGTTAGGTTTGATTTTTGAAAAACATCAAGTTGAAGTGAAAGGTGGTGAGGTGGGTGCAGCTGGAGGGGTGGCATGGCTCTGCAGGGATGGCTTCGTGCCTCTGCATCCTCTGAGCTCTGACTGTGGAAGCCTCTCCTGCGTGAACACGAAGGGTTAAAAACACACGATAAAGAGCAGCAGCAAAATAATGGGCTCTAGTCTATCCTGCCAAGATACTGTACTGTTTTCAGTACTATGCAGCTGACAGTTTTCTGTTTTCAATAACTTAAAAAGTGGAGCCATAGAATTTCAATCACCTTCCATCTTACCAGGAGCCCGACTCCTCCAGAATAACTCAGAGGAATTGACTCAACCATATTTTTCATGTTTCCCAAATGAGCAGTGCAGTGCCATGGAGATTAGGATGGAGCAGGGAATAGACAGCTGCGCCAGCTCCATCCTTCTGAGAAGGTGAAGGTCAAAGACACTTTAATTCTACTCAACGTTTTTCCTCCCAACTGGGTTTTAAATACGAGCGCAGCCCAGTGCAGTTAATTGTGAAGAAACCCAATTCTTACAGCCTCTTAAAAGGATGGGGAGTGGGTTCTTTTCATTACGTTAGGTGCTGTATTTGGGAGTTTCACCTCGCTGTATCTTGGACCTTGAACTGAGCTACATAAGAGATAGCAAAGCTAAAATAGTTTCCTGTATGCTAGACCCTAATTGCATAACCTTCACTTTTCCCCCTCTTTTGTATATTCTGCAACATGCACAACCCCAGCATTTCTTAGGTAGCCAGACTAGGAGCAGCCCTTTGCTGCCAGGGTACGCAGACCTGTCACTGCTTAGCCTGGCTCCTGCTCCCAGTGCTATGTGGCAAAGTTGGAAGTCACCTGAACTGTCTGTCATCTTCCTGTTCCCTTCCAGATATGAGCAGCTTTTTTTCTTTCATACGGGATGCAGGTAAACAAACCTTGGATTAAAGAGAACTCAAATTTGAGTGTGTACAGCTTAAGATCAAGTGAGGGAATCACTGCATGTGTCAGCCTAAGAAAACAGCTCCCTGTTTATACTGAGGGCAAGTGCTATAAAGTCTTGACCTTATCTACAGTTGGTAAATCACTGATACTTTTTTTTTCTGAAACCTTCACCTTGTGCTGGTTCCTTACCTGAAACTGTACCTTTGCTGATGGTATCACTTTGCTTTCCACAGCCACTAACTAGGGAAATCTCACTTCTTCACATATAAAAATTTCATCCTTTTTTGTCTGAAATAGTATGAATGGATTTCCCAGAAAACAAAATGAAAACCTACCTTCACATCTCGCCTAACAACCTTCCGGTTTAGATCTAAACGATGACCAACTTTTTATGTCTTTAGTCATTATATTTTGCCTTCCCTTCTTTCTCACAGATAATTGAACATGTGTTAAATAATATATAGTACACCTGTTTCTTGATGCTGAATCCCAAGGCTCAAGTCTGGTCCTCTGTTTTTAGTCAAAGTAATAATTATAATGGAAAGCAATGAAAACCAGATACAAAAGATGTATGCTAGAGGCTATTTTCTAAATAAACTGTATTTTGAAGTTTTCATGAGAGTCATCTTGCAGATCTCGGAGCGGCCCTATTTCCCAGTGCAGTTCAAGCTGCGTGAAGTCTTCAAACCTCAGTGCCTTGTGTGTTTTCTTCATTTCTTTGAAAAAGGAGATCTGGAAACTGTATCCTGAATGTTTTTGAAACATATGTTATCAAACAGCTTTCACTTAATGGTACATTTGTGACTTAGGAAGCCAAATTAGCTCAGACTACAAATTTAGACACCTACGTAAATACTCTATCTTGGTATTTTTCATGTGCAGTATGCACCTGTGTGCTGGTGAGGACATCACAGTGAATGTTGGCAGTGGGAGGGTTAAGTCTGAGCTCACTAAAACCTTTTTTAAGCCTGTGCTTGTAAAGCAAAGGAGGATTTCTAAGTAATATACTACTTGAGCTCATTTTAGCCCTGAGCCTTTCTTAAGGCAAAACCCATCAGCTGCATTAGAGAGTATACCTACCAGTCATTACGGGAGGATTTGAGACTTCTCCAAGGAGATGTTTAACTAATAAGAAGGTTAACTGTGCATATATGCTTGTCAGTCAAGCGAACAGCAGTCTGCAAAATCCTTCCATAAAGGAGAACAAATAAAGAAAAAAAAAGATAGATGGAGCATGCAGTTTCCCTCATCCATAAGGCACAGTTTCTCCTCTCCCTGGATCATTCTGCTTCGTGTCAGGCATTCCAGACTCCTGCGAAAGAAGCTGTTGCCATTAGTATGACCTTAACTGCTCCGTGCAGCATGATAGCATCTGCATTATTTCTATGCCATAAAGGTGTAATGATAATTTTGAGTTGAATTTAAACATATTCCTGTTCACGTTATACATAACTGGAAGTTACTGACAGGCAACTGGTCACAGTGTTTGTTAGCTTGTAATCAGGCACAGTAACATTTAATGATTTTCTAAACCGAAGATGTGCATCTCTATTGAGGACTGCAGCATACAGAAATTAAGTCAAATCATTTGTAATTAATTTTATGACAGAAGTTTCTTGAACTTAGTGTGTACTAAGGCTTGAAAACAGTTCAAGTAAGGATTTTGAAATCACGTACTTGTTTAACAGAAAACAGTGTGACTTTACAATGTGACCAACCGTGTTAGTTTTCTGTGTGTGGACATTTAATCAGGTTCCCAAACTCTTAGTATGTGGCAGCCGTTTGGGTGTGGAGCACACAGCTGACGGTGGAATTCCACACTGTGCGTGAACGGCTGACACGGTTTGGCAAGGCTGGCCTTCCACGGCCTGGCTGAAGCACCAGTGGGTGGTTTGTGCTCAGAACCTTCCTCCATGACGTGCGTTTCCTCCTGCTCTCTGTGTCTTTGGGAGAGAATGAAAACGTGGAACCGTAGTGCCAGGATAACATTTTGATTTCTAAAATTATCTGTGAAGAATTTTAGTTAAATACTAACATGCTGAAACTGCAGAATTCCTGCCCATACTCGTATTTTCACTATCCTCAGTTTTGAGCCATTTTCAGTATTGTCTTGACTTCTTCAGATTTGACATCTCCCAGCCTTCAGTGATAATGTCAGGAGATGGAATGAGTGAGTCACAGAAAAAAGCCCTTTAGGCAGATCTCCTCACAGCCCAGTTCTTCTTAATCTTTCAAATTGGAAATTTACTGTTTCAGAAAGCTGCGGGCAAATGGCACCAGCTGACGAGTAGAGCTGCTCACGTCAGTCCCCTGTGACACTTCCCAGGGAATTGGCCTTTCCTGGGCACAGATTCCATCAGCCTGTGGCCAGGCAGAAAGCCCCTGGGGCCACCATGGTGCGGGCAGGGGCTGGCTGCGTGTGCCGGGGGAAGTCCTGCACGGGCAGCTCAAAGCGTGCCGTGGTCAGTGACAAAATTGTCCTTGCTGCAGTGAAAGCCAGTTCTGCTTCATCCCTGGCTGTGGCGGGGCTGGTACCTGGCTTGGTGGCCCTGGCTGAGAGATGTCCAAGTCAGGGGTCCATCCTCAAGGAATAACTGAACGTGTGGTCTGTCCTCATCACGCTACACAAGCAGCAGAAACGTTGAAGGAAAAACATCCCAGTCCCCACCCATGGTACAGGACAGCTTGTACTGTTGCCAGAGCTGAGATGTGTTTCTCAGAGACCCAACCATCCTTCTTGCCTTGCTGACAGAATGTTTGGTACCGAATTGACATCATCCACCCAGCTGGTTGTACTGGAATAACGAAGCCTGCGTGGCTCAAACAAAACATGTCCCAGTCACAGGAGCACTCGGAAGGCATTTGCTTGTTATCTTGATGTGACTTTGCCCATGGATGTTGCTGGAAGTGATGCCATTCCTGGGAAACAATTCGTGTGTGACGGAAAGCACAAAATGGAGATGCAGAGCGCTACAGCTGGATCCTCTCTCAAAATAAGTTGGAAAATCCTGAGCCCCCTCCTTTTAGGTAGGTGTGTAATTCAGTAGACACGGAGAGCAGCCTGTAATGGACCTTGTGCAACCCCAGTAAAATTTCAGGCTGCCTTGCGCAGAGCTGTGTCAGTAGGGAACAGATACGGGACCTCTCGGTTTAATGAAGCCATCGGGTTGGTGGATGTGCTGTTGCTTTCCTGTGGCTGCGTTTGTATAAGCGTCGGGCTGCTTCCTTTTGATCAGGCAGTTTTCAGAAGGTGCCCTGCAGTGCCCGTTGCTGGCGAGCATCCCCGCGCCTTTGCAAAGCGGAGGGGCGAGCCCCGCTGCGAAACATCCCCCGTCCCCGCTGCTTTGATGTCTTGTTGGTGTAAAATCATCAATTACACAACGCGTTTTCGATTCCTGTAACATCATGTTGCCAAACTACTTAATAATGGCATTAGCAAACTGGAATTGAATTTCTCATAGATGGTTTGAGCCAAGTTTGTGACAGCTGATTTACAGCGTCCCTCATTCACTGCTATTCCCCGCTTCTTAGACCCTTGATAAATCAGACTCTTTACACGCATTTAGTTGTTTTTAATTTGCATTTGTGTTACAAAAAGTGGGAGGAATTCAGTTCCTCAAGGGATGGCAGCACTTCCCAAGAGATCGTTCTGTCTGTTTTGCAGAATTCAGGCTCCCATCCTTCATGCTAACCCTTTCCTTCTTTTCCCCAAATGTTGCCTTGTGAGAAGCCTCGGTGCCACTTGAGTTGTGCCAGGGAGTTATTACACTGAGGCATTTAAAAAATGTTTTTTCTTGTAACTCCTTAATGGTTCTGATAGTTATTCCTTAAATGTTTTTCTTCTTCCCAAACCAGCCTCCACTTCCTTTTCTTTTGACCTTGGTACCCCTGCCCAACCTTTTTAGTGGCACACTTGGCGTTGGCTGAATTATACAGGTCATTTTGGGGTAGCTAGAAGCCCCACGATCGTTTCTGCTGTTATTTCTCTTGCTTTTGCTTCCAAAACAAACAACTCCTAACTGACATGAATTTCATACTTCATCTGTAACATCACATGCAGATAAAGTTGTGGCTGTTTTTTGTGTCACACTGCAGTTGTTTGGGAGAGTGGCTGTGGAGCCCAGGTTTTTGGAAGTTCTTGTTTAAAGGGCCTTCTGAACACATTTCTTTTGTGGAGGAAATTTGAAAGAACAGTTTGATGTTCTGCGGAGACATGGGACCAGGTAGGACATGTTCCCCTGCCCTCTGCATAGCCCTCTTCCTTCACGTTTTCTTCAGATAGTGAGCCATGTAAATGGGATTGCTTGGGAAATTACTTGGGTTTTTTGGTGTGTATTAATGTGTTTTGCCTAATGCATCTTGGCAAAATGAATCTGGAGAAGGAGCTGCTCTTGGGACGCTCCCGCTGCTCTCACCCTGCATCACCTTCACCCTCTGGTTGTCACCTCTCTTAACCCGGGTCTGGGGGCGCTGGCTCGTGTGGTGCCGGGGGTTGTGTCCCTGCGGGACTGCTTGTGGCCAGGGCGTGGGAAGGAGAACAGGAACCGTCTCGCTGCTTAGGTTCCTGCGTGCTGCAGAGGTTCCAGGCTGCAGCAGGACTTTGCTGCTGCACGGAGCTGCGGGTCCGTCACTGGAGCGGGTTTCTCTTTCACCCTGGTGCTGGCATCCGAGGCCTTGAATGGCTGCTTGGGCCGTGTTTGTGCAGAGGGAGTGCTGGAATCCTCTAGAACTGAAGAGGGAGGCTTTCATTGCACGAGACTTTAATTGCTTATAATTACTCGGAGGTGTTCTAAGGTGCTCAAGTGACAGAAGGGTTCAAGGCCAGGTTGGACGGGGCTTTGAGCAACCTGCTCCAGTGGAAGGTGTCCCTGCCTGGGGCTGGCGGGTCAGAACTAGGTCTCTTCCAACCCTTTCTGTGATATGATTCTATGAAGAACGTTACTCGCACTGATATCTAAACGTAAAATAAAAAGCTACTGCTGGCTGGCAAAGGTGTCAGCCTTCAGGAGCGTGAAACAGCACAGCTTACTCTTGCGTGTCTTGTAACTTCTGATATGGCTCTTTCTTGCCTGCTCATCTGCTGTGCTGAGGTTTGCTTTAGTGCACAGTAAGTCCAAATTCAGCAATTTACATTTCTCTTAGCTTGAACAACTCTTTCCACTGCTTATTACTTTGCACACACCATGAGGGATTGCTACACACAGGCAGCTTTCACCAAGGGAGCCTATTGTGTTGGTATTCCCTTGATTACACCAGCCTCTGAACCCTCGGTTAAAAGAAAAAAGCCCTTCGTGTGTCAAATACAGCCAGACTGGCCTCTTCCTTTGATATGGAAAGTGCACTTACTGCTTGGAAGGAGAAGCCACAGCTAAAAGTTGCTACTGGGGAGGAAGGAATAACTTTTTTGTTCTCACCTAATTCCAGACTAGATTTTCTCTGCTCCCGTGAGGCGGAGCACGGCGGGGGGGCCTCAGGCAGCTGACGGCAGGTGTGTTTGCTGCCTCTTTGCACCACCCGTGGCTGATTGTGCTGTCAGCGTGCATCACGAGAAAGGGGGGGTTTGGTAAATCGTAGCTCTCCTCCATCAGTTGAACATGGACAGTCTCTGAGGGTTTGGGAGGTTCTGCAACGCTGTTGGGGTCTGAATTGGGAAGGGGCAATGAGGGACCATCATGTTTAAACTAAACAAGTAAGACTTTGAAGTGATCTTTGGTAAACGTAGGTGTGTGGAGGATAAAGGATCCACCAGTTTGGGATGCAGGGGTGAGGTGATCCCACAGTGTTATGGAAAGGTCAAGGCAGGAGTAAGACTTTGATGGACAGCGATTTGGGAGCATCTGTGATGGAGCCAGGGTGGGGGAAGGAGAACCTCAGCCAGCAGGTGTTCTGGGAGCCATGTGATGTCCTGCAGGTTCCTGCTGCCACAGGAGTGGGGTCGATGTCACTGCAGTGGTCCGAGCTGCACGGGCAGCAGGAGGGGGCCAACAGGAGAGTTGCTTTTCAGGGGACTGGAGGGTTCTGAAGCTTGATGGCCTTAAGCCAACCTGTCCACATTTTCAAGGGAACCAAATGGCTTTCAGTGTTTCCAGAGGGGTATCTTTTAATTTCAGCTTTTTGGTCCCAAATGAAGTAACAGTAATGGTGTGTCTAAACAACATATGGTGATGCTGTACAGAGATGCATGAGCTCATTCAAATGCTGAAAAGTTGATAGCTTAATTAGCTGCCGAGGTGCCTCCAAGGGGGTACAGCTGGAAGGTGCCCAGGGTCTGCTCTTCTCAGGGCCTGTTTCCCGGCTGCCAAAATCCCAGCTCTGCACTTTGGTGCCTGCCCGTGGCGGAGCTGCCTCTGAGCAGCACAGGGACCTGTTGATATCAAGGAAGGACCTTCTGGCAAGATTTCTCTCAATGAAAACTTAGAGGAAAATAACTGCCGTTGGCTCTGTGAAGTGTGTCTGATAAAGCGATGGCTGGGTAAGGCCAGGTCCCGGATCAAGTTGTTGAGACGTCAGTGATGTGCTCCAACCTGCTCTTACAGTGGTTTTTATTCTTCCTTTTGGATGCTCTCAACATGATGGGCACATCCTTTGATCTTGTTTTATGGTTTATCAGTGCTTGCCATAACAATATTTCTATAGCTTTTAACTTCAGAGAGCCTAATGGCTTTATTGCATTTCTTTCAGTGCGTACCTGCCTCTTGATTTTTGTCTCTGCTCCCTCTTGTGTGCGATAATGCAGCACTAGGGGTGTCTGTGTGCAGACTGAAATGCCCAGGCTCCACTCGAGTGGCCCGGGATAATGCTCAGTCATGTTCTGGCACAACCTGAATTTTGTCTTAGGGTTTGTAAGTGGTACTGAGCTATCTTGAGGAAGAAATGGCCTTTATGAAATCTTTTCTTTATCAAGAGCTTCAAAGATGCTTTTTAGTTGAGGTTGCAAGTCAGATCTTCAAATTTATTATTCTGAGAGGTTAAAAAATAGATGAATCGTAATATTCTTTCTTCTCAGGTCATTATGCAGTACTCTCTTTACTTGGCAAGAAGAGAGATGCTTTTTTATCTTTTCTGAGGCTAAAGCCAAGGGCTTTTTAGCAGTAGAAAAATAGTCAGAATAGCGTTGCAGTGAATTTTATTAAAAGCCCATACAAAAGTATTTACATATGGTAAATATATTTTACCTGCTTCATGTATTACAGTTTCTGCTGAACTGCTTTTATTAAAAATGGGCAGAACTATGTAAGGTTTAATATGTTAGATAGTTTATGGCAAAAAGCAGCTTAAGATCAAATTTTTTTTTTTTTTTTAACTGTAGTTGGTGGAAACTCTTCACTGAGTTTTCTGTGAAAACTTTTAACCGGTGAATTCCAATTTCATATTTCATTTGTACGTGGAAACTTAATTTGTGATCTGAGCAGTTTTGATCTGATTCACAGGCTGGGGCTCTTCCCTTCAGGATGGAGAGGCTGAGATCTGTGCTGGCTTCCAGCCCCTCTGAGCGCTCGGGCAGGCCTTGGCCCTCGGGTTCTGCCGGTAATCTGCGGCAGATATTTTCTTACAGGTGGGGGCAGTTCTGGCAGTGGGCTGTTCAGTGGAGCACGCATGGGAGTGGATGTACAAAGGAACATCCTAGAAATGAACCGGACTGATTTAAATAGAATATTAGCAAAAGGTTTTTGCTGCCGTACCAAACGTGGGGCGCGGGGCAGCAGCGCTGTGGCGGCGGCTCTCGGGTTCGGCGACGTCTGTCCGAGCGCCGCGGGTCTGCTGCGCTGCGCGGGGTCCCGCCGGTCCCTGCGAGCAGCAGTGAGACGCCCTCGCCCCTTCAGTCGCTTTCCAGCCAGCGAGTCTGTCTGTCTGTCCTGAGGGCTGGGAATGTTTTCACGCCCGCTGGAGGGGTTGTGCGGGGTGCCAGCCCCTCGCCCTGCCTGCTCTCCCCTCCTCTCGCCTCTGATCGGGGCAGTCATACCTTGAGTTTAGTTCTTCTGCCAGGGGCACTCAGTTGGAGTTTCTTTGCACCTAACACAAAATGGAGAATGCCTTTTTGGGTTTATTACCCAGACCATTGCCTTAGCACTCCCAAGATTTTATCTAATGTGACTTTTTCTAACCTTGTGGAAATTGCAGTGACGGAAGATGCTTCAGCAATTTTCAATCTTATTTCTTTTCCAGTGGCGCCTATCAGCTTCTTAACAGCATAATGAACGAGTTCATGGGTGTTTTTCTTTTACTATCTTTTAGTTATTTGAAAGAAGTGATATTTTGGTCAATGAGACAGACGGTAGAGAGGCAAGGTGAACTACAGTTTACCTTTTTTCATACGTGTCTAAGAGAATATGATTAAACATTAAAACTGTGCAGTTAATTCTGCTGTATTTACCAAAAGAAAATTTTCTGAGGAGTGGTTGTTATGGAAACAGTGGCCCTCTGTCCTTCCAATTGGAGAAGATTTATTTTAAGGGAGCTAAAAACCTTTAAATATTCAGCGAGTATGAAAAGGTGAGATCATAATATTCATCTTACATATCCTCTGCGAGGCTTCAAAAACTTTCATGACGATGAGAAGATAGTGCAGCGTGGCAAGCAGGAAAGGCTTGATGTGGAGAAGTGACGGGAGCCATAAATAAGGGAAACGGGACATTCCTAAAGGGAGGTGGGACTGCTCGCGTGGAGACGCGTCCTCACCTGCAGACCCAGCGCAGGAGCGCTGCCCCCCTGCAGGCCTTGACCTTGGCTGCGGGGCCAGGCCCCCGGCCCCCCGACGCTGCCTGCGGAACAGCCCCCCTCTGACTTGCTGCAGGAACAGCCCCTATTGCCAGGGGTTCCCCGGGCCTCGTAACGGCAAGTCCTGGAAATCGGTACCGTGTGCTGAGGGCCGTTCTCTTGCCGTGTACAGTAGCTCCAGATCGGGCCTCTGGGGTGTATGAAAGGAATTTTAGACTCAGCATATCAGAAATGGGCATACCGGTACCTTCGGATGACAACTTAAAATATTGTAATTTGCTGAACAACCACATGCATTAAAAAAAAAAAGAAAAAGTAGTTCCTGAACTAATAACAAAATGACACAACCAAAGCTGCAGTAGATAGCAGGAAAATTGTTCCCTGAAGTACTTTCAAGTTGAAAATCAAGCTTCAGCTTCACTGTATTCTTGTTTCTTCTGTGCTCACTTTCAAAAAACATTTAGGGCTCAAATATAGATTAAAGAATTATTATTTTTTCCCACTGAAAATGGAATTATAAATATATCTTGAATTGCAATTTTCTATTTTTTAATGTTTCTTTAGCTACAGCACACATTTAGTTATGTACTGTGTTTCTGAATCTTTCCTTGTAGGGATTTCTTTCTGTATTAGTTGCTTTCAGGTTACAGCCTGGAATCTGAACATTGTAATGAAGCATAAACCTTGAATTCTTTTTTATTTTTGGAACAAATACGTAATAATTAACTGCACTGATTAGCCGTAAGGGCTTTCGGTGGTGACAGGGCCGGTGGGGGTTGCCTGCAGTGAGGGAGCACTCAGAGCTGCTGTTGGCCCCCAAGGGGAGCAGCAGGAATCTCAGATGGAAGGAGACGCCTCGCCTTCGGAGGCAGCTGGTTCAGTGCAGAGCACCCCTTTGTTACGGGCTCCGTGCAGCAGCATTTCCACACCAGTGCAGAAACGCTGATGGGCAAGTGGGTTGGGATCACGGAGGCCTCTCTTGGTTCCACAGGCTCTTCACTAATACTGAAATTATACGCTGACTGTAGTATTTTCCTATATAAGCATTTTGATTATAATTAAAGACGCTGCTTGCAAACTCTCATCTGAATTTAACTCACAGTATTTCATTGTATGCCAGAAATAGTTTATTAAGCTCTCAGATCAAATAGGAGCTAATGTAGGGAATAGAAAATCAATGCTGCTTTAATTAATCTTTTGTTTTTGAGAAGAGGAGGAGGGGAACGTGACTTTCAATGAGTAAAAGTGAAATTAACCCCCATCCAAAGTCCTACAAAAGCACAACTTTTGGTAAAAGTCCAAGTACTGCAGGTGCAATGGAGGAAGAATGAATCATGCCATGCCAGCATCCAGACTTTCAGTGTCATGAACGCGTTTGCTCCCTGCAGGAATAGCTCTTGGTCGCCACAGTTAGCAGGTAACCGTGTGGAGCCATTGTGCCAACCTATGACTGCGTTTTGCTTGTGGTTTCTTTAGTTTGGGTGGAAATTGGGGGTCTGCAGAGATCATTAACATTGCTTCATGCAACTTACCCTCTATTTTGCTGGTCCTTTGCAGAGTGTGAATGTCACCTTCTGTGTATAAACCTGCCAGCTGTCTGAGGAGGAAAGTGAATTTCACAGTTCTACCTGGGGTGCATCGTGTTCTGTTCCTTAGGAGGTTTTATAACGATACAATATTTTCCTGTTGGATTTTACACAAGAGAAAATGGCATTTGTGTAACTTTAAGGATCTTTGTCCTGTCAAATCCATTCTCTAGCCGTTAAGCCATTTTTAAACAGTGCCTTTCTCTTTCCAGGCTGTGCTTTAAGAGTTCAGGTATAGGAAGCGTCAGCAGCGTGCAGCCGCCAGGGCCCGGATTCCTCCACCTGGGACAGTCCCTGTGCCAGGCTGGGGAGCAGCTCCCGTCCCACAGCATTTCCCACCCCGCTGCTGGGCTCTGACCCTGCCGCCGTTTCCCCTCGAGGGCCAGAGCTGGGGCTCTTCGGAGGGCTGGGAGGACACCGGTGCCTTCCGGGGGTGGCACTGGCTGCCCCATCCTCTCCGGAGCTGTTTGTTTCCTTTTCCGTGTGTGCGTAAGCAAAAGGCTTTAGACGACAGCCGTCCCCGGGGAGTAGCGTGGTCTCCTTCGTACACCTCCGTACCATCTGCTCTGGGTGGGTATGGCCCTTCAGCTGAAACCCGTCACTGCTGGCTCTCTTGTCACAATTTTAGCAGTCTCTCTTCTACCCTTGGCCACGCTGTGCCTATCCTCAGCGCCGTGGCAGTTAATCAAGCTGCTTGACAGAGACTTTTTTCTTCCGGAGATGAGGGGCGAACTCTGTTGTGGTGGGGGCCTTTAACTCTGTTGTGGTGGGGGCCTTTAACTCTGTTGTGGTGGGGGCCTTTGCGGCTCCTCTGCTGAGGGGGGATCCAAGGTGCCGCAGCCTGTGCGGCCGAGGGTCTGTCGGCCCCCAAGTGCCCTCAGCTCCTGGGCAGTGGCCGCGGGGTGACAGTGGTTTCCGACTGTAGCAGTGTGCCTGTGAAGCTGTCAGGAAGGAGAGCTGGGGTCAAGTGCAGCCTTGCAGTTAGCTGGGGTTGTTAGTCTGGACCAGATCCAGAATAGATCCATCCCAGAGGGGGGGTGTGTGTGCTGTGCTTGTGTGCTGGAAGAAGGGAAAAAATCATTCTTTGCAGAACTTCCCATGGATTTCACTGAAACTTAGGCAAATAAATTTTCAAGGAGACTGTAATGAACTGACAGATGATTATGTTAGGCGTGTCAGAAGAGCGTGCGAGGGGGTCTCCAGGCTGGGGGAGAGCAGAGGCGAGGGGGTGCCGAGTGGCCTGACCTCGCTCCGGGGCCGGGGTCGCTGTCTTGGCGGGTTGTGTCGCCTCCAGCGGGGCAGAGGAGGGTGGGGACTGGTCGGTGCCTTCCCTCAGCGGCTGTAGGTGGAACCTCAGCGGGGTTTGTACCCGCTGCCAGAGCGTGTCCGCAGGGGGGCTCAGCCTCTGGGAAAGTCTTTAAGAGGACGAGGGGCATTGAATCCCTTTTGCCCGTGTCTGGTGAGACCTGGGGAAGGAAAGTCGCGATGAACTGGGTCATTGTAGGGAGCTCTGTCTCAAAGAGGGGGCAAATCCCGTTCGTGCCTTAGACCATGTTTAGACGGAGGCCGTGTGCTGTCTCCTGCGAGCTGTGGTTTGGGGTTTGGAGACTTTTGATAATCATATGGGATGTGGGGAAGGGATTTGCCATCATGGACAAACCCAGAAGCCTTCCCGTTGCAGACAAGCCCTGAAGCAGCAAAAGGCCCATTTCCCCACTTCGTTACACTTGTTTAATAGTGCCCCAGACACGTGCTCTGCCTCCCTGGGTGCCTGCCCTCCTCTCCCTCGCCAGGACTTGCTGCTCTCCGCAGTGTTCCCCTCCAGTCTGCCTCAGGTTTTGTGTTTCGTTAATGGTTGAGCCTTTTCGCAACGGAGCAGCGACAGTGCCCAGAGGTCAGTTCCTGAGCTCTTCCCGGCGCTGGCGAGGGACGCAGAGCCGCGTGGGAGCTCCTGCGAGGGAGTGGCAACGATAGCCACAGCTTCATCCCGGAACCTTCCCCGCTCTAGTGAGCCTTTCTGGGGAATTGTGCCCTTAATGAAGCAGCACTTTGCAAAGGGAAGCGATCCGAACACGTCAGTGGGTGCGTGCGGGAGCCCTCAGGGAGTGTCTGAGCAAAGGGCTGAACGTCTCGGCGCTCGTTTTTCTTTCTGTATCGGAAGGGCCAGTGCGGATGTCCGCAGGCCCTGCGCTCGCACCGCTTGCTGTCTCTGGTTGAACTGCCTGCGTGAGCACCGTGTTTATACAGGGCTTGTAATGCTGCTTTCTAAAATATTTAAAATACACGAAATCTCCCGAGTCCAGGCGGGAACCCGAATCATCTGCAACGTAGCGTTTATGTAAGATGGATCTTCAGCTGGGTGTGTTGGATCAGGCAGAGTTGCTTTGTAATGAACTAAAAAGGGGAATTTATTGCCTAAATATTAGTGCCTGTTTTCTCTTCTTCTGTGGTCTGGTGACAAACAACTGGCTCCGAAACAAATATAACTGCCTTGCCACTGCTGGGCTAATCTTCACAGGTGGTCAGCTCTGGAAAACCAAATTCCACCTCTAGATGCTGATTCTGCAGCATACTGTGAAAGTTTCACAGTCCATTTGTTAAAGTCCATTTTAAAAACTCTAGAACAAATGTATTATGTTTCTCTGCTTTAATTTATTTTCATGGGAAGTAAAAAAAAAAAGTTATTTTCCCCCTAAAAAAAGGGGAAAAAAATGTGGCTAGAAGTCATTCCAGTCTGTTTGTTTTTATGTATATTTAAGTATGAAGTGAATTCATCAGGAAATGGTTCAGCACTTCCAATTAATTTTAATGGGATAGTAGTTCCAACCTTGTTGGATCAGAGCCTGAGAACTGAAAAGTAGCCGAGCTTTTTAATAAACCCTTACAAATCTTGTTCTGAGTGGTGCACGTGATTTACCAGGCTCAGGCTAAAGAAGAACTTACTGTGTCAATTTATTCTGACAGCATGTGTCTCTGATGTTTGATTTCATTAATAAAGAAACATTTGCGCCGAGCATCCAGGATTGTATGGTGCTGCCACCATGGCAAGAAGTTAATGATCTTGAAATAAATGGTGGCTTCAGGGCAGCTGGGGGAGAGCTGGTAGGAGGAGGCCGTTTGGACTTGGAGAGCAAACGGGGTGTTCCCCGTGTGAGCGCTGGCGGGGACGGGCTGCGGCTCCTGGCGGGGAAGTGCCGAGGGACTGTAGGTTGTCTCTGAGTGTCCCAGGAGAAAGGAGTGGGACAAAGGCTATCCATTTTGTCAAGTTTGGTCGCTTCCTTCTTTCTCCTTTTGGCTTCCCTTCTTCATTCTGTCTACAGATGATAGAGAGGCTCAGAGACAGGCCGGAGCCCTGGCCGCGTTGTCGCCGCCTGTCCGAGGGGGGCTGGCCACGGCGAGCCTCCTGCTCTTCTGTATCAGTTCTCTCTCCAACAGACGTGAAGAGCACGGAACAGTGCACCTACTCCTGAAATGGGGCCATTTCTGAATGAGAAAGCATCTCGGGACAGGAGTGTAGGTAGGAAGGATACAGCCAACAGGGAACTGGAATTTTGGTACACAGCAAAAATAAGCATCCCAATGGGAAAAAACATGAGGAAAAACCAATAGCCTTGTTGTGGGATCTGTGAAGACGATGAGTGGGCAGTATCAGAGGCAGACTCCGCTGAGAATTAGCTGCTATTCTGCCCATTTAGAAGGAAGAATTGCAACCAATTACATTATTTTAGCACCAGGGTGTATCGTGAGGAGGCTTTTCATCCAGGCATCTGATCCAGCCCTGTTTGGTTTATGAGATCTGACAGGAACCCCACATAAAATCTGATGGCTTCAGGCAGGTGATTAGTGTAAGCACAGTGTATAATTAGTGATGATGTTTATCGTGCAAATTAATGGAAATGAAAGCTTTACTTGTGCACATTAAATTGAAGTGTTTGTGCGGGTATATTTGTGCAATGAATTCCAGTATTTTTTTGTGCCTGCCCGTCAGTGCAAATGCGCATCCTCCCCGTGCTGCTGTGGAGCTGGAGCTGGTTGTGGCTGTGATGAAATGGCATTACAATTTCCAGCATCTGTTTTCTGGTGATATTATTATTACAGTCCTGCTTTGCGTCCCACAAGGCTCGTTCAGGTCTCCCGCTGCCCCTCGCAGCTTCTGCTCTAACCTGGCTTCACCCCCGCCCCGGGAAAGGGGCAGCTCGGCGAAGCAGAGGCCAGCCAGGGGGGTGAGGCTTTCCAGTCCGCACTGCAGCTGGCTCACTGGTAGAGAGCAGCACTCTTCAGCTCCTCCATTACTAGATTAAACTTTCAAATATGCTTAAAGCTATTTCTGTATTTTATCTTACTTTGTGTTAAAAAGTGGGTGGGGTGGAGGAAGGGAATTTGGAGAAACTTGATGCACAGTGTGTATTTATAATCCATTCAGGGGGTGACCCTTCTTATCTTGCACATGCTTTGCCTTGGGGAGACTAGAATATTTCGTTAGTTCTTAGGGTTTTATACCCTTCCAAATAAAGTCTCTGTACTGGAAAGCTGTTGTCCAAGCACCGGGCTTATATCATCTCTGCAAATGATTACTCTAGAAAAAGAATGTTCTGAAAAAATGAAATTCAGAATTAAATATAAGAGAAACAGCAGTAAACTCTCTGACCAGAAAAGAAGATATTTTTTAATTCCGTCATTTTGTGGCAATAAAGCTATACCCAAAATAACTGCTCCAAAAAGAATTTTGACTGTGACTCAGAGAACTGCAAGGAACCCTGAAAAGTTGTAAGGACGTAGCTATTTCTGTTGATTTTAGGAGGAATGGACCTGGAGGAAAACATGATGGTAGAGTTAGATAAATAACTCTTAAAAAACTCGTGGCAGAGTTACGTACAGAATTCTAAAATTGTTACTGTGGTCTACTTCCTACTGATCTTTTTCCTTCCGTCCTTCCGTCCTTCCTTCCTTCCGTCCTTCCTTCCTTCCTTCTCCCAAGAGGCCTCAGTCCTCCATCTGCATCCTCATTTCCCTTCATTTTGTTTCCAGCTCCCTCGGTTTCACGGTACCTGCTGTGCTTGGCACCCAGCCATCGCTCGCCAGTCCCAATTTCTCCATCAGGTACCTCTTGAAAAACAGTTTTAGTAGATGAACAAGGTCCACTTAGTCTTCATTGTCATAGATTGCATTTCCTGAAGAGACTGGAAGGATCACTGTGCAGTTTAGTGAATTAACTCACACGCTCTCTCTGCTTACCTGGGGCTGGGGAATCTGGGCTCATCCCACAGAAAAGTGACTGAAAATCGATCAGCTCAGAGAGCTGTAAAGAGCTCGCTGGGGAGATGCAGGCAGGCAACTCCATCCTGAGCTACTTACGCTGTGCCAACAGCAGCCTGCATTTCCTCTAATTCGGTCCTCTCCAGGGCATTCATGGTAAGCAGGCCCAGGAAAGACATTTTTTGAATATTGCAGCTGCACAGATGACTCTGGAGGAGGCACGGCACAAGGTGACTGCTCGCCGGGTGCAGTGGGCACCTTGATTCACTGGTGCCCGTCCATGCGTGCCGACTTACAAAAACACCGAGTGAGGCTGTCCATGCCTTGCACAAAACCAGGACCATTTATCAGTTTTCCACCCTAAAACATCTTTCCTTGCACGATTCCCAAGACAACAAGCATTTTCTTAATAAAAAAATCGGAAGTAGCAGCTCCAGCTGGCTCCATCAGTCATCCACAGAAGGGGCCAATTTCAGCAGCAGGGGATGTGGTCACACATGCTCCCTCCCCTGCTTGGTGTTCTCTGAAACTCAGAAATACAGTTTCCGTGTCGTACATGAGGTGTTTTGTTATTATGTCTGCTCTGCCCAGCTACCCCTCAGCTGGCTGCGAACCAAAGCCCTGCTTTCATTCCTGCTCGTGCTGGCCCTACACACCATTTGTGATTGAAGTGTGTTGTCCACATCATGCTGCGCTTTTTCATTTTTAACCAGAAGAGCTTTCTGTTAAGAAGTCAGTGCCCTGAGTTTATGAATATTGTGTGGTATATGACAGGGAAGATACTCTGCTGCGAAGTCAGAACTGGGATGCAGTCTTGGTCTGCTGAGTGCAGCTCTGAGGATGCTGGTTTTCTGCCCTTTTCCATCTCTCATAACCATCCTGCTATAACAGAGGTGAGAACTGATATTAAAAAATACTCTGCAACTGGGTTTATTAATCAAGACCTTGTTTTATGGTTCAGAGAAGTTGTGTCCTTCCAGTGTGACCCAAGATTTAAACACGGGGGTTAACTGTGGAAGCAGTGAGTGGGGCTGTTGAGGGCTGGTGGTTCTGCACAGGGTCCTCACACTCACTGAAGTGGTCTTGGGAAAGCTATGAAATCTGTCTTTATTTCTAGCACTCATAAAAGAGGCTTGCTTCAGAATTCTCTGAGGAGCAATGTTAAAGTTCGTTCGGGATGACTGATGCTTTGCAGCCCTTTGGTGAAACACTGTGAGAGCGAAAAGCTGCTGTGAGAAGTGGGAGGACATCGGTCTGCAGGGCCAGGGCTCGGGGGGGCCATGGGGCTTCTCTGGGGTGCGCTGCGGAGGTGGAGGCTTCTGCTGGCCGAGGGGCTGGGGCTGCCCGGTCCCTCCGGCGTCGCAGGCCGCGCGGTGCCGAGGGCTGCCGGCCTCCCCTCAGCGCTTCGGTGGCCTCCCGCTGACGTTTCTGCCCATGGCAAAGAAATTGAAATTGGTTTTACCCTCCCCTCTCTCTCAGGCTGAACTGAGTTCTCTCTGGGCGGAAGATGAAAAGTAGATCCCTAGTTCACAGTAACAAGGATCAACAAAAATCGGGTTGATGAAGTTCAGTTAATTAGTATTCCACACAATACTGTTTAAACTTCTGGGGATCTAGATAAAATACAAGGCGTCTGGGTTTGCACCAGCACGTGATTTTTGGGTGTTGGGGGGTTTATAAGCACAGGCCTGGCTGCTGCGGCGGGGACGTGCCGTCCCAGGGCAGCGGTTACAAGCCTGCGCTGGTGGCTCGCGGCTCCGGCGTGGCTCTGGCCCTTCCCGCTGCCTCCACCCCGACACAACACCCAGGCGGGAGGGCCGCGGCCGCGGGGGAGGGACCTGAGGGGAGCCATGCGGTGTGGAGGAAACGCAGGAAATGCCCGCGGGGTTGTCCTGAGCCTCCAACGACCTCATGAGAAGAACAATTTAAATTTCCTGCTGTTTGGTAAAGCAGCCGAACAACTCCCAGGAAGCACGTTAACATCATCCAGCAGCAAACAGCTACGCGAGACCTGGAGTCAGTGAATTTCTTCTCCATCTGGCGGCTCCTCCTCCTCCCTCCTCGGCGCGAGGAGCGTCGCTGCCAGCCCGCCGACGGAGAGGCTGCGCCTGGGAGTCCAGGCAGCTTCCAGCTGCTGAGAACCACCAAGTGCCACCCAACAGGGAGCGTCATTTTCTGGTGACTGGCCCAATGGATTATTTTATGTTGATTTCTCAGAAAAAAAACCCCACAGCAAACCATACTGGAACTCGGGAGTCTGCCCTTTCGGAGTGGTTTTGTGGCCGCAGTGAAGTGCACAGCGTTGCCTCGCGGAAGGGGGTTGTTTCGGTTTGGTTTGTTTTTATTGACTTCGAGGTGGAGGTTTACAATGAGGACTGAAAGTGCTCTCTGGAGAACCCGGGTCTGACAGCCAGCCCTTCTTACCCGGGGAACCCAGGCAGGCTCACTCATCCCAAGACAGTCCTAAACTGACCCAGATTTCTCTCCAAATATCAATGATTTTGGTGACCTGTGATCACCAACCGGACGGGGTGATTCTGTGTCCAGGGCATCTGCTTCTAATTCTTTCCTCTCTCCCTCCCCAGCTATCCTCAAATTAATTTAAGCAGTGAGAGGGGATGTCTGTGCTTTCTCCCTGCTCCTTGCTATGCCTTCAGGAGGGTGAAAGGTTTAAGTTGATCCCATTAGTGGAGTGTATGTAGATACAAACCCTTTCTATGCTGAGCGTTGAGTGATAAGGATGAAAATATTATGGAAGGTCACTGGACCTCTAGGTAATCTGGGCATGGCTCTTAGTGAAATAACATCGGATAAACAGTTCTTCACTTTCATCTTCTGCACGTACCTGAGGAATGTTTTCTGTGTGTCTGTTTTTCCCCGATTTTGCCGGGTTTCTGGCAGGATGAGGCAGGTGCTGGTGATGGGGAGATGCCTCTCCCTGTTAGGAGGAGCGAGGGCTCATCTTGTTACCGTCGGTTCGTAGCTAATTAGTAGGGCTGAGGCACTGCAAGAAAAGCTGCTCAAGCCTGAGTGTTCAGAAGTGGAAAGGTTTTTAGCAAGATGCTTTTAAAAGAGTGTGTTCACCAAGAACCCCAGAGAACCACTTGGTGTGAAAGCTTTTGCCTCAAAGTCCTCTTTAAAGGCTGGGAAAGCACTCAGAGCTGCTCTGCCATCTTTCCGAAGTTCTTTGGAAAGGCCATCAAAGTTTACAGCTCTCATGTTTCATTGGTCGCCTTGTCCCTGGCTCCTGGCATCGGTCGCCTTGTCCCTGGCTCCTGGCATCGGAGACAGTCCCAGCCAATGTTTTGCTCCAAAGAGCAGAGTTCCTATACAGAGATTTAAGATGCTTTATCTGTTTTCTGTTTCCTGATGACTATCATAATTAAGTATTATCACCACAGGTCATAAATGGCTTGGGTAGACCATAGGCAGTATATGGAAAATAAGTCATCTTGCTAATCTACCTTGAAATATGGAAGAAGGATGCTTTGGGGTGAAAGAGCATAAAGGTGTCTCGTCGCAGACTTCAGACAGACTCTGCCGTGGGTAAATCCGTATCAAATTCACATAAAATTGGGTTGGCTACCGTGCTTTTGATGTTCTTGAATTACTGCACAAAAAATGCTCAAGAGAGATTATCTATTAAGATTTTCAGTTCAGTCAGGCATTTCTTTAAACAAACAAAAATGTTTCATCTTCAGTGAGCCCCAGCTAATAGCGGCTATCTCTTCCTTCTGATATAAATTGGATCGATTAGTGCCTTTCTTGTCAATCACATTCAGATCACCTTCAGCTTTCTGGTAAAACGGTTGTCCTCCCACGGTCCCAGATACTGGTGGGGAAGTGGCTGGGCTTTTCCCACCTCTCGTGGAGCCGAGGACACACAGACTCGGCAGATGGGGCTGTGAAAGTCACTGAGTTCATTTTTTGCTTTCCAGCAGACGGGTGTGGAGGTGGTGCTGGGGCAGACCTCTTCACGGGGCGAGATGAAGGCACCACCCCGGTGTTTGCATTCTGACCGCTTTTGCTTATTGTTTTATTGAGGTGAAGAAGAATAACAAAGTGGGTTTGGTTTTATTTTTTTGTACTTTGAGACAGTGTAGTATTTTGATAATTTTTCTGGTGTGTCATGGGGACTGTGGGGTTCCTGCTCCACTGGCTGCTCCTGGTCCTGCTGTCTTTGCTGCTGGTAACACTGGGGAGGAGCCCGGTGAAAGCACGCATGACACCGGGAGTCCCTTGATTTTTATGAGCCTCTATATGCCCGTATTTACGATACAGCGTCCGCCACTGGGCATGGCCTCTGGCACGAAGTGTTGCCCAAGCTGGGTGCACCCCAGCCCGGCCGTGCGGAGCCCCAGTGCCTCTGACCCCAGGGAGCTCCGGCAGCGCCTCGGCGCCTCTGGCACTGCGGGAGGGAGAGGCTCCGTGCCGCCAGTCCCGGGGGAAGCTGGCAGGGATTTAGGTCCCCAGGTCCTCAGTCCGGTCGGCCAGCCCGCTGGCTTCCACCCGTATGCAAACACGAGCCGTGCGTGACCGTGCCGGCTGGGGCCCTCCGAACTGTGGGGCTGCAGCGGCGCGGTGGCAATGAGCAAACTTCGGCTGGGGGGGCGGGGGTGCCCCGGGGCTGCTGCTGGCCCCCAGTGGAGTCCCCGGGCTCTGTGGTGCCTCGTTGCCCACCCGGCTGCGCTGGCTCTATTACAGGGTCCCTTGCCTCGAGCTTGAGTTATTGCCTACATGCATGGGTAGAGCCCTTGGAAAAAACCTAAGCATGTAATTAAGAGAGTCAGTATATTTTACGGGGATAGTGACTAAAGGAAACAGCTTTTCACTTTAGTAATTGTGAGCGCCCGTCAAAAGAGATTGGTGGCGAGGGGAGGTCAGTTGGGGAGAGAGCTGCTGCTGGAGACACACCGCCTTCCTTCCCGGGCGGGGTGAGTGTGTGCATCAGAATGACAGCCTCCCGCAGCGGCCGAGCACGCGGACGGGCTTGGCTCTCCCAGGGCACGCACGGCCTGCGCTGCAGCCCGAGAGCAGAACCCCCTAAAACCAACCCCCGCAGGCCTTCCTGGAGAGAGGCGGGCTGTGAGCACCTCCCGCAGAGCCAGAAGTTCCGATACCAGCCCTCGGAGTTGGTGTGAGGGCGACTGCGCCGCCTGGCAGCGGGGCAGGGCCGGCGGGGCTGAAGGGAAGCGGGACTAGATGATCCCCCAGGCCCTTTCCAACCTAGCTGGTTCTGCGGGATTTGCCACCGCGGTAAGAGGCCGAGGCCCGGCAGCGGGTCTGCCGCGGTGTCCGGCAAGGGGAGGAGTAGCGGGGCAGGCAGAGCTCCCTTGGAGCGCGTCACGTTCACGGCTGACAGTGCACAGCAACACGCGCAGAACGTCCGACCCCATTCCCTGCTCATCTCCGCGTCTGCAAGGCTCCGTCAGCAGACACTGCGCCAGGGCCTGTGTTTCTGTTTCCGCGGGTGTTTTCCCCTCGAATGCCCTGAGGTGTCTCTGGTAAGGCCGGGTTGGTGTGTTTTCAAGGGGAATGTTGGGGAGCAGAGCACCCCATATCTGCTTGCTGCTCTCAGCAGCCTGTCGGGGTCTCGCACCTGGAACGACTCTGGGGTCCGAAGGTGGATTTTCGGTGCCCTCCAGTACTTTCCTCTCCTTCCGTGTATGTTAGCAAGAAGCGTGTTACTGTCACGGGCCTTCGTATTTATCTTTAAACAAACCAGAGAATCTAGCTAATGTAGCAATGGAAGAGGTGAAAATACTTCTAGATCTTGTGAAAAAGTTTAAATTAGTTTTGGTTTTGAGCTGATTTGCTGTCATCTATATGCAACGGCAATGTAGATACATAGATAAATAAAGGCAGAGTAAAATAAGGTTTTTACTGAAATATTTGGGTTGTTATGCTTTGCAAATACTTAAAGAAGGGGCATATTAATGTATCTCACTTGTTTTCCAGTAAGTCATTAGTCGCTTAAGTGAAGTTACTCATGCCAGTTTTCCCCTTCATTAAATATTCATGTTTACTAATGGAAATTGTCTTGACAAATTGGTCAAACTGAGCAACTTATGAATTTATGCCATAGACTAAAAAAAGTTGTTTTGGAACTCCCAGGGAGCTGAAGTAATGCTTAAAATCATTAACACTTCATTGGTTTTATAATTAAAAAATCCCTAGAATAAATAGAGCATCCTTTTAAATGTAGCGTAGCTATTTATCTCAATGCTTAGTATTAATATTCATATTTTTTCCCTGAAAATACCCATGAACATCCCAAGATGCTTTTTATTGCCAAGCCGTAGGATTCGCTCCCTTCCCCAGCAGCTTTGGCTGGTGGCAGTCCCAGCCGTTACCTTCCAGGGGCGCTTCAGATTCTTTATGTGAGTGACCCCGGCGCCGGGGAAGCGCGGGTGGTTTTGGCGGCAGACGGGGCTGTCCTCGAGCTGGGACACGATGAGCCAGACCCCACGGGAAGGATGCGGCCGGCACAGAGCCCCATGGGCAGTGGGGCTGAGGGAAAACAAAGGATCCTGCCCAAAAAAGGCCCAAACCGGCCATTAGTGACTATTGGGGTGATGGCAGAAAATCCGCCTGGGGACTCGGGTGTCCCTGGGAGCTGCTGGGTGTGGAGGTGCCTGTAATTGTGCTGGAAAACCAACTGCCTGAGCTCAGGCAGAATTAGTGCTGCCTGAGGCAACAATAACAAGAATTAATTAATAGATCTCTATCTCCTCTAAGCGTGCTGATGTGGCCAAAGGCTTATGATAAAGTCAAATGGGGATAATTTTTCACAGAGACTAATTTAGCCTATTAACCAATAACTAATAGCCCATAACTAGTTTCATGGAGACTAATATTTCAGTATTCTGCCCCAAAGCACAGCTGCTAGAGTGTCTCAAGGAAAGACAAGATCTTTTTAACAGAGACACCACATTTTTTTTTTCCCCATTTTTAGCCCAAACTCATTTTGGTGATAACCACGCTGTTACTTAAACCGAAACAAATAAAATCTTTGGATATAGGCACAGCGGTATGCTCGGGCAGGTGCACAGGCGGACTGTTCCAGCTCTGCCCCGTGCGGAAGGTGAGGAGGTCCTGCCCCGCGGAGGTCCCTGGGAGGGTGGCAGGGAGGGCGATGCAGGTGGGGGCTGAGGAGGGGGACAGAGCCGCCAGCTCGGCTTCGGCAGGCAGCAGCTGCTGGTGCTCTTGTTGTATTGAGCTCTGAATGAGAAATTACTTATTTTCCAGTCGTCTGGAGCAAACATGCTGCACTTGTTAGCCTTGCCCTGTGCCCCCTCCACAGCTCAGACCCAGGAGCACATTAAAAGTAGTTGGTGAAGCACAAACGGTGGGAGGACAGAATGTGTTTAACTCCATAGCTTCGTATTTCTTGGGATAATGAGAGCCTTCTGTTGCCTCAATAGCAATCTATTTTCTCTTCCAATTAGTTTTCATCTGCCTATAAAATATATTCTAGTGGAAAGCTCCTGGCACAGCAGCACAGTCTCTCTTGCAGGAGGTTGTAACAAGCCATCGCAGAGGTGTTTGAGCAGACCGTGAGCGTTTGGGGTCCAGGACTTGTTGGCCGATATCGCACACGCGAAGCCCGGCTGCACGTGCTGGGCCGAGGTGACGTGTGTGCCGGCCTGTCCGATGGAGGGGCGCTGGGATTAGCGTCCTCACCTGTCACGGGTGGAAGCAGAAGTGTCCGGCTGACAGGCTGGGGGACCGGGCGGTGTGCTCTCCCTCTCCGTGAAGAGCTCGAGGTGCCTTTCTGCCCAGCCCCGCGGGCAGCTCTGCGCCGGGACCGTGTCCGTGTCCCTTGTGGGCAGCGCCTGTGGTCCCCCCCTGCAGAGCGAGAGCGTGGGGCGAGGGGCAGCCCAAGGCCCGGGCTCCCCACGGCACCGGGTTGTTTACTGTGTGTGATCTGCGACGCCCAAAGAACGCTTCGAGAGTTTCTTGTATTAGCAAAAACCTTCTCTGCAGCACTGGCAGCTGCCTGCACATCCACATACCACCTACCCGTGTGGCTGCAAGAGGAATATTTCAAATGGGCAGGAAATTGTTTTTGAAAAAATTGACTTTGATTCTGTATAGCTTATGATTAGAGGACAGAGCATTTAGCAGTAGAGATGGGTGAATATTCTCTAAAATGTATTCACAGTTATTTAATCAAATTAGAAATACAAATTTGTTTTACTGGCACATGATCTTTTCTATTTTTTTTTTAAAACATGAATTATGTTTTCTTTCCAACGCTTCGAAGCACAGCTGTCATGCTTCTGTAACATCACTATTTTACTCCTTTTACTTTCAAAAGCTCCACTCCTCCAGTTCTGGAACACAAATACTCTGAGGTGATGTTTGGAGTGGCCACATGCCACAAATAATTTACAGTTAAGGTGAGTTGGCTATGAACAACTTTGCTGTTGAGCAGGCTGTGAACAGGTTGCAGGATCGCTCCCCAGAACTGCTCTGAGCCTGTGCTGATGGGCAGTTATGTGTGAGAGGCGTCTGGAGAAAAATTAACCAGGAGATGAGGGAGGGAGGTAACATCAATTTGGTTTATAATCTCTTTTATATTTTTAGCAGATAATTTCTGGATGCCATAAGGGATGTTAATTTGCTAGTCTGGATATAAAATGGAATTAATATCCTTAATTAATAGATTTAATTTGAAGCTTTAATGTTCTAGAATAATCAGCTATGTCCTGGTGTAAACGAGCATAACCACATTTAAATAGTTTTACAATGCTTAGGTTTGAAAATGTTTGGGCTATGATAAAGGATTTTCTTTCCATAATCCCTGTCACCTCCAGAAAAGTTGCAGAGGCCCGACCTGCAGACCTGTCTAAGGCTGGCTTTGATTGGTGTGCGGCTGATTTCCGTAGGATGCCGCGTTACTCTGAGGTTGGACGTTCTGGCCAGCCTGCCTGCGCTCCTCCGGGGGCAAAAGGGGAGGGCAGGCGCCTGTCGGCTGGGCCGTGTTTGGGGATAAGCGTCCTCTGAAAAGGTGGGATCGTGCCCTTCGTGGGTCAGGAGGGCTTGGAGGGACTGTCACCTAGAGCCCAGCCAGCCCAGAGAGCGCCGGCTCTGCCCCCCAAAGCTGGCGCGGGGCCTGCGCTCCTCTGGGGGCGGCGGCCCTGCCGAGGGGGGCGCGGGCACTCGGGCAGTGCACAACAACGGCGCTTGAAAAACCGAGCGGGCGGTTTGAGGTGATTTGTTCGGAGGCCTTGACTGTGAGTGAGGCCCCTCCACCGGGCAGGTGTAGCCACAAATCTGCCAGCCTACGGGATTTTGTTCTAGCAAACAACTCAAGGTTTAATATCTTCTGTAACGTGATTGATGCCTGTAGCTTTGATTTCTCATGGGCATGCAGATTAGCTCATGTATTTCTTTGTTATTTTGAATAATGGGGAGAGGTAAAAATTGTGCAATACACTATTCAGTGGAAAACATGAGTTTTATGGAAAAAACCCTGCAAATTCACCAAATTCACTCTTTTGAAATGATGTTTTTAATTTTTTTTTTTTTTTTTTTTTGTACACCTGAGATCTCCAGAACCTTGTCAGCAGTGTGGTTCTCTGGGGATGAACATTATCTGAAAGCCTGTTTCGAAGGGGTATGTGCGTGTGTTCATAGAAACAGAACTTCGCATCCGAACACGCAAGCA
The DNA here is from genome assembly GCF_965140245.1 of Athene noctua. Taxonomy (NCBI): domain Eukaryota; kingdom Metazoa; phylum Chordata; class Aves; order Strigiformes; family Strigidae; genus Athene; species Athene noctua. Next base: position 23,890,373 of record NC_134048.1, on the reverse strand, counting down.
GCCACGGGGGGGGGGGGGGGGGGTTGTCCTTCCGGCACCTACCCAGCCAAAACTGGGCCTTGCTGTTTATTTTATCATTTGTAAATAAGCGAGGTAATGTGGAATTCACAATCTACAGGATGGAACAAACTATTTAGAGGAGCTTCTTTTTAGTTAAAAATCAGGTAGATAACAACCAGCCTGTTGTGTATCTGCAGAGAGAAAGAGAGGAATGAGTTATGATACTGCAGAGAAGTACTTAAAATACCGTAACGATTTTTTTTCTTTCATTTCCTCTAATGATCTGAGAGACTTCTCCATCTAGATTTGTTGACAAAGATCTAATGGAGGTTCACAGCTTTTCTTGTGCTGTTGACTCTGGCTACGCAACGCGTGGGAAGGTTTCCAAGATAAAAATGTCAAAATTAAGCACGATATTAAGATTTCATTTCTTATACCTTAAAACTGGATTAATCAGGATTTAGTCTTTCTGATCAAGTCAGGAGGTCCAAGATCCCACAAGACTCAATGTGATCTTACTAACAGAATACTTGTCAGTGCTACACATCGTGTGTAATCCCGTGATTTTGTCTTTGCTTCTGACTTTCTACAGCTTTTGTCTATTTTTAGAGAAAGTACTTTGCTAAGCTTAGTTTAACTATGACAATTATTAAATAAAATTAGTTCTAATTAGAAGCATGTCCTGGTTCAAAATCCAAGAAGATTTTATCCAGATACTTTCCTCTTGGCTGACTTTTTCCTTTCAGGAGGAGGAAATCTTTCCTGGGAGGAGAGGGTGATCAAAGCAGAGGTTCCTTCCCCACCTTGGAGGAGTCCGTGGTAGAAGCCGATGAGGTTAAAGTGGGTGACTGCTTAAAGGCAGGTGATGCGGCCGAGTTAGGGTGCTAATTGTCTTGGCTCCCTGTTGATGGTCTGTAATTTAGGGTGAGTTAGATTACCTAAATGAGGCATTTGCTCCCTCTCTACTGACCCTGTAGAGGCCCTAATGATATCAACCTCCTACTTTAGCCAATTACAGATAAAATGCTGACCCTAATGATGCCGAGTTTTGCCATTTGTATTATTTAAAGTAAGGAGCTGGAGAAGTGCAGGGTTGGTAGAGAATAAATTAAGGACGTTCAGGGATGATTATGGTGGGGTTTTTACCTCCTAAAACTCACCTTACGGGGGGCTGTGTTAACTCTTTGGTGGAGCCCCGCTGGGTGGGTGGCTGGGGAGCGGCCGTGGGCCGGGCTCAGCTGGCACAGCCCTAGGCCAGCGCTGAGGCTTACCACAGACATGGAGATTCGGGGGCTTGCACACACAGTATTGAACAGTGTCCTGGGAAACATCACTTTTATTGCTTCACTCTAAGCCTGAGCTCTTTTATAAGTTCTTTTATAGTTTTGCCTCATAAACAAAGCTTGGTCTGAGCTCGGTGTGGCCGGGGTCTGTGTGCGGGTGCGGAGTGTCTGCCCGCACGTTTAGCTGGTCCTGTCTGAGGAAACTCTAACCCAGAAGCCGCACAGGCACACCGGACTGCACCCAGTCTCGCACTCTGACTCACGGTAGACTTTTTATTTTGCATGAATGACATGAATGGCATTGTCAGCTGATGAGGCTGGTACGATTTCTGGACTAGAGCATCGCTGCCCTAGCTGCCCCTCAGGGCTCAAACTCCCTTACGGGGACGGTTCAGGGAGGCATTGAAGCAGTGAGGGAGGAAAAAACCAAGGCCAGATCTCCTGTGAAAGTCAAAACCGAGCAAGCAACAGCCATGATCAATCCAAGCACAGAAACAACCTGTGGAGGGCAGGCAGTTTGTCCAAATCCCAGGTCTCCTAGGAGATGAAAGGCATTTCAGGGATGGCTAACGACTTGGTTCCTATTGCTTTGCTAAAATAACTTTCCCTGCTAGTCCCCAGCTGCCCCAGGCTCGTCCTTGGCTCGGTGATAAGGAACAGACGTTCAGCCAGAGCAGCCACCGCGCCGCGCACCACCGCCTCCGCTCCTGGAGGTGTTTGGTTTCTGAACTGAAATAGGATTATCGGACAGCTCGCATTATGCTGCATTGATTACTTTTCCCCGATGACTAGAAAATTTAATCTGTTTCAACAGTGACATGATCAACATTTAACTTTAGATCTTGAAAAAAGAAAGAGTGTACAGGATAAGGAATGGGAAATTTTCCCCTAGATTAAGCCACTAAATGTCAGAGTTATGCAAGAACTTTATCTGGAGTAAATCAAGATGAAAATGATCTGAAATTTCTCAAATGCCATCTGCTTTAAATTCAGTCTGTGTTCACTGTCATCCAAAGCTAATAATTCTGGGCAGCCCAGGTACACAAATATGTTGGTTTGTCATTAAATAGAGCTAGTTATCAGTCTGGAAAGGATGGGCTGGAGTTTAGTAAGTCCCGCTTAGCCGCTGGGCAGCCTGTACAAGTCAGTGCAATACTCTGCAGTTCAGGATCTAGACATTTGTCACAGCGTTAAGTACAGGGACAGGATATAAATAATCTATTTAGCCTTAAAATTTTGGAAATTGTCACTCAAGTCTAGCTTCAATTTATTGTTTTTAGTGTCAAAAGTGGGACAAGATGCTGTATCCAGCTTTTGCTGAATCTTCCCTTAGTAAAGTGCCTGTTTCTGCCCCGGCGGTTTGGCGTGTGTGCAGACACACGCACACCCGGTATTCCTGCAGCGCATTGAGATTTTCATCTTCTTGAAACTGCAGAATGCAAATAAATGGAAAAAATAACAGCACATCTGAATGCTGCTTTGAGTGTGACTCACTAAAGCAACAACCTCTTGCTGCAAGTTAGCTATTTCAGGTTATTGTATGGTCCTTGGGACGGAAATAGGCGTTTGTTTGGGGAGCTGTGTGTAACTCTGTTGGCTGATTTCCTGTGATTTAGGGATTTCCTGCAGCTCTGTTATTAGCTTTTAAGAGTCTTAATTTAGCAGTTTACTTGCAGTGCAAGTCCTCAGTGTGCCAGAATATGTCCTTAAATATGCATATATGCTGAGGAAAATAGTGGTTTTAGATGTGTTTTGAAACTGTCAGTGATGAGGTAGGGAATAAGGTTACAGTTGTGACTCAAGAGGGGCTGGGGGTGCCGTTCCCTCTGCGGGGCTCAGCCCGGTGTCCGGGGGGGGCTTGGACAACCCAACATGCCGGTGGATCCTCCTCCGGGCTCGGTGTTGGCATCTGTGATGGTAGGATGTGTCAGAGTATCATAAAAATAGTGAAAATTAACTTTTTACCTTGACTGATAATTTAAAATTTCTGAGAATTTTCCTATGTGAAAAATATTTTTTTTTTTCCTTTATTGATTTGTTTGGTTTTGCCCTGAGCCCATCTCTGTATTTCCCATTTGGTGAAACAGGTATTCTGTGCATCTCTACAGACACAAGAGATATTCTGTGTTATTCCCAGATACGGGATTAGCACTGTATCCCCTGCATTAGATTCTCCTCGGGTTTTCTTTTGTATTGCTTTGTTTCATTCCATTTTTTTTTTTTTTTTTTGTCTTTTAAGATGATAAGACAATCTCTTCTTTCCTGACAGTAGCTATATTTATCAGTAGTTACATTCTGACTTGTGCAGTTGCCAGAAGCCCCTTGGCAGTTGCTTGAGCCTGAACTGTGTGTGGAAGTGCTCCCAGCACAGCGCTCTGAAGCAGCTCCGTTACAGCACAGCACTCCTGTGCTCCGGAGAGCAGGAGATTTCTGAAAAAAGCAAGTGCCCTGGCAAACGCTCCTCGCCAGGAGCGGCCAGAGAGCTCACCCTGATGGAACCCACAGCCGTGCACCAGGACTAAAACCTTCCTGTTGCTGTCCCTGTTGTAGCTGTTTGTGGTGTTAGTGTGGACCCTCAACTCTGACGGGCACTGCCAGCTTCCACAGCCAGGGCACCCTCCTCTTCCTCCTCCTCCTCCTCCTCCCTAGCCCCGGGGGCCATCAGCCAGCCACGTGCAACTGGCAGCGTGCTGACTGAGGAGTTCCGTACTGACAGCCCTTGCCAGAGGAGTAGTGCTGTTCATCATACACCATTATCTGAATTCGCAGCAGAAAAGTTCCTCGCCACAGGGAGTTTGCTTTATGGTTTGAGAAGACCAGCACGGATTTCAGTGCCTATAGTAACGGCGGTCTCCTTCCTGTGCTTAAAGATCATTGTGCAGTGCTCTTTCATTCAGCATAACTTTTATGTCTAGCAAATTAAATTCCTGGGCAAAATAATTACATGTAAATGCTGCTGGGCTATTATTCACGAAGGGCCAATTTTGTTGGCGTTTGAAATGTCCAGTTTATTGCGCTGTAACATATACAACATGTAGTTCAAAAATAGAACATGAAAGGCTTCAATCAAGTCTGCAGATGTAGATTTAGAAGGTAACTGGACATCAGAGAGGAAAACCGAAAATACCTAAGTTAAGCCAAATGGGTGCTTTATTTCAAAGGTAGTTTGTGCCCCCCAAGTGTCGCTGGGTTCCTGGTGGCAGGTGCTGCAGTCCCGGAGTTTCAGGCTCCACCCTGAGCAGTGTTTTTCTGGACGTATTTTTAAGCTGGAAACCCACCCTGGTACCTGCCCGAGCTGAAGTTGTTACTGGTGCTCCCAGGTCTAACTGGTTATTGTTGCTGATAGTGTAATGAATGACTCCAGACACAACTCCTCCTGGCATAAGGAGCACAATTTAAAATACTGCTGTTATAACCATTGCTTAGAAAACCTGGGTTACATCTCCCTTGCAGTTTGAAGTTTCATGGGTACGTACTCTGTTTTCCAGGTGTCTGGATCGGCATTTTGAACTTATGCTTCAGGAAGTACGGTCGGTGTCTTTCACTCAGGTAAAAACTGTTCAGCTTCTGCTGGTTTTGTTGTTGTGCCATATATCCAGGAAAGGCTAATTGCTGCCTAGTCTTGATTTTATTTGAACTATTTCACCCTGCTCTATGGCAAGCAAAGCTTGAGATATATACAGGGAGCTGGAAAAAATTACTGGTTAATATTAACATAATCATGTATAATTTTGTATAGTCTGTATTGTGCTGGGATTAGGACACGTGTGTATAATGTACATAGTGTGATAATACTGCATGACGTTAATAGTTTTACCTGTATTAATAGTGGATTTACTGGGTGATTACCCAACGTGTGACTTGGAGACCCAGCCAGCAGTGGGACCCTGCAGCCGTGTTCTGCTCCTGGGGCTGGCAAGCTGTGGCTCTCGCGGTCCAGCTGTGGCTCTCGCGGTCCAGCTGTGGCTCTCGCGGTCCCATGGGTTTTTGTCGAGGTTCTGGGCAGAAGTTCTGGTGGACGCTGCACGCGGGGCTGCTCACCTGCTCTCGTGGGGATGGCGTTTCCCCTCCGGCGTAGCAGCTGTCCCTGCAGTCGGGACGTGCAGAGCTTTAGCAGCAGCGGGTCCGTGGGATGCGTGAGGATCCAGGGCGGGGGCATCCCCTGGCCCGGCAGGTCCCGCTCTGGAGGGATCTCCCCCGCCCCGGAGGAGTGCCCGCTGTGCTGCGAGGCAGGATTTGCCTTGTGCAAATTCAGGTTAAAGAGCTGTGTGTATTCCTGCACATCAGGCATCTCACTTGATGCTATCTCCCCATAAAGTTTTTGTTTACACGGACACCCACGCACTCTTGCTTTCTCTCATGGTGTTCCTGGAAAAACAATCAATATAAAACCCTGTCATCTCCGTGTACGACAGATGACTAATGAGTTGTAATTGCTCCACAACACTACAGGAAACTAACTTCATGAGGAGTTAAGGATTATCTAGCTGTATGTCCCTGGGAGGTTATTATTCTGGGAAATTAATTTAATTAGTTTAGACCTATTAGAAATATAGAGGGAGAGCTGAAGATTGGCAGGGCAGAGACAGAGCAATATACTTCTTAAAAAATTGTAAAGACTGAGTGAAAGGTGTAATTTTTTGTTAACAAAATTGCTTCTTTCTCCTTTGGGGCTTTATTGTTCTGAAAATAAAATTCCGTGTTGAAGTTTTGTAAGGCAAACAGCTTTATTCTCGTCTCCTGAAGAAGGCGTGTGTCCGTGGAGCTGTGGGTGCCCTGTGTGCTGTCCTGCCGTGCTCTGCCGGGAGCTCTCGGGGCCGCGCGTGAGCAGATGCAGGGAGGAGACAGAGCAGATCCCCGACATTCCCCAAACACTCACCCACCTCCGACTGCTTCAGCTCCTGAAACTTGCAGAGCAAGACAAATCTTCTGTGTTCGGTGTCTCTTAACGGGTTTCCCCTCTGTTACATTTGTACAATTTCCTTTACTTTTTATTAATATGAAGTCTAACTCTGCTTTTAGGTGGCTGTATTAGAATAAAGCAGTTTGTTGCGGTGTTAGGTAACGAGCTTAGTGTCTAAATGGGTATGGTTTCTCATCCAGGCAGGAGCAGCATTATTCCCCCAGGGTGTGCTTAGCTAGCAAGTCTTGTTGATGATAGAGAAATTTTACAAATATTTGTTAAATTTGCTTCAACCTTGAAGACTGCAGCATTGGTGGGCCTCGGAACTTTGGGCTGTGTGCAGACCTGCAAGGCGTGGTGGGGTCTGCTGCTCCCATCGCCGCTGCTGGCAGTGACCACAGCCTGCCAGAGGTGGCAACGGCCCCAGGAGTTGCTGGCGCAGGAGACCCTTTCCCTGAGGCAGCTGTAACCCTCATTTGTCCATCTGTGAAGCAGAATGTCTTTTCTGCTCTTGGATGGACAAGCAATTACTCAGCAAAACACTTAAGTGTAGATGCTGACACTGAAGTGCTTTGCTGACCAGGGCTGTATCAATTGTACCGCAAGAGGGTTTGGGTTAGGAGGGACCTTAAAGCCCGTCCTGTCCCACCCCCTGCCCCGGGCAGGGCCACCTTCCACCAGCCCAGGTTGCCCAAAGCCCCGTCCAACCCGGCCTTGGACCCTTCCAGGGAGGGGGCAGCCACAGCTGCTCTGGGCAGCCTGTGCCAGGGCCTCACCCCCCTCACAGGGGAGAATTTCTGCCTTAGATCCCATCTAAATCTGCCCTCTGCCAGTTAAAGCCCTTCCCTCTCGTCCTATCCCTACACCCCCGATCAAGAGTCCCTCCAGCACTGGAAGGACACTGTAAGGTCACCGCGGAGCTGCGTGTGCCTTGGCGTGGTGGCAGGGCTGGCAGCCCGCTCATCTCTCCGGGACACCCATTGCAGGGGCCGTGCGAGTCCTGCCCCTGTGTAGCTCGGTACTGGTTCGGAAGAGACCGGGGAAGAAATCTAAACTTTGTTCTGGAAAGGCAGAAGCGTTTCAGGGCACAGCAGGGTGCGGTGGTGAAGCCGAGAGCTCCTCTTTTGCCCCTGCAGCCTTTGCACAAAAGCTGTTTCTCCACGTGAAAGAGCAGAGATCCCCTGTGGGAAACGGGTTTGACACCGCCCCGATCACCCGGTGTCTGTGTGACCAAACCCCTTTGTCCTCAGAGAGGAGCATGCAGGGGATTCGGTGATGGGTTAGTCGACAAAAACGCCTGGAAATGGGGAGCCCTACTGAGGGGGTTGGGATTGCTCAGGCTGTGGCTGCAGGAGAAGCGTGTTAGCGGGGTTCAGGTCCCACCTCTGAGCAGGGGATGCTTCAGGGGGGCACGTCAGCCCCTCAGCGGGAATTCAGGGGGCACCCCCGGCTCGGCCCGGGGGGCGGAGGAGCTGTGGGGGCTCTCACTGCAGCGTGCGGGAGCAGCAGGCGGAGGGTGGTGGGGAGGGAGCGCCCACCGTGGGGCTGAGGGAGGCCCCGCAGGCTCCCAGTGCCCGGAGGAGGAGGAGGAGGAGGAGGGCAGAGCGAGCCCAGCAGCCACGGGGGCTGGCACGGTCTGTGCTCTGGGCGCCTGCTCCCCAGGAAAACAGCACCTTTCTGTGCTGTGAAAAGGTGGCTGATGCTGACTGTTTCCTCAGCCCCTGCCCCTTTCACTGAGCGCCTGGGCGCAGCCTGCCCGGGGCACGCAGGCTACGTGGCGTTTGGTAAGGATGAAATGTTACAGTGCTGGCTATGAAGCATCCCGTAAAAGTGTGCTGCGTTTTTGTTGGTATAAATCCCAGCACAGTGGTGTCTGTTAGAAATGAAACTTGTCTGGTGTGCAGTCGGGCCGGGGCGGGGAGATCACCACCGCGCGGCTCGGTGAGCCCTGGAAGCCCCAACGGTTGATCTCGGACATCGTCGCTGCTGGTGCTTCTCAATCTGCTGCTGATGCTGCGGTGCCTCCCACCCGAGACAGCAGTGGGTGAAGAACGTGCCTTTCCGGGGTCACGGAATACACAGTTTGGAGTACTTGTAGATGCACAGAGGAATGTTTTGCATCACTAATGAAGGAGTGCGCTGCTTTTGCTCATCCATGAAGAGTGTTGGGAAAATAGTGGAAAATATTATTCATAATTATTTTAAAGCATATGTATCTGTGACATAGCGTATGTTCTCGAGGAAAAATGCTCAACAAAATACTAAAAAATGCTGCTGCTGGTGAATTTCCCATCAACTTCGATCAGTGAAAAATCTGCTCCCTGATGGAAGTGGTGTTGATGGGTTTCCTCTTTCCACGGGGAGTTCCCCTGCCCGGAGGAAAAAACCCACCCCCTGAAAAGTGATAGAGCTTTGCCAAAATATTTCTGCTTGTGACCCAGCATTTTTCATTTTGACTGAAATGAAGGCCAGCATTTCTGCGTTACGTCCCAGGCTGAGCAGTAAGCCAGGCTCTCTGTCCTGCCCGTGTCGAGCCCCAGAGCCAGCCCTGGCCCCGGGCTCAGCCCTGCACCCCCCTGCTCCTGTGGGACCCTCGGCACAGCCTGCCCGCTGGAAATGATTTACCTTCAGAGGTGCCAAAGAAGAGGATCCCTTCGTGGCATCCCACTGGGAAGGGCTGGGCAATGAAACCAGCTCGGTTTTATCCTGCGTGGAAGGCAACTTCCATTTTCATCCTCTTCCAGCTACGAGGAGGAGAACCAGTGCAAATGCAAACTGCGGGTGGCCGGGCTGCTCAGGCCCCATGCCCCGAGTGCTAATTGTGCCAAGAAAATAACAAGTTTTGGGGTTGTTTATGTTTCTGGTAGGAGATTTATGCAGCACGCTCAGGAGGGGTTTATCTCTGTGAGGGGGGAGATAGGCCCTGAAATGGATTTTCATGCTCAGAGCTTCCAAACAAGCACTGTGCAGCTTTCTGTTTGTTTTGCAAATCCTTATCATCCCACAGTTATTGCTTGTGAAGTGGAGCAAAAAATGAAACCCACTGAGGACTGGGTGGCAGGACTCTGGTTTCTCCCCTGGCTTAGCTGTTGTGCTGTTCTGGAAGGACACAGATGCACATCTAACAAAAGCCTCCAAAACAGGTATCTACATGTAGTAATTAGTTTACAAGTTTAGCCTTCTAGTTGCTGAGCATATTGCATTTCTGCGCTGTGTGAGCTGTTTACAGATAGCTTGTTTCTTGGGGTCTCCAAGATTATTCTGTGTCACTATATTTTATTTATTTGGTAACAGAATTATGATTTGCTTTGACTTATTTAAGACAGAAGAATAAAAAGCCAGCAGTCTATAACTTCTAAAATGTCATAACAAAGCTCACCTGTTAAAATTAAAGCAGGGGGTGTGAAGGAGAGGGGAGGGTTGTTGTGTGAGGGAATTTAACTTGCTATCAAATGCACCTTATCTAATCGCTGTCAGAGAGCTCCAGCTGCTGTCGGCAGGTTTTCAAGTTTAAGCATAAAAGGCAGGTCCTGATTTACATTGATGAGCAGGCAGTGGGGTGGGGGGTGCTGCGAAGGGCTCCTGCTGGGTTTTGCAGAGGCCAAGCCTGGCTCTAGGCTGGTGCTGCTGCAGCTCCTGGGGACCCCCAGCCGTCACCTGGCTGTGGTGTCATTTGGCTTCACCTCTGCTCCCACCACTGCTCTTGGGGTGCCTCTGGGTGTCTGCACCCAGAGAGAGGTACAAGCTGTTCCCCTTTCTTTTTTTTTTTTTGCCAGTTTGCAGATGACAGCAGAGGAGGCTGGGCAGGAGCGTTGGCAGCACCTGACGGGATACGCTGGTAGAGAGCTCCAGCCCTGAAACTGAGCATTGTACAGGCATGAAGATGATATAAAAGTGCAAATAGGGAAACGCACACTCAAAGTGAACGTTTGATCTGGAAGGTTTTTGTTTTTCCCAGAAGGTGTATTTCCTTCAGTTTGTTTCTTAGATGTGTTCTTTTTGCAGGTAGTTGAATCAAAACAATACAATTTTTCAAGCAGTTTAAGCTCCATCGTAGTGTCATTCTTGTATGGAAATCTGCTGGAACGTTTTATTTCCTGGTGCTGTTTATTGTGTCCTGTGCCATTATGCAGGTTTACGCCTGCTCAGAGTGGCTGTGTCCTTCCTTCCGTCCTTCTCCAGGGCCGTGGGGAAGCCCGGCATTACCGGGTTAAATTATTCAAATACTGTGTATCAGGCTTTCAAAACTAAGACCGTCATCATATGTGTACACTTCATGGGTGTTTTGAAAAAAATGCAGTGAGCAGGGGAGGGAGGAGGCTTGTCTGCTCCTTCAGCTAACATCCTTCATTAGGAAAAGGAAGAAGGTGAGGTTTAGGTGCAGTTTCCAAGTTCTGGCATTTAGGACTGAAAACACTAAATGTTAGTAGAAAGGTTCTCTCATCTCTGGTGATTCAGAGCTGAAGAGCAGTTAGGTGTGTGTTTTTAGGAGGCTGTGGCTGGCACCAGGTGGGAGGGTGGCACAGAGGGGGTCTGCTGTGTGCTGCTGCAGTTAAAAACCCAACTGTTACGTGTGTAGTGCTTCAGGTTACGTGGAAGTGCAAGATAATTTCTTGTAAGTAAACCTTGTGTGGTATTTTTCAATAGAAGGTCTCTTTTTCAGGACAAAAGGGATTTCTGATTTTGCCAATAAAGGTTACATTTGTCTAACAGAGGCAGAAAAGATAGTCTGTTTATGAAGTGACTTAAAGCATCCACGGCGTACGTATAAATTGGCTTGAAAGTAGGTCAGCGTGGCTTTTCACATAGCACAGTTGTGATGCATTCGTATGTGAATTCAATTACAGAACTGCAAAAGCTTACAGGGAAAGCTATGTGGTACACAAGTTCTCTGGCATGATCTCTTTTGCTTTAATCTCTCCAAGCTGGTGAGTCCAGGGAGAGCTTAATTAAAGGCAGTGAAAGTAATTCTGGAAAACGCGAGCCCGCGGAGCGCCTGGATGTGCTCCTGGTATTCTGGCCTGCTAGCCGGTCTCCTCGCCATATGCTTTCCTCTGCTTCCCTTGCCTGATCCTGGGAGAGGACAGCAGAATCAAAAAACTAATTAACTCCTGGACGCCCTCTCTGTGTGCAGATTAAGCTGAGCCTGGGCCCTCGGGGTGGCCGTGGAGCGCAGCCCGAGCAGGGCTGGGCTGGGGGGCTCGCGGGGGGCTCACTGCGTGGTGCTGGCTGGCGAGGGGCGCCGCGGGGCTCCCTGACCCCGCTCCAGGGCAGCGGGTGGTGGCCCCCACGCTCCCCGTGTCCGGGGACCCCCGGGCTGTGAGGTGGACGGGGAGAGGTGGGTGGTGAGCGACTGGGGAGGGGAGCGCGGGCGCTGAGGGCAGCGTGGGGGCAAGCGGGCGCTCACCTCCGGAAGGTTTTTCTGTCTCTCAGGGATGGAAAAGATTAGAGGTGCACGGCAGTAAAAGACTGAGAAGCACCGCTCGCACAGAGTGCCTCGGACGCCGGAGCAGCAGCGTTTTTCCTCTCCCCCTGCCCCTTCTCCCCTTCCCGCTGCCAACGCCAAGCCAGTAAATTATCCTGTTCTTTCCTATTACTGGTTATTGAGTGTTTGGATAAGATGGAGTCAAATTATTTGCATGTTCAAAGAGAGAAGATAAAACTAGACTGCAGCATATTTTACGGCTTTTATAAAATTTTGATGTATGTTGTTGGAATAGATGGAAAGCCACCACCAGAGCTTGAGGGCAGAGCTCCTCTCCGAGAGCCTTGCTGCTGAATTAATGCAGGCAAATAGTAGAAAGCGAGAGCGTGCAGTTAAAGTTGGAAAAAGAAATGTTTTATTTTTATATCCAGATTGCCAAGTGGGAGAGGCAGCACATTAAAAACATTCTGATTTTGGTGGAGCCTTAAGGTTGTACACATAGTGTTTGTGACTCGGATTCGGACGGTTCCTCATTGGAAACTGGGAGGACAGAGTATCGGGGAAGGGGAAGTGAAACGAACGTCGTTCAGACAACATGGGCTTTCGGGTGAGCGTGTGGACTTCTAAGCTTAAGTTTGAAACATATTGTCAAAGTACGAGATTTTTCTGTGGAACTGAGATGTTCTTAGTGTCAGATGTACTCAGTCTGTCCGTCTGCTCCAGAGGTTTCTTTGTGCCCCAGGTGGGGACGGCTGTTCCCCCATGGGAACTCTTTGCCCTTTCAGCACGGTTACTTACGGCTTGAGATTTATTGAAGAGTCCCAGGCATCAGTAAAACAAACAAATTCCCCAATTCCCTTTGCATTAAGCACCCTAAATAAACCCCAGGCAAGGGATAAGATTTCTTTGTGCTGCCTCCGCGGCGGGAGCGCTGCTCTGGCGTTGCTGCTGGCCGAGGCTGCCCCGCGGCCGCCAGCGCTGGGGAGGGCTCCTGCCCAGCACAGCTCGGGGCTTTGCCCTGCCTCAAGGTCCCCTACGTACTGGAGGTTAAATGCCCCAAAGGTCAGCGGTGCTGTGGTTTGGTCCGGAGGGGAGGTACCACATGTTTATCCACAACTGCGTGTTAAAAGCTTCTGAATGAGTCTGATTTCTTTCATGGATTCAGCGTTCATCTGTCAGTATTATTTACCTATCCGTGTGATGTGACGTGGCTTTGAGTCTAGCATGACTCCTTTCATTAAAAGCCTACAATTACCTCAAGATAACCTTCTTTTTTTTCCCCTCATTTTATTCATGACTTTGACATTTCTGGTTGACACACTTCAAGCTTCACTTGGGTTTTGGGGAAGCAAATTTTTGTGCCTCTGTACGATGAGTGCATCATATTAGTATTCAACATAGATGCCCTGGATCGCAGCTGGGTAGTTAAGGTAATGTCACGTAAGAACTGTTTGACACATTGCCAACCTTGCAGGCATTGTGTGCTTCAGAGCTGAGCTCCTGTCTTTAAAAGCTTCACTTCAGGAGCACATTTTTCAAGGTTGTGGTCTCTAATATTTATTTGTGTTTTGACAGGCAGGTGCCGGGCAGATTCTTGGGTCTTGGGGAGCTCACGGTGTCCCGGGTTCTCTGGGCTTACAACTTCTAGTACTCCTCTCCCCAGCGCATCACAGAGCAGATTTTTTGCAGCTACTAAGATAGTTACGTTTAATATTCAGTATATCTGAATTTAATCATACTTAACCCACTGTAGGCACCGTGAAGAATAAAATCATATAATTTTGCAGTTTTACTGCAAATTATTTTGAGCATCATACCTAGAAATAACCAGGCACTAATATAACTAATGTGAGCGTGTTGTCGTTAGAGGTGCACTTACTCACACTCGTTCAGTTGCCTGGTTGTACATACAAATTGATTGTATGATTGCATGTGCATAGAAATCTGTGACAGCTACAACATGTTTGTTTCAGGAAAGAAGAACTGGAAATTAAATGCTTGAGAAAGTATGCAAATGCCTGGAAAACAGTGAGAGCCCAAAATGCTTGGCAGTCTGAAAGCAGTCGAGGAGCCCAAGTGTTCTTTCTCTTGCACGGGGACATACACAAGCCACCTAATCAGCTCCGCAAGGATTGTTAAGATAAATATCTTTTGGTTGCATTTTCAGTTCTAAACGAACAGTCTCACCATTTGCATAATCTAAATTCTCCACTGCTCTAGCAGGAACGTGGCTGCTGCCATGTGAGGTGGCGTGAATTGCTCAGGATCTGCCACGTTGCATTATGCTGGCTTTTTTTGTTGTTTTAATGAATAAATTCCTGAGAAGGCTATTACTAATTAAGCTGCAATATGGCGTAGTTGGCTAGCAGTGAGGAGATGCTAACTTGATCTGAAGGACCCATCTGTAGGACTTTCAGAACCACAGCCCAGTCGTCGCCATACGCTGGAGGGAATTATTAGCAGCGTTTCAGTGTGTTACTATGCCAAAAAGGTGCCTTTGGAAGAGAGAAATAAATTGGAAGCGTGGGGATTCATTGTGATGTGCCTGCCACAGGTAGGTAGCATGGGGACAGGAAGCAGCTCAGTGTATTAGAGTCTTGGGTTTGAATAGATGAAAAAAATTCCAGGCATATGCTAAACTATTCTCCACATGAATAACAGTTTCTAATTTGCTCGACACATCTCTAATAATCCTGGCAGTCTCTCTCCTCATAATTAACATCTTCATTTTGCTGCTTTCTAAAGGTGTGATGTGTACTCGGGCTCAGAGGGGTTCAGCTCCTGCTTCCAGCCGTGGGAAGTGGGGGTGGGCGCCGGGGGTGGGCGATGCTCCAGGGGTCCGAGGGCGCATCCTGGGGGTGCGGGAGCTCAGCACCCCAGGGGTAACGGCCACAGCCGGCCCTGGGCAGGCCCATGGAGGCACCAACAGAGGGGTAGAGTGAATTCTGTTTAACTCCTATGAAAAATGAAGCTCTCTTTAGAAAATGTGCAGATAACTAGACTGTGCCCTTCATAGGTGTGTGCCGCTGCTTGGATGCGGCCGTTCCTGGTCGGTGAAACGCTGCAGCACCGCCGGCACAGACAGGGCACCCGGGCGGCTCCCCTGCGGCCGCGAGCCATTCCTCCTGGAGAGACGTCTGTGCCTGCAGCGGCCGTATCGGACACAGAGCTGTAGGCACGGGAACGCAGACACGCGCTTTGTAAAAGCATTTGTAAGTATCTCGTGATTATCCCTATAAACTAAAAAACGTGTATTCAGAACTGGTCCTGGGTAATGTGTTCTAAATCTCCTTTCCAGAAAGCAGCGAGTTCTGAGGTGTCTGGGGCTCCTCCCTGGCAGCTTCTCCAGCTTCACCCCAGCCACAACTGTGGGTGACGGGTGGTGGGTCCCGTCCAGCTGGAATGGGCTGCCCAGGGCAGGGGGGAGTCCCCGGGATCCCTGGAGGGGTTGAAGAGTCGGGCTGAGCCAGCGCTGAGGGATCTGGGGGAGTTGGGGATGGTCAGGGGGAGGGTCATGGTTGGGCTGGAGGAGCTGCAAGGGCTTTTCCGACCCCGATGGTTCCGGGATTCTGAGGCCCTACCTGGAGCTCCCCCGGCAGCACCTGCTTCCCGACGGGCACAGCCCTCGCCCACCTTGTCGGAGCCTGGGCCCGCCGAGGGCAGGAGGAGAGTGATGCTGGGGGGGGTTGTGCAGGAGCTGCCCCGCTGGCAGCAGTTGTCTCATCCTCGGGGCACGTCAGCCAAGCGCTGGCGGCCCGGCCCGTGCCCGCTGCCGGCACCTCCCGCAGCCCCAGCGACATTTAGCTCGCGGCCCCCCCACCCGTACTGCCTCGCAGCAGAGAAACTGCCTGCACGAATTATCCCTGGAATACAAAAGTTATTTTCCTCCCACAGCTTCTCCTATCTCCGTGACCTAGTTACTGACTCAGTACATGCAGAAAGCCACGGGAGTGAAAAACAGATATCTATTTGAATAAGAAAAGTTGATTACTATTTTAAGCCCCTTATCATGTAGAAGCATTTCAAGCTCAAACACTCTACTCATCTATAACACTGAGATAACTATAAAGGCTTCTCCCTCCCTGTCCTACAGTTTGACAGTACTGGAGTTTCAGGCAATTAAAATCCCTTCACACGTCTCTAGTGTACCTGTTGTAATCGCTGTATTCTCAGGCCAACGTGATTCAGACTTGAAACAGCAAATTAACTTGTTTAGAGGAGGTTTTATAGGGTGGTGTGGTTTTTTTTTTTTTTACCTAGTTGGTGCAAGGTGAATATTTCAGATGGATTAATTTAATTAAATGACACCTGAATCACTATACTGCTCTGGGACAGAGACAAGGAAAAGCCTCGATGTCAGTAACTGATGCAGATAAGACCTTTGGTTTTTTTTCTGTCCTTTAGAAGAAAGCTGCAGCTTTTCCCCTGAGCACTTCCTGAGCAGATGAGGAATATGCTGGAGATGCCAATCTTCAGCTTCAGAGGGGGGCACGGGCGGTGGGGGCTCTGCCACCCCCTCTCTGAGCCTGGGCAGCACCTTTCAGGCAGCTCTGAGGAGTTGAGGGAACGACCTGAGGTGAGGGCTGGGGTCCTTTAGGACTGAGGGGCTGAACTTTTACAGGTCTCGGTTAGGCAGAGCTCCTCAACCTGCCCCAGGTCTGGCCCTTCTCCAAGGAACACGCAGATTGAGGTCGGGCTTCAGTTAAAGGTGAGCACAAAGTTCTTCCTCCCCTGGGAGTTTAGCACGCTTGTAAAATGTGAGCCATGCTTCAATTCTTGACTAAAAGGAGATACATATTTTATATTCAGGTACTCCTGGGTAGCAGTGCCTTCACTGGGTTATGTATGCACTCAGGTCTGAGTAAAACCTCTGTCCCAGATGTAAGCTCGAGCTTTGTGGTCCCAGTGTGGCACAAACCAATGCCGCCAGCCCTGGGGCCCTCTGGGAGCAGCCAGCTCTGACGCTCTGCGGCTCAGCCCTGTCTCCACTCTTGTGCTGGCATTGCCTCCGAGTGGCATATCAGCTCTAGGAGGGAGCAAAGTGCATTTTAAGTTAGATTTTTTTTTTCTTCCCCCTGAGTACTTCATAAAGCTCCTCAGGCAATGGCTGTGTGGCGGTGGGATGAGGAGCCTGTGGTCACCTGGCTCTGCCTTGGCCTCCTCGGAGGGGCAGGTGAGCGCGTGTGGCAGCGTCCCCCGAGCCGGCAGCTGCCAGACTCCCGGCAGCGGCCCCGAACCCCGAGCCAGCGGCTCATCCCTCTCGAGAGGCGATGTCACCGTGGGGATGATGGATCCGGCGGCAGCCAGGTGACCCAGGGATGTTATCTCAAAAAGACAGGCTGCAGCCTGTGATTGATAACACAGGAAACCCAAATGACAGGCATGAGGCAATTTGAAAAAGAACTTGTGCAAAGAAAACGGGGGAAAAAAGCCCCTCAGTCCCATAACGCTACACTGCTTCACTTGCCTTCCATTTTTCCCAGAGAAGCAAAGTGATTTTCAGTTGTTCTTGCTTTCCCCAGGGTGCTCCTGGGGATATTTATGACTGAATAAACATATTCTCCCCTGCAACCTCTATTTCTGTTTTGTTCTATCCAGTAACTGCACATCTGTTTCTGATTGAGAGCTCACTTGAGTGTGAAGCAGAAAGCGGCCGAGTGACTTCACCGTGTCCAGCTAGAGCGAGGGATGGAAGAGCCAGAGCCTGGAGACACGAGCAGGGAGACTGTGGGTCTTGGCGTCCTGTCTCTGATGGGGGTGGCTTGGGACCTGGAATACAATTGACAGAATATGCCAAGGTATGAAAGGTTTTTGTCTGGTTTTCAGTGCTTCCCCACCCCTTCAGTCTGGGTGAAATCTCTCCAAACCTCCTCTACATAAAATGATGGATGGGACGACCCCCCCACCCTGTCAGTCCTCCCCACAGAGCTCCCGTTCAGGGGCGGGACACGGCGGGAATCCCCGTGGCAGAGCTGAACGTGGGACTCCCCGGTCCTGTGTACAGAGTTAAAATGACCCGGTACCTGCCCCGTGGGCAGCTCGTCCTGGGTACGGAGCCACACAGCCAGGGCCTGGAACCCACCCCCTCACACGCACGAGCCTGGCCTAAGGTGCTGCTGCTGCACAAAGGTGTTTCCCTGGGAAAGGGAGAGGTGGCTTAGCTGGCTCTGAAAACCTTTTTGTGTGGGGAAACACACCTTCTCTCCAGACCCCTCACTGGGGTTTTTACATCTCTGTTCTAGTCACTGGTGTTTTTGAACCAAGGATCAAAGGCAGCTGTTGGATGCTGGCTTTGGGGAGATGCTCCATCTTTCCGGGTGGGTTTCATCAGTCAGGGCGTGCCCGATGTGGTGCACGATACCAGGGGTTAAAGAGGACCAGGGGGCTGCTTGTCCTTCCCTGCCTGGAGGAGAAAGACAGGCTGTGTCTGTCTGACCATGATTGACATCTTCAGCAAGTGACAGCAGGGAGGTTCAGGATGCATTTGGCATTTCTGTACTTGGCTTTGAAAGCTGTGTAAAGCTTCAAAACAGCAAAAGCAACAGCCCCAGCTGCATAATACTAATTTTATGTTGCAGTTTCATTTAGATAAATTACTCCTGTGAGTTCCTAATAAAAACAGATGTTGGCTTGTGTCAAAATTAGTGAACCATTCTGATAACAGGAGCAGCTATTTTTAGTTTTACGTTAACCCAGTTCAGCCTTACATCAAGTTGTATTAAACTTAAAGGATACAAATAGGATCCGTGCTGGTTATTCATTTGCTTCCAAACATGCCAAACCCTTCTCTTCTGCTTAGCATAGTAGGTGGGATAAGGGAGTAGCTGGAAGGCAAGTTATTCGTCAAGTCTCAGGCAGCACTTGTCATCTGGTGTGCTCGTAGCTGGCGTGGGAGCGTTAATTAGGGAGCTGCAGCCCCGTAAGGAGCACAGCAAAGGGCCACCAAAGCCGCGGACCGAGGAACCTGCCCTGCAGGTGCCACTTGCCCGGCGGGAGCGCGGGTTGGGGCTGCGGCGCTGCGCGGCGGGATGGGGCCAGCGGGGGATGCGGCTCCCTAACTCGCCTTGGTCAGCATCTTCCTCTGGGAGCAGAGGCACCGCCCGTCCCGTCCTTCCCGCTTGTCTTTGCCCTGCCAATATGTCCAGCAGAGATGTGGGTTTATTCCGATGCGATTTGAAGCCTTGAGGTGCGTGGCTGGGCTCTCAGAAGGGGGTTTCTTCGGGTGCTGGGCTTGGGCGTCCTGCCTGAGCACCTCAGTGGAGTCTGGAGCTGCTCCAGACTGCGGCAGCTTCTTGGAAACTTCATCTAATCACCCCAACAGTCACCATGTAGAGTCATGTTATATGAAGCTTCATTTTGTCCCAAAGCAACTTAAGGAAGGAGAGATGCAATGTAAACACAGAAAAATCCGGCCCTGGGTCGTTTTCCCCTCAGTTTAGTTTAGAGTGTAGAGAATAAGCTTTATAACGATTCTTGAGTTTTGTAAGGTTTTTTGGTTTTGCTGACTCCCTTTTCCAAATTTTAGATTTTATCAACTAATTGTTGCTTTGACATTAAGTGCACTGCTGCAAACAATTAGCATGCACGATTAAATCTCTGTTTATACCAATTTTTCTCTTTGTGGGAAAAGTTTTATTTCAGCTCCTCATTATTTTAAAGCAATTTGCAGAAAAAAGTACCATTAGGAAAATTAGGCTGATGGCATTTGGGGTGAGCTGAACGCGCTGTTAAGCAAATCAGAAATTAGTGTAAATTTCTTTCATTTGACTTCATTTGCTGCAGATCAAGTTTGATACTAATGATAAAAAATAGGTCAAGATTTTAAAAATATTGAGGTCTTTCTGTGTGATGAAATGGAACAAAAGTGGCAGGAGAAAAATTTGGATTTTTTTCCTGATCTAAATTAGAATAACTTTAATAATTCTCTTATCCCCTGAAGCCACGGTGCAGCCTTGTCTCGGAGCACACCACGGGTTCATGAACAGCCTTTGTCATCTCTGGGGGTCCCAGCAGAGGGCAGAGGCACCTGGGTGTGCCTGTCCCCCTCTGCCCCATGCCATGACAATCAGCTGTTAGCCCACAGCACGCAGAACTGCCTACTCTGCTGCTTCAAAAAAGTGGAAGGACAAGCAGATCTGTTTAGTCGAGCATAACCGACGGTAGTCGGGATTATTTTTCCCTGAGGGTTTGCGTTGTGCCGCTTCACGCCGAGCTCAGATGTTGCGGGATCTCGCCGAGTCCTCACTCTGTGTGACACCACTTCTGCTGGGGCACAGCTGCTCTGGCTGTTTGTCCTGCGGCCTCGGCTCTTTTGCCCCACATGCTCTCGAACTTTGCCGTGAGCCCCAAAGGGAAAGTAACATTCTGCGAACACCCAAAGGGCCCTTTTCATGCCAGTGGCTTATGTGTGTTACAGAAGGGCCAGAGGTACCCGGATGGTGTCTTGTAGCCTGATAAATACATGCAGGGTAGGAGAGAAAGGAGATGCAGTCAGGTATCCTGATTCTACGGTTACTGATGTACCTGCCTAATAGCAGTTGGAGTATCCAAATTAGTAAATTAGAGTAATTACATTGGGCTGAAGTATGGAAATGTAGCTTGTGGATGTTATAACACTAAGAAATGTGGAGGAGCTGCTGCTGCCTAGCAAAAATAGTAATAAATAGGTGATGCAGAAGGAGAAGAGAAAAAACCAGAAAAACATGAGACCCCCCCAGGAACATTCCTGAGATGTTGCTAATTGGACGCTCGCTGAAAGTGGCTTTTGGTTGCAGCAGGATCCTCCATCAGAACATTTTTGCTTTAGAAACCACTGTAGTGTTTACGGAGTAAATGATTGTTCCGTAGTTTTTCAAAAGCCTGTTCAATTAGGCCGCGTTAAGTCATGAGTAAACCCCGAAGAGAGAGCGCTGGACAGTCCGCATCGCCTCGTGCTCCAGCTCCTCTTCACCCGAGTGGCGAGAGTGACGGCAGGATTCCACGGGAGTGCCTGGGAGCAGGAGCAGGGCTCCCGTCTGTGCTTATCGGAGGGGATCCTGCAGGTCTCGGGTGTTGTGGGGAAATACCGTCAGGTTCTGAGGAGCTGCAGAAAAGCCTGGTGGTTTCAGCAGGAGTGTGAGTATTTAATAGTGCTAAAGCTCCAGCTCAGTCCTCTGAGCCTGACCTGAGAGAAGGGAATCCCGTGCGGGAGGCGAAGTAGGAAACGGGATTCAGAGAGGGTTGAAAGTCAAGCAGAAGAAAAACTTCCTGGTCACTGGCTCCTAATCAGAGAGCCAAATACTGAAAGGTTGCTTCACCTGATTCCCCTTCCCATCCTTTCACCGGATGAAATTCTTCCATCTCCTCCCTCAGTGTGTAACAAAGATGTAGTTTGATTTGAGAATGGGATGCAGTTTTAACTAGAGTAGTAGAAAGCATGTCAATAGTTTAACAGTTGTAAAATTAGAAGGAAAGGAAACCCCTAAGAGATGAGAAAATAGTTGGTATTAAAGTGATGGAATAATCTTACCCCATAATAGTATTCTGTGCAGCTTCAAGCTGCTCTCTTCAGCCGCTATCTGTCAAATCCTATCAGGAATGTAAGGTGACATTATGAAGTCTCCAGATATATTTCCATGTCATTTAGCTGATTTATGTCATTTGATAAATTGCATGTTTGTAAAATCAGTGTTCTTCACTGTGTGTATCCTTCTGCTGTGCCGGTGTCAGAGCTCTGTGCTAGAGACAACAGCAGCAATTCGTAAGAGCTATCGCTCCACGCTCTCTTACCGCCTTCTTATTACAAACCCTTACTCGCTTTCGGCAGGCTGGGTGTAAAAGATTAATGAGATACATGAAGATATGTAAGGTGAGTCTTCTTTAATTCTGCTTAATAACATCTCTGTTATTTTTTTTTAACTACGAGGTAAAAAGGAAAGTTAAATCCTGGTGAGAGGTGAAGGTACAGGCTCTTGTTCCCGCGCTCGCGGCGCCTGAGCCGGGGAGTTCATTCCCGGTGTCCCTGGGAGGCAGCGAGTGCCCAGAGCGCCGGGGCTGAGCCGGGTGCAGGCGAGTGCCCCGGCCCGCGCTCCAGCCGACCCTCCCTCACCCCCGAGTTCCCCAGCCCCTCCCGGGGCCGGGCGGGCGTTGGGCAGCGGAGGGGTGAGGCCTGGGCCCGGCCCGGGGTGACTCCTGTCAGCGGCACGCGGCTCGTCCCCCTCGCAGAGACGTGCAGCAATTAACCCTGCAGAGGGTTACGAACCTCCAGCGGGTGTCTGCTGCCCTCCGAGCCCTGGGCCGCGGCAGGATGCTGAGTGGGAGTGCTTTTAAATCTCCCTTAAAGGTACCGGTGATTTTTAACTGCATTGAATTACTTAGATGGAGCCTTCTGGTCCTTCAGGTTCTGCTGCCGCGGGTGTTACCCGCAGGTTTGGACAACGGGTGGTGGATCCCCCTTCCTCGCCTCGCAGGTGTCCTGTGGCGGTTTGTGGCTATAGGTAAAACCGTTCTGGCAAACACAGGATAAAAAGAAAAGCATCTTAATGAATATTAATAACTGTAACTGGTGACAATGAGTCATTCACAAGTTTAATAATGGCATACGGATCAGCGTACATCATTAGGAGATCTGGCTCAGCATAGTTTTGACCTGGTTGTTACCTCGGGGGAAGTTCTCCACACTCTCCTGAGAGGCATCTGCATCCCCCCAGCAATTCCTGTGAGCGCTGCCTTCAGGCCACCTCCACCCCCTCCCCAGCTCGGTACCCTCCTGACAGGGTTGTTAATCTGTTGGTTTTTGCTTACGCTGTGAAATCAAGTGACTGCTGCCAGTGGAACGTGTACTTCAGTGTGAGTATAAACGTATCGCTAAGTGCTAGGCTGCATCGGGCAAATCTTACCTCACGGACTGGGGGTCTTCAAGGCTTGATTGAGAAAGACTGTCCTGGCTAATTTCCTGGCTCTAAAAACAAATATTAGTAAATTAATAAAACCTTTTTGTTCTAGTCATGTATTTTTTAGACAAAAACTATTTCTTGACTTAGTTTTTCTTGCAGCTTATCTTTTTGCATTTTCAAGTTTTCTGCCTTGGGTCTTGGAAGATAAGCTGACTTTGAGAGGCACATTTATCAGTTCTATTTTAATTCCAGATGCAAAGTTTAATGACTTTCCTGGTGACCCAGCATAATGCCTGACTTGTTTAGTAAAAAAAATCCCCGTAAAAATAGTTTAAAAGTGAACTCCTAAATACGTGTATTAGGTATTGTGTTTGATCAAGATAACATTTTGCTGCTGTATCAATCATATATATTAAGTAATAGTACTGTGCAGCTTTTGGCTTTATGCTGGCTAATTTTCAACACAGCAGTGACTGGTGTAGGGTGTCACCAGTGTCACTTGAGCTGTGCTGCGTGGTTGGACCACATCTGCTGGAGAGTAGATCATCCATTGCAATAGTCCAAATGAACGGATTTGGTCCTGCATTGTCTTTTAACTCAGGTTTTCAAATTAGTCTTTGTTATTCCAAAAAGGGAGGAAAACAGAATGAGTAACTCAGAAATGTGACATTGCGTAATTAAGTGTATTTATGGCTGTATCCGTCCATCTATCTATCAAAACCTGCAGAGCAGCTCAGGGCTTCTCGGTGCTTTTGATGGCAACGTTTTAAAAACGCTGGCTGGTCCCTTGCAGTCGTGAGATGGTGGGTGTTAGGAAAGGAACAATTGGTACCGTGACTTCACTGCCAGAGAACTGAAGGAGATGAAGTTTGTCAGCCTGCTTTGGGGGAAAATAACCTGAGGATGTTTAGTAGAACAAATTAAAATTCATCATCTTGACCTGGCTGTTGCAGGGAAGCGTTTGCCATCCCTACGGAGAAGCTCCCATCAGCTGCTCTCCTGGAAGACACAAAGAGGGGGAGAGGTGCCTCGCTGCTCTTTCCTAGGGCCGCGATATCCAGGATGTAAATAACGGAGAAACATCTGATGGGAAACAGACTTCAAAAGAGATTTTAATGGTAGGTTAAATTCTAGTTCTAAGACTGATAGTTAAATGAAAGTACAACATAATTATGGATTACGGGTGTTAAGTTGCAGAGCAGAACAATTGCAGGTGTCTCTCAGTGTACATCTCTTGTCAGCCTCTACTGGGGGCTCTGCTCCTCACGCGGGTTCTGGGGAGATGGAGATGATTCAAAGAGCAGCTAAAATGATTAAAGCTAGGATAGGATTTATGAGGAAAGATTAAAGAATTAAATATGTATAGCCTGGCTAAACGATGACTTAAGGGGAAATATAACTCTTTATGAGCGTTTCAAGGTTACAGATGTCAAGGGCTGGAAGAGCCATTTGGCACGTCACAGGCAGAATTGCTGAGAGTAATGAGATGATACTAAGAAAAAGTATATTTTCAAATGCTGGTGACAACTCATGAGCAGGTTTAGGTGTAAGAGGAAAACAAAATCTAACTGCATGGAGATGACAGGAACGTCTTAGATGTGTGGAGGACTCTTCGGTTTTTGGCTCCCAGAGTCTTTCCCTTGAGTCCGGCACCTCCCAGACTGGCAGCCAGCCCTCCTGCCTGCCGGCGAGGAGGGTTCCTGTGGGATCCACTTGTACAAGAGCTCTGGCAGATGGAGGTGAGGCTGAAGTTTCTGCCTCTCATAGTCCGGGTGTCTCATGGGCTGTGGGGTACCGTGCTCCTCATTGCTCTTGAGACCTGGTTAAGAACCAGTTTCTAGGGTGGAAACCTGCCTGTGCTGCAGGGCACTAACACCTTCCTATCCTGAACCTCCAGCACAAAGCACGAGGTGGGAACCGCGGCGCGGCCTTTGTTTTCATAGAGGTTTAAACTGAAATGAGAGCCAGCTTTGCCAGATCACCATATTCACACGAAGTGTAGAATCACAGAGTGCTTGGGACCATCAAAGATCATCTAGTCCAACCCCTCTGCCGTGGGCAGGGACACCTTCCACTGAACCAGGTTGCTCAGAGTCCTCTATCCTGAGGTAGAGAATTTTTTTGTTGCTCTTTATGGGAATTAGGTGCATACATTAAACAAGAAAAATAGGTAGTAGCCTCTAGGAGCTTCTCTAATACATCCTGAAATAAAACCTAAAACGAATATGTGAAAAGCAGAGGAAGTATCCTTGTTATATAGCCAGGTTGAAATATGATTATGTGTTGAGAGCACATAATGGGATACAGGCATTTCAGCTAAGAAAAAATCAAATTATTTCCCAAAGACAGGCATCATGGATGAAATTGCCTTCATACTTCACACTAATTAAAGTCTATGAAATATGTTGCGACTGTCAGTTGGTATTTACTTTTTTACTTATTTTACTTCAACCATCTGATAGCGCCTGCTGAATTAACTGAATGGATGATATTTTGATTTCTTTGCACACCCATGTCACGTGTTATACTGGCAGATATCCGCCACGCTCTGAATGGCTGTAGTAGATTTATTCTGGTTTGTTTTTTTTTTTTTTTCTTTTTCTGAAGCCAGTGGGATTTTTCCATTGAATTCCAAGGGTCTTGGATTAAACCTGCTCCGAGAGCCTCCCTTAACACAACAGCAGCAGCTTGTGACTTTCCCTCTCTCTTTTCTGAAATCTCTTTTCTGTCCCCGGAGGAGCCGTGGTTTCTGGTCTCCCTGGGCTGTCGCTGGTGCAGAGGCCGCTGGCAGCCGATGCCGTCCCTCCAGAAGTGCCGGGGATGTCCTGGAGGGCACGGTCCAGGTGCCCGAGCATCATCTTCCTCACTGGCAGCGGTCGGCAGGCGCGGAGGCAGCAGCCTGGCTGCCGGCACCACCAGATCAGTGGGCAGTGAAAGCTGCCTGCGCTTCCAGGCAAGGGGGCTGGGGGGGCAGAAGGATATTTCTGCTGGAAATGGTGGCTTCCTCTGCACAGCCGAATTTTGATGTATTTCTGTTGTCTTTAGAAAAATGAAACTCCAGGTAGCAATCCTGCATCTTAACAGAATTGTCAGCAAATGACTTTTGTTCCAATGTTTTGGTGCCATTTTTCCAGAGCTGCCTTTATAATGAATGGTGAATCTTTACATGCCCAGTGCGAGTTACTGCGATCCAAATCTGTTCTGGAAATAGTCTGTCTGACAGCCTTTTCATTGGCAACGAAGCTATTTAAATGAGAAACCTGTGCAGGAGATGAACTAGCTGCCCCGCGTGATGGCAAATGGAAGCTGATGAATTCTGCACGGGCAATCAGGTGACCCCTTTGCTTTCCACTCCAATTACTTTCCTGTCAGATGTTCAATTAGAGTGACAGGGTCCCAAATTCCCAAAGATCTCTGTTTTGTCTTAGAAGATTAAAGGGTGGCAACTATTTAAAATATGATTATCATCATTATCTCTGGGAGGTTTTATACTTCAGAAGTCAAAGTCATAATAGCCCAGCTCACTGCAATTATTTGCAAATTGCCTTAATGTATTTTCCAGAAGCTCTTTTTGCACTTTGTAATTTATTTATTTGCTAAGCCAATTAAAATGCTTAAAATGTCTCCAACCTATGTGAAACCAGTCTGGTGGTAACTTGCCTGGACTTTGACAGTAGCCCCTTTACCCACCAGTAACCTCATCCATTTTTTGTTAAAATAACACTTCTTGGTGTTCTCTCTAGTTACACACCTTGAAGGATTCCTCCTCTCTTTTTTTGGTTAAAATTGAAGGAAATTTTTTCTAATTGCAGTAATTCTCTATGCTGATGGAAATGCTTGTGAAAATGTATACTTAAACCAATATAAGAAAATATTCAGAGACACAGAAGAACGCTCAATTTCTCAAAAAATGTTTTTTTTTCCTAGAGGCATGTTTCTAAAGAGGAAGTCTTGACCCCTCGGGGGGTGGGAGTAGCCCCGCCTCGGGATAGGGTGGGGGTGACCACCTGGCAGGCTCCGTGCTCTCCGCTGCAGAAGGCAACTGGTTGTAGGAGAGCGACCAGGGTGTTCGGGGGCAGTTGGTGAATGCGGCTGTTTGGATCCCGGCCACATCTGTTCCCTTTCTTCTTACTCTTAATGGTGAGTGGAGAACAAAGAGGCAGTATGCCCTGTGTATTAAATTGAAACTAACTCAAATAGCTTCTAAAATACGCTCAGCTAATTGTTCAAGAGTAATTTACAGACCAAGAGTTACACTGCAATAATTGTGAATAATGAGTAAACCATGAAAAAAACGGTAAATGGCTTGCAGACATTTGGTGAACAGAAAATGAGGCTAAATTCATTGAATAAATTAATTGCTATGGATTATTCTCTCAGCTTTAATCTGCCGCCTGCTGAAAGAAATCTGTGCAAATGGAAAAGCTGGTCAACAGCTTTCATTTTGAAATGTGGCTGCTTCGCTCTGAGTAGAAGCGAAAAGAGGCCTGAAAGGATTTTTGCTGTGTTATAATAATGTATCATGCTTGTAACACAATTTTCACCTTCAAAGTTTTACCTGCCCTTTGGGATGGGGCAGTTTTAAAATCCCATTTATGAGTGCGAAGCAGATGGAGAGCCTGCAGGGAGGAGAGGTGATTTTTCCCAAGGCCACACATTGTCTCTGGCAGAATTCAAGTTGGAGCTTGGGATTTTGCAGTCCCTGGCTGATGCTTGTGATATTTTTCTGTTTGAAGACTTCCCCTTCCTGCAAAAACACGCATACTGGTGTATCATGAGATGAACAAAACAACCCTAAGCAGATTTGAGGCTTCGCCAATGGAAAAGGAGTGAGAAGACACGTCCGCCAACCCATTTTAGAAGATCAGTTCTAGTAAAGAGGAATTATATTTTAAGAACCAGACAGATTGTCTCAGATTTACTATCTTGGAGGACAGCAGTGAAGCCAAAGCATTTTTCTGTAAGGATTATGATTACCTGACAGGGTCTTATCATTACCAGGAGAAATGACCCTGACTTAGAAAAGATCTGTTCATTTATAAGTAGCTGTTGTTTTTTAATAGGAGAGTGTTTTTCTCACTGCTGTTAATATTAATAAAAGTAAAACTAAGGCCAATGTCTTTACTTGGATGGAATTTGTGATTTAAAATGAAATTTGGAGAGCCCTGTAGATCAATCCTTGGATTGTATAAGCTGCTAGTGGCAATTTCTGTGGATGTGAGACCACAGAACCCTTCCAGGTTCTGCACACAGGCTGCCTCTCGTGCCCGCCTTCTGGCGGCCTCCTCTCTCCCGCTGGAGCCGGCGTGGCCGGGTGCCTGAACGGGGCGTCCTTGGGCTGAGGTGTCTGGTGGCAGCCCGACAGCTTAGGACGAGCTCTTTGCTGTTGATGGGGCTCAGAGTAGTATCACTTGGCTCAGATTTATGCACTGTGCGAGTCATCCCTCCGAGAAAGCTTTAGCATTCCTCTTTGTGCCGGGACTGACATCCCCTCGCTGCCATTATTTACAGCAGGGCACTTTTACTCTCCGCCTGGCTCGCCGCACAGCGATAGTAAACAAACCCCTAAGTCCTCTCCCATTTAGGTCCCAGTCTCCAGTGCGCTGAGCGGTGCAGCAGCCAGCGGCGCTGGAAGGGAGCTCTGCTCAGCACAGCACCATCGCCCCCTCTGCCTTGGGCACGTCCGCTCCGTTTATCACAATAGGTTTTTCCCCTCCATTTGATGAAGTTTAATAGAGCAGAACAAAACCCCAAATGTTAACGTTGACCGTGAGGTGAGACAAAGGGAGATGCGGTCTCGTCGCTCGCGGGTAGCTCGCCCGAGGAGCCCCCGCCCCGTTCTGGGGCGGCTTTTCTGATGGTTCCTTATCAGAAGTGATCTAACCCCTCGATACCCCGGCGCGCTCGGGCTGCCTGGGTGTAGGAGCCTGTCCCCGGGCTGGCGTGGGGAGGGGGTTGGTGGTGCTTTGCTGTTACTGGAGGCTCTTCATTCTCCTTCGCTGGTTCAAACATTATCTGAGGAACAGGCTTTCTGCCTTCCCTTGAAATGACACCAACATAAAGAAATTAAAATAAGTGTCTTCTCCTGGCGTGCCTGAAGCCGTAAAATGATTTGTACACAAAATCAAACTAAATAAATCAGAATCTTTTTCTCCATGTTTGAGAAGGTTAAGCCTCCAGCAGCAATGGCAGCAACACATTGCACTCAGAGTTTTGCAGACATAATGTCACTCTTTTATTTTATTACACAATGTGGTTCACCCTAAATTACATTTTCTTCTTTTAATTTATTTGCATGAAAAAGATGGCATGGCATAAATCATCTTGTGTAGGTTGCTGGGTTATTTGCATTTCAGAGGTTGTTTTTAACTTCGTATTAGAAAGGAATTTGCAATTGAGAAGCTTTGTGAAGCATTAACTTTCCGCGATTGGTGGTTCTCAAAAGGTGATGGATGACGTTCATTTGGCTTAGGACAAACATCCAAAGTTTGTGTCTTCCTAAAAAAACCGTGTCCGAGGCAAAGACTGAAAGGCAGCGAGTGCTGCTTTCATCTCGGTGGTGATTCCTCCTGGAAGAGCAGGGGCGAGGGGGTCAGGCTGCTCTGGAGCCTCTGCCCCGGGGCCGGGTCGCTGCGCTCTGCCTGGCGGGGGGTGGCAAGGCCCGTGGTGGGGAGGGGGCTGGGCAGAGCTGCCCCTGCCCCGGAGCGAGCAGGGTCCCTGCACGCTGCCCGTGCCTGTTGCCGCTCTTGGTTACGGCGCTTGTTTAATGGCATCTGACACGGGGCAACTGGAAGTCTCAGAAGGCTTTAATGAATCTTCAGATGACTATTTCCTGCTACAAAAATGTGATGGGAAGCTGTATCTTAAATTCAGTACAGCGTGTAGCACGCAGGGAACAAACCAGCGGAGTAAAATGTATTTTATTAGCGATGAACTGAGGCTGCACATGAAAGAACCCTTTAAATATCTGACATGTTAAATGTCTTATATTCCCCTCCAGGAGAGAAGCAGCCAGAGGCACGGGGCTGATGAGCTGCGGTTATTAACCTGACGTGGCGGTGACGAGAGGGGCACTGACGGAAACTCCGGGGGAGACTTCAAACGCCTCAGTGCCGGCGTGAGGCTGGAGCTCCGCTCCGGCGAAGGGTTGGAATTACTGTACGCGTTGTTGCAAGGTCTCCGGTGAGAGGCGCAGAGCAGTGAAACATCCACTGCCCGGAGCAGGGGGAGCGGGAGAGCATCAAAGGCAGCCCCGTGCAAGGCACCTGCTGAATCCAGGGATGAAAGGGACCTGCTGGAGGAAGGAGGCTGGCTGCTTGCTAACAGGGTGGGATTCACAGCTCTCGAAAAGCACTTACCGCTTCGTTATGCTCCCTCTTGCTTCATCTTGCCATAAGCCTTTGAACGGGCTGCTTGCTGCTCCATCCATCTTTCTCTAATAGGGTGGATCTACGGGGGAGCGGTCCTTAATCACACACAAGCATCCTAATAACTTCTGTAAACTGGATTCTGGAGTGGACTGGGACTGTCTCTAAGTGTCCGGTATGGAATTTCTAGAATCCCAGGTGCCACCAAACAGCTTTAACGTGCTGAAATGCGTGTGTAAACAGCTATTGCTTTCCCTTCTTACAGAAGGCTGCTCCTCTATAGCTTTCTCCTCAGAAAAGATCCCTCAGTGTGAGAGACTGCATTTCAGGTTTCCCTCAGTAATACTGATAATTTTTTCTGCACTTTCACACTAACTACCCTCACGGCCAGTTTGAAGGTCGCTCTCTGCCCCAGCCGTGCGTCACTGCCACAAGAGCTTCTCTTCAGCACGGAAGCCGTTTCATCACCTCTCCTTGTTGCCCGTTCACCAAAGAGAGAATTGCAGAGGAAATTGGCAGATTTAATTGATCTTTGTTTTGTCAAACGGGTATTTAAATGTGTGAAGATTGGTATGCTCTCTGCCTGTTAGTAAGTTCCTTCAAGTTAAAAGGGATATATTTTTTTTCCTTGCTAAATGAAGAGGAAAGAACTAAGTGAAACATCATTTACATTCAGAAGCAGCTGGAGCTGGGGAAGCATGCCAGCCAGGTTAGCAGCCTTAGCAGGGATTATGTTATATTATAAGGTGGATTTAAAAGCCAGTAGACAAAGTGAGGGCCTCTAAGCTATCAGTTTGGTAAATTGTGCTGATGTCAATACTGTCCAGTAAAAACACCAAATCCTGGTCAGGATCAGCCACAAAGAACAGCCTTTCTGTGTCTGTTCCCTACAGATGCTGCTCTTGGCCAAGTTTCCTGTGCAGTGGGATAACAGAAAGATTCAGGACCCAGTTATCAACTCCTCGTTATTAGTGGAGTCTCTGATCCCATATGGCACTTTAACTGGTTTCTGGCAGGACTTGTGACCCCGCGGGGCACCCGTGCTGGAGCAGTTCAGGAGGAGCTGCAGCCCGTGGGGAGGACCCACGCTGGAGCAGTTCAGGGAGGACTGTGTGCCGAGGAGGGAGCCCACGCTGGAGCAGGGGAAGGGGGTGAGGGTCCTCCCGAGGAGGAGGGAGTGGCAGAGATGACGGGCGATGCACTGACCACAAGCCCTGCGCTGCTGCTGGGGAGGAGGAGAAAAAACTGAGAGTAAAGTTAAGCCTGGGAAGAAGGGAGAGGTTGGGGGAGAGGTGCTTTCGGATTTGGTTTTATTTCTCATTACCCTTCTCTGATTCGATTGGTGATAAACTGATTTTCCCCAAGTTGAGCTTGTTTTGCCTGTGGTGGTAGTTGGTGAGCGATCTCCCTGTCCTTATCTCCACTCACGAGCCCTCCAGTGTGTTTCCTCTCCCCGTCCAGCCCCGGAGGGGAGTGACAGGGCGGCTTTGGTGGGACCGGGTGTCCGGCCAGGGTCAGCCCAGCACATACTTGAAAATACGGCCATCTCCTCTGCAGTGGAAGGAGCCTGGTCCTGATGCCTTCCTGCTCTTCCTTGGTTACTCTTGTTTTCCCTCCATGTTAGTCCTGCTGGAGAGTATCAAGGTATTCTGTCAAAAGGGATTCTTGTAGTTATTGCTTAACATTATGATTGCTATTGTGTAAAGAAAAGATGCAGATGTTTAAATCAGTTCTTTCACATTCACAAAAGCTTTTGAAGCATGACGGTTAGAGGGAGTGTCATTGCCCAGCCTAAGCAGGAGCAGATACATCCCTCTGAGAGCTACAGGGACGAGCTCAGCAGGATCTGAATACACGAGCCATTTTTTGACAGATGCTTAATATTCTACATAGAAATGGTTGCCAGCAGGACAGGGTCTTATCCTGAGTCTCTTGGTGACATCCAGTTGCCCTCAGTGAAGTTTCCAAAAGCTATTCACAAAGATATCACAGAGGAAAGGATTCTGAAATTTCTGAGACAAACCTGTATCCGCTGGCTGTGAAGAACAGGCAGCAAGTACTGCTGCCAAAAATACCTGTCTGTATGCTCAGGGAGGGAGAGAACAAGGCAGCGCACCCCATAGATGAGTGTCCATATCTATCCTGGCATAATCATACAATTTATGAGTTACCTTAGAATATTCACAGATGCAGGTATTATTTTCCTATCTTTCTAACTTACATTTTGGTAGAATTAGTATTCAGAATTGATGGATATACATTTTTGTGCTTTCTGTTGCCTAGGGCTGTTGCACTTCAGTCTTTGATCTTACCAGATCTTGCAAACTAAGCTGCTTGGAGGTTGGCCAGTACTTGGATGAGAGATTTCACAGGAATTTCATGATGCTGTGAGGAATTGTTTGTGACTGAAGATGGCACTTTCTGCTATGAGTCAATGCTGAACAAATACCCCAGCGTGGAGCCAGGGTGCTGGAATGCCACGGGCTCCATCTGCAGAGGACGTGTGAAGCGCGGCCGTACAGTCCGATTCCCTACAGAGCACGGAATGGGTGTCCTGGCCAAGAGCAGAGGTACGTCATCAGTCCTGCAGTCAGATCTGCCAGAGAACTCCTTACTCCTTTTTGCTCTCCCCTATCCTGCCGCTGGTTTCCCGCGCACGGCTGCAGCGCTCCGGAGGACGGAGGAGCTCGTGTCTGCGGGCAGAGGCAGCTCTGAGGTGCCGGCAGCTGCTGCCGGGTGACGTCCAGGGCCTGTGTGTGCAGGGACGAACCAGACACCTCTTAAATGTTTGGCCACTTGGAAACCTCTTAACTCCCACGTGAGAAGAGACACGGGCTGTTGCGCACACGCCGTGTCCCGGGGACCTTCCTCTGCCGCAGGGGAAGGCGATGCCCCCGGGCTCGGCGCTGGGCACGGCCGGGGGAGCAGCCTTCTGCGGGGACACGTCCCTGCCTGGGTGGGAAACGCCTGCGGGACGCTGGCCGTGGGCTTGAAAGCACCGAGGGATGTTCTGCAAAGGGTGTCCCAGTTGTTATTAGCGAGTGACCCCTTAATCACACCGACAAGTGGCCGCTCCCGCGAGGAATCCTGTTGGCATCAGCTGGACTAGAGCTGCATCGTTAGAATTTGTTCTGTTATTTAGAGTATAAATGCTTCTGATTTATGTAGGAATGGAAGGCTCGTTCATTAAAGAAAACATGATGTGAATTATCATTTAACATATGCAGAAAAGGGAGGACTTTAAGCAGCATGACACAATAAAAAGAATGAATCTTTTCCCACTACTGGCAATGTTTCCCCTGTTTTTTTCTTTCTAAACTGGTAAACTCAGGTTGAATCTAATGCTGGCTCCTTTCCCAATAAGAAGTCACCAGTCATGAATACCCTTTTTAAAGAATTTGGTTAATTCTTTAGTTAGTGGTGGATGACCCTGGTGTGGTCTTGCAGAGCTGCATGGCTTTATAGAGCTAATAGCAGCAAAGAGCAAAAAAAAAAAAAATCTCTGCTGAAGGTTTGCTGGTAGAGCTCTGGGGACACACGGAGTGTGGACCAGCTGAAATAACCTGTTGTACTTAGTGTTGGCTGGGATGTGGCTCTGCTTTTTTGGAAGCTGTTAGGCTTGAAAGTGCTATGAAGAAACGTTGAGGGGTTTTTATGGCTTTAAAAAGTCTCATGCTGTTCTCTGCTGTTTTGGATTTCAGGTGGTGCAGAGCCCAGTAAGGCGATAGTGCAGCTGTTTCCCTCGGTGTCCCTGGGGTCACACGTGTGCAGGGCGGAGCTGAGCCCCACGGCCGGGGACCCGGACGGGCCTGAGACTCTCCTTCGCTGGCTGTTGGCCTTGGAGCTGGGGTGAGACGGGCTCGGGGCTTCTCGTTTCCCCTGGTGTGAGGGACAGCCCGTCCCCTGCAGACCAACCCCTGCTGCTGCCGCCAGCTGGATTACACTGTGAGTGGGTTAGGGAGACAACAAATGTTTCTAACATAAAAAGGGAAGAAAGCGATGAAGCACTCAAACAACAAAAACCAGACCAAAGTGTTTATAAATACATATGGCACAGCTTTTCTCAAGTCACACTTTTATTTATTTTGATAGCAGTGCTGCAATGCTCTTTTTGTCTGTTCTTCCCCTTTATTCCTACTGGTAAATACATAGTAAGGGTTTTTCTAATGAGGGAAATGGAAGTTTCAGAGAGAAGGCTGTTTCCTTGTCAGGACATTCTCCCACATTTGGGAGATGGATGCCTTTTTGGTAAACCCCAATGTTTTAGGAAAAATTGTCTTCCAGCTGCAATTCATGTATAATCTCCTGAGTAGCAAGGGTAGATAGTTTAAAAAGAAATCTCTGTAGTAACACAGGGAGAAAAACAAACTGGTAACTCTTGGCAGATTGATGACTTCTTCCGTCATCTAAATCTTTATAGATTAGCACGTCTGTTTTCTTTTCATGGATGTGTTTGTTAGCACTATATCATCTAACCTAATCTGTATGGGAAGGGTATTTATCCTAGAGCTGTGGGGCATTTATACTGTTCACTTGTCACCAAGAATAATGGAGAGGACAGGTAGGATAATTTCAACTGTATTAAGGGTTGAGAGATGACTGTACGTACTTTGATAATGGGACCCTCACAGTGAATGGTCTGGAATGCTTTTGTTACAGGTTTGCTAAAAATAGACCCTTTTAATAGTCTTTTTTCCTGTTTTTCCTCTGTTTCCCTGTTAAATGAGGGCACCTGGGTTTGCTCTAGGACAAGGAGACATCGGTAGCCACTTTGGGCTCACCCAAGGGGGAAAGATGTGAAGGTGCATGAGAGCCTCCAGTTCACAGAGTGTGGTTTGGTTCAAGTGACCCCAGATTCTGGTTTCCCATTTCCCCCCCTCTTGTAAACAGAAACAGCGCTGAGCACGGGGAGATGTGTTTGGGCGCGGTCAGCACCGGGGACTGGTGCAGCGTTCCCAGCCGCGGAGGGTGATGGCCGACCAGGGATTTATTTCGGACCTGTTGACGCAGCTGGTCTCCACAAGCCCTCTGCTGGTCTTTCTGCTGCGGCCAGCCCGTGTGCAGGCGAGGCCGTGTTAGTGGACTGTGATTTCGTATGCGGGTGTCAGAGGACCCTCCCTGCCGTCCTGCTGCTTTGCCGGTGCTCTCCATTGCCTGTCTCTGGAGCCGATTCCTCCCTGCTAGGGTAACTCTCTGTGACCGCCTTCGCGACATTTCACGTTCCTGATTTCCACCATCATGGAGAGCGTTTTGCGTTTTGGCCCTGCCCTCCGGGGTGTTTGCAGGCCCGTCAGCCACGCTCACATCAGCGTCTCCTCTGCTCCGGGCCCTGGGCCTGAGCCGGCGCTCCCCGGGGGTCTCCACGTGTCTGTCCCCTGCCCTTCCCCGGGGACACCAATAACCGCTCTTTGGCACATTTCAACACACTTCATACTCACGTTAATTTTGTTTAGACTGTGCTTTTCAGGTTTTACTTGCAAGGCTGTTCATGGAACCCCGTGTGAAGCCTTGCTCCCCGAGACACGCGGCGTCCTACTGCCCCGGTGATGAGGTCGTTCGCCCCTCCTGTGCCTTCGCTCCCCCCCGTGCCCTCCTCTTCCCTGACCGATCCTTCTTTAAGTTTGATTGTATTTTTATTATTTATTCTTCAGAAATTTTTAAATTTATATTGGCTGTGTCTCTTGGGCCACCATCTAATCTTCTAGGTGATGACAACTTGATTGATGAATAATAGATTCCAGTATCTTTCCAGCTGCCAAAGGGAGCTATAATTTCTAAATGCATCCCTTAAGATAGAAGCAGTGTTTGTCCTTCCCCAGGACTCAGTCTTTAATCAGCCCCATTGTCTCTAGATTATTGAAAACTTCTTTTCATTGTAATATACAAAAGAAATATTTGGAAATAAGCCATTTACATTGTATTAATGTGTAGATGAAAGGCCCAGTATTTTGGGTGCTGCAGAAATCCTACAATTGATATTCCCTGCTCTGGAAAACTTTAATATTAAGTTGGCAAAGTAGACAAGTGAATGGACTGAAAACAAACACACAAGGAAATGAATTGAATTGCTGATGTATAGATCAGTGGTGCAATGGAGATTAAAAGTCAGTCTCTTTGAAATCCAGAACAAAACTTTGCCATCACTCTGAGGACTCTTGATGGACTGTGGAAAATACAGAAAAATTGAACTGGTCCCTTGAAAACATTCCAAATTGAAGAATAACATGAAATGTGATTGTATTATTTCAGAGTTGGGGATTAAAAAAATTCACTAAAATCCCAGTAAGAACTCTGTAAACAGGGTATTTTTTTTGTTATTCTGTATTTATACTTTCACTGTAGAAGGTAACTATTGATATAGTTGCCTCATAATGTTAGCCAAAAAAATACTTGGCGAAAGCTGAATTTCATCTTCCATTACTGTGGATACAAACAAAAAGTGGTTATGAATCACTTTTCATTGATAGAAGGAATTTATTTGTCCATTTATTTTACTGGAATATCTGCTGAAATTGAAGTTCTTGATTAATGATCTACAGCAGGTAACGCCGAAGAGATCTGCTTCTGCAACCGCAAGGAACCGCCGCGAGGACAGGGTGGGTTGTGTGTAATGGTGACCCTGTGGAGGTCTGGGATTATAAACCACACGAACACACCTGGGCAGAACATGGTGTGAGACAAGGGTCACTCACTGCTGAGCAGAAGCATTGCTCCTGCCACAGACTGGCGGGGAAATGTGTCGGGTACAGTTGTTGAACAATCCAGTCGTCAGAAATAATCATTGAAGTAATTCTACCAGGAATGTAACCAGATCCATTTCTGTGGAGGTCATTACTACCGTTATTTCCCAGGAACTTCTCTCTCTAACAGTACGATGGAGCTAGTACAGTGCACAATTTTAAATAAAGATAACATAGAGGGAAGGAGGATCTGGTGGCCAGCATCAACGGTGGCGTTCGGGGCGGGCTCACCCAGGGCTGCCCTTCCTCAGGCAGGCTCTTGTGCTCGTCTGCTACCTTTTTATTTTACTTCCTTCCTAGTTTGTGGCTTGTTTGTTTTTTTTTTTTTTTTTTCTTTCTTGCACAGCTTATCCTTTACCATACAGGGTATAAATTCTCCCTTCTGCTATTTTCTGGCCTGCACCACTCTTAATCTTGTTAGCCCCTTACACTTGCAGTTACAAAATGCGGATACACCAGGCGGCCACTTCGCTCCTGTCCGAGAGCTTTTCTGCTTGTAGATCCGTTGCGTTCCTTAAATAGCACAGTTTTTCTTGCTTGAGTGGGTTTTCTGAAATTAAAAGCCTTTTCAAGGGTGCTGCTGTGCTTTATAAATCATACGTCGCACGGACTCTTTATTGTACACAGATTGTAACAAACTCATTTTTCAGGATGCTGGTGGCTTCTCCCCAGCCCACGCACGGCGTATCGCTCACCGGGCCGGGGGGGCAGGGGGGATTTGCTCTCAGTTGCTGCCTCACTCTTTCTCTTTCCCCTTTTTATCAGTTTCAGGATTTCCAGCGCTACAAGGAGGTAACAAATTAAGTCTCTAGCTGTGCGGAAGATCTTACTGAAATTGGTGAACGTATTTTTGTGCAGAAAAGAAAATGGTATGCAGATAAATGAAATGTAAGTGTTCCTCTTGCAGAGGCATGGCATCTAATGAACAGCATCCTTACAAGTACATGGTTTTGTCTGGAAATATTTGCACAGGTACTTGCCAAATGCACCCTGATCGAGCCGGATTTGACCTACCTGCAGGAAGGTGAAGCTCACCTCGGCGCTGGCGTGATCCTCAGCCGTTGCTCCAGCCCGTGGCCGTTTGCTGCAGCTGGAGGTGAGGGGCTGACCCAGAAAGCAGAGATGTAGCTGTGGAAAATTTGCATATTGTGCAAAAAGATTGCAAGCTAAAGCGTCTCCTCTGCAGCCCGAGCGAGTCACACTGTGCGGTTTGGCCAGCAACCTCCCCTCCTGGCTCCTGGAGGACACGGGCTGGGGAGCCGGGGCGCGAGGCGGAGGAACTTCCATGGCAGTGTTTCTGGGTCCGAGTATTTCACTCCTCAGGCTGCCATCCCACAATGAAGAGAAAGCGTTTGTCTGCAGAAACTCTGGGGAAAAATAGCTTTCACTTGAAAAATCCAGTGTGCCACTGAAAAAGTCTCGACCTTAAAACTGAATTAGTCCTGTTAAGAAGTTTGTTGGAAATTGTTCACTAGGTCCTGGGCCAGCGAAGTCCTTTGGGGTCCTGCATTTGATTTGAGCGGGAGTTCAGGCAAGTCTTCTGTCACAGAAATAACTGGAATCAATACTTAGACTTCATCCTAGAGAATGGGAAGTGTCATAATGTGTTAACTGCAATTTTGGCTTCTGATACACATTTTACATCATCAGAACTGATGAAGCATTTTATGGGAGAAGAGAAAAAAAACAACAAATCAGGGAATATTCCCCTAGGCTGACGAGTACATGTGGTGTGATAAAATACTATTATTATTAATCTCATCTGGGGGCAAATAAAGAATTCAGAGTAGGAAAAAAAGTCCATGCCAACAAACCCCAAACACTTGGAAGAATGTCTTGAAGAGAAAAGCAAAAAGCAGCTGTTATAGGAGGCTTTGTGCCTAACGGTCCAAAATACTGCCAAGCCTTGAACAAAGTTTTGTATGCAATAGCTTGTCCATATTAAAACCAGCACACCGAAGCATTAACGTGAGGGTGTTTACAGTGTTTAACAAACTGCTTATTTCCACGTGTGTACTCACTGGCTGGCTGTGGTGCTTTCTGGAGAGCAGGCAGCTGCGGGAAGACTGTCCAGGAGAGGTGTTTATGGGTTGCTGCAATAGTTTCTGGCCGAGCATGCATAATTAATTTAATCTTAAATCAATTTACAGTATCAATAATGAAGCACCTCTTAATGGACTTTTGCCTGGTCAGGTGTCAAGGCAGATTGCGCAGCATGGAGAGAAAGGAGAGGAGCAACTTCCCTCGTTGCGTAAGCTCATTGCAGAGCATGAATAAATCATTCTGTCTTGCTGGCAACTGTTTCCTACTGCTCTAACATTTCTGAAGCTAACTTCCTTCTAATTTAACATATGCCTGCAGTTTAAAAGCAGCCTCATCCTCTTAAGGAAAAGCACCTAATTTATGCGCTGCTTTTAACTTTTAATAAAAGAGCATGCTTGGAACTCTGGAAAGGAGAAATAGCTGCGAATGGAAGTTCTCCTTTCTGCCGAGCCCGAGGTGAGCAGCTACCCGGAGAGGCTGTCAGGAGTGAACTGCATCTCCGGAAAGCTGAGCACCCCGCAGTGCTGCTTTGAGATTTTTATTTAACTGTATGAACTGTTTTCTGTTAGAAAGGTGCTGGGTAAGGTCTTTCTTCCCTACAATTCAAATATTGCCTCATATTTTTGATCTGAATTTCTCATACTGTCTTCTGGGAATTTCCATACGTTTCTGCTCAGGAATGAAGCTATTAATAATGCTGCTGTGTGCTCTCACTGCTGTTCCCCTGCACCGAATGCTGCGTTTCCTAATTCCTGAGACAATGTGGAGAGTTTTAGCACAATTGCATCCATGAAAATCAAGCACAGCTATGCTAGTAAAGCTCTTCATAATACTTCAAATCTGCGATTTTCTCCCGAGTCTGGATAGCAGGTTTTCTGTGGCTCTAGAATAGGGATGAAACCAAGATAATCTGTTTAGCAAATTAATTTATATCCTTGATTAATTCTCTGTGGTACATGCATCACCGTGCTCTACCTCTGAAAGGTGCCGAGTTAAAAGCTGGTACATTCAGGGACAGCTGAGGATTTCTAAGCCAAGTGTTTATTTGTCACATTCCCACTGGGAAATTCTGCGCCACGCTCGGCGTTTTGGCCATGGTAAAGGTCACAGTTACCTTTGCCATTTAAATATTTCCCTAAATCTAACAGGAAAAAGATTAGTTTTGGTTTCTCCTCAGAAAGCAGCTGCTTGTGTTACTAAAAAAAGAAGGAAAAAAAAAAACACCCCCCCCTCCCAATTTCCATGTTATTCCACAACAAGTAGTACGGCGTCCTGAATCATCAGAACCCCAATTCCGTGTATGTTTAAGCAAATATCGTAGCGCTCTCATGTTCAAATCTACAAGATTGATCAAGGCTGCCTGGAAAGTGAGTACCTCTGTGTGTCAACAACAACTCGGTGCTGCCTTGCTACTGACTTTTTCTTTTCTTGTTTCTTTCTCTTCTTGTTTTCCTTAAATGTAGGCAACCTTCCCTGTAATGAATGTCTCTGTACCCAGTCATCCCCTCGTTGCAGTATCAGGAAAAAACCAGATAGATGTTACCATTTGCCTAGGTAAGATAAATAATGATTAGGTGGTGGGTTTCTCATCTGAAGATGGATTGGGCAATAGAAGCCATTCTCTCTGAAATTTCTCTTTTCAGGTGGCTGAGAAGCAATTTCAAGCAACAGGGAAGCTCTGGCACGGTAGCGTTCATCACTTCGTTTCTGGTAGAGAAATTAGTCATGATGTAAGTAAATAATGGAGAGAGTGTAAAAGGCAGAGTGATGCAGCATTTTTCTTCATCTTTTGATTGCTGCATTGCAAAAGCCATTGCCATGGAGAAGTGCAATCTGCAGCACAGCAGCTTTCTCTGCAAAAGATGGCAGCGTGATTAGGCAGGAGCTCACCTCCTGTGAGTGCCTGCCTGGTTTGATAACCAGAATACTCTCCTGATTTTATAAACAAATCTTTTAGCACCTTCTAAAAGGTTTTCCCCTCCAGTCACCCATGCTCCCACACTCCTGCTGAAGGAGGTTTTCTTTTCTACTCCCTTCTGGTTTCCTACAGACTGGGGAGTCCAGAAGTGCAAAACAGCTGTGAAATGGGTAGCACACACCGTGTCTCCAGGACCGAATGGCTGGGAAGGTGAAACTTTATTTCCAATCCCATTTTGCAGGTTGAAGGGATGGAAGGGCACCGTGCGAGTGTTCAAGGTTCAGGGGCCTCTCTGAGTCAAGTTCATTGTAAATACAAAATTAGGAAACCAGCGCACTGCTGTTATTGAGGGGATTCCCCCCCCCAGTATGTCCGAAATTTCCTGTGCTTTTTTGAGGTACCAATGAATTACACTTAATATATATTGAGTTGTTCTTCATATGTGCTGCTTATGTTAACAGAAAGCATGTTCTTTGCTTACCATAACAGCTACCAGCACCGAGAGCAAAATAACACAAAAAGCTTGGGGATTTCAGCTTGAGGAATATATATATATATATATATATATATATATTGGGTTTTTTGGCCTAGACTACAGCTGTCACTTCATAAAAGGTATATGAAAAACCCCTTCTTTTGGTCTGTGCACAGACCTGGATGGAGGTTTGTGAGGATGTCTGAGATTTGTCTCATGCACCTTTTCCCTTCAGCTTCCATTGCATTTCAAGGCCATGGGAAATGACTTTTGCTGCTCCTTCCATTTCATATTCATTCATCATTTTCATAGGGTAACTACGCAGAGTTGTGTCATGTGTTATTCAGCTCAGCCACACAGAAAGCTGCCAAAGTTAAAAATAATTTTTTTTTCTCAGAACCAGAAACTAGGAGCTGTTTCTTGTCACGCCTCAAGAAAGTGAAAAGTAGCACTGGCTCAAAACCTGGGGGCTGTAGTTTTCCCATTCCTCATATGTCCTTGAGATTTCAGAAAGTTTTCTTGCTTACATTGGATTGAAAGCATGAGCATTTGAAGATTTTCTTGGAAAAACAAACCAAAACTGGTGTTGGATGTAGAGCCAATGACACTTAGTGCAAGATCATGAAAACATATTTCTGTAAATTGATTCTTTTTCAGTTTAGTGGTAGCCAGCGTGGCTATAAGGGCTTGTATGACACTGGGGACCGAACGGTAAAAGTCCTGCCTGGATTTGGCATTTTCACTTGCTGTTGTGTCCTGGGGTCAGGCGGAAGGGGCTGCCAGGAGTCACTCCGAGTACCGCCTGGGATGCGTGGGCTCACGGCGCCTGGATGGGTGATGCCAGAGGGCTCCAGCCCAGAGTTAATAAGGACCCAGACGTTTATTGATTTCTCTCTGCTCTCCTCACCGAGAAGCAGGTCTCTTTTCGAGTTGTGTGCGCTCCTCCTGCTTAGACAGAAAGTGATTGTGATTGAAAGCACTTGTGACCCCTAAACATGACAGTTTGGGACATTTTTTTCCAGGTAATGAGTTTGTTTTTTTCCCAGCTAGCTGGCTGCCTGCTGGTTGAGCCCAATCCTGGATGGCTCTCTCGCAGGGGCTGCAGGACAGCGCTTCCTCCCGAGAGGCGAGACAAGGAGCGGTGGCTCAGAGTGGAGCCTGGGTGCGTGTCGGGCACATCGTCACCTCCCGCGGCATTTCCAGCTCCCCAGCACGCTGCTTTGGGGGCACACGTGGCATTCTCCTTGTTTCCAGCTTATCTGGAGGAGCAAGTCTCCATCCAGCCTGCTGCTTAAGTAGGAAAGTTTATCTAAACAGGTCTCTGAGGTGCTTTGAGACCTGCGGTAATTTAAAGTGGATCTTTTCAGAGCTGACACTAAATCTATGGAAATAAATCACTTCAGAAAGCCCATTATTTCTTAATTGCAGGACAGGCGAGTGCCCAGCTTCAGCCAGTGCCGGGTGGGTGATGAGACTGTGTGGCTGGAGGGGGGGTTTCTTTGGCCCCTCGGCAGCAGCAGCAGAGCCACGGCCAGAGCAGGGCTGGGGCATCTGCCCAGCTCCAGCCACCGGCCCGCGGCGGGGGAACGGCCACCGCGCCACCGAGCCCGACTGCCTCGCGGCTGGGCACCGTTCCAGGAAGGGCTCTGGTCCAGAAAAGGGTCGGAGATAAGCCCGGGGATGGCTGCAGAGGGGGCGAGCTGTGGTGGGGCGTTTTCCCCATTTGTAGGCTGACTGGGAGCTCTCGGGGAAGGGCACTTTCCTTCTCCAGAAGAGGCAAAGGGACCAAAGGTAGGGAGCAGTGATGACAAAAAGTGAGTGGTTGGAGTTTTTCTTGAGTTTCCAGCAAGCCCAGCTTCTCCCCGCACCGCCTCCCTCTGGGGTTCCAGTTCTGCCTTCACAGCTGAAGCTGCTGCCGAGGAGGAGGAGGAGGAGGGTGACTGTCCCTCGGGCTGGCAGCACCCAGGCACTTGCTGTCCAGAACAGAAGGTTCCTTACTCTGCCATGTGGGAACTGAGATCTTCCAGAGCCCTGGCTCCGGGGTCTGTTTCTCCCCCGAGTTACCCGGCGGGTTTGGAGGCTGGCGCCCCAGCGGAGGCAGGGCTGGATTAGACTCACAGATTAGCGCTGCCGGGATACCGCAGCGCGGAGACAAGATGCTCTGCAAAATACAGAGAAGCGAAGACAGAAGATATAGGGGAAAAAAAAAAGACATTTACATTTTTTTACTTGGAGGAGTAAAATAAACATGGGAACGTTTCCCAGGAGAAGAGCTTGTTATGGTATACATGAGAAACTGCCGAGGGTTCCATGTGCGGTATTTGCAGAAACATGTCACTCAGCCATGAGCTGCCTTTCCCTGCAGGCTGCAGGAAGCACACCAGGCTGGTTTGTCCCAAATTGGCACTTAACCTGGTTCTAACATTTTGTGGTCAAGAAAGATCAGAACAGGGGGAACAGTTTTCAGATGTTTGATTATTTTTTTGCTGATATTTCAACCACAAGTCTAACATCCTTGAGTTTACTGAAAAAGCCATTTATGATGTTTCTACTGAAAAATCTAAGCCAGCTTTACTGCGCAGGAGTGGTTAACGGTTTCTTTAAGGTGTCTGCGTTGCCAAGGCAACACGACGTGGCCGGGGTGGAGATCTGGTCCATATGTTCCAGGGTGAAGCCCAGCGCTGCAGGACTCGGCACTCAGACCTGCCGTGCCATGTTCTTCCTTTTACTTTGTTGCAGCTACAGTGCTTAAGTACAGTTACTTAATAAAGGTAATTATGAGAATAATAAATTGGGGAAGGTTAAATTTGATGAACTGTGGGATGTTTGCTACTTTTGGTGTTGAACTTGTGAGCGTGTTGCGGATACTTATTGGTAAGAAACTTGATGATTCGGTGCATTTTAACACGAAGCACATTTCTGTCTCCTCACAGCAATTATCTGATTAGCATCGTTTATCTTGGATTCAGAACTTGGAGTGCAAATAACCATTCAAACCTTGAGTCCAAACAGTTGATGCAGGTGAGTGGGAATAAGGTCTGAGAGCAGAGGTAAGCAGGGAGAAGGAGCAGGGTAAGAACATTTCGGTGCCTGGCGGGGGGAATTTGGGGCTAGTGAGCGTTGCCCTTTTGTCACCTCATTTCCCAGGCGATGCATAAGGTTCCATAAAGTGGAGATCCTTATGGCTACAGGCAGCAAGAAAGGCGACAAAGCCATCAGTAGGAATTTAACACGTTACTGCTGCCTCCTCACTGTGGACTGAATTGTGAGGTTTTGACACCTGGAAAGTCCAACTAGTAGCAGTGTTTGATTTTCACTGCCTTCGGCTGGACACCGGGCAGAGGTCATTGTGCCTTCTGTTCCTAGTTTGTCTGGTGCCCAGGCTCTACTGAAGGTGTTTAAAACAAGTGTTTGTAACTTCAAATCAGGAAAAAAACCCTCGTTACTAGAATCATCTCAGCATTTGTACTGATAAATGCCCACTTCTGAACTGGTGATTACATATTGTTTTTCACACTGTGCTCTCACGCACTAGATTTTCTTCACATAAAAATGTGGCTTATGTTGTTCTGATTACACTTCCATAAACATCCCCCGGAGCTGATTATTGAGCAACTGGGCTTTTCTTTTTACATATGGTTAAAAAATGAAGCCATAAATTTTGCAAAAAAATTTGTGTTAGTGACCTGATTTAAACTCCTTTGAAACTTTCCGAGGTGCTGCAGAAGTGGGTGCTGGCACACGTGGGGTCGTCACGGCTCTGCCTCCGCCCCGGCGCGTGTTCCCTGCACGGCGCTGCCCTGCCGGACCCTGCGGGAGCTCGGGG
The DNA here is from genome assembly GCF_965140245.1 of Athene noctua. NCBI lineage: Eukaryota > Metazoa > Chordata > Aves > Strigiformes > Strigidae > Athene > Athene noctua. The sequence continues at coordinate 23,845,519 of NC_134048.1, read as the reverse complement.
CTGCTCGGGGGCCGTTGGCGGGTGAAGGCAGTGGGAGATTTGCTCCATTCTTTGGGTCACAAACACTATGAAGTTGTTGAGTTTGACACCCTTTGGTACCTACTTGCGTGATGTTACTGCAGCTGCCGGGCCCAGCTCTCGGGACACGCGGTGTCGGCTGGGATCAGGGCTGGCAAGGACAGCGATTGTCCCACTGAGGGAACTTGTCATTGAACCATTGAAGTTGCTGATTGCTGGGAGGTGGGAGAAATGCAACAGCCCTGTTAACATCTGATTATCTCCAAAAGCAACAAAACACGTTGTTAACGTGCCGAAAGGGTAATGCTCCCTTGTACACATTCCCGATCTGTTTAATCAGGCAGACATCATAAAGGCAGGAGTTACTGGGAGTCGTATCCTTCGGCATGTGATGCCATTGTAGAAGTTTACTCAGCGTCGTATATTGTTCATGCTTACACTTCGTAACTCTGCGGAGCTCTGCGATGGAGGAGAGATGATTTTATATTATGCCATTGGCCCCTGGTCTTTTCTTGGCCATGCCTAGACTGACTGTGGAATTGGGATTAGTTCTTTAAACTCTTATTTTAAAAGGTGGGATAATAATTCTCATTTTAGGGGGATGTTGTAAATTGTAATTAATTTTATTTCCAAAGCAGTTTTGTGTCTTGAGAGGGCTTTGCCTTAAAATTTTGTATCCGTACTCATTTTTACTGCATAAACAACGCAGAGAATAATACCAAATGTTATTTATGAATGCTTTTTCCTATAAAAAAAATGCAAATTCATTTTCAATTTGCAGTATTTTTTGTTTGTCTCCCTCAAACCTTCAGACAGATGTTTTTGTTTATAAAAGCTAAAGGCCCGAATTTTTCTAGCATCACTGGCATTCTTAATTTTATCAGTACCCGAATGCCAAATAAGCGCTGTGACAGAAGTATGAGTTCAGAAAGCAAGTTCCAGCACTCCTGAAAATCCGATTGCTATAAGATGCTCTGAGTTAGATGGCAACAACTGGCAGTGTGTGGGAAGGCAACGCCTGGTGCTGCCGGCGGCAGCACGTCCCTCCTGGCGGGGCCGTGCCCGGGAGCTGCTGCCATGCATCTGCATCCTGCACCCACATCCCATCCCTCATCCCCACCCGCATCCCGCACCCGCGTCGCGGGCCGGAGCGCCGGGGCCCAGGCCGGCGTCGCCCCCGGCCCAGGTCACACTCACTGGTAAGTGATGGACCCAACCCAGGTTGAGCAGACACTGAAAAGTTTTGGTAGTCATTAGGTGGGTGGTAAAGTAAAATTTAACATCCAAAGCTGGATAATTAAAGAGCATAAAAGATCAAGTGTACTTAATGCTTTTACTTCAAATGACTCTTTCATATCCCTTGAAGAATGCCTCTTCCTCAAACTGCACCCTAAACTGCTTAGAAATGAAGAGGAGCAAGGTGAAAGAAAGTCAAGAAGTTTAGCCACAAAAAAAGCTGTGTTTAACACTTCAGAGAGGAAAAAAACTGATGAAGAAGGGAAAACTGTGGATGGTGGGAGAAAATACATCAAAGTGTCTCTCTTTTTCTTTTTTTTCCTGGTTTGGTTTGCTTTTATGTCTTGAAACAAAAATGTTTTGTCAGTCTTGCCATTTTGGTGCTGTTTCATGGCACCATTAGCTAAGCTTGAAAGAAATCTTTGAACTAGTGTTGTAGTGAAAATTCAGCAAAGTTAAAACTTAGAGCTGTGCTTGGGTCATATTCCCCAACTTGCACTTCATCTTTGCTTGTGTCTGAAGTCGCTGGAGGCTTGTAAACAAACCCCGGAACAGCCTGTGCAAAGGCTTCATCAAGATAGCTGTTAGCTGATGCTCATGACAATGTGTTGTTGGGAAGAAAGAAGAAACATCATTTTCAATAGTTACTGGGAGAAAGAAAAATTTCAATTAACTGTAAAATACCGACTTTTCAGATTGCAGTCTTAAACACTGTAAGGTAAAAGCACAGTAAATATTGTGAGCTCCAATGTGTAGAGCTTAGAAGAGTTGAGTGTTAAGCTTAATCTTGGTGAAGAAAGATTATGGTGGATATCTTCATCCTGTTGCCCCCTCAAAGAGGCATAAATTATTGATGATGCTCTTTTCTGTATGTTTTATTGTATTTAACAAAAAAAAAATCACAGAAGTCTCAATGAGATGAAGCAGAATCACTCAGCTAAATGACTTTCTTACGGACTAGCTTTTCACTTGAGGTCTGAATGAGAACTGGTCTCTGCCAGGAGGAAATGTTTTTTCTGTGAAGATATAGGGGAAAAAATATTGTCATTTGTATAACTCCCTATGGAGTTAGTTGGATGTATTTGCAGTCCATTACCCTTTTAAAAATATATATATATATTTTTATGCAGTCATATTAACAGCAACTGAATGAAAAAAAACAGAGTTCAGTATAAGCAAACGATAAGTCTTCTACCTGGTAATATTTTCCTTTCTTAAAAACTTAATATAGTGTGCAATAAGGTTTCCTTAGCTGGCTGCTCATACAAGTGAGGCACACAAATAAAAATGAGCATCATCCCAAATCACCAGTGAGACAGTTTCCCGCTCCTTGGTGTGTAAAAGCCTGAATCTCCAGTAATTTCAGTCCCCTGGGTATTTATGGGAATGGGGCAAAGGGACACAAACGAGGCATTGAAAAATAGCCTTGGCCCTCCCGGGACTCAGGCCACATTTCAGGCTATTTTGATGAGCAGCTCTTGGAGCTGCAGAAGGTCCTTGAGCAGTGGTGTCCTGAGGACGAGTGTAGGTCTTCCAGAGAGTAATTTCTCTGTGCAGGTCAGACTTCTGGATTGTTTGCAAAGGCTTACCACAGCAGCACCAGTGCAGCGTCTACCTCAGGTGTACCTTTGAGTCAGCATTTGGGTTTTGATCAATGTGTATAACTAGTTTAGTAGAAGGGCTGAACACGGGACAGATTACGGCTTTTCTGGAGTTCCGTGGTGCCTTTCTGAGCCTCCCCAATGAAATTGGATCTGTTGTTCTGTCCTAAGTACTACTGACAAGGTTGATGTAACCCAGCGTGCTTTGACAGGGAACATTGTCTCATCTCCCTTATTAACCACCTCCTGGCAGACGGCAGCGTGCAGCATGCTCTGAGCACCACAATCGATAGCGCTCAGGTGACACGGTGGTTTTGGTGCCCAGAGGGAACCAGGTACCTTCACCAGACAGGCTTCCCGAAAGACACAGATGGGGATGTAAGACAGTACAGCCCTGCCGGGAGACGTGCCTATCGGCTGATCTCAAGGGACATCAAATGTATTAAACACAAAACGCGCTCTAGGAGAGACAAGAGACTCAACCCTGATTTCTTCACGTATCTTCTTGCTGTGACTGAGTGCCAGCGGCGCAATCTCGGCAGCAAGGGTTGGCAATGTTATCATAGTCACCTTGAAGAACAGAGGTGATCCCATCCCTAGATGGAAGAAACTATTATATTGAAAAGTGGCATTTGTGTGACATTTTCAAGACAGAGACGAATAGTAATTAAGAGATTTTTATGGAGTAGCACTCCTTATCTGCACATCTCCATGTGCTTTGCAGAAGCACAGAAGACGGGTCATCGCTTTCTGGTAGAGAAATGGATTGGCAGAGCTGGGAAGCGTACTGGAAACCTTCAGCTGTGTTTTATCTGCCTGCTGTGAAACAGCCACGCAGCAGCCGAGCAGCAAACTGCGGGGAATCATCTCCTGCCCAGATTTCGCTGCCTGGTTTCTCCCAAACACTGAGGAGGGCTGTGCCCGAGCAGGAGCAGCCGGGTGCTGCCCGCAGGCAGGGCCACCGTCACACAGCGTAGGCAGGGGAGTGGTGAGGGGACCCGCGAGGTGCTAGAGCACGCTCAGTCCTGGTTGATCATCGATAGAGGGTCAGTGGAAAGTGAGTTTTCTTTGGTTGTTTTTCACTCTTCACGGTGCAAGAGAACTGGTAATAATAAAAGTGGTGAAATCTGGGGGATCTTCATCTTTCTACATATCCTTTGCGATGAGAAAACTGGATAAAGCTGTGGGCTGCAAAGGGTATCAAGGGGACACACTCTTCACCTCCTTCCTCCTTTTTGGAAAGCTCCCATGCTGTGGGTCATGGGGTACCCTGCTTTGTTTATTTATTCATTAAAAGAAAAATGGTCAGCGGCCTGATTTGCAAATGGTTGAACATGGAAGATTCCCTCCTCTGGTGATGCTGGTTTGTAACCCGTTACACTCCCTTATCACCACTGGGAATCTGGCAGGGAACTAACTCCAACTTTTTTTTTTTTTTTATGCCTAGCAAAGCCAAAAGACTACAGTTGGCATCGAAAAACTCAAGAGATTCAGTACGAGTCCCTGAAAACCTTTGTCATCCCTGGAAATGAATACGAGGGCGCTGCCGTGGGACAGTGGTGCCCTGAGGATCTACAGGTAGTTACTGACCACCAGTTTTGCATTATATCGCGCTGTCCTTGTCTATACCTTACGGATGCTGTCTTTATTAGACTGAAGTTACTAGAGCTGACAATAAAATCAAAGCAGTAGCTGCGGATTTCCCCAGGCGTGGAGACCTGCCTCACCATCGCTGCTCCGCCGGCGCCCCGCGACTGCCCCGCGTCAGCACCGGGGGGCGAAGGCTGCGCCGAGGTAAGGTGCCCTCCTGGCTGGAGGGTTGAGTGCCCAAGTTAAAGACTGTGAATTTGGACAATTGTTATTGCCTTTGACATTCACTGTTGGTCTGTCAGTTGGGAACAGGAAAAGGTGCTTTGGCTATCAAAATCTTTGTGACTGGAGCCTTTTCTGTTTGCCGAAGAACTTGAGGTCCATCTGAAATGAGAGAAAACTGAACCATGTTAATGCTGAGGGGTTAAAATCAGAAGAAGGTTATTTAGCACTAATAAAGGTTAAGGCAAAAGTTAAAAGCCTGAGCAGATACTCGGACCAGGACGTGGTTTGCTACAGCGGTGCAGGGTGACCCCTGGACGCTGTGTGTTTCCGTGAACACGCCGTGGGGCGGTTGCACCCGAGTTCCTGCCCCGCAGAAGTGAGGCAGCGCAGAGCCCGGCCCAGTGGCTGCGGGTGCCGGGGTGCGCCCGGGGGCGCTGCCTGCCAACAGCCCTAGAGCTTGTAACAGGCAGCAAAGCTCCGGCTGCGCATTGGAACAATCGACAAACCACTCCAGGAACAGTTTTCTGCCACTTCAGACCGTGCGCCCCGGGACGGTGCGGAGCCGTGGGGGTTTGTCTGGGGCAGGGGACAGGAGCTGGCTCAGGCCAGGCCCCAGGTCCGTCCCTCGCAGGGTCCTGGCTTGGGGAATGGTCGTCGGGGAGCATCCGAGGGGGAGGGTGGGACTAAAGTGCTTCTGACTCAACTTCCACATCCTGGACCCGCACCTTTGCATTAGGCATCCCTTGGTGAGCTCTTTGCCAGGAGTTTGCCTGCTTGTCTTTTGAACAAATTCTCATTTTACGTTTTTTTCAAAGAATTCTATGGCAATGAGTTCTAAAATATAATTACATGTGCTTCTTTTTGTTTGTTTCAGAACTGCTGCTAGATAATTTAATTTGATGTTCCTTATTCCTGTATTATGTGGTTATTTTTTTCCTATTCACCCTTCAGCTGCCATTCATAATTTTACAAGCCTCATTGTAACCTCTCCCACTCTACATACAAAATGATGATATACATCTCACATTCCTTCAACATTTGAAAAGTCATCAAATGTTAAAATAAGAAAAACATCCCCATAAGCTGTAGCATCAAAAAAGTCCACAGTTGAAAAATGGCTGGAGATTTGCACTGACTCCAGCTATTTTGGCCAAATAGAGATCAGCCTCTGGGCAGATTTACACCTGCAATTACAGAAATAGATCTCCCTACGTGCAGGCTGTTTGGAAAAATAAAAAGTAACTCTTGATCTTCCTCAGCAGTCAGCCTGCTGTCCTTGCTAAGGCATAGGAGCTAGTAATACTTGTATTTTATTTCCTTTGACACAGACACGGGGCTGCAGAAAGCTGCTACAGGAGGAAATGAGCAGCACAAACCATGACTAATGTGAAATAACTAATTGGACCGAATCTCTGGAGGCAGAAGTAAGGATTAGAGATAAGAGAAGCACAAATCTTTCTGTTTGTTCTTTTTAAATGAAAGACTACTATTGTTTAAATTTCTTCTTATTGGTATGCGAGGTAGAGTGCAGGGAGATTTTTCTTCCTGCATTTTGTTCGCAAACATTTAAAAAGGTGACCTTTCAGGTTGCTTAATGGATATGCCAAATACCTAAATATCAGTCGTTTCTTTTAATAAAACATTGGTTCTGGTCTGTCTTGCCCTGTGGAAAGAAGATTTTTCAGCCTATTTGTTAGGCAGCTGCTGGAGGCAATCAGCTGTTTCCAAGAGTGCGCCCGTGAATAGCACAGCTGGGCGTGCGGGCGCGGTGCTGCAGCGCTCGGGAGCTGCTCTGTTCCTCGGAAAAAGGGATCGGCGTCAAAATGTTTTCTTTGAAAATTAGAGTTATGGAAACCCGAGTGTGCGTTTGTCTGTTCAGGTTACAGTTCGGATAGGTGGGAAGCTGCTGAGCCATCTGCTGAAGACTTCGAGCTTTCATTTTTTTCCCCACTCTACTGTGCAAACCCAAAGAATTTTCAAGTATTTGAAAAGAGGGGAGGGGGAGAGGCAGCCTCAGAAAGGGTTTATTGCCCGGTAGGGAGGACGTTCAAGGCTGTGGTAGGAAGCCTGTGCTCTCACCTCTCGGGCAAGCCGGGCACAGCAGACTGTACAGCTTAGCTCCTCTAAAAGTTTCCCCCGTTTTGATCAATACTTTCATCTAGCGGCTGAGAAAAAATTTCCAGTTGGAAATGTAGTTGAAACAGCTTTGTTCTCATACGTGTTTCCACCATAATAAAGCAGCCTTCTGAGGGAGGAATAAATTACATTGCAGTCTCTTTGCTGGCGCTATTGTAAGTTCCTCAGAGCAGAGACTGGTTTGTGTCCACCCAGCCCGGGCAGAGCCGGGCTCTGGCCCTTCAGCCCCCGCCAAGGTCTCTGCCCGTGATCTGCTGCAGGGTAAATTAATAAACCAACGGAAATTATTTCAGTGTGATATATCTGTATTTTTCCTATTTTTTTTAAATAGCTGTGATATTGTAAGCTCCACCCAGCTACATAAAGTCCAGGTGATGAATAGCATTGCCATGGGAAGTCGGTGGTTTTAAGTGCCATGGAAGTAAGAAAAAAACACACGCAAAATGCCCCGGTTCAGAGCATTTTGGTCCCTCTCCCAGGCAAGGGGAGCTGGTTGCTCCTTAGTTACAGATGGGGAGAGAAACAGAATTTTCAGCCCACTGGCAATTTGAGAGTCCCGGTGTTTGACTGGAGAGCCGTTTTGGAGAGGTGTGGGGCAGCAGGTCCTGGCTCAGGAGGACGGGGTAGGCGAGTGGCTGTAGCGCTGTTGCCTTACCTGGACGGATCTGGAACCGCCCATAAAACTGGAAACGTAATCCATGTAGAAAATAAGAAAACCCAAGTGAGAAAGGATGCCTTTTGTTACTGTTTTTTTCAGTGGTCACCTCGAATTGGCAGGAGGGTGTCCTGCTGCTTGGGGGCTGCCTGCTCCCTGCTCCGGGAAGTTTCCTGCTGCCTGGAGCCGGTCACGTCCCGCTCACAATCTTGTGAACAGTATTTCTGCTTATCCACCACAGTGCTTTAGTGAAGTGAAAATTTGCCCTGGAAGGAGGGGCAGTCCCGTCCCAGGCGGCCGCGGGCGCAGCGTGCTGGAGCGGCGCGTGGCTCGAGGCAGAGCTGCGGGGTGAGCCGAGCTGCGGGTCACAGAGCAAACTCTGCGGGCATGCACCCCACAACCCCTCCTAGGGAGGCCACGTGTGGCATTAATAAAATACATTAGACTTTGGATGCAGTACTTGGACCGCACACAGAGCTGGTTTTAGGATTATCACGTTACGGGTGTGTTAACGCACAGGAACACACCATCACACTGCTGTAAGCGCAGCCGATTTCCTATATCCCGGAGTAAATACAGTTTGACAGAAAAAGAGATTTGTTGTAGGATCTACACAATCTTAGCCCTGAATTACAGCTTTGTATAAAACATGAAATGCGTAAATGCGCTAATTTACACCGGCAGTCCCGGTTACCCTCTGAGCTACTGCTGTGAAGAATATTAACAGATTGCTGAAGTACTTCAGCTTCAGAGGATGAAATGGCTGAACCTCCCTGATCACACGGGGTGTATCTCTAGTTACCAACCCGAGAAACATACTTCAAACAAAAACATACGTTTCTTCTGAAGGGAATAAAGCCTAGGTGGTAGAAGCGTGAAAGCTATTCTTTACTTTTTTTTTCTGAAAAATAAAGTAGCCTATTTGTACATTGATTTATCAAGCTTATCCCAACCATCTTCCAGCCAGGACCCACAATCCTCCTTTTTTATTTCTCTACATGCTACAGCACACAGATGTGGCTTTCACAGTGGAAATCAATACATCTGCAGGATGCCTCTGGTGCTCGTACAGTCCACGGCTTCTTTGATTAAACTCTACTAAAGCATAATTATCTGGAATGCCTTGTGACTTCCTTGGCAATGCTCACGCAGCTTTCCAACCAGGAAGCGTTTTACCGGGGCATTAGAGCCCCCCACAGCACATGCTGGAGAGAGAAAATCACCATCCTCGGGACAAGAAAACATTTATAGAACATCCAGCTTTAGCAGCCGATAGGAAAGTGGCCACGTATTTGTTTCTGGATGTGGCCTTGAGGCGGATCTTGGCTTCATTTGGCTTTGGGTGTTCCCACCACAGGTCACATTACGGGTTTGCCGGTGGTCCTGCGCAGCCCCGCGGGGGTGGCGGCAAGGGGGGACTTGACCCGCTAGGAAATCCCAGTTTCCTCCCAGGAAGGAGGCTGCTGGCGAGGCGCAGGGCCCGGCTGCACCCGCCCGTGGTCGGAGGTGCTGCCCCTGGCCCGGGCGCTGCCCTGCCCCGCCGAGCCCGGGCCCCCGCGCCCGCGCCGCTGCCTCCCCCGATCCCTGCCGCGTGGTCGTAGTAGCAAAACGATTTGCAACGTGACATTATCCCCGGCAATCCACGGCTCGGGCTTTCTCTAAGCAGGGAACAGAAGGAGAACTGTCATGTTAACATTTTAGCTGACTCCAACCTCCTCCTGTTTTTTCTTTTTTTCCAAGGCTGTGTGTAAAATCCGCCTCTTCTTCCCTACGCTGCCAGATGAAACTGCTGTACAACACTTCTCGTAGTACGTGAAAACCCCTGCTTTTCGCAGGGAGGGGTTGAGTCACCAAATGTCAGCGTGAAACCCAAGACAACGGGTGAGTCAGGATGATTGCTGTGGGCTTCAAAAGAGGTGTTTCAGTCCTACGATGCCGTGCCAAATCAAAATTGTTATTTTGGAAGGTTTATATCTCTGCAAAGTGGGCCTATGCTGGCCAGATGCCAGCAGCCATATTTCAAGCCTTTCTTTCCTTTTTTGATGATAAGTACAATCAGAGCTCCAGATGTGACTTTTTCTGTGACAAAGGGATAAAGCTTTATTAGTGAGTACAGGAGGAGAAAATCCATACAGGCAAATTTCTGCAGTTACAGAGAGCAGCAAGCAGGATTTTCTGCTACACTATTTCAGACCACTTTTATCCGAAAGGTGTAATTCCCATGGCTTCTGCTCTTACAGGCAGCGAGGACGGAGCTTTCTGAGACCCGCCCGTGGTGGTCACACAGACCCAGCCAGGTGCTTCTCTGGGGGTGGCACCACCTCCCGTTGTCTATATTATCCTTTCCAATAAGTGATTCTCCAGAGATCAGGTCTTTTCTCTACCATGAAGCCCTTTTGTTGTGATTTTTTTTTTTTTTTTTATTTCTTGCAATAACTTCCCAGCCATCAATGGCCACCTGATGAATGCCTGAATGCTGTAGTGTCTCTAATCAGTTAGAGTCACTTGGGAGGAAGAGAGATAGCTGCCAGCACCTCTCCAGAGGCTAGTAATGCCTCATTGAAAGCTAAGATGGGAGGAGATGACAGACAAGCTCAAAACCACTCTGTTTCCAAGCAGTGAAGGTATTCTTAGGCTCACTCAGATTGCCAATTAAAGAAAGGAAAATAAAAGAGCTGTCCTCTGGACTAGCAATCAACCAGCACAATTCTGGTAAAAATAATTTGAAGCAGCTTGCAGGAGAGGATGAGGCTCCACACACAGCCGGAGGAAGGTGGGAGCCTGTGGTTCCCAGCCAGAGCCCCAGCAAATGCTGCAACCCCGTGCTGAGGCTCCATCCCCGAGAGCTGCTGCCGGCCCCGCCGAGCATCGTGGCTGTCGCAGGGCTTGGGGGGACGTGGCCCCGGCCCTGCGCCCCGCTGCCTTCTCCAGGGTGGGATTTCAGACACGTCAGTCCTCTCCATCGCTTCCCCGGCGCCAGAGGAAACACTGCTTGCCCCCAGCGCGGGTGGCAGACTCCGATGGGATAGGGGGCTGCGCTTTCCAGCTTCTGCTGTGTGCCTGCAGTGTTTCTTCGGAGTTCTGGGAAAAGATATCGCTTAGGTTTTACTCTGTGAACTTTAAAGCGATTCAGCACTCCAGTACCCACACTGCAGCTTCTGGAGTCTGGACCCCCCAGTTATGATTAATGAGAAATCTTAAATGACGAGCCATCCCAGCCTGCTTGGGTTTTAAGATTTATTGAAAAAGGATATAAACAATTCTGCAACCAGCAAAATGAAATAATGGCCTTTTGCAGCTGTATCTCACTGTACAAGCTGTGCAGGGGTTTCTTCCCTGCTGAGGTTCACTCATTTATTGCGGACACTTGCTAAGTCAGGCTTTCCAAAACCTCGGTGTCCTGACGAGAGAGGGACCGACAGCCAGGAACGAGACCTTCTCGGGTCACTTCAGGGTACCGGAAGAGAATTTGTAGTGCTGATTTTGTCTTTGTGGTTTTTTTCAGATGACCAACAGTGAGGGAAATAATAAATAATTAATATTTAATGAAATATTGGCTTGCTAAGGATTTGGCTTTTGCAATCTGCAATGTACCCGTGATTAAAGTGCTAATAATAGCTCATGGAGTTGAAGGTTTTCTTGAGTTACGCCCCGTTCTTTTTGTTCACCCAAGTGATTGCACAGGAACAATTTAGCCAACACAGATTTATTGTCTAACAAGGCCACAGCCTGCCCCGGGGCCGTGCGTAGCCTCCTGTGATGGATCAGATACTCCAGCTGGTTTACTCCCAGTTTGACCACTGGGTGCACTTCCCTCAGTTCCTTACAGTCGAAGGCAGCAGAACCAGCTGAGCACTGTGAAACAAGCCCAGAGAAGTACTTTGCATCCCAACTGCTTGCCAATGCAGTCATGTTTGTCCCTTTGCTAGTTGTGTTTGCAAACATTTCCCAGGGCTTTTTTTTTTTTTTTTTTTTAAAGTTGTTTTTCACGCAAGTGTTTTGGGAGTAGTTTTCTTTGTACCAGGAGCTGTATTTGTATATGAATGCTCAAATTTGTACACAAATAAGGCTGTCTCTAATCCATCTGTTATGAAACATGCCATAAAACCAGCAAATAGAGAATACTGTACAATTTATGCTATGGCCACAATCCTCTCTGGCTACAGCTGTGCTGGGGGTGAGTTTTCTGCCCATCCCCAGCTGCTGATCATCATCTCAATCTGCCGGCAGAGCTGCCTGTGATCACTCTCTAATCTCTTTTATTCAGGATGAACCTGTTAAGAAGAGAACTATCCTTAAAACGGCTTGAAGCAACCAGGCTTCCTCTGTCTGCTCCCCGGTCTGCGTCCAGCGCCCGGGCAGCGCTGGGGGTGGAGCTGGACAAGCGACTGCCAAGAAGATAAGCAGGTAGGATTGCACTGAGGCTGGTTATCTTCTCAGCAGGTGTGATTGCAGCTATAAAAGTTTATCTCTAGGCTAGGTGATGCTTGCACATCCAAAACAGCCGAAAAGAAAGACCGGAGAACTGATGGTGAGCGCTTCAGCAGCCTCCACTGAAAGTGCCCGCAGCCAGCCACGGTGGAGCTGCAGGAACCACTTAGGAGAAGTGAGCAGTTAATGCAGTGTGTGATGCTGAAAGATATAACTGGTCCAGTTCAGTAATCCAGAAATCTTGTTCTGGAGGATATTTGTGTGTTGTAGGAGATAGCTGAGCAGGATCTGAATAGGAGCTGTAGTTAATTAGCCAAGATAAAGCCAGCCACTGCAGTGTTTCTGCGCTGCTCTGAGCGCTGCCTTTGGCAGTGGTGAGGGGGGTTTCTGTCGCTCTCTGGAGAAGTTTGCATTTTTTTCATACTTTATTAGGGCTTTATTAACACTTGGCTTGTCGCTCTGGGGTAGGAAAGCATCCTCTGCTGATGGCATATGTGTGCAGGGGGTTGGTTAGGTTGGTCCTGCCACGCTGTGACCTTACACTGGGTTTAATAGTTGCGGTGGCATCGGTGCTGCTGCCCGCACCCATCTGTGGAGAAAGGATTGCCAGGAGGCGCATGGCCGGGGGGGGTTAAACCACCATGGTTCCTGTGTGCAGTGCCTCTGTGTTGACTGCCGTGTGAGCGGCTCGGGCGCCACCGCAGACTGCTGGCATCGGGCTCCTGAGCGGAGCAGCGGCTGGTGAGCTGCTCCCTGGGCCAGTACGGGGGGAGGATCCCCAGCACTGCACCCATCTCACATACCACTCCACTGGTTAGTAAGTAAGCCATCCTACGTATCGTACTGATGGTTCTCCTGGAGTTCAGATTTATTTTTTTCCCTTAAGCAAGTGATGTGTAATTGATGGCTCCATGAAGGCAGGTGGCAGTCAGCAGCCTGGCGGTGCCGTCCCCCTCGGAGTCCTGCTCTCCAAACGCAACGCAGACACGCTGTAGCTGGGTCTCTGCCTTTCTTCAGACTGTATTTCAGAAGCTGCTTCTGCTCTTTCCTTGACCTCGGTGCTCAGCCTAGCATCATTTTCGGGAACATCAGGTTGTATTTGGGTTATTCAGTTCCTGAGCAGTTTCCTTCTTGACCTTTTCTCAACCCTTTTCTCTTGAGTAAGCGTTACAAAGGGAGAAATTGCCATTCCTCTTTTCCCAGTTTCTCAATCTATAAACACAGTAAATGACAACAAGCTCTCAGTTATTCTCTTTATAAGCCCTTGAGTACTGAAGTGAGCCCACGGATAACAGATTGAAAAGGCTACAATTAGGAGAGAAGAGAAAGAGAAACAGAGGGAATGTGAAGAAGTTGCTCCTGTGACAGTGAAAGCACCAGATAAATGCATTAGGCAGATTGGCGCTGTGAGCACTAATGCAGCAGAGGCTGGAGGGTTTTGAATGTTTTTTAAATATAAGCTTAATAAACATCAGAGATCATCTGTAGCTACAAAGCTGCAAGTCTGGTTTCTCCACTGTCAATGTTAGTTTTTTGGCATTGGAGCTTGATCCAGATCCTTCATTCAAAGCAAGACAAACTCTCCTAATCCTTGCGTACAGCTTGGGAAGAGAGTACTTTGTGGTGTTTATATTAGTGCCTGATTACTTGCTTTGGTCTGCATACTTCCCAGTACTGTTCTCTGCTCCTTGTCGGTGGCCGGAGATGGCTGCAGCAATGAGCATGTGCACAGCAGCTAATTCCTTCCAGTTATCAACGATTAACTTCCATACAGCCAAATGAAAATCTTTGCAGTAGAACAGTGTTTTACAGCTCCTTGCAGTGGAAAAAGCTCCAGGTAGCTGAAGCTACAGAGGAAGTTTAGGCAGAAATGTCAGTTTTCTTAGGGCCATGTCCCGAAGAGCATCTGCTAACACCTGCAGTGTTCCTCGGGGCTGCTGGAGTTCAGCTTGCAGTAGCCCGGTGCCTTGAGCATTATGCTCACCCTGTTTCAGATACTGTGTATGCTTCAGCTTCCTGCCTGGGTAACGTCCACGTAGCACACACAAATTCTGGAAAATCACGGTACTTGTTCAGAAGTCGTGGGAGGGGCTGTGGGGACCCAGGGCCACGCGGCTGCTCTGCTCTCCCCCTCAGCATTTGTGAAGCTCTGCTTGTGCTATTGAAGCTCAACATACAGATACTGCAGAATAGTTCTGTGGTTTTGGAAACAAAGGGAAATCATTTCTATTCCTAGAACCCCCTTTTCACTGGGAAAGTGTTAAGAGTTCATGAACTCGGACCACTGGACCAGAGCAGACTTGGAGAAGGAAGGGCCAGAGCCTGGCTTACTGTGGCAAAAATAGACTTTTCTCAGAGGTAAAATACTACACCACTGAAAGTCTTGGAAGTCTCTTTGCCACTTGTATTGGAAGAGGCTTTGGGCATCTTAAAGGCTTACATGGGGAGCTTTCCAGAGGGTGGAGACACAGAAGTACTGCAAATGTCACACAGGGTTCTGGGCACAGGCTTTGTAAACCCAGCATCTTGTTCAGAAGGCTTTGAGATACTGATTGCAAATTTTGCCCTAAGCAGGGAAGCAAAGAATTTGTTGCTCAAGAGTTTTCCTTCATTAGTTTTGCAGAAGTGCTGATGTTCAGGGCTCAGCCTCTGGAAGATTGGGTGTGGGGCTGTGAGCAGGACCTGCTGCGCGGGGTGGGAAGGACCGGAGGGTGTCACCCGGCCGGGGCTGGTGGCGTGGAGTCCTACAGGCCGGGGGGGCAGAGGAGACGTGGTGAGGGGCGAGCTGCTGATGTCTGGGAGGCTGCAAACTTCTTAGCCCAGCTAAAGTGAAATGTCTCTTGAGGAAGACTCAGGCAGCCTGTGTGGATCTTGCACTGCAGAGGAGCTGCTGTCTGCCTTGGCCGCTTCACTTAACGCCTCAAATTCATGAAATGTTAATCTGTTCTGTCTCCCCTGCCCCCCGTCGTTCTGACCCTGCCTTGTGCTGTGTGTTCTGCCCTTGGCAGGCCGTGAGATAGGCTTGGAGCACGTGCTGGGGGCCGAGCAGCTGGAAAGCAGCGTTGCAGGAAGACCTGGGCGTCCTGGTGGACACCAGGTCGACTGAGCCAGCAGCGTGCTCTTGCTGCACAGAAGTTGCCAGCACCCTGAGCCGCGGGAGGAATGGTGCTGCCCGCTGGTCGGGGAGGTGGTTGCTCGGTCTGAACACGACAGACCTGTTTTTATTGTGAGGGTGGTCGAGAGTTGCCCAGGGAGGGGTTAGGCTAGATGATCTCCAGAGCTCTGTGCCAACCTTGGCCATCCTCTGGCTGCTGTGAGCTGCTAATGCTGTTGGTGACCCACAAAGCAGGGGAGCACGTGGCTTGAATTCCTCCACGTTGAGCTCAGTGGTGCAGGGGCGCCTGTAGCTCGCGGGCAGAGACAGGCCATGGGCTCCTCGCCGAGAGAGAGCTGAGGGCAACAAAGCGTAACTGAGAAGGGGTCAGGAAAAAGTGAAACACCCTGGCTAACCAGCTTGGTGTGACACCCAGCTGAAAGCGGAGAGAGAGCCAAGAGTCCAGTGGAAATCCTTTTATGCAAGGACTGTGTGTTTGTATTTACTTTGTAAAGCACCAGTTAATATATGAATAATGGGTGTGTGATTATTCTAAAAGCCAGACAGTTCTGCTAGGAAGACTAGGATTTGTAACAGCCTTGAGATATTTTTCTCATTTTGCTCACAATATAAAGGATACTTGAATTAATACTGATGCTGAAGTAAAATCTGAGGTGGCCTTGGGAGTAAACCAGTAAACAATACAAGGGAAAAACACAAAGAGAAGGGGAGTTTGGGAGCTCGTTGGTCACATCTCCCAAAAAACCCCAGAACTAGCATTATGTATTTGTTTGCCTTTGTCCAGGGACATTAATTATCCTCAAACAGCACAACTGGGTGGCAGAGCAGTGAGTTACCATGTGCAACGCAGGACGTTAAGGCATAATGAAACCTATTAAGGTGAAAACCATTTCTAAAGTACTTGGAGGACTGGTTAGGCTGTGCAAATGCCTTACCAGGTACCAGGGCATAGTTAGCCATTTACCATATGGGACTAATGGAGCACAGGCTGCGTAACGTTGGAGCGTGTTCAGATAATCCATTTACCGGAACGGGGAAGGTACACGGTGCTGGCTGGGGACGGTTTATACTGCGGAATAATGACATGGCCTTTGTTTTCACATGTTTGATGTCTTCCTCTCTCTGTTTTCCTCTTGAATTAGCAATATCACACCAGGAAGCAAAGCTTTCTTGTGCAGTAAGTGTTGCTGTTTTATTGGAGCAGCCTTGAGAATTACTGGGCGGTGACACCAACTGGCAAACACTCCACACTTACGAACTATGCTGATGAGCACTACCCCTCCCTCTCCTTTGTCTGTGTGAAAATAAAGGATGCACGCAGATTAGTTACAACTGAGCTCTGTACACAGCAAACGCAGCTCTGAGTAGCTTTGCATATGTTGTTGAAGCAATAATGGTTAACAAGAAATTTTACGGCAATTAATACAAACCGAACGAGGCTTATTCTTCCAACTGGTCGGTAGCTATTGCAAAATACTGCATTAAAGATCGTTATCGCTATTAAGAACCTGGATTTTGCAGATAAGCATTTGTTTACTGTATCATCTTTACTCAGACTTTAATGAGCAGTGCATCTGCTAATTGTTGTTGCAGCAGAGATGCCTGTTTATCCTACTTTCTTTAGGGGGTTATGGCACACTCCTCCCTGTGATACCTGACCACCTTCCGGATGTGCAGTGAGTGAGCAACTGGCCCAGGGCCACCCTTTCCTCCAGCTGCCCAGAGCAGAAATTAACTCATGAATTTAAGTATTACTGCTTATGTTCTGAGATCATACTAATGAAAACAAGGCCGGGGAAAAAAAATGTGATGGAGAAGGTTTGTCCTACAGGAAACGATCCTGTTTGTCCTATACACTTTTTTGGTTTAGTGATGATGACCATATGCGTTCTCAGACTGGGAAAGATGACCTGGAGGACTGGGAGGAACAGGCAATTCCCTGTTTTACCATCCCTGCTTTGTTTACCCTTGAAGACCCCTTTATGATGGGGGATCGGATTAGGAACAAGTGTCCTGGGGGTTATGGACTCTCTGCACAGCTCTCGTTGGGCTTCAGGTTACTTTGCTCATTCACAAAGAACCACCCCAAAACCTGATTTTTCTTGCTTCTGCATTGAGGTATCACCCCAGTGCCTTGGTCTTTCTTTCTTCCATTTGGGACCCAATTCAGTCACTCCCATGAAAAAAAAAAAAGCAGTCTAGATGAATCCAGCCATACAGCTAATAAAAGATCCGGTGGTTGTTTTTTAACTTGAGACATTAAAAGAGTTTGTCATGCATCCACCTCTACTAAGCCTTTATGTAGGGGAAGCGAGAGCGAAGCAAATGAAGACGTTTGTACCTGTACTACACACTAATAGACACTTGACTGGGGGCAAGGCTTAGGACAGAGCAATTTCTGTTCTACAGAAAAATGACTATGGGTTTCATGGGTATGCTAAGCAGGCCTAGCCAAGAGCCACACTCACCATTAATTCCAGCTCATAAACTCCAGCATTGCAGAAGACTGTGCTAGAGACAAATAGCAATGAAACAAAATGACTGTTGGAGTTTTCAAGAAAAAGTAGCAATGTCAAGAAAAGCAGAAAACAGTTGTGACTGCCAGGAAGTGATAAAGCATCAACATCAAGATGCATCACAGCACAGAAGTCAGTTACTCAATAACTTCTTTGGCACAGGCAGCAAGTGGCTAAATAGCTGAAGAAGTGCCACTCAGCCGCTGTTTGAATAACCGTTAGCAGCTCAGTGAACATCTATTTGTTCGTTTACTTAAATTTAAAAAGCTGAGCACACCTGGGGGCACCACTGGGAGGGCAGGGAGCTGGTGCTGTGCCCCCGAGCGCAGCAGGGCTGGCGGCTGCCCGCCCCGGGAGGCCGCCGGCTGCTCTGGAGGGCCATGGGGTGCCCGGTGCTGGAGGCCAGGACACCCGGGGCTGGAGGAGCCGTGGAGCGGGGCTGCGGCGCTGCCCACACCTCTGGCCTTGAATTTGGTCTCTGCACCCTCAGCCTGGTCTTTGCCTGTGGGGTGGCGAGCGGGGCTGCGGGTCGGTGTCTAACCCCGCTCTTGCTGAAACGGAGACGTTCTCTTCAGCTTTAACGTGAAACACCTGTGGCTTAAGAGTCCCCGAGTTCTGTGGCTGTTACTGATCATGCTCTGCTGTCGTGTCCTGGTGAGTCAATGCGAGCGGGGTCAGCCCGTGGGCTAGAAGAGCCGCGGAGTGTTGGATCCTGCCCCGTGCCCACGTTCGTGTCCAGGCGGCTCCTCCGGCGCCGGCCCCGGGCTGTCGTGTGTCGGCCCCGGGCTGTCGTGTGTCGGCCCCGGGCTGTCGTGTGTCGGCGTGACCCATAGCCCGTGTGTGGGGCCCGGGTCTTGGCTGCCGGAGCAGGAGGCAGAAGCTCCTCAGAAATGATGCCAACAGACTTCAGTGCCCGAGCTGAAGTTGCGGGGCAGAGCTGTGCGGTAAGGGCTGTCAGGCACTGCTCTGAAGTACAAATGCTCGTTCCCACCTCCGGGGACGCCTCTCCAGCAGTCCCTTCAGCAGCGACGCCTTTGCATGGTGGCAGAACGTTCTCACCGTTACCAGGCGGGCAGGGAGTGTGACGCCCTCTGAAGCCTGCTCCTCCTTAATACCTTGGTGGGTTTTGTTGTAGCTAACTAGGGTGAGGAAAAGGTTGCTTCAGGAAGCTCAGGGTTTCCTTTCTGGGAAGGATAACTCAGACAAGAGAGCTGTCTGACTGTCCTTTATTCACTGGCAATGCTGTGGTTGATCATAGATTAAATAAATATGGCCAGTGAAGGACCCCTTTGTCTTCTGTTGATTAATCTTCTTGCTAAAAACTGTAATTTTTCTAATGTCCAACATTACCTTTTTTTTTTTTTATCAATCAAAGCATTATTTGCTCCTCACAACTTTTATTTCCAAGTTAAAGGGGAGATGTGGTTTAGTCATGCCCAGCAGGAATCGTAGAATATCTTGAGTTGGAAGGGCCCCATAAGGATCGCTGGGAACAAGAGGGCGCACGGATGAGCTATTAGATTAGTGACAGCTCTGGACTTTTGTAAGAAGGCTTGAGCCAGTGATAGTACAAGAGGCAGATGGAAACAAATGGCAGCTGTCCAAATAACTGCTCTGAAATATACTTAATTTTCATTTTATGGGATTTCCAATTTCAGAATTGATTCCCCAGTGTGCTGCCTTGATTGTTAGAATTTAGGGTGAAAGAAAAAAAAAATGATAGGAGATCTGATAGGGGAAAAATCCCTGCTGACTGCTGAAAAACTGACTACCAAGCCTGCCAGTGATGTCTTGTTTGCTCACAGTTAATATTTTTTTCACCTAATTTCCTTATAAATATGACTTATTTTTTTCCCATGGTTTCATGAAACCAATTTGCATCTGAGATGTATTTTCTGGGATCTCGGCAGTGATGAGACTGGCTTTGCTTCTCTAAACAGAGCACCATATGCTTCATTTTGTGCTTGTTTGCTGCCTCCAAAATACTCCCGGATAATCTCACTGGCTGAGTACATGACAAAGTACCAGAAAGGTGTTAGCGCACAAGTGCTGATACTCTTATGAAAGAGGAAGTGATAAATGCTTTACTGTATAAAGAAAAAGATAAGGATGTATTTTGGGAACCAAATTGACAGTTGCAATACCTGTTAGCACTTGTATCTTAAGATCAGGGATGTAAGGAAAGGTAGATAGAGTCTATCATTAAATTTGCACTGGTTTGTTTAAAAAACAAACACTGGGTCTGACTTCCAAAGTGCCTCTTAACAGCTATGCAAAGGAATTGTAGTGAGTTTTTCAAAAATATCTGAGAATTAGGTACTTTATTTCCTTTCACACAGAGTTAGTCCCAGATCATGTATGCAAAACCTAGAGCTTCTTACTTCAGGAGTGGGTATTTTTGTTTTTCAGTCAAGCAAATAACAATACAGATTTTAGAGAACAGACATTATTCTGCTATACTGGGAAGAAAACCCCCACATCTGAGAAACTGTTCAGCAAGGAAAATGTTTTTCAGACGACCTGCCTGGTGCTGCATTATTCTCAGTTCCTCTGTGGTTTTTAGAACTGTTTGTCATGTTTGGGGGTGCTGTGTGAATTTGGTGATGTTTGGGTTTCCTGACTGCCAGCACTGGCTGGAAACGTGATGTAAATAAACATTTTGATGAGCTTTGGATTCAATTGAACAGATACTGGAGCAACAGCTTTTCCTGCAGCACCTGACTGCTCTCCTCGCAGGCTGGGGCAGAGACAGCGGGTCCATCGGACACTGAGGACTCTGCTGTCGGCCCACTGACCCGGGCACGTTTCTCCCAGGCTCCTCGGATGAGGCGATCAGACACACACGAGTGTGCAAAAGCGACCTTGCACGGATAGTCCATCTCCTGCATCTCACAGCTTCGTCTGCCTCCCTGCTAGCCAGGAGGGTCTGAGGGACCACTGAACAATAGGAGTATTGCTCAATGCATCAACATTACAGAAGCAAATTATGATAAATTACCTTTTGTGCACCGATTGGGAAGGTTTCGCAATGATCATTAGCCCTCAGAAAGTCTTCTGCTTCCTGTGGAGGTCTAATGATTGCACTCCGAGCTCCCAGATAAATCATGGGTTGAACCACGGGAGGGCCCTGTCATGGGCAGCGTGTAGAGAGATTCCTCACAGGTATTGTTGTTATTTGGTTAAGTCCTGCAGAAGGAATAAATATCACTTGAATGCTGAGGAGCTACCACGAGGCACTCTCCGGTGTTAATGGCCCTTGGCAGCAGGTAGGATGTCTCAGTGTCGTTGCTTTTCTTCTAGACGGTCGGTCCTTTGCTGATCATCAAACACAGAGTTACCTGCTTGGCTTCATTCTGTTCAGCTTCTCCACATCAGTATCATTTATCTCTTACAGGGTTACTCTCTGCACCTGTTAAGAGCAAGTGTCATAGTTTTACATTTGTAATCCGTGGGCTCTCTCTTCCAATTTGCCTCCTGCTGCAATTCATTACTGCAGGTTGTGTGCTTGAGGGATACAAGGTAAGAGCTGCCCTCCGGCTCTTCCCTCGGAGCCCGGCAGCTTCTTATTCCTAATAACCTGTTTCTGTAGTGGCCACTGTCACCCCCGTCAGAGCTGCCCTTGTTTCTGCCCTGACGGGCTGTGGATTAGTGAGGACGCGGGGGCCGGGGGCCGCTGTCCCGCTCCGCCTGCGCGCGGTGGCTGGCGGCTGGCAGGTGCCGCTGCCCGGAGGGCAAGAGCAGCTTTACCCTCCGCGCGGAGCCGCCTCCAGCCTGGGCGTTGAAATCGCCAGAAAGGCCAATTTCTGTGCTGCACACGGTGTTCTGGTGGGCAGGGGGAAAGGCCAGCCGCCTAAGAACCGCAAACAAAACCGTGGAACGTGCCGTTTCAAACCACTCGCATGACTCCTCCGTCTTGACACCCGCGTGTGTCATCTCTGCCTCTCGCCAGCAGCCCTGTGCAGGCAGCGCTTCCTCAGCAGCTGCTCTCCCTGGCTCTTCGCAAAGCTGCTTGTAGCGACAAGGACATTAATGGCTTTTTGTATTTCTGTAACAGGAAAATCATAGCTGTGAGTAGAGAAACAGCGATGCGTGAATAGTCACATCCTTAGACAATTATTTTGGAGGCTCCTGTTCTCCATAAGAGATAGTCTCAATTTAGCCAGGAGCTTTGAAACTTCTTGAGTTTAGAAGTTTGTCTCATTAAGGAAAATCCCTGAAAAGCTCCCTGAAAAGGAAGTAATTTTGATTTCAGATGAAGCATTCAAGTAATTTGAAATTGTTTCTTTCTGAAATGAAGTTTACTGTAATTTTGTAAGGGTCAAGATTTACAGAACTATCTGAGTACAATTAATTTTCTCCAAAACAAACATTTCAGTATTCTGGAAAGCTTAATCAGGGTTTTTTGCATACCTTCAAAACAATCCCTTTGTAAACAGCAAGAATGCTAATGAGTCAAATTCCCTGAAATAGCAGCTCAGTCTAACCATTAACTTCCACGTTCTGAGGACGTGGAGCATATTCTGCTCTGAGTGCAGATGCTGCTGCAGGGAAAACCCCCAGGCTCACCCCTGGTGGGTCTAGTGCTGACATTTTTCTTGCGAGTTTTCCACTCCGAGTTAGCAATCTGGTTTCCATTTATGCAGCTGGTTACCATGAAATAAAATGGATGGTTCTCCTTGCAACTCTGTTGTGTCATTGCCCTTGTCCAGCTGTTTAAACCCCTCCGCTTGCTCAGATCTCTCTTTGGTTGACTTTCCCTTCTGTATTTTTTTAAACTTTTTTTCCTGAACAACGATATGATTATTTTGCTATGTGAATATAATGATGGAAGGAGCGGAATGATCCTGGTGATACCAGCCAACTCTAAGGCAAATCAATTTTAGCCTCTCTAGTTCTGTTTCCCTCTTCGTTCCAGGATCTCCGGTGACAGGCTGTGTGCTCGTTACCTCCAGTTACCTTTATGAAGCACGACAAATGCTCTCTTTGCATAAGGGCCTGTTTATATATATGCATGTGTATCTATTTTTATATAAAGATATATTTTAAGGTATATAAATCTGTGAGTTACATATACATACACACAGACCCGTACCCTCTGGGAGGAAGCAGCCAGCTCTGACCTGCCTGGTCCTCATCTGTGGCTACTGGACGGATCCCTGGAGCACACGGTGACATACTCAGACTCGATCCCTCTCTCTTCATTGTTGCAAAGAAAAATCCGGAGGCAGCCTGTGATCAAAATGCGTGGCACAGGTAAGTTGAACCTCAGGTGAGTCGCCCCTGGGGCGCAGTGCCGACCTGGGGAGCAGGAAGGCGCCAGGTGCCGCCCTGGCGCAGGGCGTTGGGTGCTTTCGGCCAGGTCCCACCACCCCGAGCGGGCAGAGCTCCCGCCCTGCCACTGGCCTCAGAAGTAAAACTGACTACAAAGATCTCGGGACCAGAACTGGGCGCAGAGGTTTTAGGTGAGAGTTTTAATGCTTCTGTTACCTAGAACACGTGAGTCTCCAGAAACTGGAAATCTGGGGGGAGAAGAGGGTTTGTCTGCTGGCCTTAAATCTTTGCAGAGCGTTTTTTCCCTTAGTCACATGCTGCACAGTGATGGTGAGTAAACAGCCCTGCCGAGCAGTAGGTGCTGTGTGGTGTGCTGGCTGCCCAAGGGGATCAGTGTTCCCCTCCAGCACAGTCCCCCCTCTGCAGGGCACCACTGGGACTGTGCCTGGAGAAGGGATCGGGTGTTCGTGCCGCACGCAACCGGCCTCTGCTCTGCCGTCACCAGGGCTGAGCTCGTCTGCTGGCTCGGTCCCACCTTGCACCCAAAGCCTTGTCAGCGTGAGAACAGGCAGCCTGCTGACTGCACCCAGGGTATTTGTGCCAGTGGCTTGTGGTAGGAGAATGTTCTCTGTGTCATTCTACTACAAGTGGGCATCAGAACAAGTCGTGCTCTGGGATCCCGCGCTCTCGCCGTCCGTTTCCATGCTGAAACCATTTCTGGTTTTGTCCTTTCTACCTGCCTGCCCTGCTGACTGTGCTGAGAAGCAGTTCTCTTTCAAATCATGGAGCTATGGCCTTAGTTACATTCATGTGACATAGATGTACAGGTGAAGAATTGTAAAATTCCTGTTTTCAGCTGATTCCCTGTGATGGCACTTGTGGAGCCCTTCTGTCTGCGCGGGGCCGGTGCAGGTATCACCTTTTGGGACTGAACAAATAGTTGTGTCGCACTTGGGGGGTCCAATAGTCAGTGTGTCCCCGCTGAAGGTCCAACAGGAACAAAAGCAGCAGCAAAGTGCCGCCAGAGTCAGGGGATCTGGGACTGAGTGACTGGGGGAAGGGTGCGTTGATGAGACGCTGCCGGGGCCGTTTGGGCAGTCGTCTTGCAGAGCTCAACTTTGCTGTTTTGAGAAGTTTCTCATTGCCATGCATTTCCCATCTCGGCGAAAGCTAAATGGAGCAGTCACTGGGTATGACAAGTACAAGGGTGACTCAGCCCTGGTGTACCTCTGTGCATATCTGCCAGAAAGGTTTTGCCTTCTATTTGCTTGGCTAGGCAAGGAGCTGTCATACATTATGGAGAGACCACCCAGAGTCTTTACAGAGCAACGCAATTATTCATTTCCTGCACCGTGTACCAGTGTCCTCTTGAGCAGGACACTAGGGGAGGAGAACATTTGATAGCATTTTCAGGGAGGTAACCTGCCGAGATGAGTACGATTTCAGTATCTGTAATTCAGGTTTCTATAACTCTCAAATTCTAGTGTTTTATTCCTGAGGTCTGTACTGTGGGGTGAGAGGCGTCGTGTGTAGTGCGATGGCAACCTCCTTGCTCCTGCTAGTTGTCAGGTAAGAGCGGACAGGCTGCAGGTGGGCTTCTGCCTCTTCTCAGCTCTGAAACTGCCAGGGGCAGGGAGGTTTATTTCAGAAGACATAATTAGGAATTTGCATCAACAATATGGATGGACAATCATGGAAGGAGAACGTGTCAAAAGGCAGAACAAGCTTTGTTTCTGCCATCAGCACAGCTCCCAGTTTATTTTGTGTCTGCCTTCTAACATGCTCTAGCTCATGCAATGTGTCCGGGGGAGGCAGAACTGCTTGAGAGAAGCTGAGCTCATGGGCTCCGAGAACTTTGCTTCCACCAAGCTGTTTACTGGGGGTGGAAGAAGAGTTTTGTTTCAGCCCCCAATAGATATGAGGATTTGTGAAATGTTTGCCAACAGAGAATGGTATTTAACTGGTAGGGTATGTCGTAACTCCGTAGATATTCGTGTAGCTGTGGCAATTTACATGAGCCAAGGATCAGCCCCCGTATGTTGGCAAACACTTCACATACTGCAGGTTGGAATGATGCTCTTCCCCTACCCTTACACATGTCATGTTTTTATTATTAATTTCTGGGTTTTCAGCAGTTCTGTAAAATGGGGAAGGTGAAGGTGCTCTCTGACCACCCCACCGGAGAAAGGTCTTGGTTCCGTCCGGCCGCTCCTGCCTGGCTCACCACACAGCTCAGAGGCTTCGACCACGCGGGGGCTCGGCAATCTTCCCGGGGCTCTCACCCGCACCCTGTGGTCAAGGTGAGACACTCCAGGACGTTACATTATTAAACCACTTGGGTTTTGCTTTCCCACACCCATTTATAAGGTGGCAAAAACTGAGGCAGAACTGCAGCCGTGAGATCTTTGAAATACAAACGAGAGCCGGAGTGGTTCAGGATAGACCATTAATTGTTAGCAAAAACACGGGTCCATTTTCAGTAGGATCATAGTATTACTATAGCCCATTAATTTCTCTGGTGAGTCATCTTTTTTTTTTTTTTTTTCCCCTGCACTGGTAGTAATACATGCAATTCTCTTAGAAATCTATTTTGAAGAGTGCCAGTGTCTGCGTGTTCCAGCACTGTGCTGCCATGGGAGTAGCTGAAACGTGACTGCAGGGTACGGGGGGCTGGGAGGTGCTGGGAGGGGGGTGACCTGCCTGGCCGTGGCCCCTCGGCCCAGCCACCCGTGTCCTCTCCCTTCGCCAGCGCGGATGCCCCCTCTCTCTGCCACCAGTTCGCCACTGCTGCAGCTGTAGAGTGAGCTGACTTTAATGGTGGGGTTTGAATTGTTATCTAGGGTGTCATTTCCAGTCCCACTTAAACTCTTTCTCCATCAGCCTGCTTTCTGGTCCGAATTAAATGTCAGCTATCTTCATATGTAAAGAACATACAGGTTTTAGTGTGAGGCCTCTCTTCAATTCACAGAGTTTAATCTGGTTGTCTTAAGCTGGGAACCAGCTCTCTTCCAGTGATGTTCCCCGGGCAGCGCTGGAAAGGCGCTCTCAAGCTGAGATGTTCTTTTGATACTGAAGCTCATTTTCTTCTACTTTTCCATTTTTCACTCCTGCTACCTTTCTGCTATAAGTTAGGCTGACAAATTCCAGTTCCTTTGCACAGCTTATCTGGAAATACTGATACTGTTGTAGACCCCATCTTTATTTTTGGACCACGTTCCAGCTTATATGCCTTTCCCTAGTCTTGAATTTTTAGGGTATTTTTAGGTTATTCTTTTTTTCTGTTCTGATCAGTACAGTCACTTCCCTAATTTACATTTCTTCACACACCTTGTATGAGGGTCCCCAAATAATACCCAGCATGTTTGCAAAGAGCAATTATTTTCTACCCGATTCAGCTTGTTTCAAATTGTAAGTTTATACCTTCGCATGTTTTAGACCTCCATACAGAAATGAAGAAGGTAACAGGACTAAGAATAAACTGTGGGTAAACATAATGCGAGAAAGGTTAAAATGCATATTTATTTTTTTTCCAGTGTGGCAGAGTTTTAGCATCTACTCTCTGATGCTGCAGCACGTGCTGGTGGCTGCCGGGCGGAGCGCTCTCTGCTCCTCGCTCTGTCCCATCGCCAGGTCCCGGGACGCTGGCATGTCCTGCTAATTAAAACCCCCCTGGGTACGGAGGCAGATGGCAAGCAGTGAGGTGGGGTATAATGAGGACCCCAATAATGGCATTTTCTGTCCTAGTTTTGAGTGGCTTACAGCTGCTCTCAGGTTTTACTCTTCCTTAAAAATCTCACCTTCCTCGTCCAGACTCCTCCGCTCTTTCTTCCCCGCAAAGCTTGTCTGATTGAGCTGTTACTGACTAATGCCAGTAGGATAAAGAGAAAACTATTTCAAGCATTTCAGTGTTCTGCCTGCTTGAAACTCTTGAAAGTACTGTTCAGTAATCCATTTTATTATGATGTTTACTTCAAACATAAGGCTTGTTTTTTCCAGGGATATCCTTTGCTCAGTGATCTCAATTCTACTAAGGAATGAAATGCTTTTGCCTTGGCTGTCGTGCTGCTTTCGGGATGCTGTTGGGGGCACAGGGAGTCACCTCAGGGAGCGTGCAGGGCTCTACCGCCATGTGCTTGGGGTGGTGGTATCAAAAACGTCCCCGTGACGCAGCCTCTGCAGGGCTACAGCCCCTCGGTCCTCAGCAGCTTGTCCAAGGACAGACACGAATCACGGTCACTTCCTCTTGGCACAAGGACATTCAAGAAGATAATAGGTGGGAAAAATAACAGTTGATCCTGAGGCTGAAACTGGAAGCTGTTCCTGAATATAAATTAGCATGTGACCTCAAACTGTCCTGTCTTCTGTCTGCTTGTCAGCATCTCTCCTTGCCTAAGTCTAGCCTTTGTTTTTCTTTTTTCCCTCTCACTTTCATATTGGTACCCTTTTGTTTGTCCTGGTGCTGGCACACACCTGTGCTGACAAGCACAAGACAATGCAGCTTGTCTAAGAACAGGAGCTCTTCATTCCGCTCTGTAGCGATATGAAATTCCCACTTCAGTTCTGCAGGGGCTGGTTCCAGGCTTCCCTCAGTTTTCACTGAGTAGGGACAGTCTGTTTTCTTTAAATTAATCTGTGTTCTGAACCAGGGGGATGACTTCCCAGTTGCAGCAGAAGCAGGTTTTCTAACTTGCTGCTCATATTAATTTCACAAACGAGTCCAAGGTCAACAGTCCCAGCTCTCCAGAGAGGCACAGGCACTTCACCCACCCGGGGAGGCGTGAAAACTTGTCCCCACGTTAGAGGATCAGTGTTCGTCTCCCCTTCCTTACATCCCCTCCATAGCTGCCTGTCAAAGCTTTCATAGATTACATCACATATGTCCCTTAAAAAACAAAATACCATCTGTGACATTACCAGCTGAGAAGTCTGACAGTTTAAAAGAAAAAGATTTCATTTCATCAGTTTTGTTACTAGCTTTGAATTACTTCAATTTCTGAGTTTAAAAAAGCAGTAGCCACGCTTACGGGTCCAAATGCAATGAGGTACAAAAGAAATTTGGGGGAAAACAGCACTTGTGCCTGGGGTTTCTCTTAACATGTTCAACGTCGGCTGCAGCGCGGACTCCGGCACTGTTGGGTGGCCCTGAAGCACAGCAGGTCTCAGCTCCTCAGCGGGGACACAGCCCTTTTTCCTACATGCTGCGGAAGATGGCCAAAGCCATTTCCCCGGCCTGCTTTCAGAGATGCCTCTTCCAGGCGTGATATGGGCCCTCAGATAGTGTGGAGAGACTACACTGACAAGTCAGGGGAGAGGAGAAACCCCCCTGCAAGCTGACCTGCCCCACGCCATGTTCTCCTGCGAGGGCTCCTGCTTTGGGCAACAGGCGTCTTGGAGAAATTTTATTCCCTGAAATCTTTCATGAGACAGAGAAAATCCGACTCTTAATGGGTGAGCATCAAATGCTGTGTGAATTGGAGGTTTTGTAGCATCCATGCCAGATACCCGCTCATGCGGTGGGTTACTTGGTGCCGCTAGCCGGTCTGAGGAGAATGTGGGAACCGTAGGGAATATTTCTGTCCTTTCACCACTGTGTTTTCGGTTCTGTCACACTTGTGAGGTCTTACGAGCCGCAGTCTCACAGCCTCAGCACCGCAGGCTGTGTGAGAAGGGCAGCCCACCCTGCACGTCGTGCTGCACTTCTCCCTCAATGGCTCTCCCCTGCTGTGACTCGCGCCCATCCTCTACATGAAGTGCACTACAGCGACGCTTGTGCAATGTGATGATTTTCACCCATTCATCCATGCGAGGAGATGTAATTTCTGACTTATCGGTGCTTATTTAAGTTTCAGTTTCTTAAGGAAGCGCTGTGTGCTCCTGAGCTCTCCTTGGAGAGCACTCCTCTGTTGTTGAGCGCGACGTGCGTTCCAGAGCGTGTTGAGCACGCAGATCATTTGATGGTTCGTGTGGGGTAGGTCAGAGGCAGTTTTCTACCTGAAGACAGACGCTTACTGAGGACCTTCTAAAGCTGCCTGCACTCCTGTGCTCTGCCTGCAGCGGGGCCTGCCGTGGGAGCAGCGGGAGGAAGATGCCTTCACACTGCAGAGCCACTTATTTTCCCAAGGTATTGTAGCAGCAAGGGCTGCGCAGTCAGGAATCAAGGGGGTTGCTTCTGAACCTCATAACACACCCCCCCTCCCCATTTGATAAGATAAAGTAGTTGCCAAATCAACACTGATCTTGTCATGCCCAGTCAGAAGCAGTTAAACTGGGGTTGATAATTGACATTTAAAAAAAAAAAGTAGTATACACTGCCTCGAGTGTTGGAATTGTCTCCACAGAAATGGGCTGTTTGTTAAAGACTGTCGTTACTGACAGCAAGCAGACACTGTTAAACACGCGCTTACTCACACTCTCTGTTTTCTCTTGGCACCTCCAGGCTCCCCTGTCTCTGCCCCTCTCCCCTGCTCCCCTCGCTGGGGTGTCTGACAGGCTCCGGAGGAGACGCCGCTGACTTGCCACCTCAAGCTGGGAAATTGCCATCTCTGCGTTGGGCTGCATGTAGTCATCAGCAAAAAGCCAGTAGGACTTTGGCTGTTTGTGTCAGATGATTTGTTACAACAAGAATTAATATGTAGTTTCTTGTTCCTGTGGATTTTTTTTTTTACTTATGCAAGCAAATAACACAGTAATTTTTGTCCTGCTGCAGTAAAGGGGAAATAAAATAATAATATATTGTGTGCTATTGCATGTTATGGGTGTCAAGAAACAAGTAAAATATTCTCTGTAAAAATAATTTTAAAATTTTCTTAGGGTTGTTCTACCTGAGAAGAAACTGATCTGTTTTCTCGCGCTGTTTTAAAGCAAGGGTTAGTGCAATGCTCTGGGAATGTCGATGTTTTACTGACCCATAATTTGTCAGTGCCATGGCCTGGGCTGCTGGGCTGCTCTGCCCTTGGCTCAGCAGCCTCTGGACCCGGTATAAGCACTGGTGTGATCACTCCTGGTCTCAAGTCTGTCAAACTTGTTCATCGCCCCCGTGTAGCTCCCAGCTCCCACCTCCGTGAGCTGGTGGTGGGAGAAGGTTACTCTGGGCTGACCCAGGCCACCAGCAGCCACCCCCACCAGTGACAGGCGCCCGCCTGAGCATCGCGTCGCCTGTGAGCGTGTCCTGGAGAGCGCTGGCCCTTCTCCTCCCTCCGGCTCGGTGGACGCTGTCTGCTGCGGGCCTGCTCACGAGGCACAGACGTGCCCCCAGTTCATACCGCTAACGGGAAAAGGCGTAATGCTTATCTTCTAGCGCTAGTTAATGAATAACCAGAAGAAGCCAGGATCAGCTGAGGGTCCTCTGGTCCAGCCTGTAACCAATATTCATGACCAATAGTTTAAACATCTTTCTGTATAAGAAAGGAATAAAGTTTGGAGGAAAAGCCTTGTGAAAAAGGCTGCTCATTCTGCACTGAGATATGTCTTGTGGCTTTTAATATAGAAATACATATATCAGTATATATACATTCTCTTCCTGCAGCCTGCCTGGGATGACTCTGCAAGTGGTAAGAACCAGCCAGCAAATCTCATGCTTCAATCCCAGTCTAGGGCTTGGTGGCTTTTTACTCCTCTTCCCCTCGCACCCACGAAGAGCTGTTGGGAGATTCAAAGGAAAAACACAGGCTCTTGCGAGGGAAGTGCAAAGAAAAAAAGGCAGGATGCAGCTTTTCCTTCAAAGGCACGTTGTGTGAGCTGGTGCCACCAGGGAGCTTCCACCGTGCAGGTAAGGGAGCGCGGCAGCGCCCACGGGTTCAACCTCCCTGGCTCCAGACCCCGTCGGGAGTCACCTCCCTGTGCTGAGTCCGAGCTCCTGCGTCCCTGGGACGGCGTGGGTAGAGGAGGGGGAGGACTGGTACGCAGGAACGAAGAAGAAACATGGATTTTCTTTGTTTTCCCTCCTAGGTGTGTTTTAAGTTGTTTTGTTTCCTCAGTCTTATGCTGATGGCAACATTTAACACTCATACATTATATTTTTGTGGAATATATGAGCTGAGGCACAAAAGCTACTCAAATTTGTCCAGCTGAGAACTTGAAAGCATTCAGGAAAATCCCTTGAAACCATCCTGCACGTAAATATTTAGGCACTTGTTACCTTGCTTTTACTTGACCTGCGCTGACTCTTCAGGCACAGTAAACTGGCAGATCTCTAATATGTCATTTCTTTTCCAGTGCTGCTGTTCGGGTCTGAAAAAATTAATTGGGCAATTTCCCCAGTACCAGCTGCAACAAGCTTATCTTCCACGCAGTGGTGACAGCTGCAGAGGGCTGCTTGTCTCTGGGATGTTCAGATTCTGAAATCTGGGGAGCCGAGCATCAGAACTGGCTTTAGGTCAGGACTGCTGCAGGTAAAATGGAAAGATATTAAGAGTCGGCGGAGCAGACGCTCAATATTGCACTGTGAGTTACAAACACATTTAAGGGAAGTATTATGTTTCCTTGGCTGTTGTATTTCAGTTCAGAGGTTCACAGTGACCATTCCAATTATTCAGTTTCTATTAATGGGGTTTTGTATTGTGCTGTGTAGTGCTACGATGAGAACGTTTTCTCTTATAAGAATGGGATGGTTCTAACTAGTACTCCTAAGTGGGGAGAACCTCCCTCCAAATCCATCCGAGAGCTGTGCTTTGTGCACTCACCTGCACCGAGATGTGAATCTCTCTCCAGATAATGGATTTAATAAAATTAGTAACTGGATCTGTGTTGCACAGATCTCTCTCCCTTCTCACTGGACCAAATGCATTGGAGTGTTTGGTTTGACTTTTATCTCTTGTTTGTTTGTTTGTTAAATCTCTTTCATCTTGTTATGGAAGAGAGCCTTTTGTCTGCTGCTGACCATCTCCCTTAATTTCACTTTTTTCCTGGCTGATCCTGATTTCTCTAGATGCGACCGTATGAAGACCACTTCAGAGGAGCCACTTTTCTTCTAATCTCTTTAGCAGTCTGACATGTCTTGTTTGTGCCAGGCTCTCTCCCAGCGCTCCTGCAGCTCAGCACGTCAGGCTTTCAGCCTGGGTGGATGAAAGGAAAGTTATTTATTTCATTCAGACCTTGCCAAGAGCCGCTGCCCCAGCCAGTGGAGGCCTTTCTTATATTGACACCCAAGACGTTATTCGCCTCCTCGCTGCACACTCGACTGTGCAAGTTCTGTTTTCTGCAGAAAATGGAAACCTTGGCTGACAGGGCTTGGTGGGACGCGTGTGAAAGGGCCCGGCAGCACTCGTGCTTGCAGTCACGGACTTCTTAGGCTGCACGCAATGGGGAAGTTTTATATAAACAAATTATTCAGGAAGATGCTATAAAAATAAAGAAACTATGCATGACTGTCTAGCGACATTTGACAAAGTATGGTATTTTCTAAGTTTGCTGCAGTGCAGCTGAGGGGTTGGTTTAAAAAGCAGCATTATTGCAAAAAGGTCTGGACATTTGTTGTCAACTCATAACGTTGCTGACTGCTTAATAGCAGGCGCCCGGCTCCCCCCTCTCCTGTCAGTGAGGATCAGGAGGAATTCCGATAAAGCTGTTGCACTGATGTGGTACAAGCCCAGTGTCAGTGCAATCAAACAGTCACAACGGCTTCCCTTAATAAGAGTGTACAGTTGATTTTTTACATAGTAAATTTGCTATGATCTAGGTCAGTGCTTGTGACACCAAATTCTCCTTCCAGATTTGTTTGGTAAGCTTTAAAAAAACCCCACACAATCAAAACTTGCAAGGGTTTTCAAACTTCCAGGCTGTAGAATGTCCCTATCCAGGTTTTGGCACTCAGCTTCCCAAGGGAAAAAAAAAAAAAAAGCATGGATTTATTTTCCAGGTTTATGCTCATTGTCCTTTGCTTTGCGAAGTTGAGAGTAGCAAAGTGTGATTCTGCCCCCTCAAATGTCATTATTTGTGAACTGCGTTTTGCAAACAAGAAGGCTCCAGGGATAGCTGTGGTCAATGAGCACAGGCCAGAGGAGTAACGAGGGACTTGACTTGAAGCGGAGGGTTGATATAATAAACTCGATGTCTGGAAGGAAGGTTAAATACATGGGGGGGTGTGGGGTGGCTCCTTTTCTCTTATTCCAGCAGGTTTTCAGAGCTGAGTAAGAAGGGGTTTTTTCCTTTTTTTTTTTTTTAAAAAAATTTATTTTTTATTTAATCATTTTGTGGTAATAAATTACCAACTTCTCTTTCATTGCAGTGCTCCAGCTTCTAAAAGTAGGACTCTGCATTTCTTTTTCCACCCTGGATCTTGGTTCAGAGCATCAGTCTGGTGTGCTCATGGGCTGGCGTTTGGCCTCGCCTACTTTCAAATTAATTTGATGTGACATGATAAAACTTTGGTGACTAAATAATTTCAGTACTTGGCAAACTATATTTAATGGTGGTTGGTGAGGAGAGCAAACAGTAAAATCTGCTTTCTCCAGCAAGACTCCCTGTGGCCACAAGTCTGTCAGGTCGTATCTCTCAGTGCTGCGTCACGTTAAGTTCCGCTGTGGGATGGTGCTGAGCTGCAGAACCTCCCACCGGAGCTTCAGAGGAGAGTACTGCGGGTTATTGTTATGGAAATGCAGTGTGGTGAGAGGTCTCCGTGTTCCACAGGTGCGTTTGCTGTGAGGCTCTTGGCTATGACTAAATACACAGAGGTTTCCCCAGCAAGAGGCTCGGGCTCTCCCCGTGCTCGCAGGCTGGGCAGCGCTGCCCGAGGCGCCTCGGTGCCCCAAGACCCTTGTCTGCAGCAGACAGACCCTGGAGCTGGTGGGGCAGGTCCCGGCGTGTGCATCCGCGCGCTCTGCTGCCGTATGGCCAATAGGGGATGAAATGTGGAGAAAGACCAGAACGCTTCCCCGAGGAGTTCCCTTCCCCGGGGCTGGCCGGAATCACGTCTCGCCATTGGGTGCAGGCAACTTGTCTAAGAATTCTCTATTTTTCTGAGAAAACATATAGCACCCTATTTGCTAATAAGAGTAATGAATCATTAAATCTAAATTGCAATGCTCAAAAGAAGGACCGTAGTGGAGGTAGAGACATTTTGTCCTTGCTTTCCCTAAAGGAGAGTGCTGAAGCTTCACTATCTCACCGCTCTCCTGCATGGAGCGATTTTAAAGAATCATGAAGTTTTAGGGGACATCGGATCAGGGCCCCGAGTGCCTCCATTGCTATTGTGTTTTCACAGCTGATCTATCATTACAGCAGCTTGCACTCTGTGCAAACCAATTACAATGAATAAGTGTACTCTGATCTAATATTCAAGTCATTTTTTGGCATGCAATCATTCACCAGAACTGCACATAAAACTGGAATTCAATTAATCAGCTCATACAATGAGCCTGCCTCTTGCTATTTTTTCCTAATACATTTTTTCTTTGAATAAAAATGTAATTGTCAGTGCAAAATATCAAACCAGAGCCACATAACAAATAGCTATGGATTTGTAATTAAACCCAATAAAGCCTAAGATGAAGCATAAAAGGCAGAGAGCTAAAATCCAATTAAAAGTTATTATGAGAAATACAATGCCAGTTGTTGGTTTTGTTTTGTTTTTTTTTTTTCAGGCAGAGCGCAACATACTCTGGTTTGTAACAAAACACAGTTATTGGTTTTGATAATGAAATCCAGGGTATGATTCAACGAGTGTGGAGTAAATAGCTAATGGCAAGAAGAGACAGTGACGGATGAGGAAGGCCCAGGAACAGCCCCATTATCTTCTGTTGTAATCAGAGGCAGGTTACAGATATTTCCCCTCCTGTCCATGGGATGCACTTGACTCTGAAGAAACAAGTTATTAATTCTTGTTACCCAGGATGGCATCTGATATTACTTGCATTTATTTTTAGGAGAGAGATTCATTCTGGAAGCGCTTTGGCTATTAGTGCAGGACACTAAGTGTGATGAGTACCCGCAGCAGCCCAGGAATTGCCCATTGCAAGAGGGTGAAGGAGGATCTGCCAAACCCTCTTCGCAGAAGACCCCGAAGGAGGGAGATGGCGGTGACTCCCCACCATCTGCAGCCCAGCCCGTCTCCAGCCCTCCCTGCCGGCTGCAGCTCCTCTGCCCGGGACCGCAGCGCGGGAAGGAGGGAGCCAGGCCGGTGCCTCGGTGTGCCCAGGCCGAGCGCTGCCGGATCCTCCGTGCCCAGAGAGGGAGGAACTCGGAGGAGCTCCTCAGAGCGGGCAAACCGTCCCGGTCCTGCTGCTGCTCCAGCTGCCTTCCCGGTGGCCGTGCTGTGGCCGGGAATCTTACCTGTTCTTGTCTTAGCTGCTCCAGCTTTTAGTGCAATAAACATTCACCCGACCAGAAGGAGGGAGGGAAACTATCTCCTGGTGGTTAGAGCCGAGCAGAGAGGGGAAAGCCCTGCATTTTGGGTGGTACCTAAAAAATACTGCATGTTTTTGAAGAGGATCTGAAGCGTCCGCCAGTCCCGTTATCTCTCCTCACCAACAGGTCAACGCGCTGGTGTTTCACCTGCTCTTTGTACTCACCTTCTCCTGAGCCTAAAAAATACTTCAAAGACCAAACCCACTTGACTGGGTGGCCAGCGGGGACAAGTGAGCAGAGGGTACGCGCGTGGGTGCTTGCTGGGGCTGCTCCATCCCTCCCGACGCTGCCCAAGCACCTGCCGGGAGCAGCCCGTGCCCCGCGGGCCCCCCGCCGCCGCGCAGAGCGCGTGGATCAGAGCCGTGTACGTGCGTGGCTCCAGCGTCGGTGCTGCCTGCCCCGCGAGGTTATTTACAGGGCCTGGAAGCAGCACAGGGGTTTGATCTTCCAGCCGTCGTTCCCAGGACGTTTTACCCTCCCGGTGTGTGTCTGTCCAGGGAAATCGGTGCCGAGACAGGACCAGCCCCGTGTGCCGAGGGGGAACCTTACCCTGCGGTGAGCAGCTGCAGTCTGCAGCGGGGTAGAAGTGGGAAACTGCTGTTCCTGGGAAAGAAGGAAAATAAGAAACCTTCAGCCTTGTTTAAGATTAACTTCATGCGCTAGCCTGACTGCTTGTAATAGTTATTTCTCAAACAGAAATGGCTTACAAATATAATTTTTTTTTTTTTCTTTCACTTTGTTCCCAGTCAGAAAGCTTCTTAGGCATGGAAAATAAATGTCTGAAGTTAACCTAGACTGAAAACAGCCGGACTTTGTGCTTAAAATGGAGGAAAAAAAAAATTAGATCTATCTTCCCAGATTTCTCATTGTTCCAAAATAACTGTAATTATTCCCTTTTTTTGTGTGTGTGTTACTGGGTTCTTTCATTGTGTAACATGTAATTCTCTTAACTAACAGAGAGAATCAAATATGTCTGGCCTTTCATTTCATCCTGTCCCTAATCTTTTTTTAAGATTTGATTATAGGCATGACTCCCTAGTGCCTATTTTGTGTCTTTGTAGCATTAATGCTCTATTGAATAATACCCAACTGCTTTGTTTATTCTTTTCATTTTTGTAATGGCTGTCACTAGTTTTGCAGCTCTGTTGTGTTTCTTTACCTCAATATAAATCCCGTGTCGATCAGCCCCAGCAAAGCTGAGAACATCCGAACAGGATGGAGCAGAGGATCGGTGTGGCCCAGGAGAAGTCCCTCCCTCCACATTGGTGCTTGTTGTGTCGCATCCATGTCGGGACATCCTCTATTTTCATGTTTTTATATCTTGACTCCCGTGACAACCGATGTCCTAACCACCAAGAGATTTATCTGAAGACCCCGCACCCGAGTTCGCCAGTGGGGAGGGGGCCCGGGACATCTGAATCCCTCTCTGATCGTGTGCAGCCTGCTCCTTGCTCCCCTCCACGGGCCAGATTCGAGTGGAGCGTCCCAGTGGTCACACAGGCTGTACCTGGTACGACTCCACCCCAGTAATCTCTGCTGCAAATCCTGGGGGAAGCTAGAGTGCTTTACGAGAAAAAGGTCACCCATTTTTAGTGAAGTTATTTTCAGAAATGTCCAAGGCATTGTGGCTAAACTTTTTCAGACAAACGAGTAAGAGCACAGAACGTGACATCTCCGTCCACCTGGCCTCCTGCAAGCGAGCCACGAGCAGCTGGGAGGTTTGGATGGTGGGAGTCAGCAAGGAAAAGGCAAACCTGATCCTTCAGCGTTTTTCTCTCAGCTGATTTTGGCTGAACAAGTCAGATGAACTGCAGAAAACTTTCCTTTGCCTTTGAAGAAAGGGGCGAGCCCCCTCCGTGTCGCTTCCGTTGCTGCGGGCACGGACCGGGGAGCGGGTCTGTGCCCCTGGGGGCAACCTGGGCCGGGGCGATGCCGCCTCGGCCCCAGTGTGCTGCTCCCCAGGGTGGCTTCTCGACACATCCAACGTGACGTGCGGCTGCCCTTGGTTTCACAGACTCTCCTGGGTGTCTTGAGGACCCGACATCTCCCAGATGCTGATTCCTCGCGGTGGTGAGCGCTCCGTGGGCCGCGGTGGGCAGACACCTCGGCTGTGCGCTTCGCGGAGAAGTTGCGTGAAGGCAGAAGGCGTTTACGGGTTAAATACTGACGTCTTTTGCAGCCGGAATTGGGGATGGGTTTTCACAACAGCTCTTCTGTGCTTGTACGTGTCTGAAGTGGTCTTGAGCTCTTTGGGAAATGCAGCCACTTATGGTGTGACCTTCAAGCAAGCATGAAAAAATTAACAGTCACGGATGCCATGGACAACTCCAGCTGGTCCCAGTTACAAGTAGTAAGCTCTTAGGAAAACCTTGATTAGAATTCAGATATAATACAATCTCTCTTTTTCAGCTGTTATTAGCAACAACAACTGTACCAAAGCAATAGGAAAACGAAGTGACT
This sequence comes from Athene noctua, assembly GCF_965140245.1. Taxonomy (NCBI): domain Eukaryota; kingdom Metazoa; phylum Chordata; class Aves; order Strigiformes; family Strigidae; genus Athene; species Athene noctua. The sequence goes on along the minus strand of NC_134048.1, from coordinate 23,807,923 downwards.
AGTCTTACCAGCCAGAGAGCAAGAGACAAAAGGCACCTGAAATCAGAGACAGAGCAAGATCCCAGTTTGCACAGCTGAATCTGCTCTCTTTGGGTAATTTTGGGGTTTTTTTGTATTGAAACAAAATACTGAGCACTCAGCCTAGTGACTGTCAAACACAGTTAATTAACATAAACTAAATCGTAAATAACAAGTATTAAAGTAGTCTGGTGTAAACAATAGCAAACAGTAAATTCTGGGTAGAGATTGAATCACAGCATCCAGTTATTTGCGTATTACAGCCATGGCCACCCCTCGGATGTCTTCTGCCATGTAGTAATTCACCTGCTACACAACTGCTGTCTCAAAAAACTGACCCTCATTTAGTAACTTGAACCTCAGACCTTTTCCCTGGTAGTTTATAGCGCTCCTGCAGAGGGACTCATGACATGCAATTCATCCTTGCTTTGCAGGTTCTTCTTTAACAATTAACAGCATTATCAACACTCTTAATATTATGTCAGCTGCACAGTCATTATTCAGGTTTGGTGCCGGGGCTGTAATTGAAACCATCTGTTTGCAGCTTGCTTTCCTGCTCCAGCTTGCAGGTGGAGCTGCTGTCTCCTGCTCCTTGGTATCCAGCAGAGCCCTGAGGTAAGAAAATGCAGTGCTGGAGGTGGCCACATCCCTGTGCTGCTTCCAGACGTGAAATGAGGCTGCACAACTGACGATAAATTGATATATTTATTAAGATACTGTTGACCACAATGACAGCACATGGTTTCTGTAGAGATGTGCCGGCTGGTCTCTTGGTGACTGGGTGTATCCCCTCATTCCCTGGGCTCTCCAGCCCTGGGGCCCTGCTGCCTTCACAAAAGGGGCAGGGCAGGGTGCTCCGGCAGCTCCCTGTGGCGGGGGCACCCGGGTGATTGCTGGTCACTCCAGCACGCCTGGAGCAGCCCTTGGTCACAGCGTGCCCGAGCAGCGACGTGCCGGGCTGGACCCGGCATCCCCCCGCTGGGGTGTTCCAGACTTACCTAAAGGGAAGGGGGGTACTTCAGGGCTTAAGGTTTTGCTTTTGCGGTCCTTGGGGTTTTAAACTGGGACTACCGGGACGAAGGAGCTTTAGTCACTACTTCAGCCTGTAACAAAGCCACAAGGCCAGGGTAGGTCTCCACGGTCACTGCGGGGCAGGTTATTTTGCTGTTGCCTGTTTGTACCCGGTGACGAAACACAACTGTCTGTTTGAGAGCCAGGAAACAAAAATCCTTAGTTTTCACTAAATGAATCTAGACAAAAACAAACTATGCAGTCGACTGTCTTTAGCCTCTGCAGTTTCTGATACGCAAAAAGTTCATGCCCCGTGCTGGGTTTGGTAACAGCCTCTGACCTTTGGGGTGGTCACACTGAACTCCGTCATCCCGCTGGCCAAGTGGGTGGGAACTGAGACTAGTAATTTAAGTTAAGCATAAGTGTTAAGCTTTTAGGTGCTGAAGGGCATGCTTCTGTTGCAGGTCAAGCAGGCAGACCTGAGCTGGTGCTAAACCAGGCAGATCCCACAGAGGTAACAGTGTACCTGCACCGCCGAGGCTCTCGCAGATCCTGCAAAACCAACGCAGAGACGTGGGCACGTCTCCAAGGGGAGCCCATACGGAGCTCGAGCTTTTCTCACCCACAGAGCTAGGAAAATCTGAGCTAGCTAACTGAGCACGGCTCAGTGCATCTGTAGAAGACAGCTGAGTCTTTGAGACTATACCCTACACCCCTACTTTGAGTTCACAGTCTCATTAAAATACCTTTGTCACTTTCTGTTTATATGTTTGTTTGTGTTGTATGTTTACACATATAAAATGTTTGTTAATTAAAAAAAAAAAAAGAAGTGACTTGGCATTTAGAGCCACCCTACGCATTTGAAACAAGCTTTAAAAAACCAGAGGCTTCTGTAACAGACAGTAGATGAACTCTTCTATATTCCCTGTCCTAAAGGACACTATTATAAACTCTGCTGTCAAGATACGAAGCCTCAGGAATGCTGCTCTATAAATCATACCCATTAGTAAGTGTGGTGTCAGTTTTTCCCTGATTTCTGGACTATTTTAAACACGTGCTCAATTATTCTTTCATGTGCTTGAGCACGTGCAGGGTGACACGGTGCTGAAGCCAGCGGCCAGCCCGAGCCCCCACTCGCCACGCTGCAGCCTCCCACTTCTCCCATTTCTCGTCCGAGCAGCCTGGGCGCGAACCCTGACACCCCCCGCGGGCATCTCACTGCTCCCCCGCCTGCGTGGGGGCTCGGACCACCCCTGCACGGCACTGACAGCTGAATTCATTGGCCTCCCGTTAGGGAGCAGCTGTGGCTTCCAAAAGCAAAAATGATGGAAAAGAGTAAACATTCTGTAGTTAAAATTGAGTTAAAATGAGAAACTGGTGCTCACGTCTAGGCAGATAGGCAACAAGTGGATTCATTTAGAGAGAAAATGCACGTTTTTAACAGGGGCTCCATTTGCTGGACGCCGATGGCTTCCACAGTGGAAAGGATAAATTCTCCACAGCCGAGCTGAGGAGGCAGCTAGCAGATACCTGTCTAAGGGTTATTATAAACTTGCATTCAGCAGATAACTTTTCCCTTGAATTGGCTGCACCCCCGAAAATAAAAATTTGTTTTAGACAGAATACGTTGCTTGGGTTTCTTCAGGGCGGAGGGGAGCGCTCTGCTCCCTTCTCCATGGGTGCGAAGACTCTCCTAGGAAGGGCGATACTGGGTCACGGACCTGCCAGCGCTTGGGGTGCAGAGCACGGCGGGCCTGGGGGTGCTGGGGGTGCTGGGGGTGCCCGCTGCAGGCACCGGGAGGGGACACTCTGCCCTCCCTTGGCGGGACTTGTGTCACCCTCGAACGCAGCAACCAGCGCTGCGAGAGGCATCGTCCCCGCGCAGCACGGGCTCCCGAAATGGTGCAGAATTATGCATGCAAGTTGCTTTCTGAAATTAGCTGCACATGTTTATATTAACATGCAAATAAAGCAACTTCAAATAAAACAAAATATGAAAATGTCTATTCATTAAGTTCAGTTTTATGGCATAATTGATTTGTGTGGGGCGTGCACGTCTGGTGCTTACTCTGATTACCTTCCTGACGTTGAAGAAATCCACAACAATGTTACTGATAACAAACCATTTAAACATAGTCAATTAAATTACTGGTAATGCTGAAATGGCTTAATATTGCGTATGAGTTAGTTTAATTTTTATGTAAATTCTACCCCTGATTTAGCAAAGTCTTAATTGTTTAACAGCAGATTAGGCTAAATTATTTTAATTGAATTCTATGTGAATTTTTTTACTTCTGCCTTTAAGGAACCCGTTCATACAGCTTTTCCTTTTGGACGCAGTGCATAGAGAGAACTGGCTGCTGGTGCCTGTTCTTCCAGCTTCACTTTAGGCCGCCCTATCTTTCAAATCCACGTAAAATCAAAATGTTCCTCATTTCACAAGGGCTGTTCAAGTCAGAAAGATAAATACTGCATTTGGAAATGGAACTGGAGGAGAGCAAATGAGGCCTCAGAGTTTGGGGACACTTATTCCTGAGGTTGAGTACTGCGAGGGGTTTGTCTGTTTTTTGTCTTCCTCAGCTGGATTTTTGCATTGTTGAGATTCAGATTCCTTTGGATTCGTGCCACGGCACCTCTGATGCATATATATGTACGTACATCTACATACACAGTGCTGAAGTTGTTTAGGCTGCAGACGTCAGCAGTGGAAGGACGAGGAGTGTTGAGGCCAGGGCTGCCCGTGCAGCGAGGAGGGGGAAGGGGCAGGGCTGTGTGAGCGCCGCGGCAGCCGTCCCCCCCTTGCTGGAGCGGCACCCCCGGCCCGACCTCCTGTCTTCATTTGTCAGATGAAGGCAAAGCGATCTCGGATGGTCGGTGACACAAGGATATGGGTTTTCTTTTCTGATGGCCTATGGCTACATCCCACGATAAACTTTGCTTTCCCACTTCTCCAGAGCTCAGAGATGCCAGTTGTCCCTGCCCCCCCCAGATTCCTCCTGGTATTAGTGAAGAAGTGATCGTAAATTTTATTTCCTGGCACTACGACTCAGGATTCCTTTTTTTATTATTTAGGTGACGTGTTGGATTTTGAACTGTTCCGTGCCGACAGCTTGCTTAGAAACAGCATCTAAATGGCACATAAAATGTTGGCACTGCCAGAATCCATTTCCATGGGCTCGATTTTATGTTTCCATGTGACTCCCTGCTAGCTCCGGAAGGCTGGAATCAGGAGCAGACACTAAATCCGGGACTTCTCGCGGCAGCACGGGCTGGTGCAGGCGGTGCTGTGGCAGTGGCTGGTCAGAGGCAGCGCGAGGAACCGGCCGTCGGGGGAGCGGGTCCCCCCGTCCCGCCCGAGCACCGGGAGAAGCTTCGCAGCGGCTGGCTGCAGTCAGAGCAGCATGAGGGGGGCCAGGAGGCCTTCCCTCCCAGGGCCTTGCCTGCAGGTGTCCTGATTTCCCTGTGCACAGGAGGATCTTGTACGGAAACCTGCCTGAATGTTTTTCCAGTAGAATAGAGAGAGGATTGAAGCTATGTAATTTTTTCTCTTTTTTCCCTTTTATTTTTTTTTCTTTTTTTCTGTCTTCGTAATTCATCTTTAAACTTCTGGCAGTCTGTCTTTGAATATCTAGAGACGCTTTTTCTCGTGGAGCGCGGTACGGTCGCAGCAAAGGCAACAGAAGTTCACACGGCATCTGCCCACGTTCTGCTGCTTTTCTCCTCTCACTCAGAAATGGAATTTGTGTAAGTCACATGTGAACGCCAGCTTATCTCAGCTAGCGTGTCACCTGGGCCACCTGAGACGTGGCTGCTCACCCCTCATCCGCTCTGACCCCCCGAGCCGTGACACCATCCTCCCCCGGCGTGTCACCGCCGCCCACCCCCGCGGCCCAGGCCCCACCGGCTCCCCGCTCCCCGCTCCCGCCGCTCCCCCACTCCTCTCCCTCTGCCCTCGCACGTCTCTGCTCATCCCTGCTCGACGCCCTGTTCCCACCTGCCCCCCAGACGCCTCCGCCGAGCCTCGGTGCGTGGCCAGGGCTCCCCGTCCCCGCGACAGGACGGGGGGTGCGGCTCTGGGGCCCCCGGGCACGGGGGGGCACTGCCACCCGCTGCCACCCCCCACCCGCCAGGGGGGCGAGCTGCCGAGATGGGATGTGCGGGGTACGGGGGCGGTGATGTGATCTGTTCTCTTTGGTTCTCTAAGCTTTGCTTTCTGTTTATTTTTTCCCTCTCTCTTTTTTCTTTAATTATTCTATTAGTACAATATTTTAAATGTCTTAACCAAAATAATGTCAAAGGATTTTTACTTTGGTATGCGTGCCAGCAATAATCACTGCTAAGCCTTAAACAATTGTAATAAAGTAAGTGTCTTGCTGCTAATGATACTTCATTTGTCTTAAAGATGCTTTAGCAGAAGCAGTTTCTACAATTATTTCAGCTAACGCTTATCTGTTATGTCAGATTTTGAAATCAAAGTACATGCACGGAAAATCCCAACCCGTTCTGCCTTCCTCGGCCCCAGCAGCGTCGTCCCGCAGCCCGTGAGCACGGCTGGTGCACGGGGATCACGCGGGGGGGTACAGCCGCCTGCAGGGGACACGAGGGTGAACCCCCAGAGCCCAGCGCCGGGGAACGACCCTCACAGGAGCCTGACCCCAGAGGAGGCACCCGAGCCTCTTGCTATGGAGCTTCCCTTTCTATTCCTCTTTTTTTTTTTTTTTTTTTTTTTTCATTTTTTATGTGCATATAACTCCTCACTGGTAAGAATTCAGTTCTGGGGCAAAGACGGTGGGCAGGCTTTCCTTTGGTAAACATGCCAAAAAGGCAAAAAAAGGAGGTTTGGGTTTTTTTTGTTTTCAAGAGAGAGGAGTCACACTGCTGTCGTTCTGCACTGCAGCTTTGGGCTTCGGACACAACTCCTTGATGAAAATCACTCCCCGTTTCTCCTAAATAATTTTTGTAACAAGAGTTCTTGGATATCATTGGCAAGACTGTTTCTAACCCGTAACTTTTCAGATCCAGACTAAATCAAACCATTCAGATGGAATCCCTTCTGCAATAGTAGTTACCTGCATAAATCAATCGGAATTCTGTACTTTTGGCACCTGTTTCCTTGGGGTGGTTTCACGTACCGCGTCACGCCTGAAGAAACAAGGACTGTGCTGTGCTCACCAAAGCCTGAAGATGATGTCACGGAGTCCGTGCAGGTCCCCAGCTCAGCACGTGCTGACCAGAGGCTGCTTCGGGGGTGTCCTGCCTGTTCCCCCCTCCAAAGCTGAGCGATACGTCACCTCCCACATCTCAGCAGGGCACTTCTGGAGCTTGGGCAGCACAGGCAGCAAAGGAGACCCCCCAGACACACACCGGGAGACCCCTCGTGACTACCGTGTGAGCTTCTCTGGCCACTGGCCGCCAGCTGGGGTAGCCTGGAGCCGCCACACAGCCCCTGCATCCCTGGAGCCGCGCTCCCTCCTCCCTGGGCTCCCCCAAAACTCCGCCTGTGCCATAGCCAAAGCACCTCAAACCGGGCACCGCGGATGCATCCTCCCCCCACCCGCATCCGAGCTGCTCATCTTCCTCACCTCCGGCCTGCCCCAGCTCGGAGAGGAGACGGGACGGGGGAGAGGGGAAGGGAGCGGAGCCGGGGGAGGAGGATTTCTGCTCTGCCAGCAGCTTTGGAAGCTCCTGCGGTTTTCAGGGGAGATGGCTCGACCTCAGTTCCAGCATTTGGAGTCTGCAGCCCAGTGGGCTACCGGGGGGCTCTGGCGTGCAGCCCAGGCAGGAGCCCGGGGCCGCTGTGGCGGGGGGTGCCCTGGTCCCCTTGGAGCACGGCGTGGGGCTCCGCTGTGGCCCTTCTCCAGGCCTGCTGCTCTGCTTGCAGAGCTTCAACAGGGCCAGGCTGCTCACAGGCTTTATTTTCAACTAAAAAGTGAAGGTAAATCAGGAAAAAGAGGAAAAAAAAACACCACAAAACTTGAGCATTAGTTTTTTTCTTAGATACTAATCAAATGCTTGCCTGGAGTAGGTGCAGAAGGTGGTGTCAGACCCGTCCTGCCTTCTTAGTCCCACCTCACATGTACAGTTCATCCTTACAGAGTGTTTAAATGTCTCATAATCTTATTCTATGTGTTCTATAATCTAAATAGCTTTATCATTGCACTTTGTTACAAACCAGAGACGTATGTCATTTTTGAAGGGAGGAATGAAGGCACAGAAATTATATCTACAGAAGGAGCTTGGTCACCAACTCCTACCTATTTGCCACATTAGATCTGCAAAACTAAAACGTTGATCCTGAAAACCTCCACTCAGCTGTCACCATTACCAAACAGCATCTTACAGATCTGCTAATCCGAACAGAAAAGGAGGAGAAGTGAGGGGCATTTCCATTTAAAGCTCCTGAGCTGGCAGAAGCCTGGAAGGACGCTGGGGCACCGCCGGTAGTCAACGCACGTAGGGGTGCCCAGAGCCACAACTGCTTTTTTACTGAAAAAGTTTTATTTTTTTGCCAGGAAAGGCTGGATCAGGTGATCCTTGAGGTCCCTTCCAACCTGTTATTCCATGATTCTATGACTGTGTGGCTCGGCTTTCTGCAGGAGCTGGGGCCCTCCCAGTCCCACAGGAACTGGCTCCGTCTGCGGGTGGTGGGACAGGGGGGTTCTGCAGCATCTCATTTTCATGGAGTCACAGAATCATCGGGGTCGGAAAAGCCCTTGCAGCTCCTCCAGCCCAACCACGACCCTCCCCCTGACCGTCCCCAACTCCCCCAGATCCCTCAGCGCTGGCTCAGCCCGACTCTTCAACCCCTCCAGGGTTCCGGGGACTCCCCCCTGCCCTGGGATTCTGTACCCCGCCGTTATTTCAGCGTGTGGCCCCAAATCCTGACACCGGCTGCACGGATCTGAGGGAAGGAAACAAAACATTCATCGACACAGAAAACCTCAAGGTCAAGCTGTGGCCTTTCGGGTTAGTCTAAGGAATGTCCCCCAGGGAAGCGGGGGTCTATGGAAGGACGCACCCCCACTCCCTTGCAGTTGTATTGACAAACTCCTCAGACCTCAACGGGGGAAACTGGGCTGAGTGAAACCAAATGTTTCCCCTCCAGCACAAGTTCCGCTCATCACTGGCTCTGTTGTTTAAGCCCGATACTTTATGGCTCTGTTGTGCTTGCCTTGCTAATGACTTCTCCCTTGCCACTGAGGTGGTACCAAGGACTGATGAGAGGTGAGCGTTTCTGGGGGGACTGTTAAGACACATGAATTTAGTCAAAATCTCTGGGAACAGAGGAAAAACCAAAGGTGGGCAGGGTGAGTACTCAGTTGGAACTCGGGCTCCCCCTTTCCCCTCCTCTCTCACAGAAATGAGTTCCTCCTCGTCTAGTCTGCTAATCAGCTGATAAATTGAATTTAAAAGGCGACAGAAACTTTTCTGTGGGGTGCACCCACCACCCAAGATTACCGGACCCGAGGCAACGCTGGATCCAGGGGTGGTGGTCCAGATTTCTTTGACTCTTCTTTCTCTCCTTTCTTTTTCTTTCCTTTCTTTTCTTTCTTATAGATTTACAGGATACCACGTTCCTTATTATCCTTTTCCAAGTTTAAATTGTTTTCTACATTTTAACCTGTCGTTTGGTGTCATTTCACCTTAATTTAACCCGAGGGGACCACAGAACCATTGCGACTCTCCGGGCTTCCAGTCCGGGTTGTGATACCGACCCATCCCAACTGGAGATTATATTATATATTGGAGACTTAAATAAAAGCCAATATACTTGGCAACAACTGCTGATGGCAAAGTCTTCCACAGAAGAAACAAACTGTTGGTAGTTTGACGTTTATTTAGTTGATTGATGACATTTGTAATATTGCTTGTCTGAATTTGGGGGAATTTTGAGTGGCAATTTTAAATACTGCTTATCAATCACTTTGAAATCAAATGTTTTTGTAGAGTTGCAACTCTAAACAGGATTTGACCTGTAATTTTGAAATGGTTTTATAAAAGCTTCTGAAGTATTCAACGTAAAAAAAATTGCACTAATTAACTTAATTGGCTAACTGAAGCTACCTGGCATTAGGAGTGTCCCAGGAAGGGTATAAAAGGGCCCCCTGGGCCAAGGGGGGGTCTGTGCAGCTGGTGGTGGAGATCAGTGCTGATCCACGGTTTCTGAAAGCTGCTGGACTGAAGGAACCTTTGTTGTTTGAGGTTTGTTTCTTTTAAACATTTATATTTATGTTTTAAAAAGTTGTGTAGATGCTGGAGCAAACTTATTTTTAGATCCATTTAGGAGCGTGTTTTTCTAAGGCTCTTGTTTCCCAGATCCATTAAAGAGCTTTCTGGGGAAGCTCTTGCATCTCGGTGCTCCCTGAAGATGGTCCTGAGAGCCCCTGGTAGTGCATAAAGCTCTGGAAATGAGCAGATGAGACTGTGATTCATGACTGCTCTCCTAAATGCATTGAAAAGTGATTAGTGGTGATGGGTAATTGGGATATATTTCAGTGAAGAGCCTCAGGAATTTTTCTTGAATTTGGGGCTGAGTGATCGTGCAATCCCAGGTACTAAAGATCCCGCTAATTTGTTCACCTGATGATTAATACTTTAGGTTGCTGGTTACACGTAACTGACTGAGGAAAAATTGGCTTGAGGAATGGAGAGATAATATTTTGGACATGAAATATGTTCCTATAAAATTCTTCTTTAAGAAGAAAAGAAGGACTTTTGAAATCTGACAAATGAAAGCGTCTTAGGCATGGTATTCCAATATCTTCAAATAAAGTTAGGATTTTGTTATTTTTCCTCAAGGAAACATTTAGATTCAGATGAATCAAAAAATGTTAATTTAGTTGCAGACTTATTAATTGGGAAGGATTCTGCAGACCTTGGACATAATGACTTTTTCCAAATGTCACTGCATTACCCCTGGCTGTGTGAAATGGCCTCGGGGTCACTTCGCACCTGGTGCCTCAGTTTCCCCTCAGCGAAGCGTTTGGCAGCTCTGCGGGTTCCCCTGGCTGGGGGTACAGGTGGGGTGGGTGGGAGCGCTGCTGTGGCCTGGCCAGGCTTTGCCTCTGTAGCGGTGGAGGAGTGGAAAGAGTTCGAGGGTGGCTCTTCGGGGGCACTTCAGTGTCCTGTGGTGTGCTGGGGGGCTGCTCCAGTGAGTGCCTGCACGCTGGTCTGGGGGGCTCAGGCAGTTAAGCAGGACAACAGTCTTCAAAGACCCTAAGTAGGTGTTTAATCTATCTAAAGAATGCTTATTTAGATCTCTTTAATGGAAGCAGCTGGAATCTGAGGTCTTTGTGTTCTATCTGCATCATTTCCCAAGCCGGAGATGTCCACGGACAGAGGTGAACTTTCTGATTTCACCCTTGCCCCTGTCCATGTGCTGCTGTTCTTTGGAAATAGTACAAAAAATACATGAAATCTTTTTCTTTGAACACCAGATGCAGTGATGTGGAGGCCTTGTTAAGGATGGGAATGGGCTGTTGGCAAAGTTTACTTGAGTAATTACTGCAAGGGGACCTCAGCCCTGAGCCCAAGGCTTGAGCTTATGTTCGTAAATCAAAAGGCACCACGTAGCTTATGTGTGTCTGGATGGCTTTAAGGATCTCCTGCAACCTTTAGAGGTTAGCCCAGTCCTAATTGCTACCTAATTTCATTATCCATCATCGCGGGCGTAGAGCTGCCCTGGCTGTGGGTAGCTGGAGCTGCAGCTGAGCCCCAGGGGCTGCATTTGTCTGCTGAGGCTTCTGGATTTTTGCTTGCACAAGGACTGAGTGATGGGAGGTGGCTGGGGTCTGCTTTATTCCAGCTTTGTCTTTTCGAGGGGCGCTAAGCGAGCCTTGGGAAACCTGTCCTGAACCTCTTGCTCTGTAAGCTCTGGTCCTGCGAGGGCAGCAGCTCTGGGGGAATAATCCCAGCTGGGTCTCTGGCTGTGAGCATCCTTCTCCCGCTGGGGAGGGCCGGGGCATCAGCCAAACCCAGCAGGATCCAGCTCCACTGAGTGTCACCCGCTGGCAGAGCGGGAAGTGGGGTGCTGGCCCCCCGAGCCCCCCCACCCAACGAGCCCAGCGAGGCAGGGGCTGCTCCGTGCTCTCGGCAGGGAGTTTTGTGGGGGCCGTCACACGGCTCGATGGCAGCGCCGATTCCACACGCTGAGCAGTCGCGAGGCCGCTCCGGGAGCTCAGGCGGAGTGTCGCTGCTGGAGGTCTGGCCCTCACAGGAGCCTGACCCCAGAGGGGCTGGGAACAGGTTTTTGGGGTTGTGTGTTTGCACGTATCCACAGAAATCTCCTCTGATGTTCCCAGAGCCCTAATATCCATGACACCTGGATACGTCATTTTATAGCAGCTATTGATAAAGGCAAACCGTGTTAGCCCTGTTGGAGTAGAGCCCTGTGATAATAAATGCTAATGGCATTGAAAATTGCATGGAATATTCTTGGGGTTGGATGTGCAGATGATGAGCTATCTGCAAGCTTTGATTTGGCTGCTGTATGAGGCATCCCGTATGGTGGAGTCTCGCTGGGAAGCCAGTTGTTGGCGTTGGACTGTGGTTTTCCCCGCTGAGCCACAGCCCTTGCCCCGAGCCCGTGATGGCTCTGAGCTCAGCGCACGGAGCACAGGCGGCCCCGGGGGCTTCCAGGGGTCTGGCTCCTGGGGTTGAGGGGAGAGAGGGTTTTCTTCAGGTCCCTCATCACAAAACTCACAGAACCCTCTTAGTGCTTCCTCCGCAGGAAAGCGTGGCAATGTTGGAGTATTTGGGAATACATCATACCTTGTCTTGCCAGTGGTGTTATTGCAAAGAATTACCAAAAAAAACCAACTGCCTGTAGGATGCCAGCGGTGCTACCAGAACGGATTAAAGACAAACTGAAGGGAGGAATGTCACAGGGTTCATGCAGGTTTAATTATTTTCCTGAATCAAAAAGACAGCACTGACTAAAATGCATTTATTCATTTTTGCCTCAGACTTTATCACTGAAGTGTGGAGAAGGAAAAGCCGCTAACAAGTAAACTTCAGGAAAGAAATTAAAATATATGCAAACACAGATGTTGCTTCAGGAGAGAATTTCAAAAGTTGCATTTTTAAAAATAAATGTGAAAATATGTAAACCCTTTGCAACTTGGCAAAACTCAACAAGGTGTGAAGATTATCAGCTGGACCATGAGAAAAATCGACTTTCTTCAAGAGGAATTAACAAGTAAAATGTGAACACCAAAAAAAGGCGGGGGGGGGGGGAACATGATGAATGAGGAAATAAAAGTGGGTTTGGTTCGGTTGTTTTCTTTTGTTCTGTTTGAAAAGCACATCAGTACAGGAAGCTGCTGGCTTTTCGACTGAAAGCTCCTTTTTAACACAAAGTCCCCCAAACCCGAGGGGGATGGCTGGGCTGGATGCGCCCCCAGGAGGAGGAGTGGTTAGGGGAGCTGCTGGGAGGGAGTTCAGCTCTGGCTTGGTTTGAGGGTGATACTAAGATGGTTCTTGCATTTTTTTCTGGGCTTTCTGTTGCAAGCTTCTTTTGTGTTTTTTTTTTTTTTTGTTGTTTTTTCAGTTATTTTTTTTTAAAGCACTAATTAGAAAATTAAGAACATTTGACTCCCACACATCAATTTGTCATGTTCTGCTTTGCCACAGTAATTTAAATAAAGGATTTCATAATCTCCCTGCAACGCACAGTCAGTTTAAAATACAGACATCTACCTAAATCAGAAACACACGTTAAAAATACACAGCTGTAAGTTAGAAAAACACAGTAAAGGAGCACGCAACAACTCCTTTACAAATATCCCTTCCTACAGTTGTAATGAAACGAGGTCATTTCCTTAGGAGTTAACTTTTATACTTAATATTTTTGTGAGGGTGAGTTTAACAGATGAGCTCTGAGCAGTGTCCCAGCAGGGTAATGGTGTGTCCCCCCAAATCTAAGCTGCTTTTGTGATTTTTTTTTTTTTTTTTTTTAATCTGTATCCATTAACTTTGAAGGTAATTTCAACAGTTCCAAAGTAAAGGGGACTTTACTGGCATTTCTCCTATAAATTATACATAACGATATGCAATATAGGCTTTGTGTGAGGGGAATAATAGTGCTGCACGGCCAAACGTGGTTCACCATTTGCTTAGTCTTCATGTTTTATGTCAGAGCCTTTAATATAATTTAATTTTGCCATTAGGTTCTAAAATCTGCCATGTCTGAAATCCCACGTACTGAGAAGGCCTTTTTAATGATGATATATCCAATTTTTCCTCTTTGTGATACTAATTCTCAAAAATGAAAATTAAAAAGAAGAGATAAATGTTATTTCAGTAAATTTACTGGAAGCAATTAAACTACAAACACATTTTTTATGATTGCAGAGAGTAACCAGTATTAGGAAATATAATTTTTTTCCCTCCACTGACTATATTTTCTCCTTCAAGCAAAAGTTTAAACTATCAACAGAAATGATGGTCTTTTTCAGAGATTTTTTTTTCCTCATCTAATTGAGCATTGCTTTTGTACTCACATCCTGCACAAAGTGTTAAATCTAATCCTCTGAGCCTGAAAATCTTCTGTAGGCGTGAAGGTCATTAATTTTAATTAAATGGAACTTTTTTTACACTTGCTAGAAAATGAGGATTAGTCTCAATGAGTTTCATTAAATAAACAGAGCAAATTAAAATTTATAATACATCTGTGAAGAGATCTGGAGTCGCTCCTCAAAGGGCGGTTGGTGGCGGGCTGGGGCAGGGTGCCGGCGGCAGCGTGCGGAACCTCGCGGTGATGGAGCCGCACGTGCAGGGTTTGCCGGCGGCTTCCTCGCCGATCCCGAAGGGGGTTTGGAGGAGAGATGCTTCGTGTACCCCGGGGCGGCGTGGCCCTCGCAGGGGGCTAAACCACTCCTTGTGGTTGCGTTTGCCGAGGGCTCGGGGGGCTCAGACCGGCCCGGTGGAGGGGAGGGGGAGGCTGAAGTAGGAAATACTGGAGATGTTGTGAAGGAGGTGATGGCACGCGAGGCCTGCAGGCACAGGTTGCAGGACAGGTCTCGCTGCTCTTGATTTCTACCGTTGAGGCATTGAACCCCCTCTTTGTTCTAGCTGGGTGAATCTGTCCCCCTTGCACACACGCTCTGTCCAGCCCGGGCTGGAGCCTGGTCCCGAGGACACCCTCGATGCCCTGCACTTGGTCCTGGTCATGTTCTGCAACGGCTCTGGGGTGAGCTGGATTTTATTGTGAGATAACGGATGGGAAGACTGTTGGATGGTGGGTCTGTTAGCTTTGGTAATGCTGTGTGAAGTGTGCCTGGCCGCATCCTGGAGCAGGCGGCTACTGCCACTGGGGTTTGCGGCCGTTCTGCTCCCAGCGTGTTTTAGGACTTAGTGACTCTCCTGAACCTGACTGATCTGGCTTTCTGACCTGATTTCTAATGCAAGACAGTTTTTCTCTCCAAGTATTCAGCACAGCCTTTCTTCCCTCCACGTGTAAGTGTGTTTTCTCACCCCAGACCCCCTCAGGTCTTGTTATCAAGCTGAGGGAGAGGACTGAGCTCAGCTTGGTTCTCGCAGCAAAGGAGGAGACTTGGTGCTTTACCTGCCTCTTCTGTCTTCCATGGGTGTGCACATGCATGCAGGTAGTCTGAAAAAACCACACTGGTAACTGGTGGGTCTAATTTTCCTGAAGGCATTTATAACTAAAAATAAAAAATTTCCCCCAAAACCCTCTCCCCCCTGCAGCCCGTGTCCCCTCCGGGTGAGCAGACCCGTGGAGGCTGGGCTGGGCCTGGCTGGCAGCTGGCGCTGCTGGGGGGCGCAGATGTGCCGTTTTCCGTGTGAGCTGAAAAGTTCCACTGCAAATTTATTCCTGCGGTTTGAATTGTTCCCCTTCAGACTTGCACACGGTGTGTTATTTCCAGATGACGGGATGCATTTTATGGATGGTGACTCATTTAAGATGATGCAGTCACCAATGCACTGAGGAGGCTCACGGTGGTGAGCACGTGGCGTTAGATTCAATGTGTTGGGCCAACTCTGACAAGCCCCATGTCATTCCTCTTTGCTGGGGATAAGCTTAACGGTCTTTCCTCTCCTCCATTTTTTTGCGTGTTTTCAGTCACTCTTAGGCTCCCCGATTTCTCTGCCTAATGGATCCTCTTACACGTCTTTTGTCTGCTGAGGTTTTTGATGGCTGTGAAAATCAAAGCCTTTAAATATCTAAGATTGGATTAGCACTACAGAAGCTGTTCTTCCAGTAAAGGCTGTGTCTCAGTTGCCAACTACCCTTTTACTTCAGCCGCGCAGAGGACAGCTAATCTAAGTATTTCCTCTTCACTTTGTGTTTGGCATGTCTGCTTTATTTGATTAATAATATACTGGGCAGCATGGAAATCCATTCCCTCTTGGATTTCTTAGATATCCTTAATGTGGAAAGGTCTTGCAGCACGTTATTTAAGGACTGATCATTCTTGCTGGTCAGCAGGAAGACAGGTAGCAAATGTTTTGCCAAAATGAAAAGACAAAGAGAACAGCATCAGTAGAGTACGTTGGTCACTTCTGCCTCTTTTGGTTTGAAAAATGTCAGCAATTTAATATGTTTCCAAGTGAAGTCTGATTATTACCTCTAAAAGAAACAAGCTGGTACAACTTGAACAGCTCAATGTCATCATGGAATTTTTTAGTAATGATGTTGCTATTCCTGGAGAATAAATGGGCCCCTCAGCACCTTTGCTGTGGGTGACATCGGAGGCAACATCTGTAATTCTGCACCCTCCTCTGGTGTCGCTTCCAAATCGCTGAACTAGCTACCAGCAAAAGCAGGCTTGTATCAGCAGCTTGATATTTATATCTTGGCAGGGAGCTTGTGTTTGCTGGTATCATTTGTCTCTGAAGAACAATAGCTGTAGTACACGAAAATACATTTTCTACTCCTCTTCTTCTTCGCCCCCATTACTGATGTCATCTGAAGCCAGCCATCTCACAGCTGTCTTCCTTTTTGTAGCACTGTCTATTTCCACAAATATTTTTCATTAAGATGGAAAAAAAAAATCATTGAGGCTTCAGCTGAGCAAAAGGTGAAACTGTTTTTGCGGCTGTAGGACAAACCTGCATGGATTCCTCCTCAGGTGAGGGAGGGCTGACCTCCAAAATACAGACATGCCCTGAGGGGTAAAATGAGGTCTTATGTTCAAAAACTTTCCATTTCTCCACCACCCCCGAAAGCAAGTGGCATCAGCCCAGACCTCCAGCCAGGGGAGCGTGGCCCTGCCCTGGCGGTGCTGGTGCCACCTGCCCGCCCCGGGGGGGAGATGCTGCTGCCCCCGGCAGTCCCCTGGGCCGGGGGTGACAGTCCCAGCAGCCCCGGCTCTGTGTTCCCGGGATGGCTGGGCCTTGGCGGGTAGGAGCGCTGAAGCCCCAAAGTTAATTAATCAACACAATTACTTAAACATCTTGTGGCATGGCAACCTTATACAAGGACAGGGACAGTATCAAGCTACGATAAATAATGGTGCAGCTGGGCCCGACCAAGGCTGATTTATGAAGGAATTCTGGTTTCCTTTTCTTATTTTAAGGGTCGAGTGCACCCGTGAAAGGAGCCGAGCTGTCCTGCTGCTGCTCGCAGTTACTCTGGTACAGCTGTATAAGATATTCCCCATGCAGATGCACGCTACGCAGGTAAACTTATACACGTTTTAAAAATGCCGTTCTTAATTTGTTGTTTCTTCCACTATAGGAGTGTTTCTTAGCTGAAGTTAATACTTTTAAAGTACTTTTTGTTTTTCTTAAAGTTTCTGTTCAAACTGAAAAACTTAATTTTAGGTTAGCCTGAGAGACTTTTATTCTTTTTTTTTTTTAGTAGAATAACATTTGAAATGAATTAAACTGTTAGTTCGATTCAAAATCATCGTCTAAAAATGCCAGAACTGGCTTGAGTTTTTGAAAGGTTTTTTTAGTGTTTAGTAAACATTTTGATCACCTCAAATCTGATTGATTTGATTTATTGGTTCTGGGTTTTTTTGGAGTAGAAAGGGATAGAAAATTTCAGATCAGTTATTCACTTAATTCCAGTTAGGATTTAATGTTTAATGTTAGAGATCTATAAACATGTCCAAACAGTTTTATTTGCAACAGGTACATTTTAGAATTTATTCTCAAAGGAATTAAATACTAGGTTGACTAGAATCCCATGCCGTGTTAATTTATTTTTTGTCTCTTTAGTTTGTCCTACTGAACTGCTGATTTGCTGCATCAAGTCTTGCTTTGTCTAACATGAAAACAGCAATTGCTCCACAACTGAAAGTTAATCAGCAGTAGCCAACTATCAATAATCAGTAATTATAACATTTTAGACATGCAGATTCATTTCTCTCCAAATAATTTTAGCTAGAGTAGCTTAAAATACCTCAAAGCACAAAAAAAACCCCTATGAAATTGGGACAAAATTAATTTCTGTGGGGTGACACCTGTATTTACGCCGAGGTGGCTGGGTTTCTGCCCCTCTGAGCGGCTGCCTGGATGTTTGATTGAACAGATTCGACTTCAGTGGAAGTGAATCTTTGAGGGGCAAAATGAATTGATGTGATAAAAAATAGGGTTATCTGTGAAAACAGAGCGGTCAAAGTCATCGAAGAGAGGTGGAAAGAGCTTCCTGCTGAACTAACCGAGGTTGGTGTGCGCAGACCTCGGGGGGAAGGGGTGCTACGTCCGTCTGCCCAGCCTAGCACAGGGGTTGGGCACCAACAGAATTAAATGTTGAACGGGTAAGTAGGAGTAAATTCACTACATGCTTGTCTGCACAAACGGTGGGTGTAATTTAGCGGTGATGCCTCAATGCCTTTCAAAGTGGCATCTCACTTAGTCAGAAAAAAAATGGAATAGAAAGCAAGCCAGAGGTCTGCAGCAGTGTGTCAAAGTATTTTATAGAGCCAAAGGAAACTATAAAACAAAACTGAAAAACCCTGACAGCCAAAAGAAATGGACAGCCCCAAGCAGCGTGCCTGCTGCTCGCGTGATTCACCGTGCTGCCTCTTAAAACACATCCCCTCTGGAGTCTAGACGGTGCCGTAAGGTACGATTGCGGGGTTTGGCTACGACAGCTAAAAATTCTTTTTGTCCTCCAAGTGTATCTGGTTTGGGGGTTTTGGGTTGGTTTTTTTGAGCCAGCAGTGTGCAGAGGCGTGAAGGAACGCCTGCTTCAGATGGCCCGAAGGGCAGCGCTCGCTGCGCGGAGCTCCGGAAATCGCGTGAAGGTGAAATAATTTCACAAAGGGATCACCAGGAAGGTGAAAAAGTTGAAGATCTGTAAAATGAGACTCTCTTTATTCAAGGGTTACATCTTGTATGTAGAAAATAAGCTAAAGCACAGTCTTTGCCTGGGAAGGGAAAAGGTTTCCTTGCTGGTGTGGTTTCTCCTCCGGGAGGTGCCTGAGACTGGGAGAGCAGCGACTGTTGGAAAACTGAGGAGCAGGTGAGGGGCAAAGAAATCTGAGGCTGATGGAAGAAAGTTGTAGAATGTATTAGCATGTAGTGTGCCTGTAGTATGTCATGGGGGGAAGAATCAATCTTTCAGTTTTGTTGAGATAATTAAGTCGTTCATTTCTCTACAAGTTTTAGTATTTAGATATGGAGAACCAAATGCAGAAACCTAGGTGCAGCCTTACCAGTGCCATCTGAAGAGGGATTACAGGGTTTTGGCCTCTTAAAAACGCTTCTGCCAGTTTGGGCAGATTCATTCTTGGCATGACTCTATTAACTCACAAGTGTTGTTATCAAGAGTACCAAAATGCCAGCAAGCTGTGTATTACAATGAAGTCAGGGACGTACAACAAAAATGATTAAGGAGCTTGAAGAACTTGGAAGGAAAGATTAAAAGAACAAAAGGTTTCAATTGGATAAATGGCAACTAAGAGTGGCTGTGATAATCGGCTACTAGCGTGTGAAGGGGACAAGTGCTGAGAACATCATTTTAAAATTAATTTAGCTAGAAGCAGTGGGATAAACTATAAGACATGGATGAGGCTTTTAATGTTTAGAGCTGTTGGACTAGAGAAATGTGTCCAGATGTGTCTCTGGCTGGGTCATCTCTTCAGGCCCCAAAGTCCAATTTCTTTTCCTGCCTTTCCCACGCTCTCCTCCTGGCTGGGTTTGGATGTGTCTCTTAGGGTACCCAGCGCTCTGCTGTTGGCAGTAGAGCTCCTTGGGCATCAGCAGTGTTTGAGGAGCCACACACAAACCAGAGACAACAGTCTGAGAGGCTCAGGTTCAGCTGGCATTGGTGGAAATGAGGATCCCAAGGGTCCGAGCTACCTTTGGGAAAAGAACATGTGGAAATTGCTTAGTGGAATACCCTGGCAGATGGCAATTCCCGGAGAAAGGCATTAACATACCTCAGGCCAACATGTAGGCACACTGCCATTCATTAAATTCCTGCTCAGTTTCCACATAATTCTGAGGTCACCTCAACGTAAACCCTTACCTGGAAAGTTTGCACTGGTGAGCGTGTCAAAACACCTGAAACCTGATGTTCGGAAGTTGCTCAAAGTCCTGCGGATACTCTCGTCATTCCCACCATCAGCAGTGGTGATGCTCCCGTGGGAGGGGTGCGCGGGGGGAGCGGGCATGACCTCAGGCAGTCGGGGATGTTCAGTGAAGCGCTCTGAAGGGCTGATGCATAAAACTGCACCTGGAAATCTCTGAACGGTGTGTGTTTATGAAGAAGTCTGTAATTGGCAGCAACGCTCATGTTTGTTTCATGAATTGTGTTGGGAAAGCAGAAGGAGAATGTCCCGATTGCCGCCTTGCAGGTGACTGTGTTCCCCTGCTCGTCAGGGTCCTGCCGTAACACTGTTGTTTCCTTTTGGTGTATTTCAAAACCATTGTTAGGGGTGGATGTGGCTTTAACATAATTAGTCTGATAATTAAAGCTTTGTAAGGTGTTTAAATGAGAGAAGCAGAGAGAGGTCAGAGGGTGTGGGAGGGGCTTCTGCTGAAGTTTTACTGAGGAAAGAATCGGAAAACAGTGATGAGGTCCCACAGTACTTGAGGATCGGAAGAGGGCTTGTCCTGGAGAAAACCCGTAGGGTGTATTGGAGATGAAATCTGTGCCTGCAAACTGCTTGTGCTGTAAGATGAAGATGTGCAAGGGTCCTGTTGGTGTTTCTGTAAGAACTACGTTCTGCTTGACTCTGCCTCCTCTCCCCGACAAACCCGACAGCCTGGGGCCCTGCGCAAGGGTGGGGGCACCAGTGTTTTATCCTTTGTGCAATACCCTGCTTCTGCTACTGGTACAGTAAATTTTGTGATGGCTGTTACTAGGAATGCTCCCTTATCTGAATTGTTCTTCCAGCATGAACTCAGAGGCCGCAGCTACGCACGGACGGCTGTTGAGATGAATATAGCTTCAAGTACATGCGGGTAGCTGTTGTGTACTCTAACGTTAAAGCACAAACCCCCCATGCCAAAATGGTATCGTGGTATTCATAGGAGAGTGGTGATGCATTGAAAATTGTCGAGTAGGGCTAAAATACCGATTTCTACTGATCTGATATACAGTGTTCTCTATAAAACACCGGTGGGGAGGGGAGGGGTATGTTTTATGGCACCTGGGAAATGACACGAATGCTCTGGTGGAAATCTATTTGACTGTGGGGGGGAAGCTACCCACAACGCCCATAAATACTGATTGGTCTGACTTCAGGGTTTACTCAACAGAATCAACACAAGACACATTCTATAGATATAATGTGCCTAGAAAATCCTTCCTGTAGATTGGGTGCAAATATTTTACTGAATTGGACAGGAAGTTTGGATTATCATGAAATCCAGGGTATTAGCTGTCTGGCTTTCGCTTCCTCGGTGCCTGCTCTGGCATAGTGACATGCTGCTGGTATTTTAGCAAGTGTTTTTAATAAAAGGGATAATTCTTACGCAGAGATAAGCCTGGTACCTCTGCAGAGACTAAGGTAAAGGCTGTTTGTTTGTATGACAACAAAGCACTTTAATTCCAGCAACCAAAGAGGTGACACCATTTGGCTCTTTTGGCAAATAAGCTTTTATTGCTTGGTGTTTACTTACAACACTCTTGAAAAATGTCTTGGATAGGTTGCCAGTAGAGCAGAGAGTCTTCAAAGTGTCGCTTTGAGGGGGGAACTTGTATGGATTTATAGTTCTTAGGGAAATCTTTTGCAAATACCTGTTGTATAGCACAGCCTGCTCTATCCCATGGGCACAAGGGCTGTCTTTCAGAAACATTTTTCAGCCACAAGAATTCTGTCAGGCATGGTCCTGGGGGCTTCTAAAAACCTCCGAATAGGTGATAAACTCTACTGGAGGCTGTAAAATCCCTCAAGGCTTTGCTAGCACTAATATATCAACAGCCTTTAGGGAGCCCTCTGCCGTTAACCAGGGCTTTGGAAGATGATGTCTTTGGAAACAGCCGGCTGAGCTCAGGGGCTGAGGTGTGGGGCGATGGAGAGGCTTTGCGTGCTGCCGTGGTACTGCCCGGCGGTGCCACCTCACCCTCCCGGTGTACGTGTCTGTCCCAGCAAGGCAAAGGCCTTTCCAGTGCTCGGGGCAGTGCTGTTCCGGGACGGGGGCTCGGTGCTGAGCCTGCCTGCCGGCTCTGACCCGTGTCTCGCTGCCGGCCCCCCGGGCAGACCCTGAGCCCTGTTTCTCTGTCCTGCCGGCGTGTGAGCCCGGCCCGGCCATCTGGCACCCAACTGGGCTTGAGGGAACTGGGGGCACTGGTTGGAAACCCAGAATGCCACCTTCAGGAGTGCTGATGGCAAGTCTTGCGAGAGATCCTTTTGCAACCTGTAAGATTCCCAGTTGAGTTCTTCTCCGTGTTACAAGCAGGATACATTTACTAGCTTGTTGTTTCCACAGTAGGAGTTCCATGTGGAAAGGGATATTGCAGCTGGCATACAGCCTGGCTGGTGAACAGATTTTATTGAGGGTAAGAATAATCTTACAATGGCTTCAGAACCTTCTTCAAAACAAAAATGAACTGGGAGGAAACAGGTTTTCAATTAATTTAAGCTTTTGGTTGTGGTCCTAATCACTCTAACAGCAATGCTGTGTGTTCCAGCTGCCTCTTGGGTCTGCAGTAAGTTCTTGCGAAGATGAGATGCACATGACATCTCATATAGAAACTATTAGAAAATGCTACACTCTTCTTACTTTACCACTAAGTCATTGAATTCTTACTCCACAGTCACCGACTTACAGAAAAAGATCATGTTTTTAGTGTTCATTCAGAGCTAAGATATGTATTTACCCGTGGCTTTATGTTGCATTAAGGCTGTTGATCAATAAAGCTGGATTGCTTATTGCATCACTCTTGTCTCATTTTGGAGGGGTCTGCACGGGACAAGCTCCACAGATGATACTAGTGGCTGGCACCTGCGAAAGGCCAAAGGCTGAAGGAGTTTTTGAGATTAAAGTAAGCATGTTCATAGCTTTGATAAGGATTGTTGCAGATCATCTGAAGGAACCAGTTCCACTTACCAGCACGCACGTTGTACACGGCCACTGCCCATCCTTCCCCCTCCTTTTGTTCAGAGGAAGGTTCCTGTAAATCCCTAAGCTGCCATTTAGTGTTTCTATATTAAGTACCCAGATCAAGTGGCCATAGCAACATGCCCAGGTGAAGAGGCTTCTATTTAAGGTAGATTATAAACCCTCCAGGGGAATGATTGCCTCACTGAATTCATGTTCAGGGCTTATGACAGCTCTTGGTGGCTTCGGCTTGCTCCTTACACTGGCAGGCGGGAGAGATGATAACGCACACCAGGTAAGGCGTTGGGCGAGGGATCCTCACGTGTGCGTGAGGCTCAGTTTGTTCAGATGCCTTTTCAAAAGCGCTTGCCCGTGCCCTGGCTGGGTGCTGGCAGCCCTGTGAACCAGAGCAGCTGGCTGGGGATGCTGATCATTCAGCTCCCACCAGTTCCTGTGGCCACAGGCTCCGGTTTGAAGTTTGTCCTGCATCTGAGAGCTTTGAGCTGACGCACACAGGGGATGCACTAAGCTCTCAGACGCGTTAGCCTAATGGGCTGTCTAAGCCTGAGAGAGGCTTTGAGCTGAGCACAGACTGGAGTTACACTCCTCTGCTACCAGAGACAGTTTGTGAGCCAGCCAGCCTGGTGCTCTCGCCATTCCGGGTGTGATCAGCACCTCGGCAGTCAGCAATGCGCTGTGGGGGTATTTTCTGTAGGTGCCCGCTTTCCCTGACCCCGGGGCCTGTCAGTGCCTAAAATGATGATGGTTTCAATGCTTGCACTCGTATGCATGAGCCTGATTACGTGGCTCAGTGCTTGGGAAGCGAGCATGGGGCGAAGGGAAGGAGGCTGTGCAGTGCGGGTGCCTGCCCTCGCGTGTCTAATTATTATGCCCGATGCAAAGTTGACTGAATTTTGGCCTCTGGGGTCAGGGAGCTTAAATAAATAAAATCTTCAGACCCAGAGGGATAAGTGTATTCTGTAATGCCATAATCAGTTTGGAGAACGAGCTTTTGCTGCAGCTTCAAATTGGGTCTTCAAATGGTGGTGCGGTTAATAGGATTTTACATGTGCTGTGAAATTTCTGAACTGATCTACAGTGTTGTTTGACATGCAAAGTGTGGTGTTGTCTTTTTATTAGCAGGGCTGCATGTCTGACATATCTCTGTACTAGTGCTGTGGATAGACATCTTAAAAGCAAATGGTAATCGAAATTCTGAGCAGGATGAGATGAGAATTAGCTGCCTGCCTAGTGCTTTTCTGTTTATCTCCAAATGTCAGCACTCTGCACTGAAAGTTTTGATAGGAAGGCATCTGCTGTTCCAGGCTGGAGAATTAGCAAAGGAGAGAATTAGGGTGTGGGGAGAGAGAGGGCTAATTGAATCACACTGCAGTGACAATAGCTCTGGAATATGCTCATGGTAGGTTGAAAGAAGTAACAAGTGTGAGACTCAGCAGGAACGACTTATGCTGATTTGCAGAGAAATCCCTTGTAGAAAGTCTTGTATTGCCGGGCGCTGGAGACGGCGGCTGAAGGCGGTGATTTCTGTACCTGGACTCGGAACAGGGAAGGTGTCTTGTTAAAGTAGCTGAGGACATGAGCTCACACAAGTCTTTAGCTCTTGAACTCGCAGCTCTTTTCCGAAATGATCCAGCTACAAGGGATGTTTGAGCAGGGAGGCAGTGGCAAGTGCATCCCTGTTAATCACTTTAACTCTTTCTGTGATGTTTGCCGCGCCTTATGTTGGAGATTATTCGCTTACATATGTTCTGCGTGAGGTTTAGTAATATGAAGTCATCAGCTTCACAAACTTAAAAAAAAAATATGTGGAGTCACCATTTTACAAGGTTCAGCCGTTAAATCTGTGTTTCTGGAAGACTTTCGTATCAGTGTATTTATTCTGGGATACATTCACGGGTATGTTTTATGCTCACTTCTTTTGACATCCACTCCAACAGCGTTCGTAGTTCGGATGGTCTATCGGCTCCTTGTAGTGCACTGACAATAACACGAGCTCGCTGGTCTTCCCTTTGTTTCGGAAGTCACCATATGTATGTGCACACGCAGCGTATACGTAGCTCCGCTCCCCTTGGTTTATCTGCTTAGGGAAGGTGATCTGAGTCTCAAATGGCATTGTTGCAATGAGGTATGTTTTCAGAGCGATAGATGCTGTGGATGATAGCGTTACATGCTTTCATGAGATTTTTAGGGATCAAGCTGTGAGCAGCAGGTTAACAGTGTTCTTGATCAGATCCCTGACTGTGAACTGAACTCGCTGTAATTCCTGTGATGACTCTAATTTAACAGAACCCTTTGCATACCTCAAGACCTTTATATACTCCTCTGCAAAGAGTCTCATAAAATACCACATTTCTATTTATTCTTCTGTTGATGCCAAAGTCGAGAGTAACATACACTTGGGGCATTCAGGCCTTATTTTTCAATTCAGCAGGGTGATTTTCTCTCTTTTGAGCTATCATTCAACTGTACAGGCCAGTTAATAGATTTTCAGTAACTTCTACGTTCTTTAATCAAAGGACCTGACCCACAGGACGTCGGCTGCTGTTACACAGATGCTGAGGTTGGGATTGAGTTGCTTTAATACTTTGTACCTTCTCAGTCAAAAATGTGTGTGTATACATAGAACCGTATGGTTTGGGGTCTTCTCTAGGTCCTTGTCCCTTGCCTGGCTGAAGCAGTGGGAATGGTGTCTGTCTGAGGACTGAGGGGTGCTGGGAAAGTCTACGTTGTGCTTTCCTGGCAGGTGTTGAAAAGTGAGCACCGGGTCTCTTAACCCAGAGCCAGGAACTCGTGCTGGGTAACCGGACACAGTCCCTGGATGTGCTGTACCAAGCCGGGGGCTGTGTCCCCCTGCACTGACCGCGGTTCGGGGCAGCGTGGCCGCGGACGGGGCGGCGGCTGCTCCCGCTCTGTCCCCGCGAGTGCGGGATGTGCAGTCCCCAACCTGCCGGCCCAGCGCTTCTCACAGCCCCGTGTCACTGTTCTCACACATGCAAACCTCATTCCTCTCCCTGTGGCTTTCCAATCCACACTCCCAGTGGGCTGTTTTATTTTTAATACCTGTTCAACACTGGAACTTTCTCACAGGTTTTTGCGGTCCCTGGTAACCACACCAGTGGTGCTATTTTTACCAGGAGCTGAGAAATGCCAGCACAGCACTGAAAATTTTAGCATTCCAACTGTGCAGCTGTATCTGCTCAAATCCTCATTGTGTCACTGAGCTTCAGCTCGGTCTGTTCTTTCCTGGCTTTATATTCCATTATTTACAACACACGTTTTCTGACCCAAAACCATCATCTCTGTTTGCTCAAGTTACAAAGCTGTGCTGAGCCCCACTGGAGTATGTCAGAGGATGCTCAGGCTGGGAGAAGTCTCACCCACCTCCCTGTGCTGCTGAAATCTGCAGTGAATGGGACATCTTTTGCATGTTTGTGATGAGCAGCACATGTAGAACCTCCCCACCATCGCCTCTAGCATGTTATTTGCACTTTCTGCTGGACCTCCTGGGGGTGTGACCCGTTGTTACAGCAGCGCAGTGGCCCTTGCCGTTGCCCCTTGGTCGTGGCAGTTGCCACACTGCGCAGCCCCGCGCAGAGCAGTGCCCGTTGCTGACTGTTGCCCACCATCTGTTAGAGAATTGTCTGTTCTTTCCCTGTTTTCCTATCGACCACACTGCTGGCGTATGGCATTATGATCAGCCCTCTCCAGGGAGCGTTTGCTGCTCCTTCCACCTTCTTTACTACCAGCATTCCCATCTTGGCAATGAAAATGGAAAGACCAGCTAGAAAGCAGCCTTTTCCTCTACAGCCTCTTCAGTGACCTGTGGCATGAGATGAAAATCTAACAGCAAGAATGCTATTTGATCATGTAATTGGGTAAGGGCTGTATTGTCATTTGATAAATGGAAAGGAATATGTTGGAGCTGCTTGGGAGATGAAACCTGGCTTTTTGAAAAATCTGAATTCATTTGAGAATTAAATTATCTTTTGACACCACTCTTCCATTCACCTTCAGCAGCATCTTTTAGGCAAAAATTCTTAAAAGTGTATTAGAGACCTGAAAGCTCAAAACGCTGCCTAAGGCTTTCTGTCCTGCAGGATGGATGTTCCTGAAAAATCTTGTGTTCCTATGCAGACCACTCCAGAGAGATGATACATGAAACCTCTGGACTGCATTTGAACTGTCATGCAGCTTCCGTGTAGTATCTCCCTATCCAAGCGCGGTGACGTGGGCTCTGCTCCGTGTGGTGAGGTTGCTCCTCCCAGCACAGCTGAAGGTTGCAGAGTTCCTGTGCACCCTCTGCCCTGTAGGAACACACGTGGGAAGCCTGAGGGATTTCACTTAGTGCACTTTTTCATCAAATTAGGCTGGCTTGGCTGTCTCTTTTCCATGACGTGTGTCCGTGTAGAGAGGTACACCATGATTCAGTTCAGGTTACATACTGCCCTAAGGATCTGATCTGTGTCTGGTTTTGAGGACTTTAGGGAGTGAGGTACCTGAAGCTCATCAGTGTTGATTGGTGTTGAGTGGGATGCAGGAACCCGGATTTTGGTGCCTTCCAAAGGCTTTGGGACCCTTGTGAAACTCCAGCTAAACCCAAACTACTTTTTTCCTTGAGTCTTGATTGAACTAAAACAATTGAGAAACATAAAACTGGAAAATGATCAAAGGAATTTTTCTCTTCATTTCCTGATTTGTTACTACTGATCTCTCCTTTAACTGAGATTTTAAAGAGAGCCAGGTGCAACTACTCTAATTATTCTGCACCTACTGCTGGATTTGCTGCAACCCTCCGGTGAGTGGATGATTTATTCAATGCTGAAAAGAAGAAAAACGGTGTGAGCTATTGGAGAAGTTGATCTGGTTTTGCAAGGACTTGGAGAAGAGCTTCTGTGCTCCAGGCTGCAAGCAGGCACGCTCTTACCCAGGCAAAGAGGCTCAAACTGTAAAGTTACAGTTTTTAGCAGCTGCTCCATCAGCAGTAGTGTACATCTCCAGGTGAAGAGCTACAGGTTACACAGAGACCACGGCCGTGCCAGTTCCAGCAGAACACCGGGACAAGGTGACTCCCTGTTGCACCCGAAGCTGCCGGGATGTTCCTTGGGAAGAGGAGGAAGAATTTTTCTGCTGACAGAATTACTTCAGCTACAGTGAAATGCCAGTAGTGAGAGTCTTAACTATTCCAGATGTACAGATGACATGGTGCTTAATTTGGAGGATTTGTGGTGAGGCAGCAAGACAGCAAAAAACGCTGCTACAGGGAAAAAAAGCATCTTCCATGGAAGAGGGAGGAAGCTAAAGTGAGAAGCTTACGGTGAAAGGCCAGAGCAGCAGGTGACAGACCCACGGTGCTCTTGCTCCCCATAACTCGCACGTTACGCTGCGCCGGACCCGTGACAGCCGCGCTGTGCCACAGCCCTCTGGCGTGCCTTGGTGGGGATGAGGGCAACTCTGCCAAGATGACCAGTGGTTATGAAGAGGTGTTTTGCCCTTTTAAAGGTGTTACCTGCACAAAAGTTTTTACCATGGTTTTAACATCCATTTATTTGTATTCTGTTCCCACTCTCAGCACCGTACAGAACAAAGCCTCAGCCAGCCCTGGCTTCTCAGAGCTTCCAGTCTAAATGGAGAAGAAATATTACGTCTTCCTCCCACAAATGGATTTGTAAGATAATTATAATACCATAAATATACTTTTTTTAGAAAACAGCTGCCTATAAAATCAGTATCAAACTGTTCAGTTGCCAGTATGGCTATTTGTAATTTTTCCAAATTCAGTTCATCAAAATGTTAAATGGCAGTGAAGAAGGGAGGGGGAACCATGGAAATTTTTGATAGATGAATAATGAAACAAATACTATCTTATTCCTTATGCGTCATCCTGTGGCAGAGCTTCTTTTCAAGAACGCGTTGCCTGAGATGTTGAGCAAGTGCCGAGGAAAGGTGCTGTCACTTTTCTGTGGCTCTGGGGCACGTGGGAGTCGCTGGGAATCTTTCAGGAGGAGCGCTACGCTCTTGAAAATGAAATGGAGACACACGGTGCTATTTCATCAGGTGATCAAATGTAAATATGATGAAAATGTTGGTGATGAATTGAGTTTCGGTGTACGTGCTTAACCTGCAGAATGTCCTTGTCTTGAGACTGATTTATTAAAGCTCTCTTATGCAAATGAGTCATAAACACAAGTGATGAAGCGCTGTTGGGTTCTCTTCATGTGTATCACAGATTAGGATTGATGTATAATAACTAATTAATGCTACTAAAACTGCAGGAGAGTAATATAGGGGGAGAGCTTGGGAGCAAGCTTCTTCTAAAGAAGACTAGAATCTACCTTTGCTGAAATTAAGGGAAGTAAAATGTCAGGATTACAAGTTATTTTGGAAATGTTTATAGCAGGAATTTCTCACTCAAGGTACAAAGGAGAAGAGGCCAGTGGTGTTCTGGTCTCTCACCTCAGTGAAGGGGGGAGTCTTGATCTTGCCCAGCATGAGTGAAAGCTGCCCACACAGCTACTAGTTGTTGTAAGACCAGAGGAACCTTGACATGGAAGTGCTGTGTGATGCTGGAGGCCCAGTTTGGGGTTCGTTTGTCAGCTCACACAGTGGGGACTGAGGTGACCACGCGTCCCTCTGTCAGCTGTCTGTCTCCGTCCTGCCTCACGCTGATCCTACTCCTGGTGAAACTGGGGACAGCTTTGGTATCTTTATCTTCCTTTTTTACAACCAGGTTTGAATAATGGGATTTTGATCTCACTCTGTGGGGACTGACCTCCTCATGGGGTCAGCAGCTGGTATACAATACAGATCGGTAAAAATTAATTTCAGCTCTGCGAGTAACTTGTGGCTCAGGAGCGATGGAGAGGGGCAGCAGTCTCCTGTCTACCAGGAGTATCAACTCCTGCATCACAAGTTCATATCCTTATTTTTTCTTTCTCCTGGCAGCAGCATGAAAGGATGGGAGAAAAGAAACCAAACTGAATGCTAATCTCCTCCCCCCACTTGTCTTTAGATACATGTTTCAGAGATGATTTGTTTCTGTACAAATCCTGGTTTTTATACCTTTTCATTAAACAAAACCTCCAAATAAATTTTCGCTGCTTTCTTGCCTGCCTAATCCCCATGTTTTTGTGCAGATAAATCTTGTATAATTAGCTGTAGCTCGGGAAGCATGTAGTTCCTGACGAGAATGAAATGAAATATCTCATCAAGCAGCAGCGAGCACGAGTGTGGGGTTCAGCATCCTTCACCCCAGCTTGGTGTCGGTGCAAGCCCTGGTTAGTGGGGCTCCCACCAGTGGCTTTTATAACTGCTTTAACCCTGTAGTAAAACCTGTTTCTGCCTCTTTAGGGTGGATGAAGAGTGTACTGAAGCCAGTGGGATTTGAAAACTGTTGAAATCTTAAATTCCCATGTGGGTAGAAAAGAACTCTCTGTCTCGTTCTCTCTGCTCACCCCCTCCACGTGCAGCTCCCTCGGCGTTCACCAGGAAAAACCAAACCCCCCAGCTCGTCCGTAGAAACGTCTGGCTGCTGAAAAAGCAGGCAGTTTAAGTCCTAAGTGTCAAAATACAATTCTTCTCTTCTGTAAAATTTTGAAATAATATTTGAAATAAGTGAATCGCGTGTCTTATCGATCAGGCACCTCTGTAAAATTAAGGAATCTTGCTAAGATCCGTGTTAAACAGAACTGGTCTTGTACGCCAAGGGCTGCGGAGAGCTGTGGGCAGTTACATTGGCTCCATCCCAACGTGCGTGATATATTTTTGAACAGATTTTTTGATGTGAACTTGAGTGTTTAGTCATTTTCTGTGTTGTCCTCTCTCCTTTTACTTTTAAATCACTTACGGTTAAACTGGTATCTCTCAAATTAATACTTAGCACACAATGTGCGCGTTTTCATTTCAGATCGCGGAGGTAAGATGTGAATCATTTATAAATTCACTCATCTGTGGATCATATGAAACAATTACAGGGGCTTTGCACCGTGCAGGAGAAACTTGCCTTTGGGGGCTTGTGTGCTTCATGTAGATAGGGACTTGTTTTACTTTTGGTAAATATGTGCATTATTTTCCAGGTGTTTCACAGGTTTTTTTCTAAACTACTTGAGAGCGGGGAGAGGAGCTTCCCCACTGTGGAAGCGACTGAACTATTGATATTAACAGCAGTAGGACTGACAAGATGATTTTTTTTTTTTGAGGGTGAACTTCATGTTGAATTATGTTACATCATAAAGCGGACGTCAAGTTAACCTGTTTCAGCTTGTAGCTTTGCCCTCTCTTATCTCTGTGGATCAGTCCATTAGCACAAGGGCAGAAGTGCTGCAGGATATATGAGCGAGGAGTATTATCCATCAGACCACTCAGGTGTTTTACTTTCTAGCACTGTGTATTGGTTCTGGTAAAACAGTTTAAAATGAGCAGCCTTTTGTTCTTTTCATAGTCCAAGCTCTGTGCAGTTGCTTCTGACTCACTAATCGACAGAGCTGAATTATCCTGTCACTTGGGTTGTTCTTCATGTAATGGTAATTGGCATCTAAAGGTTAATTTCTCTTGCTGGTTCCTTCCATGATCTGACAGTCCTCCTCCCCTCCCTCAGAGGTGGGAGATGTGTGGTTGTATATAAAGAAAGTAAAAGGAAAGAGAAATCAGAAACTGTGTCTAAACTGCAGAACTATCCTGATCCAAACACACATCAAAGCATTCAGGCATCAAACCAGCCTGGTCTAGAGTTCATGAGAACATTTCCACTTCAGACTACACAAACTTAATATTTTACACGGATATTTTTCTTCTGTGTCATCTATCTATACACACACATATATAAAAGACAAGAGAAGAAGGACTTGAGGATCAAACATGTCATTTTTTGTTTATGAGCAGGAAAGATCATGTCAGGCTCACTTCTTTATTCAGGCAGCTCTCTCTAACCCCACATTCTCCCTCTGTAAGGAGCATCTTCCACCTCTCCCCAGGCTTGTGACTGACACACCCTGAGCATCCCTGCATCAGTGACCTGCCTGTTTGCCCTCTGAAGGGGCACAGAGAGAGCTTGGCCTTCCCAGAGCCCCCTCAGCCCCCACTTCACCTCAGCAGCAGGGGGAAGAGGCAAGGAAGAAGAATGCAGGTTCATCCTGGGAGCTTGGGACAAAGCTCAAAATAGGAACCAGTTTTCCGGACCTTTTCTCAAACAGCAGCTACTGAAACAAACATTCATAAAATTCTGCATTAACATTGTCTGTGTGTAGCATGGCTTCTCCTCACTTTCCATCCAAGATGGGCTAAAAATATTTTGTGCCTTTGCTTCAACTCTGAGTTGAAAATGAAAAGTCCCAGAAAAAAATTAATTCCTTGAGAAGGAAAGGGACTGTGCAACTGAACCAACTGAGCGCGGCTGATATTTAATTCTGTTGTTCAGTCACACCGGGTATGGAATCTCAGGCTTCATGGAAGTACAGAGAAAAAGGAAATTCTATTACATGAAGAACGTGGCAGACTGATAAAATTATTAGGGATGAAACTTTTGCGAATGCCATTTAGACGTTGCCTTCCTTTCCCCAAATATGAAAATGAATGCTGGTAGGAGAACAAAGCGTATAACCTCTCAAACTTTCCTTTGGGTTTGATTTTGTTTTGTTCCCATGATGGCTGGGGCTTTTGCATAAGAGTTCAGGGAATAAACTTAGAACTATTTTGAGCGTGAATCATAACCAGGTTAGTTAACCATTCTCCACCTGCAGCTGGCTCGGTGGTTCAGGGAGTTCTGGTTAAGTGTCCTGCTGCCGTGAGCTGCTCCTTCCTTTCCATTTGTGCAGCCTCTCTGAAGCTCTGCCTTTCCAGATGTCTGGCCTGGGGGATTAGAAGAACAGAAACTTGAAGAAATGATGTTGAAGAATGTGGGATTTTCTTGTTTAGTGCATGTAAGCAGATGACTTGTGTATTCTTCGGTGTTTAAGTAAGGATTTCTGTGTGCTAATGCTCAAAAGAAAATGCCTACCACTTTTTCTTTACCAGTGCAACTCCTTCTGATTATCCTTCTATCGTGTCCTTTAAGCAATCTAGGAACAGCAGTGGAAAGAAGCGGTTGCTAAATCTTTAAAATGAAGCTGAACAAAAAAGGAATGCATTCCAGCAATAATTGGTTTCTGTACACAGAGATAAGCTGCCAAAATAACAAGGCTGTGATTTGAAATGCTGGCTAGCCTCCTACAAGAAACTGTTGGTCTAATCCTTAGCTGGAGTAAAAAATAATGAAATTCCGTAGGAGCAGTGGTGCTGTGACAGCTTACATCAGCTGAGCATATGACCCCATCCCATTCAGGGCATAAAGAAATATATTGGTGGAGATTTCTGGAAAGCCCAGAACCTGTCGTTTTGAAATAACTCTCTGAAACATTTTCCATGAAGACATGGTAATTTATGCAATCACCACAGTGGGACCTTGTTGATTTTTTCAGAAAAGGCAAGTAAAAAAAGTGCTAGCATGCTCCACCGCCTCGAAGTTGTAAGGCTATAGAATGAAGTTGGCTGAGCAACAGATTATTAGGAATGCAAATCAGAAATGTAATAAGCTGTGTACATGCAAATGTTCCCAGGCAATTGGAGCACTTACCCTGTGAGGAGAGGCTGAGGGAATTGGACTTCTGTAGCCCGGAGAGGAGAGGGGTTCAGGGGAATGTAACAGGAGCCTTCCAGTAACCCCCAAGACGTCAAAGATGCCGAAGGCAGCCTCCCTGCCTGGGCACAGGGCGGGGAGGAGAGGCGACAGCCATCGAGTGAAGCAGGGGAGGTTCTAGAGGATCAGACGTTGACTACGAGGATAACTGAATGCTGACCCAGGGGCTCCTGGAGTCTCCGCTCTCGGTGGTTTTCAAGACTCAACTGCCCTGAGCAACTTGGCCTGAGCTCAGTGCTGACCCTTCCTTGAGCAGAAGGTTGGACCGGAGACTTCCCGAGGTCCCCTGCAGCCCAAACTACTGTCATGGTCTCTGGAGGAAAGGGAAAGGCTTCTTCTGGCTTCCATCAACCCTGGAGCAAGCTCACAGCGTATCCTTCTGCTTTCTGATTTTGTGTCCACAGAAGTTCTCTATATTCACTTCGGGGTGGAGTAGGACCAGGAGCTTGGCACGGGGAGGTTAAAATGTGACATTTAACACAAATGTGAGATTCTTCAAGGTGCAAGGCTGCCCAGGAGTCTTCACATACAGAAGTCTATAAGCACTCAGTGTAAATATGACTGAATTCTGTGTGGATTCAAGATGTGATCTGGAATGTCATGTCATCATGTCATCTCCCTGAGGCACAATTTCTTCGTTGGGACAGGGGCTCCACTGGCTTCTGAACTGAGACAAACTCAGTGACTGATTTCAGTGTTACTCTAAACACCAGGAACTTTAAAGACAGGCTATTATGTTTTGGTAATAATTTAGATGCTCTTAGATCAGGCACTAAACTCCCAAGGATCCTCATTTGTGCAAATTATGCCCCGATGCTTTGAAAGATGCTTGCGCATGACCTGGCATGATGCATGAGCTGATTGCTCCATCCCTCGCGCAGGCCTCCCTGTGCTAACAGATGTCCAAAGAATAGGCTGGCATCACTCACTGGGTCGTTAGACAGAAACATTCCAGTGTAATTTAAATGATTTTAAAAAATGCACAGTGTAATGTATAGGATGGGAGTGAACAGCTTTTTTTAACACAAAAATCCCTGAATAAAAATGAGTTGAAAATACTCAGTGATGCGTGGAGCAGAAATAAAAAGAATTTGTGTTTTGCTCCCCGACTTACATACATCTGCTGGCAGTAATTGAATATATCATTCCCAGGAGGGAAGAGAGGCGACTCACCTGCTAGAATTCATGCATTAATTGGTACGACTATTAAGAGCCTCTTGAGAAAACACATTTTTGATCAGAAATGAATGAAGAATTGCAAATACACAGTGGCTAAAATGTTTGAAATCCTAAAGACAAAGACTGTGACTGTCAAGCACATTTACAGTAGATGTTTACCTTAATAGATATATGATGCTGATTTATATTGATGTGTGTGCCTGCTCTTCGCTGTGCTAGGAAATGGGAAAAGACAGGAGTTTATAATCTGTGCAGCTGATATTTCTCCAGGTTCATCCTCTCCTCTTTCTCCAATTATAAAAAGGATGCTGAGCCTCTGAGGCTTGCCATGCAGCCCCTTATGCTGTTTGAATATTTCCACTTTAAGGAAAGTGGAATTTCCCAGTATTTTCATTCTCTGCCAGCTAGTCCTAGAGGAAATCTACAACCTTGATTTATAGCAAGAAGAGCCCAACGAACCTAAAAACTGTCAGTGTTTTTATATGGGATCGGGACTTCTCATTCGAACTGCGAGCAGTTTGGTCTTTCAAGAACGAAAACCCAGGCAGTGCTCTCTGCTTTGTGCCACATCCAGAATATCTACAAAGAGAAATTAGTATTAGCTCTGCAAGCAGTGTGTAATTATGGCGTATTACTGATGGCCCGATGATGTGCTTTTGGCAACTGCGAGATAATTATGAAGAATCAACAAAAAAATCGATGATTCTGTGAGGCTGAAATGGTGATCGAACTGTTATGTTTATACCTTTGCTTCCAGTAAAGCCTCATACGTGGCTCTGTGGAGTTACAGGCCGAGGAAGAGGTTCAGAGCTGTGGTTTGTGTGACTGATGGGGTGATTTGGTGCCGGGTTTTACAGCGTTGTCATCCCTGCAAACGCCAGCTTTAATTTGGATGCTCTGTGATACGCTTCGAGGCTGCTACGTACCCTGATTGCTCTGCTGTAACCTATTAATATTCTCTGTGAACGCTGTGTTAATATCCACTTTTTTAGAAATTCTAGAAACTCCAGGAGTGCAATAAAAAGGCAGTTACGAAGCTTGCAGATACACAGATTCCCCACCCTGGAATATCTCTGTTGTGGTGGATTGCAGCCACGTAGCTGTGATTATGATGACAGAACATAAAATAAATCTAATCCAGGATGCTGAACTGCAGTTACTGAGGCAGGGATCTGTGTGTGGGAATTTATGCAGATTGCTCTGCAAAATCTTGTTGTTACTTTTAGCCAGTTTTTATTTTGCTTATTAATATTAGGGTGGGGTTTTTTTTTAAGTCTTCAGGAGAGCTTCAGCCACACAGGCAGTGGCGGTTCTGGGAGCAGTTGCCAGCTCTCTCTCAGCTGTATACTGAACTGAATCTCGGGTTAATTTAAAAATGCAGAAGAAGGTAGGTACTGGTGCATGGGGATGGTGTCTGTCTGTCCTTCCCTTCAAGAGCGTCGCATGACTGATGGCATATGTTGGGAAGCTCAGAAAGCTTCTGGAGAGCTGGCTCTGGGCTCGGCGAGGCCGGTGTGTCGGGCGGCTGCCAGGTGGTTTTTCCTCTCCTGGGACTGACGAGCACAGTCACACCAGTGCTCGTAGCTGCCTCTTGCAGCTTTCTCTGTCTGGACTGCCAGAAAAGTAACCTCAAAAGACAGAGTCTTCAGGTGCGACCTGAGCAAACTTCCAAACAAGAGGCTTAGGCACACTGGAAGGCAGAGATTTGTGGTAAATAAGTGGGGTTTTTTTTGTTTGTTTGTTTTTTTTTTTTTTTCCTGTACTAAACTGTCTCTGGAACTTTTAGTTTTCAATATAGTAAGTTCAAAAATACCATTCTGTGCTAGTTTTACGATACCAACTCATCTACCTGTTAAAACATGCATATGTCGTCTTGTGATGCAAGAAATGCACTGCTCTGAGTTTCCCTGACAAAGCAGTTTTAAACTGGATTTTCCTCAGCCTTCTCTATGAACTCAGAAAATCTGGTGTTTCCTTTGTGCAGATATTATAATAATCTAATCCTGTAAGATAGGCTTTATTCAAAATTGTTTTAATCCGTAGGATTTTGGATGTTGCTTAGTTATAAAATGATAAAATTTTTAGCTTAATTTAATTAATGTTTATGGAGTATCTGCATATAATATGCTACAACTGAAAGCAGGTTTTTGCCCTGCATAAAAATTGCAGAACCTTATTTTAGTGAATTTTGGGCCTTTTAAAAAACAGTTTGACATTCAGCAGCTGAGGATCTAGAACATTATCTTTAATATGGATTTATAACTTCTTCAGTGTTTAGATATTTTCTTGTAGCTGAGCTTCAGTTTTTAGCGGTGTAATCAATGAAAGAGATAAACTAAATGCAGAAAAATGTAGCATTGATTTTGTGATAGACTTTATTCCTCCAACAGATTATGTCTGCTTGTGGACAGAGCAGGTCCAGAGCTTTGTGGCAGAATTAATTTCATTGGAATGTGCCAGTCAACAGAAACGGGAAGCTGTTATGAAAACGGCTGTTGTGCAAAACTTTTCTTGCATTTCCCCTGGTGAGCCGCTGGTGAGCCTCCAGCCCACCGGGTGTGTTGTGCAGGGGAATCTCGGGGGTTCGCGACTCGCACCGTGGCAGTTCGGAGGGGTAACGGGGTGTGTTTTAACTTTGTGCTGGCTCCATGGGGCATATCTCATTTAAGAAATATCAAAATACTGCTTCCAGCTTCCAGCATGACCTTTTTATTTCTGTTTAGTGGGAAATAAAAATGATTTTTGAACTGAATTGGCACAAAAATGAATCTCCAAGTATTAAAAGGTTGCTTAAATCTGAGACTGAGATATGACTTATTGTTTTGTTTGTAGTTTAAGTCTATAGAGGCTGAAGGCAGAAGGAGCAGAAGTCGGGCTGCTTTCAGGAGGGCTGGCAATGAATTGCTGTGGCAGCGTCGGTTGGAGCTGGACAAAAATACTATAATTTTGGAGAATTTTAAGTATTAGGAACTGGAGCTTGTTACCGTTGAGGGTGCTGAGGGCTGAGCTCCATCTGTTTGGAGGGGTGGAGAAGTGCCTGCCAGCGCGGGGGTGCTGGTCCTTGTCCTCTGCAGGGGGGAGCGCCCGTGGCCAGCCCACCCCCAGCGCCGCAGAGCGCCCGGCCGGAGGGTCTGTCCCAATTTCATCTTCACGCCCCAGGGCTGCCACCCGTGAGGCGTCACGCCGCAGTGAAGGGACTCTGCGCAGACCTCTTCCCCAGACCACCTCTCGCTTCGAGCTTTAATTGCTTTTCGTGACCTTCTCCCTGCCTCCTACACAGGACTTAGTGTGCGGCACAAGGTGAGCCGGCTCTGAGCCGCTGAGCTGTTTCACTCTATGTCAGAAGTTTTGCTAAATACTTCAGGCAGTAAGCTGAGGGCGGCTGTCGCTTATTTACTGGTTTAAAGATGCATTTTTGGAGACCCTGAGAGACAAATGACTGCTTTCACTCACTAGCTGGAGCCCCATGCTCAGTGATGGGATTTGAAGGTCATCCATCTCCTAACGAGCACTGTACGTGCCGCTGGCTGTTTCCCTTGGCTCCAGCTTCCTGTACGTGCCATCAGCATGAATAAATGATGGTGTAAGAGATTACGGACCTCTTTGGTGAAGTTGGGGCAGAGGAGCTTTGAAATAAACAAATTAATCTGAACGCTCTCTTTTTCTTTCTGAAGTGACTTACGGACTGTTTTCTGGTTGTCTTTGACTCTTAATAATGCCTAGTCAAATAGTCAGTGGACTGTTAACTGGGGAAGAGCATAGCAAGAAGTTTAATCTTGTCAAATCACTTCTGGAGGGAGCTGGACTTTATGGTTCCTGCATGTTTTATTATAAAGCCATATTTTATGTATCTGTCTCTTACACAGGTTCTAATGGAACCAGCTGTAGGGGGCAAAAGGCCAAAATTAGTCCTGAGATTCAGAGATCAGCTGTGCCTCCTGCTAAGCCAGGCTCGTGCCCTAACTCCAGTGCTTTACTTGCTGTTGCAGGACAAGGCTGTTCTCGGAGCTGCCCGAGAAGGGATCAGTCAGCTTTGCACGTGTGAGGGTTCGAGCTGGCGCTTATTCCACCCCAATAAACGTTCCTTCAGCCTGAATGTTAGATCCATATACATGTGCAAGTCTCTGAAGTGTAAAACTGAAGCATAGACAGATAGTCTTTTCCCTTTTCCATTTCTGTTTTCATCGAAATGAAAAGGTGACAATGACAACAGCAGAAAAAAAAAAAAACCTGAGGAGGAGGACAACTACCTCAAGATCCATAAAGAATGAAAATAAAGAAAAAAAAGGAACTGGTATTATGGCTTAGTTTGTTCCAAATGTTATGCTGGACTCGTTGGGTGTTTTGAAAAGAAATTCTTGCTTTTACGTATTTCTGTAGGATTTGGTCTGTGGAGAAGACAAAGACACGGAGCCGGTGCTGTGGAATAGTTTGGAGGGGCAGAGGCGGGGTGCAGAAGACTGGAAAGCACTGTCCAGATCCGTGCTCAGATCGTCACTGCAGGCAGGACGGAAAGGATGGCTCCCTGGGGGAAGGGGAATGAACGTCACCTGTCACTTACCTGGGCACGAGAGGTTAAGGCACTAACCAGAAGTAGACTCCTCCAGCTAGTATCTGCCTTCTCTCCTTGCCCCTCCTGATGCACTCCGCTTTCAGCACCGCAAGGCAATTCTTGCTAACGAGATACAGAAGGGTGCAAGTCACCTTGCAGCCTCTTTTGCCATAGTTATCTGTTCTCGGAACGGGAGATGCCGCTTTGATTAAAATGCCAAATGGTTCTCGCTCACATTACAATGAAATGTGACCACTGCTCACCATGGAACGGGACATTTTTGTCACCTCTCCCCTCTCCTCTCTAATAGCAATATCTATCTGCTGCATACCAGATAATGTGACTGTCTATTCACATTGCAGTCACAGTGCGATGACTTGTGCTTGACAGATCTCATTATGTCACAGGATCACCCAGCCTAAAATTTACATAGGCTTGGATTAAAAGCCATTAGGCAGAAGTCTTCCGCTCCCTGTGGTTTCAGGTAGACAAACCCCTCTACTTATGTCTCTCTATTTTTTAAAATATAATCTAATACCAGAAAATTGCAGAAATGTAACGAAATCCAACCAACATAATCAGAGTTGTCAAAGGCTGCGATTGGAAATCATAACCTGGATTTCCACAAAGCAGATGAGTTACAGCTGGTCTGAAAACAGTGTCTCTGTGTTTTTAGACCTTTAAAGCCAATATTCTTTCTCCTTGTGAAATTTCATTATCCCTGAAGTGATGCTCTCCTGTGTTTAAAGCCTGCATTAGTAACCGAATACTGGCACAGCCAGTGACAAAATGAACATGCACCTAATGAAAATCCATAACAGATATTCGTGTAGTTGGATTTCTTCTCAACTCTCACCTCACAAAGTTGTTACTCTCCTCCTGTATGGAAAGACATTGTGCCGGAGACTTGCAAAGTCCTCTGGGCGTAGTCTCCAGAGGGTCCATCCCAAGAGGAGAGGCAATCTGTGCCCAATGAGCAAACTATGGGTACGTTTGTCCTTGCAAAAATTGAAGCATATGGTAAACAATGGGTGCCTAATTAGAGCCACTCAGGGAATCTTTCATTATGTGATCCAGGTGTCTGAGCATGATACTCCAGCAGATAACAAAAAGCTATTCTCCATCACCTGCTGCTTCCAATCTTACCCAACTTAACCTTGGGATGAGAAGCTGACCCATCCCTGGCAAGTTCTGTACCATTTTGGACTGCTGTCTCCATCAGATCAGGGCTTGCCTTCTGCCTGGATGCTCTTTCAAACTGGGTTCTGTCCCTTCACACCACTATGATTTGCTTTGTTGTAGAGGTGATCATTTCTATAGAACAAACAGAAAAGGGCTGGTGGTTTTTTGCTTTAAAAAAAAATACTTAGAACTAGATCTGTCACTCACCAAAGAAATATTCCTGTTGGCTTAAAATCTGACTCCTTGCTTCCATTGCATTCTTATCAGAAAGAGCTGGAGGCTGCAGGGAAAGAAAACTAATCCATTACTGCCTGCTAGCTAGCCTTTGTCTGAAAGGGGGGACTGAATTTAGTTTTGTTTTCCCAAACTGTTTTATGGGGCCACATACAAATTCTGAAAAGTTAAACTTATCTTAAATATGTAGTCAGCATCCTAATTCCATGTATGTTCTTACAGTACAGTCTTGCTGGGGGGATTTCCCTTAACTGCATTTGCAATGCTTTTTTCCTTAAAACTTCAAACTACCCTCTGCCTGTGTGCCAGCCTATCACTGAGGAAGACCAGAAAAATGATTATTATGTAGAAAATGTCTCATGGGTTGTATCTGTAAATGCTCTTTGGCTGTATTTGCAGGGATATTGTGGAAAAGAGAACTGGGTGGAGAGAGACTACAAAAATGAGACTGGTTTTAACCATGGTGAACAAATGGCTTAAGACAGGTCTGTAGATCAACTCATTTAGATGGCGAAACCAGACAAGTGTTCTGGCACAAAAGCTTGTCTTCAGGGATGGGATTGAGTCAAACTTCAAGGTAAGTAAAGGTTTAGAATAGATGCCCTGAAATACTCATTTTCCGAGGTAATATGAGATAGAAGCAAGGCTGACACCTGAGGAACAGAGGAGGGTGTTGGCCAGCACGAGGCGGTGGGGCCGTTCCCTGCGGGACAGGCACAGGCAGGCAGCAATCACTCGGAGATGGCGACCGCTGGCGGCATCTGCTGTAGAAAGCCGTACGGGACTGGCTCTGTAATTTTTCACATCCGCTGTAGTTATAAATTTTTGTTCTTCCAAGGTATTTTGTAGGTCTCCCGAGAATGCTGAGTGAGAAGCGGGCAGCGGGACGGCTGTTATTTGGGAGGGGTTTGCCCGTGGGTGAGCAGGAGCTCCTGCCCTTGGCCGCTGGCTGCGGGATCTCCTTCGGTCACGCGGCTGTTGGCTCTGACAAAGGTTTGATTTCTGATGCTGTGGATGACCGATGATACCTGCTAAAGCTGTGTGCGTGTAGGACCCAGGGCTTTGCTGGCAGTGGGGCTCACTGTGGCTGCAGGTATGTTGGCAAGGCCGTGTCGGGGTGGGTAGTGGTCAGCAGCCCCGAGCTCATTTGCAGCACGTGGGGATGTCGCAGCTGCACGGTTTTCCCTGGCCTCAAAGGAAGGGGAATCCGTCTTCAATACACAGCAACTTTTAAAATTCCTATTGAGAAAGGTGTTTCAGCCGTTTTTTTCATTCCATTGGCTGCAATCCATTGATTTGTTCCATAAGTTTGCTGGGATTCTGCTGTCCCTCAGGAGACCCGGGAGTGAAGCCAGCTGCTCACAGCAGAAACGGCCAATATGTGGTTTAAGCTTTTCTTGATTTCAGCTGTCTCAAAGGGTGTTGAAAGCATTCAGTGAACTCATATGTCATTTTTTAAGGTCGTCAGTACCTCTGTGTCAGGACAGTCCCATTAATGACACCAGATTGGAGAAGTGTATAAACAAGAATTTTTGTTCCTGATGGTTAATTGTTTTCCAGTTGCAGAAGTGTTCAGTCATCTTTTTCTGTGTCAGAGGAGCCACATATTTCTCCTCCTTCTAGGGAACCAGCAGAACTGCTTAATTATTCCATTGCTGTGCAGATATTAAAGGGATGAAGCTGGGTAGGTACCTTGTACTTTTGGAAATTTGTGCACTAATGACATTTTCTGCATGGGCAATTTTGGAAAAGTTCTGTTTCCGTACTCAGGTTTACAAGATAGGCGAAACCTCTTGATGTTCTGCCAAAGAACTGATTAGAATGCCTCGATCTGAAATATTTCCAAGGAAAATGTAAACATACAGAAACACTAGTGTTTATCAAAGGTGCCTTCAAGCCCACAGCATACAGGTACAAACCTGGAGGGATGAAGCGTTTTCCTACGGAAGAGGTTTGCACGGTGGGTGCCACTGGGCAGTGAAGGTCCCTGGCTGCCAGGGCTGTTCTGAACCTCAGCGCTGACCCACACGTGGCAAAACTCCGCCCCTCCCCTTCTGATGGCTGAATGGACCTTTTAAATAGAAAATTGTAGGATGCCTTCACCAAATGAGCTGGAAGAGGAAGGGTCTTTGTTCTGTTGCATTTTTGGCTCCGGTTCCTTGACGCTCTGCGTTAGCAGAAGTAGCTGGTGAGTTGTACAGGGGCTGCCCGGAAAGGGGAAGGAGAGCTGAAGTGTCTCTGCACGAGGCACATCGTCTGCAGGCTGCCTGCTCAGGGGCATGCTCAAATTAAGTACCTGTGTGGCACTTCTTCCGTGTACATCTCTCAACCAGGGTTTGTCCCTTCCAGGCAAATACAGTCCGGGATGTTTCTGCTGACAGAGAACAATTTCAGACCCATCTGTTCAAGCAGCAAGAGACCTTCCTTACAAGTTTGTAAGTCAGCAAGAATTACTTTTAAGTTTTGCTCTTTTTCCTTTCCTTTTCTTGCCCATTGGGGTGCATAGGTATATATTTTGTTTAAACTTGTGGTTTTTTTCTAACCTATCCCCCAGACTGCTCTTTTGTGCTCTTCCATCTCATAAACTGAGTATCTATTCTGCCTGTCACCTCCTTTTGCTGTTCTATTTTTTTTGCAGAAGGATTTGGTTTCATATTTTGTCTGAAGGTTTGTGTATCTGCTTTTTGGTAATTTCTGTTTTGTCTTTCTGCAGGATTTTTGGCTGAGCTTTCCAATAGCTCTTCATGAAATATCATTAGTCTGGACTTGGTTCTTTGGCTACTTTACCTAATCATTCCATCGTGGGATTGAAGCACACTTATTGAGGCATTAGGGTGGGAGGAACTTTGGTTATTGTTTATGGTTCACCTGTTCTTTGGAGAAAACACTTTCATCTCCAGCACCATCAGACTTTTATAAACACTAACTATGTTAATGGGAGTGAGGAAAGAAATTGTGTTTGTGCCAACAGTGGGAACAAAATATGTAATTTCTCCATGAGTCTCTCAGTTAGCTCATGTAAACAACATGATTAAATTTGTCTGTGTGCGTTGTGCTATATAAATAATAATGATAATTAAAAAAAACCCGTGCAAGGTCCAAAGATAACAAGATTATGTTCGGGAAGAGCTGGGAGGAGGATGCAGTGTTGAAGCAAGGAAAGACAGACTCAGTTCATTAGTGCTGGAGACAGCCTGGACATGGGTGACTGGTGGTGCCATTTAGGGGCTGGAAGATGAATGCGGGCCCAAAGCTGAAACTCCCCCCACCCTCGGTCTCTAGTGCTCCGTGTCCAGGAAACGTCGTGTCACAGAGGACTAAAAGCTTTATCTGTACGGACGCTTCTCACGCAGCAAAGCAATTTTAAAGAAGTGGGAGACTGAACAAGAAGCAGACTTCAATTTCGACATGTCACTAAAAATGCTTCTCGGAGCTGGTGCTTTCAGTGCTGTGCTCTGAGGCAAGAGGAGTGGTAACCTAATCCATTGTCTTAACCCTTTAAATAAGACTGGGGAAGGGAGTTTGTGGTTATGAGATTTCTGTGTGGAACAAAGATTTTTGGCTGCTCTTTAGGAGTCTCTATAAGCCATGTTATATGAAGTTTGAGTAGCTCTGATAACGTGTCAGCAGTGATTTAGACTCCTGCGAAATGGTTGTCATATATTTCTGCGCGCTCTGCTAAAGGCAGAATTCTCCGGATATTGCCCAGGACCTTGCAGGAGGAGCAGAATATTCCCTGGCTCTCCCAGGCAGGGCTGGACCCGCGGGATTTGGGCGCAGGGCAGCGGGAGAGCGGCTCAAGAGGAGCCTGAGCAGCTCCGTGCCTCGCAGCCCCGGGGGGGCTCCTTAAGTAAAGGGTTCTGGGTTGCCATATGGAGCTTTCCCTGGGCTCTGATCCTTCTGCTGAGTGCATACATAAATTGGAAATGCACAGAATGAAATAATTCAGTGGCTACACTAAATTACAGAAATGGTCAGTGCTTTGGCACATGCAGACGAGCAGCTGGTAGATGAGTTCAGCAAAGCTGCCTCGATTTTGGATTTAAAGATAAAGCTGCTGGATCGCAGGAAACTCAAAGGTGTTTTTTTCACCTCCTGTCTGTGCTTGCTGATGTCTCCAGCATGCACAAATGATCCTGAGCTCTGAGCTCTTGTCTGAAAAAAACGGTGTTAAAAAGGAAAGAGAGGACTGTGTGAAATTACAGAAATGCAGCGTTATGGAAATTGGTGGATATTTGCAGTAGTATCATTTACTTAATGTGTTGATCTGATAATAGCTATATTTCCATTATGGAGAAAAGAAACATAACTCGATGTTGCTTTA
The DNA here is from genome assembly GCF_965140245.1 of Athene noctua. Taxonomy (NCBI): domain Eukaryota; kingdom Metazoa; phylum Chordata; class Aves; order Strigiformes; family Strigidae; genus Athene; species Athene noctua. Next base: position 23,763,271 of record NC_134048.1, on the reverse strand, counting down.
TCCTTATTTATTCCCATGAGACTATCTAGGCTGTAAAAAAGCTAAACATGCAAATGTGAATGTATATGATCGAAGGGCAGAGCGTGCCATGAGAGATCCGTGCGGGAGCCGTGAAGGGCCGCGACGCCGTGTGACGGCTCGGTGCGGCTGCCCGGGCACGAGGCTGTCCCAAAGCTGCCGACCAGGGAGCGCTCCCCAGCCCCTCTCGAGGGCAGCTGGGACGTTACAGGTTTAACGTGCACCTGCCTTGCCACGGCATGTCCTCTCTTACAGTACCTAGCGGCCTGCCAAAAACAGTTCTGCTCACACGCTCTGGAGTCTTCAGTGATGAAGGTGCCTGTTTGCTCTAGGAAGGAATTTCACATACAGTTGTCACCTGACGACTTATTTTTCTTAAGGATGTTTGTGTGAGTAATATTACTTACTTAGAAATAGAAAAACCTGGGGATGTTTGAGGGCTTGCTGTACTGCTCAGTATTGAGATTTTTATCAGAATTCTTCTGAAACTCAGTAACAAAGATAGGAGAAGTACCCGATGGACTCTGAAACGCTGGATTTGGGACTTCACTGGAAGCCCACAGAAGGTTTAAAAAGTCAGTGTGCTTCCGTACTGAGTTTAAACACCTTCCTGTTAGGGACTGCAACACAAATCCAAATTTTGGATTAAAAATCCAAATTGTGTATTTTTAAATCCAAATTTTCAAAGCTGTAAGTCCTATTGAGCAAATATTAAACATAGAAATGTTGTTAAAGATTGGAACCTCAGTCTTTACTTGTGAATGTAAGGTCATGGTGATGGTGTACACTAACAGTACTACACCGAGAGTCATTTATTTCAAACTTTGAACACAGCTTGCCTCTTGTGCCTAGGGAGGATGTGAGGTGCCATCTTCCTTTTATGTAGAAAGCGGGAAGCACAGGCAGGATCGTTTTGGTACCTTTTATCCCTCTCCAGAGGTGGTCAAGGACCCCTGTGCTCAGCCTCTGAAGGGCTGCGTGCCCAGAGGAGTGCAAAGACCTTCCCAGAGATGCAGGGCACGGGCACAGACGCCAGCTCCTGACTCACAACACTTCATTTCTCCCGTTGTGCTACTTTGACTGCATCTGCTATCCAATAGTCACAGAAAGTAAAGGTACCCCTCTGCAGGCATGTCCGTGCCATCCCTGGCTCTGAGGTGGCATCGCCGAAGCCCGGGGCAGGGGGAGCCCGCAGGTGGGTTTGCCGGGCACACTGCTGTCAGCTGCCTTCGGGCTTTGTGCGCTTGGATTCAGTTTGGTAGGCAGTTTAGCAAATCTCCACGGCAACCCCATGTGTACCATAAAATTGTGAATTATCTTGTTTAGAAGAGGTTCATTAGGAAGATTAATGAGGTATTATTTTTCTCTCATTCAATGTCCCGATACAGAGGGGGCTCAGCAATTTTCCCAGCTGTGCACAGCAGCCATCGGTCCTCTCCAGGGTCCCCAGCATCACTGCGCTGTGATCAGTTAAACTGCTCAATCTTTGGAAGGGCTATTTGTCTGCTTAATTAGCCCTAAAGGAAGCACTTCTTTTAAAATAAGACAACAGTTTTGTTTTTCCCTGAGAAGGACGTAATGCTATTAGCAGTGGCAACTTGTTTAAATAAAAGAGCTTTTAAGCCAAGTTTTATATGAACCCCTAAGAACCACTTAGGTTTCCCCCCAGCCTGAAGTCACCTGTTTGTCCATACCCCATCTCCCGCGAGCTGCCGGCGCCACCAGTATCGGATTAGTTCAGTTACGTGGTTCTGCAGGGGGTCAGGTGCCGTCGCACAGCGAGGAAAGGTAAGAAAGATGTGCTCATCGAGGAGAGGGGGTGAGCTATGAAATCCTCCTGCTGTCTAGCTCACATTTTCAGCTGGCGCACTTATCTCTTTGGTTTACAGCAGAAGAATTCAGAATTTCTTATTGCGCTGTTCTTCCAGGGTAAAAAGGTCAGAACAAGTCTTGGAAAAAGCCACAGAGTGTCATAGCTGTGGGTGAGTCCGATATTGTGTTTGCCACAGATATGGCTATAAAAATCAGTTCAGGCTAAAAATAGCCACTGTGGTTTTAGATGGAATTAAAGTATGTGGAAGCTGTGGAAGAGCTAGAACTTCATGAGCGTCAGTAACCAGACCTGCAGCCCTATTCCCAACCCAAGGATGGTAGCTTCAATAGACTTTCTTCTTCAGAGAAAATTAGGTAGTTTAAAAAAAAAAGAAACAAACATCTTTAAAAAAATTTCTACCCGAACACTCTATTTCGGTCAAGAAAATGTCTCCTCAGTTTCAGGAGTGTTCTGCAATTATGATCAGTGTTACATATCTTTTACTTATTTATTATTATTCATATTCTGTATAACAGTTTAGGTTGATTTAGGGTTTTTAATGCTGTGCTTAAAAATACCAAGCTTTCAAATGCGTTTACTGGTCTGTGTTTTCTGTCCTAAGCAATTATTTGCAAAGCTAGAACTCTTGTAAATTAATATGCCATTTTCAATTCGCACGAGTTGAGGCTGGTTTTGATGTGTGTAGGAGGGAAAAGGTCTAACTACGCATTGGTTCAACAAGGATGCTTTTCAAATGTGAATGATCAGCAGGAGAAAAATAAAATTCCTTAATTCTGGTGCTGTATGAACGCTGATTGCTTGTTCTGAGCTGGAAGGGGAAGGACGGATGGGGAGATGAGTGCAGTGCGCACCGGGGCTGGGTTCCAGCTGGGGCTCACAGCAGTCTGGCTTCCTCGGCGGTGAGCCAGGCTCTGAAAGCAGATCAGGACAGAAAAAGCCAAAGCGACCCTCAAGCAGTGGGTCTTGGGTGCCACGAGGAGAAGGTTCATCCACCCGGTTACGGGCCCCTGCGGCTGAGCTTGGGCACGGCTTTAACCACTTGGTCTGGCCCTTAGATAGCAGCTTGGATTTGTTTATTTTCCTTTTCTGGGGTGTGTGTGTTGTGAGTGCGTTGTCGCCAACTCCCAGCCGGCTGTGGAGCCCCGCTCCCCGCAGCCTCGCAGCGCCCATCGCACAGGGACGAGGTCCCCGCCGGGGTCTGCCTGCCCACCCCGGCACTGGGACTGCGCACCGCTCTCCTTATCACTGTGCTATTAATTACTTTAATGATGCATTAATTTAGATTGAAAATATGATACCAGTGAAGTTTAATTAAAAAAATCAATAACTCGTTAACACGTTATTGCTGCACCTACCTGCGTCACCGTGTTAATCTCCTGTGCTGGAGAAGCAGTTGCGCTTCAGCTCTGCGTCTGTGGATCTTTTTGTTCGAAGCGATTTGTTGTTAAGATAATCATGAAAGAGTTATTCAGTCACCCCTTTCTTTAGAGACTATGGACTGCAAGTCCGATCGATTCTTCCCTTCGGGCTAGGCAAAGCTGACAAGTACCCCAGGTAATATAAATTCTTTCTATTTTTATTCAAAGAGAAAAAAAGCATTTGGGTGTTGGTGTAGCTGGTTGAAATGACATCTTTTCACAGTATGTGGGAAGGAATAAGCCACTGAACCTTTAACGGCCACACTTTTGGGACACAGCCCAGGATTTTTATGAATAAAGCAGCACACCTTGACCTTAGGGCCGAGGCATCCCCTCTCCTGCTGTTGTGCCTCGATGCCCAACATCAGCTTCAGTTGGGTGTCTGCCTGACTCTGCCCTGGTGCTGAGGGCCCGAATGCTGCCTTCGTACCCCTGAGGCACATCAGATGGTGCGACTGAAGGTTTAACATCATTTGGGGTTTATATGTGAATGTATTGTGTGTGCGTGTGTGCACACACACACACACGAGCAGAACGATGTTTTGTATTTCTCAGTGGGACAGATGGGAGAAGGAGCAACAGTAAGCTACTGGAAACCATCCAAATGTTTAAATGAGAAGTGAACTGAGGGAAGAACGTTTCTGAAAATGTATTTGTTCCTTAGTGGATAAAATACACTCATTACTGGTGTGTTCCCATGCATCAGTTAGTATAGTCTTTAATTAAATTATCACTGACTGATATAAAGTCATAGTTTCTCAGAGAGCAGCAGAGACTCGTGCAGCACAACAGAAATCTCGACAAGCTGTGGGGACCAGTAGGTCCAGTCCCTGACAGACCAGCAGCAGAACTGGACTCAGAAGTTTGTGTCCCCATCACCAACTGAGACTCCCCTGCCTGCTGCTCCAGGCTGAAAAGCGCGTCCTGCCTGGTGGCAGAAGCAGCCCAAAGCCCGCTCCCCGTTTCAGCTGTCGCCTCGGGAAGCGCAGTGTGTAACTCCGGGTTTCCACCAGTGAATCAGAAAACTCCTGGTTTTCAGACACCACCCAGACTCCCGTTACCTGGTCTGTTGAGCCGTGTCAGTGCTGCGGCTGCCCATGCGAGGGGGCCGGTAACCTGGAATGGGGCCACAGATAACAGGCAGGGGCTTTTTCCTGTTTGGAAGCTGTGAGCTTTTGCCAAAATCTACTATTTTTTTCCATTATTATTTTATTTTTATTTGAACTTGTTACAGCACAGAGTAACAGCAAACTTGGTCCCGTGCTGCTCCCCGTGCCCAGAGGGTGTCTCGGCAGCCCCACTGGGGCCCTGCACGGCTGCCCATGTCCTCGTGGGCCCGTTTCACTTGGGGACCACTGGTCCCTGCCCCAGCGGTGCTGGAGGCTGCCAATCTCCATGTAATTAGGAGAAAAAGAACAGTCAGCTGAGTGGGGGGAACATGCCCGCAGGCATCTCTTCCTTGAGTCAAACATTATCAGTTCTCCACCTCTGAGCTGGGCTCTGGGCATTAAACAACCCCTGTGAAACCTGGATCTCGTCCTGCACCGCGGGGCTCCAGGACTGGGCAGGACGAGGTCTCAGCTGGTGCCCGGGCAGTGCTGCTGGATCACCACGCGTCTTATTTGGGTACAATGGGTTTAGGGAGGAAGAGGTTAAGAAGACTTTTTTCCAGCTAATTAATTTTTCTTTCAGGAGATTTTTTTTTTTTTTTTTGCTAATTCATTGGGGTTTTTATACTTAAAAAGGTACATTCATATCTGAAACAACTAAAACTGATTTTGTCATTTCCCTAGACCCCATTTTCTAGATTCTCCATCTAACTACTCAAGCTTGAGATCCAAGGTTCATGAGAGAAACTCTTATGGGTGCACCCTATTGCCAGGCATCAAATCACACACCCCGCTTCCAAAGCTATAACCATGCTAACAACGATTCATTATTAATAATTATGCTGTAGCCCATGTGCAGTGCTTTTCATTTTCATTGTGCTGTACATACATTAACTAATAAATCTCCACAATATCCCGGTGAGAGTGGTAAGTGCTGTTATTCTCATTTTATGGATGGCAAAATGAGATACAGAGAGGTTAATAGCAAGTCTAATTGGACAATAATTAGCCACTTACCACACTGAAAATTAAGAAATAATCCTCCCATTGTCATTACATCAGCAGAACAAGGAGAGAGCAGTGTTCATGTTCTCCCTATCCCACCATTTAGCCAAACAGCTTACATGCAAATGAAAGCCAAGGGAGTGCAAGAGCAGATAAATATTCTTCTTCTTTTTGTTTAACATCTATTTTTCCATCACTGAGACACTTCTGGATAGAAGAAAATTATTAAATTTCCTCTGAAATCTATTAGGAGATGATTTAAACCCAAGTCAATCTCCGTTTGTAAAACATATATTTTGCAAGAGAAATGGAGGAAGTAGGATTTAATTACTGCTATGGACGGGTTTCACTTAATTTTTTTGAAGAGGGCAAAGTATAGCAAAAAGTTTTCCGACTTAAGGAGCTCACTGGTAAAGCCAGGAACTCCGGAGTTCTCCAGGTATGCTCGCTGCTGTATGTCCTTGTGGGGCCTATCCTCATCCCCCCTCGCCCCCCCAGCCCCGTGCTCCCAGTACTTTAACTTTTGAATCACCTCTCTAGCACTTGTGTTTCCATTTTCAGCCCTCCGTTTGTCAGCTGAAGTTCAGTGATGCCGGCTCTGAGCATTTTGCTGGTGTGTATGCCAGGGCTGCGCAGGGGCCTGGTACTCTTGGAATGAGTGGTGTCAGCACAATTGTTTTAAACCATGAATAGGTGACACGAGCTTTTGGGGCTTCTCGAGTCCTGTTGTCCACATTGAAAACCAGACGTAGGAGTGTGAAAAGCAGTGAGGAAATCGGCTGTGCTCTCCCTGAGAGCACCTGCCAGGTGCAGCCGTGCCCAGATCACAGGCCAGGCATATTGGAGGGATATCACACACTCTGACAGGCAGCACCACATTCTCACTCTTATCTGAGGCCCCAAACGGGTGACAGCGGCATCCAAAAGCGCAATGCGGAACACGAATGTCATATCAAGGATTGCTCTGCCCACTCCAGAGAAAAGGCCGCTGGGCCGGGGCTGCACGATGGCACCTGCCCCCGGGCACGTGCTCTGCGCTGCTGCACGCTGCCGTGTGGGTGGGGAGACAAGCGTGCCCCCAGACATCGCCCCACCTCCGTAAACATTGTCAGGGGGGAGGACAGAAGGACTCTTGCATCAACCAAAGTGATTTTCCTATTTGTTAATCTCGGGATTTACATATTTCCTTCCCATACATTCTCCCAACGTCAATACCAAATAATGGACTCATAGCTCCCTGAACAGAAAGGAAAGAAAAAAGTCCATCAAAGATCTGGGACCCAATTCCGAACTCAGAGTGTGTTAACAGGCTTTTGTTTTCTTCTTCCTTACAGGAGCACAAGCAAGAGCCGCTCCGGGGTTAGTGTAATGCCGTGAGCATTAACATTCCCCAGAAAACCAGATCCAATGGAAATGGCCTTGACTCCGAGAACAGCTTTGCTTTCCCTCAGATCGCATAATGTTCCTAAAGTGTTTTGTCCCCAGAGACACTGGCTATAAATTTTGGGGAACTGTAACTCTCTGGCTCTGACTCTGCTGCCCTTCTCCTGGCCCGTTTCTGCCCACATGCGGGTCAGGATTGGGGCTGCCCCCCCGTGAACACCCCCCTGACTCCCAGCATCCAGGGACAGAGCCAGGCCCAGGGCAAAGGGCCGAAGGTTTGTCTTCTGCCACATACAGGAGACTCACGGGACTTGGGGGATGTTGTTTTGGCCTTGCCTGGACACACAGGGTAGCCCAAAAGAGCAATACTGTCTGCTTAAAAACGCCCTGTGCTGACAAGCAGGCGCCTCATCTGACCTTCCCCTATCTCTACATATCTCTTAGCAAAATGGTGGGGTGCTGTAATTTATCTTTACTTTCCCTCATTTAAAGGCAAGATGCTAAAACAGCTGCTGTAGTCTTCAAGCAAGTTTACAGCTGCCACATTATGTGGATTTCAGTTGAATCAAGACACAAAATAACAGCTCGGAGTCAAAAGACGCTGAGCAAGGGCTCAGCAGATGCAGTTGCCTCGTGATGAACTGACAGTTCTGGGCACTGCTGAAATTATAAACTTCCAAAATTTTGTTAGTGCTGAATTTTGCCAGCAGAACAAATCTTTAAGATTTTGATAGTATTGAACTTTATTAATAGGGTAATGATCATATTCTAAACTGTAATAGAGCATGGTACTCTATGGGCTTATATTTGCTTAGTCCCCACTAATTTTACTGGAGTACATGATATTTTGTCCCCAAAGGGATGGTGACTTGGTGGTGAGACTGAGGTTGGGAGTAGCAGCTAACGCTGTACATGTGAAAATGGCAGGTTAGAAGCTAATTCTGTGATAGAGTTTGAGCAAATTACCAGAAAATGTAAAAGCTTTGTCTCCTTTCCAAAGATCAATTTTTACCTGTAATTACTAGGCTTTGTATTAAGACTTTTAACATGACTTTTTAATTGAAAAAAATGGCGAAGAGGATACTTTTGTTCTTTTTAAAATCACTCCTGTGAGAGCCAGATGCTGCTCATGGAGAAAGGGCTGAGGTGAGTGATGTGAGGGTGTGGGGTGGCTGGGGGGGGACAGAGGGCGAAGAGGGGCCTGTCCCCACATCCCCTGCCCAGGCGGCTGCGGGGCCAGGGGACCCCGTGAGGGACCAGAGCACTTGATCCAGAGCGGGATGATCTCTCGCGGGTCCCTCGGAGGTCACTGGAAAATGCCTTAAAAAAATGGTACCTTTGGATTCTCCTTTGGCTTTGCTCCTCGTCCTGTGGTTCCGGCCCACGCGAGGCACTTCTGTGCCGTTTCCCTGGCGGGGGGGACCCAGCAGAGCTTTCAGGGGTGGGACGGGGCGGCGGGGAAGGCCCGGCTGGGCAGGGCTGTGCCTGCCTGCAGCACCTGGCACCGCGCGGGTGCCCCGTTAAAGCGGGAGTGACAGTCCCTGTCAGAGGGGCACTGCTCCAAAAGCCGTTCGCTCACTCTGTGCGTAACTGCACTTCAGCCTTCTCACACGTGCTGCGTTTTTTTTAGCTTTTATTTTTCCTTCTGCTCCTGTCAGAGTGTCTGCCAACTGTCCCTTTAATGGAGATTTTATGAAGTCTAAAATTCACACCACTCGGTTGTCATTAGTCCATTGTGAACAGTAATAACTCGTGATTTTCGCGAAAGGCTTTGCACTGACCTCTGATTTAATATCCTGGATATTAGGGAAGCGAAGCGAGGTTTTCACAAAGCCAGTTCCTCAGCAGAGGTCAGGGCCAGAGCACCCGGGGCAGGTTCCACTCTCAGTAATATTGCTCAATTTAGAAATACCTCTCACTTTTAGGTGGTGCTTATCCAGGTGGGCCTAGATGTGTATCCTTAAAAATTGTGTTTTACGTAATTAAATAGAATAGTGCTTCATCCAGTTGCCAGAACATGCCCTTAAAATTGTTCTGCTAATGTGAGTTCTTACACAAAGAGCCGCCTGGGCAAACATCTGGAGCCACGTTGTCACCTCTGTAGAGCCCAGGAACCATGTTTCTTTAAAGGAATTTTTTTTCTTCTATGGTTTATATAGAGTTTGCACTGAAGGAGAAACCTTCTTAGCGGTTTTAGTGTGTATAAAAGAAGTGATCAACAAAGCCAAATCATATGTTTTTGAAAAGGGATTAGCTGATGGCCAAAGACCTAGCGCAGCTGACAGAAAATGTTGATTAGGTTGGTTTTAATTGGCACTTCCTTTTCGTGGATGGTTAGGGCATTGATTTTAAACTCTGATTTGTTTCTTGTCTGCCTTTTTATTAATTGCTTTCTGTTTGATGTGAAGGAATTTCATCACAGCTTCCATGCTGAACTGATTCACGTTTCGTTTACTGCACGTTCCCATCTGTCTGTATCTATATATGCAGCACGTGTAAGGATGCCAGTTCACACACGCTGGTGTTTAACCAATAGAAGGCTATATATAACAGCATTAATTATCTAGCTCTGAACAGTGAAATCAGATGTAAAGTGAATGAAATTGTTTTATTCCTTCTCTCCACACAAGAAGAGAAAAGCTGGACAAAACAATAGCTTGCAGAATTGTACCTGTGCTCATCTAAGATCACGCCTGCTCTAGGGTTAGTCTGCAGTGGTAGTACTCGGCTAATTCTTTTTTTCATAAGGTTTTTCTTCTATCAAGTAAATAAGGCCATTATACCAGTGACAGTCACTGTATTAATTTAATATTCTGAATATTAGGTCTCCAGTGACTCAACTCAGAACAAAAATTTTTCTTTCAAGTCTGCATTTCAAAAGCTGTTTTGATATATGCTGGAACTCAAATTTCAGTGTTATGAATGAAAGAAAATCATGAGATATGTTGGAGAAAATGTTTTATTTGATTTTGGGTTAGCATTTGAATTTAAGTCTTTTTGTTTCCAGGTTTTAAACCAAAATGCCTATTTAGAAGATGGCACTTAAAAATCAATTTGTAATGAAAAGCACCGATTTAAGATTCCCATGGGAAATGAGGAATTCAGCTCGAATTTTCATCTCAGTGGGTGAGCGTAGGGGCTTCTGTACCTAGCGAACGTGAGTCAGGTCCGGCCTCCGCAGAGGGGAGAGCACTCCAGTAAATCGTTTAGTCATTTGGAGGTGGTGTGACAGCAAAATGCTCTTAATGATTTTCTTCAGTGACTCCACTTAAAACCTAATGGAATAGATTGGAGGAACCTGATCTCGGGCACATCTGGCTGATCAGTGGACTGTGGCTAAGGGACAGGGCTTTGCCTCTCCAGCGCGGCTGCAGCGGTGCGGGAGCCCGGCGGCAGCTCCCGATGCTGCTCCTCCACCCCGGCGTGGAGGGGACATCCTCCCTCCCCGGGGAAGGGGTGGACGTGGGCCAGCCCCATGGTCAGGCTCTGTGGGCTGGGCCTTCCACTGAGGGTCTGACATCCAACGCGGGCAGACACCCTGAGTGTCAAAAAATGTAAAGAGTTCTACGAGACCAAACTGTCAAAACCACCTTCCAGAAACATGGAATCACAGAACCACAGACTGGTTTGGGTTGGGAGGGACATTAAAGCCCATCCCGTGCCACCCCCTGCCCCGGGCAGGGCCACCTTCCACCAGCCCAGGTTGCCCAAAGCCCCGTCCAACCCGGCCTTGGACCCTTCCAGGGAGGGGGCAGCCACAGCTGCTCTGGGCAGCCTGTGCCAGGGCCTCACCCCCCTCACAGGGGAGAATTTCTGCCTCAGATCCCATCTAAATCTGCCCTCTGCCAGTTAAAACTCGTTATCCCTTGTTCTACATCTAAGGGAAGAGTTAATAATCAGTGATTATAAAAATTCAAGCGCTTTTTGTAGAGTTTATTAGAACTTTATCTCCAAATTAATTTGAAAATGTGGGTCAAGTCCTAAAACCTCTTTTTAAACCCTAAATACAATCTAGGGGTTTCACCTGAAGCTACTGTTCCGTCAGTCTCCCCGGAAGGACAGGAGTAGTTGCACAGAGTACGGAATACATGGCTGCCTAAGCAACTTAGACTTCTGGTATAACACCTGCTATTTAAACTAAAGCACCCAAACATTGCCTAAGTAGTCCTGTTTCTGTAGGTGTTTCGTGAGCAGTACCACACAATCTACTGCGGAGTGAAACTTATGAAATTCAAAAGAAACGTAACAGTATTTTTCAGATTTTTTTTTCAAAAATCTATAACGTCCAGTATAAAATCATCATCTTTATCTAGCTGTGAATTCTGTTGCACAAATGTAACTTTTGATTAAAATCTATAAAGGCAATCAATAAATCTACAAAAATCTATTATTTACAATTAAATTCTGTAGAACTGTTCCATAAGTACACAAATTTGAGCTCAGAAAGGAGATCAGCCTCTTGATGCATCATTTTTTGATGTGGATGCTCCTCCTAATAAAAAATGATGGCAAACAAAAATAGATTTTCTGTCATGGGCAGAATTGTTCTTTTTCTTAATGCACTCCAAATATTTCTGTAAAGCATCATCTGCTCTTTAAATACATGTTATAGAACATCAATGAAAGTCGATACCTTTTGTCAATGACTAAAATATTAAAACTAATGATCTGGGTGATATCTGACTTGTTTCTTATTTAGCTATTGATTCTGCCTCTCTCTTGTTTTGTTTTCCTGAAAACACACAGTTAGGGATTTGGTTTTAGAATCAGATAGAAGGGCCCAGGTTGGAAGGGACCTCAAACTGACGCCTGGTCCAACCTTTTGCGGGAAAGGGTGCCTAGAGGAGACCATCCAGCGCCCTGTCCAGTTGCATCTTGAAAACCTCCAGCTGGAGACTCCGCCATGTCCCCGGGGAGGTTGTTCAGTGACTGTTCTCATGGCAAAAAAATATTCTTTCTTAAATTGAGATGAAATTTCTCCCAGTGCAACTTGTACCCGTTGCCCCTTGTCTGGTCCATGTGGCCACATGGTTTGCTTCTCTGAAAACAAAGTGGCGGGGGGTGAAATGTTTAAAAGCCATCTCAGCTATCTCTTCTTGATCCAGGTAATTACTCAGGTTATTTTTCTGAGCCAAAAGCTAACAACAGAGTTTATTCTGGTCAGCCGTAAACAAAGCAGTGTGCTTCTATTTATCAAATTACTTTGCTTTTATCTGAAGGTCAGGATGAAAAGCACTGACTGAGCACCTGAGATAAGTGAGAACTAACGCCAGAGCCCAGCGCTTCCCAGCACCCTGCCTAATCCTCCGGCAGCCACCCTGCCTCTCCTCCGTGGAACTTATTCCCTCTTCATGGTGTGTTAGAAGATGCACTTTTTGTTCAAATTGGATTTCTGATGAGTGTGTTTAGTTCAAGAAAAGGTTATCTAGCTGTAGTTTCATATCGGGGTCTGCGGCTGTGCTGGGGCTGCGTGGCCGGGGGTGGCTGGACGTGCTCGCGCAGCCCCACGCCGAGACCCACGGTCTCTCCTCTTGCCTTGGCCTTAGGGCACCTTCCGCACACCCATCCCGTGGGACAAGGCTCGAGCCAGCGGACGGGAGCGCTGCCAGCACCTGCAGGTACCGGCGTGGGAGCGGGAAGGGCCGCGGGCAGGGGGGGCCGGGGGGAGCCCCCAGGCCATGGCAACCCCCGGCCTCCGCGGCGGCTGCTGCGCTCCCGCTCCGCAGGCAGGGGTGTTTGGTTCGATGGCTGTTCCCTTTCTGACGGGTGAATCAAATTATTGTGTGAATCAATCTGTTCAATATGGTGGAAAGGTAGGGGCTTCTACTTATTTTTCATGCTGGAAAGGTAGGGGCTTCTACTTATTTTATTTACATTGATGTTGCTTTTAGTGGGAAAGTGGTAGTTTTGGCGTATAGATTTTAATTAAGACTGAAAACGGCCTCTCAAAGATATCACTAAGATTGGATGGGAAAATTCATTTTTGTATGAGTCTGAACTGCCTGTTTCAGTAATTCGGATGATTAAAAACCAAACTGGAGGTTGGAGGTACTAGATTAAATAAACAATAGAGTGTTTTAAATTATGTTTAATCCCATTGCAAGTGAATTAAATAAATGGCTGCCACAGGAGTGAAAGGAAGAGAGCAATGCTGCACCTCCAGCGCTGCTTTCCGAAGGCTGACCTGTACTTTTCAACATTAAATGGCTTAACCTGACGCATGATTTGAAATGCTTCTGAATTATAATCGGTTCTGCTTGGGGACCCCACATTCCTCTGGTAATGAGCTGTTACCTGTTGCCATCAATTATTCTTTGGTTGCCGAGTACAGTTCAAGAGTCTGAAAACGGAGTCAGCTGCCAAGAGCAAGGGGGAAAATCCCAGAGTCCACCAAGGGCAAAAAGAAATTTAAAAGGTTTAACTGGGCTGAGCAGCACCATGGGCACCGTGTCTGCGGTCATGGAATGGGGATGGCAACCCTCTACGGTGCTTACAGAGAAAGCTCTGCAATGGAACGAACGTCCTCTGCGCCTCGGGAAAGGCGAAGGCAGCGCTGGGAAAAATGGACTGTAAACATCTGACAGAAACGTGCCTTTCTAATAAATATTGAAGTGCACCCTTCCCAGAATTTGGGAGTATTAGTTCTGGCAGCGGTTCAAGCCTGTCTCTCATTGAGTGATTGATTTCTTTATTTCTGTTCTCTTCTGCCAGCCCCCAGGAACGTGATTGAGTTAAATCTGGAGAACTTTAAAAGCGCAGTGAATTTGTCAGGGAATGGAATGAGGGTGCTTGCGTGGGGGAGGATTTGGGTGGAGGCAAGGCAAGGCGGTGTCTCAAGCTGTGCGTTTGCCCAAGTCCTGCAGAACCAAGTAATCCTGAAAGTCGAATTGCATCTGCTCCTGTGAAAGAGGCTGGGTTGGGGAGGCTGGGGTATGAGAGAGGGGATTATTGACCCCAGGGAGATTTACGCAGGGTGTCTCCGTGCTGTAAAACGTTGGAGCTTGGTGGCTGGTCCCCAGCTGGGTCTCTGCTGGCATCAGTCGGTTCCTGCCACCGAACTTCAAAACCCCATTCTCCGTGTTTATGGAAGAAGTTGGTGTAGAGCGAGTCTTCTGTGTCTGGCAGGGTATTTTCATATCCTTAAACTGGCTTATACTGTACACAACCGTGTGTATTTCTTGCTCAATCTTTCCTCCTTAGACCATTGTACTCAGGTGGCCAACCAGAAAGCTGCTGGATGCTGAGGCAGAAAAGATGAAGATCTGATGCTGAGGAGAAACAAAGATCAAGATGTGCAGGTGACACAGCTACTACTTACCGCACAGTTTCTGAATTTAGGTTACAGAATTTAAAATTTAAATCGCTCTTGTAGTAAGCACGATATTACAATAGAAGGACGTGAGGACAAGCGACAGTAGGCAGTATTTCTTCCCTTGTGCCAAGAATCTAAATGTAAAAAGCAGGTGCTGCAGCAGCGGCGGTGCAAGGAGGATGAGTTGCAGTTGGCAAAGCACAAAATTCCTCAGCAGCAGAAAAGAATCACAAGCATCCAAAATGCTACTGGGGAAAGCTAGAAAAGCACTGTTTTCTTTCAGATCAAGAGAATTTTACCAGCATTTTTTTTCAAATAACTCACATGTTGGATTTTTTGTTCATCCTTGTTTCTCTCAGAAAAGGACAAGCTGCCACCCAGCACTATCTGCTCTGGGGCAGGGAGCATTATCTTGCTTTGCAGCCTGCACGGCATTTTCCTGGAGCAGATAAATTAAAGAGGGTTAGTGACTCTGTTATTTACATATGTAATGTTTTTGTTTCCTGTACTCATTCTTTGTCACAAGATTTAACCGTCTCAGTAACTGCAGATGATGGCTGTTGGCTGACATCGGTGTCCAGAGCAGACAGTGCTAGGAAGTGCAAGAAATAACTAAAATGGTCAGTAATTCAGCACAAAAGCATTTCTTCATGGGCCACGTGCAAATAAGTTCTTAAGCTTAAACCATTTTGAAAAACTGCACTAAAGTCAGTTAAAATAATGGTTTTCTTGCAAAAGAGTTATTAGCAATGCTTTTTTCTGCTTATTTTACCAAAATTTGTATTTTTTTTATAAATAGGGATTTTTTTTATACCTCACGAGAATTATAAAACTTGAGTTTTGGTTAGTTTTCATTATTATTTGGGTCAGGTCTTTCAGTCAAGCCAAACCGTTGTGAAGCACAGGATGTGATTTGTGATTAACCATTTTCTTCCTAGGGCAGACGGCGCCTCGGGTCCCAGCAGCCTGCCAGTCCCCGTCCCTGGGAGCGCTGTGCCATCCTGGACTTCCTCCAGAGGCGTGGAAACAAGTTCAGCCAGACATTGCCGAGAAGCAGTCCAGAAATATCCTGAGGACAGAAGGGATAAGGGCAAGGTCACTGTTTGGGGGGTTTGGACTCTGTCCCATCTGCTGTCAAGGTACCATCTCCTAGCCTTGCAGAAACTTTGCATCTCCAGCAGAGATAATGTGTAAAGGGAAGGAGTTAACTACAGTTTAGCAGGAGACTCTATGGTGCAGAGAAGAAAAATAGATTTTAATGTTATAGTCAGTTTTAATTGATCACTTCAGCTAATGTCTTTTATCTGTGATCTACCTGATGACTGGTTCGGCCCATTTTTAATGAAGAGCCAAGCATTGGGTAAGATCCTTTACAAATACGATGAAGGAAATGCACAAAATCAAGATGACTACCTAATGCTGCACTGCTCAGCTGATCGAGCAGGAGAGAGAATAAATGTTAAATGCAATTTAATATACAGCAAATTTGCAGTGTATGGCATCCCAATACATCAAGAAATTTTGCTTGCTTCTGGCCAAGAAAATGTGCTATTCATATTGCTTGGGAAAAATAATTACAGTGCTCATGCTTATTTACACATTCACAGCTTGCTAGAAAAAGGCTGATTTTCCACCATTCGCTTTACACAGTTCTTTGAAGAATTCCTGCTATTTTGGTATCAGCAGTACTGTACCTGTTGGGGGCTCTCGTAACCGTGCAAGAGCACAGCCCGAATGATACGAGACCAAAATATGTCTCTTTCCCAGACACATCCAATGACCATCTGTATTAATGAAAAAAAATGTGTTAAGCTCATAAACGCTTGAATCAAGATCCTCCTTCTTCTCCTCTTGCAGACGAGGATGCAGAAGGACAGATTTTTCAGTGTGGGGCACGGCTGCAGCCCCGTTTCCTGGGCAGACGGGAGGCTGGCATGGTGCCTCGGGCACCGAGCCCTGCGCTGCCCACGCCTCCCTCCATCTGCCCGCCGGCCCACCCGCTCGCCCGCCAGCCCACCCGCTGAGCAGCTGCAGGGCAGGGAAGCTGAACTCAGCTTTTAAGCCTTCGGTGCGGGACCCTCTCTGCAGCCCCACTGAGGAAGGACGGGGAGCCCGTCAGCATTGTTTCTCCTCCGGGAGGGCAGCGCATGAATGACCCGTGCTCTGCCCTCAGGATTAAACAAGGCGAATGAGGTGAGGACCTTCCCCAAAACAGCTCCCTAGTCACAGGCAGAATCCTGAGCAGGGCAGAAAACCTTCACGTGCTGCCCTGAAAAACATCCAAGTAAGGTTACGCAAATCCGAATTTAGCCCTCCTGCATTCTAAACTAATTTAAGAAACCTTAAAGAATTAAATTGCTGTCAGTCCTGGATGAAAGGAAAGATAACAGGTGAAAGTTTCTCCTAATCCATTTATTCTCCCAGGAAAAAGCAGAAAAAGAAAAGAGTTTTTCCTGTACAAGTGGAGCTGTTCTTTCATACTTCAGTGTAAAAACAAATAAAGCGTCTGGAATTACAGTGACACTTGTTATAAAGAGCTCAGTTAAATCTTCCAAAAGGTTTCTAAACCAAGAATTTCAAAAAAATAAAACCCCTTGTTGACTAAATAGATCAGAACATTTTGCGTTTTAAAAAAAGTGCATCATATATCGGGAAAGAAAGATGATGCCGTGTCATCACACTGCAGGTATAGGAATGTTTTATCTGTAAGAATATATCAATGGTCCAATAAAATAAGTGTAGAGTATGTATTCCCCAAGCATCTACAAATATACAGGCTGCACCTTGGTGTCTCCAAACTAGCAATAAAGAGGTAGTTATACATTTGTATAGATTTAAACAGCTGTGATGAGAACAGATTAGGATTGAAATAAGAAGGAGAAGATTGTAATTAATATAAAAAGAGTGGAAGAGAATAGCCCCAGAATCACAAAAGTGTTGGAGCGGGGTACGAAACGGGAGATGGGGTAAGGAAACTCCAACATCATCTCTCACAGAATTTAGAAACAGAGTGGGATGTGGGAATTTCCCCTTCAGTGGAAAAATTGATAGAAAGAGCCAGGAGGAAGGGAATTACTGTATTACAGCATCAAAAGCGTTTTCCATTCTCAGGTAGCCCATCTGTTTTTGATGGATTTCTAGCGAGCGTGTCCCCTTGGCTTCTGCAGCACCGACATTTTCATTTCTGTAATCTTCAGGGTTGTTTTCCAGGTGATCTGAAAGGAAACAGCAATGACAATTAACACACGGTTTATCTAGAACATATTTCATGGTGAGCTTTCAGAGCAATCATGAAGTTACACCATTTCTGCCCGAAGAACTGAAGTGGATGCTGATGACGAGGGTCAGAGGCAGGACCCAGGCTGGGCTCAAACCCAGTTTGGTTTCTGTCCTCTCCAAGGAGTTATTGAGAAAAGCCCTTGTAGTAAGCCTGTAAATAACTCGGTGTCAACACACGAGCTCTTCCCATCCCTGGCTCGAGCTGCTGCACCCATGAAGAGCTGTTCATCTGGTAAGTGCTGCTTGGGATTTGATGGATCTCTTAATATTTCACAGGCATGTCCTTTAGGCACCTGATTTCATTTCCTCGTACAGTAAGTCTGATCTGTCCTTTCTGAACTGCGGGCAATCACTTGTCTGTCCGTCTCACCTTGAGAGTTGCCTTGCTCATTAAAGAGGTTGATTTGTGCGGCTGCACGTGAGCTCTGGGCCGTGGCTGCAGGTGTACAGACCCGCAGGCACAACTTCAAACCAGTCGCGGGTGTCCTGGTCCAGTCTGCAGCCGGGCGAGAGCTGGGAGCCGCGCTGCCCGATCAAAGCCATCTCGGCACGCCCAGCGTCGGGCTGGGGCAGGGCAGCCGTAGGGAGGGAAAGGATTTTCTTTTACCTTTTAAGCAAACGGATCTCAGTTATTGCCATCTTAACCTGGCAGCAATTGCTCTGACCAGCGGTCACCTGGCGGGTTTGCAAACGCATCTTGTGGTTTCTTGTCGCAGTGAATGATTTTGTAGTTCGTGCCCTTCCCTGGACCTCACTCCTCTGACCTTGTCCTGCCATACGTGTAAAACCTCAGACAAAACCAGAGCCCATCTTTCAAAATCTTCAGGAGAAATCTCTGTCGCAGTTGTTCTTCATTTCTGCACAACTCTGTCAACTCTGTCCTTACCAGCCAGGGTGTAATTAATTCTGCAGTGCCAGGCTCTGGTCGGCCTGGGAGCGGACCCAGCTGAGCCGCCTTTCAGACCTCGTCCTAACTCAGCTTCTAATGATAGCGGGCTTTATGGTACATGCCTTTTTACAAACATACAATAATGTTGTGACCAACACTCTCTGAAGGCTTTCTGAATTGCAGTCGCTGCTGACTGGCTGTCC
Source organism: Athene noctua (assembly GCF_965140245.1). NCBI lineage: Eukaryota > Metazoa > Chordata > Aves > Strigiformes > Strigidae > Athene > Athene noctua. The sequence goes on along the minus strand of NC_134048.1, from coordinate 23,744,821 downwards.
TAAAACCTGTTTTTCTTTCTATCAAGGCAGGGTTGGGATGAAAACCTTTCTTTGGGCTTTGGCAGTCACGCTCTGGTGAGCTCAGCGCTCTGTGCTGCCTGCAATGAATTTCTTCTCCTGTAAGGCTCAAACAAGCCTTTTCAGTGCACATTTAAATTTTCACAGCAGCATTAAGAATCAAAGCCTGTGCTCTAGTTTTGCATTGCTAGAACATTATTTAGTACCTTTTTCACTTATCTAGAAAAAAACATTGGTTTCTAATTAAAAAAAAAAAAAAAGTCCTCCAGAATACAGCAAAACCAGAGAAGGATTTTACAAGGTACATGTATTGGAGGGGAATATCGGTGCCGAGGGAAGGGTTGGGATAGCAAACGGCAAAGAGAAAACTTGTTCTTGAGCATGTACCCAGTAGTTACGTGTTGTCTTCCGTACGCTGTTCATCTGTGAACTTCACAAAGCATCACGTGGATCTTATGTATGTCCTTTAGTGTCAGGGCGAATTCTCAACACCTAGGCATGATCTAGGAAAACTGGGATCAGCCAAAGACTAACCAGCAATGGTCTGCACAGGGCGGAGCTCACGGACTTGCAGGCACATTCACGTCAGTGACTCGATTAACCAAACCACCCCCTGGGCAGGGCAGAGCCGCTGCCACGGGGCCCCAGAGATGGTCTCTTCCCATGAGAATTTCCAGCGTAGCTTCATGACGACAAAACAGTGACCCTCCTCCCCTTCTCCCCATCTTAAGTTTAATGAAGCTTTTCACATTTCACACAAGGATAGCAAGAAACAAATTAGCCTGGAAACTTCAATTAGTCGCAATCCCAACGAGGTCCCTGGGAAGGGATAACCAAGCAAACAAACTTCCTCACATTTCCCCAGCCAGGCCAACTGGCAGGACGCTGCTCTCCAGAAAATTAATCAAATCAGTTACCCGGAGAAAATTGCCCAGGACGACTTTCTCAGCGTTTACAGGAAGTTCTGGCAGGTGTTAATGCTATTCCTGCGGTGTAGGTGAGTGGAAAACTATAAATCATACAAATAACGCAGGGGTGTATATCGCCCTGCTAGAGACCTTACAGCCACAGCTGCAGCAGCTGTGGAGCTATTTCAGACAACCGGGGCTAAGGCAGGACTTTGGCATTTTGCTGCACAATTGATCTGTCTGCTCTGGAGGTTTGCAGTCTCACTCCGAAGTTTCTTACGCGAGACTATTATTTAAGATCATAAACCAACCTAATGGGCTTTGGCATACTTTATGTATCACTTCTCCTGTTCCAAACGGGGTGGAGCCAGACAAAATTACAAATTATCGTGTGCGTTTGATTTTTATAGCAGGAGATGATGCGTATGCAGCTTAGGAGTGTAGTAAATCCATAAGAAATAGATTACAATCCCCTGTCCGGGAAACCTTCTCCAGACTTGTCTCCAGTGCACCAAACCCCGTGGGACGCGGACGCCCGTGAGGACCTTTGGCCGTGACAGCAGTGCTCGTCTCCCAGGATGTGACCCACGCGGTCGTGGAGAGGAGTGCTCTGAGAGTAACGTACCTGATAAGGTTTACTCACGGACTTTACAGCTTGTGAGTTTTGCCAGCAATTACTGGAGCAAGATAAAAGTGTTCCAGGAAGAGAGGAGCAGGAGGAAAACCTCCAAATATGCAGAGGAGTATCTTAGTGTGACAGAGGCACACAGCATTGATCAAAATGCCGCCGGCACACCGGGGCTGGTACCCTGAATTATACACTTTCCCTGAGCTTACAGGATGCATAAAATGTATGTTTAATGAAACCAGTCACCAGCTTGTGGATCCAGGAGGCTTAAGAAGTGGAGTATGGGACATATATGCCTAATGCCCGTTCACAACAGATTATTTGAGAGCAGAAGAGGGAAAAGGATCCATTTCATCATAGTAAACATCTTTCATTGTTATGACTTAGTAAGTGGAGTCCCAGAGTGTTCAGAACAAGTTCAGATGCTACCTGGAGTCTTTCAGGGACACGAGGTCCTTGTAACATGTTGGTAAAGGAGAATCATTTAGCAGCAAAAACCGGGGTCCCACCCACTACTGAGACAAGAGGAGGTGCCTGGGGCCCCTCGCCAGCGCAGGAGGGGGCTGAGCCACGGCTGCAGCCAGGCAGAGGTGGCTGGGGGGGGAACAGCCACCAAACGCTGGTGTAACGTGGAACTCGGTCAAGGCTTTTCCCAGAACACTTGTCTGAAGTTCACGTGGGTACGCGCTCACCGCTTGGTGTCCCGGTGCTGATCCGAGAAGCCGTGGGCCGTGTCAGCTTTAGGGGTGCCTGCACCTCTGCACGGGCCACAGCGGGCTCAGAGCGTGGCTGCTCCCTCAGGATGGGGCCAGCCCCGAGCCCTTGTGGGCAAGTCGACGTCCGCCGGGGTCCCCACACACCAGCTCTGTCCTCTCTCTTAGCCCTTTCCAGGAAGTTTGGGATCGCAGGATCCCTCCAAATTTGTAGAAAATTTGATGTACAAGTGCATCTTCCATTTTCAGGGCCCCTCCCGAGGAAGCCTGACCCTGGGCTCGGAGGGCAGCCCGAGGCAGGGAGAAGCAGGCGAGGACGCGTTACCCTCCCTGCCCAGAGCTCTGCCCGCCCTCCAGCACCCGCATCCACACAGCGACGGACCGTACATTCAGGAAACACTTTGTTTCGATTTGGATTTATTTTCTGTAATAGTTAACAACAATTTCTAATCAGAATGACATCTGCTGATGGATGCTAGCAGTCCCCCAGAATTGAAGTGGATACTTACTGGAATCTTTAGTTCAGTCTTTATTAACATGTCAGTGACTACCAGTTTTAAACACACATCTTTAATTGTGACGATTGTTGTTATATGAATTACAATCAAGTCCTAATACGCCTAACTCAGACCAAAATATATTGGAAAATACATTTTGAGCTATTGCTTGGCCTGCAGCCTAATACATCTTAACTGTAATAATTGCTTTCTCTGAATAGATTTGGTCACACAAGAAACATTTTACTGAATTTTAGGAGGGAAAAAGTGGAAAAAAGGAACAGGCTTTTTTTCATACTATTTTTATTTTGGTGTGCATCAAATCCTGTTTTTATAACTTATTAATGATAAATTGATCTCAGGAGATATTAACTCTGTATTTACAGAGTGCTTAGACATGCTGGGGGCTGTTTTAAATGTACCAGCTGCTCGGTGCTGATTTAAGTACACAGATGTTCTTATTAGCATAACATTCAAATTCAGTGCCCTTCTTATCTGCATCCTCCAAATGCACAAACCCAGCAGCAGCAGCACCCGACATTCAGGCAGGAAAAGCCCCTTCCCCCCCCGCGGCCCCCCCAGGGGCTGAACCTGCAGCCAAGTGCAGCTCGGACCACCCCACGAACCCCTCTGGGACCCCCGGTGACAGGAGGAGTGATCCCAGCGCTGGGGCGGGGGGCGATGGGGGAGATGGGGAGATGGGGGGATGAGGGGATGAGGGGATGGGGAGATGGGGGGATGGGGGGATGGGGGGATGAGGGGATGAGGGGATGGGGAGATGGGGGGATGGGGAGATGGGGGGATGAGGGGATGGGGAGATGGGGGGATGGGGGGATGAGGGGATGAGGGGATGGGGAGATGGGGGGATGGGGAGATGGGGGGATGAGGGGATGAGGGGATGGGGAGATGGGGGGATGAGGGGATGAGGGGATGAGGGGATGGGGAGATGGGGGGATGGGGGGATGAGGGGATGAGGGGATGAGGGGATGAGGGGATGGGGAGATGGGGGGATGGGGAGATGGGGGGATGAGGGGATGAGGGGATGGGGAGATGGGGGGATGAGGGGATGAGGGGATGAGGGGATGGGGAGATGGGGAGATGGGGAGATGGGGGGATGAGGGGATGAGGGGATGAGGGGATGGGGAGATGGGGGGATGGGGGGATGAGGGGATGAGGGGATGAGGGGATGAGGGGATGGGGAGATGGGGAGATGGGGAGATGGGGGGATGAGGGGATGAGGGGATGAGGGGATGGGGAGATGGGGGGATGGGGGGATGAGGGGATGAGGGGATGAGGGGATGGGGCTGTCTGCGCACGGCGGGGAGAAGCCGCCCGGGCTCCAGGAGGAGCACCCCTGGGTCCATGCACCCAACTGAACACGGAGCCGACCTCCTGCTTGGCCCCGTGCCGGCGCTTGGTTGTGTTTGCCTGTTATTGCTGCTCTGCTTCCCTTTGCGGGGAAGTTTTTCGGCTCTGCTCTTGCCCTCGCTTTGTATTTCTGGGGCGTGAGCTGTAACGGGAGGTAATGTGAGCGGGCTCTGACCCAGAGGAGCTGCGGGTAGCGACAGCGAACGGGTGTCTGGCGCCGGGAACTGCGCGTTACAGGAGTGTGCCTGAATCCCAGCTCGGGTCTGGAGTACTACAGAACTGGAAAGGTCAGAAATAACCCCGGACCGACTCTCTCCTGGCATGGCTTAATGTCGCAGGGAGCTCCATCCATCTCCGGGGTGACAGAGCGGGAAATGCCTCCTGCAGCTTTTCTGAATCGTCTCGGAATTCTCTGTCCGGCTTTCACCGTCATCTCCGAAGTTTAAAAAGTTCATTTAAGTTTTCTTTCCTTACTCGGTATTTTAAAATATACTTTCTATTAGTAATCACAATGAAAACTGCAGCAATTATGACACAATTCTAAAGCAAATGCTCTCACAGGGGATAGAAAGCCCTTTGACAGGGGGGCCAGTCTCTCCAGGGAGCGGAGGTGTGAGAAGAACCTTTAGCTACTCATTTTCAGTATTACATTTCAAAGTCCTACACTGTTTCCCAGAGAAAAAAGCGTCTTTTGATTATTTCAGTCTTCCCGTGAACAGGAATTTTACGAAATTTCACTGGAAATCTCCATTCATTTCAGCTCAGCCTCTTAAACCCACCACGCTTCCATGGTATGATAAACACCTGGACTTCGGAATAGTGTAGGCCAATATCCTTATTTTTTTTCTTTTTTTCTTTTTTTTTTTTTTAATTTTACCTTCCACTGTGCTTTTATGGCTGTTGAACAGCCGGGGTCCCCAACCATTTTCTCACTGGGATGTTTTATGTATATGATTTTTCCACATATATATTTTTGTTCTTCATTTTTCCTTGCAGCGACTTTGGGCAATACCTCACAGCATCTGATGTCTGCATTTTAGTACCTTGTGGTTTCAGACTGTATGGCTTCAGCAGCTGGAAGCTTTACTCAAGAGGCCAGAACCATACGAGGAACACAGAAAGAGAAGCTGTTTGGTGGCTTCTTGTTCCCCCATAAGAAACATCCAGCTACCCAGTAGAAATATAAAGTAATGACAACAACAGGACTGGAAATAACTTCAAAGTCAAACTGATATCTTGCGAAAGATGAGGGAAATGTTACAAAGAAAATATCAAAGGCTCAAGAAGGATTTTCCTAGGCGCTTTGTTACAGAAGTCTTTACCACCCCCTGCAGAGGCAATCAAGACTAATGGGAACATTAGTACAGTAGAGGACTACATATCAAAAGAGTCCCTGGAGCAAATAACACCCAGTAACTAGAGCATCACTGGCACCGTACTCCAAACCACCCCCCTCTGTCACAGAAATGAGTAAAAGGGTCGTAAACAGCAGAGAGAAAATTTTTGCCTGGTGACTGCAAATAAGCACCCAGCAGAGCTGTTAAAAGTTGCTTGCTGAAGAGAAAAATATGATTCTTCTAGTTTTATGGGCCATGTTCAGATAGCTCTTACTCCTCTGCCATAAATCCAATTTTCACATAGATTAAACGGAAAGCCATCACAGGCTCTGCTGAATAATGCACTGGCTTGTCATGGCTCTGCTGCGTGATGGCCCCGAATCCATCCTCTCCTGCGCTCACGTTCGCCTTGGCGGGGCAGCCGTGGCTACCAGCGACACTTGCCACCCGGGGTGCTTGGCTTTACAGCAGGCTCGCTGCGCTGAGCAGCAGAAATGCCAAGAGACCTTCGCAGATGTCCGTGTGGGGTCTCAGCTCTTGATAAACACTCACTTGGAGCATTTATGTACATTTAAAAACTTTATTTTATTTTTTTTTTTTTAAAGAGGTTACGATAGAGTTTAAGCTAAAAAGAGGTGGTTTGAGCAATATCCGATTGCTCTCACGGGATGCTCAGAGGTGGCTGCGCTGGGTGCGGCCCCCGCAGTGTCCAAGGGCTGTGAGGAGGAAAGGGGATAAAATCACCTCACACTTGTGGTGTTTCTCATCCCTTTACTGAGTGTGTCTGTGCTCTGATGACAGCAGCTCGCAGAATGCTTGGGGTCAAATGTGGTGGCAAAGCTGGAGATCCCCCAGGAGCTGATGGCTGCACTTGTGGGGAACCGCCGCTTTGCAAAAAAAAGTGTTTTTTCCAGGTGTAGCATTAAACACTCGTTCCCTTCTCAAAAATCACAGTGTCCTGATTGGTCTCTCAAGTCCTCTGATGTTTGCTGATATCGCCGTACGTGTGAATAACAGAGCTCGAATCTTACTGATTTGCAAGAGCTTGGGAATATTATGAATATGAAGTACGCGGTGCAGGGGAACGTGGTGCCACATGAAGTATGCTGTGTGCCATGATTAATGCTAAATGAGAAGAAATGCCACTGACTGTTATGTGTTTCGAATAAACAACCCCAGTGAGCCGATGCAGCGAGAGATGCTCTGAGGTTGCTCCTTGTTATATTTAGATCAAAGGAAAAGATCAAATCTCTAACCAAATACTGCCCAGTGTGTGTAAGATATTGCATCATGTATGAGGCAACACCTCGGTCACTCAGGTATCAACATTTGTATGTTTGTCTTAATTTTGTTTTTATCCCTCAAGTCTTTGCGGGTGTGTGGGGAAGGAGACAGGCTTTCCGTGGCTGCAGCCACCGACGGCCAGTCCGGGACACTCTGGAGGCACCGTCCTGCCGGCGTTGCAGGCCGTGGCCGTGCACTCCTCCCCTGGCTGAACAGCAACAGGGTTGGGCTCATCTGTCATTCTGCATTCCTGGCACTACTGCTCCTGCTCTGCATGCTTGCATTTCTGTTAACGATGATAATTTTGTACTGATTTCTTCTTGTGCTGATTGCTGATCCTCTGTCATCTTTTGCTGGGTGCGAGTGCACTAGGGAGTATTTGCCTGTATGCTTCTTGCCTCATTTGAAATGCTTTAAGGGAGGGCTCAGAAAAAGTAATCTAGGTTTTTATTACTCAAATCTACATGTTAAAATTAATCTCTCATACTAATGTGAAGAACCAAATCCCAGGCATATTGAAATCCCTGGGCTTGGGGGGTTTCCTCTGGCTTGGCATGAGCCAGGCTTCCCCCCAGGGTTGCTGTGCCCTTGTTCTTAAACTGTTTCTACCAGTCGGCATCTTTGAGAGAGTGATACCTGGTTTAAACTTCTGAGAACACAACCAGGCTGACTCAGGGCAAGCCACCTTCTGCCAGAAAGCTTTGCAGAGAGATCTGTTTAAATGCCTGCTGTTCTGTGCCCTCCGGTTCAGTGCTGAATGCTAAACATGTTTGGTAAAAATGAGAGCGAGCTTGAACGCTTTGGACTTGAATCTTATGTGAAAACGGGTAGCTAAAAATAAACCTATAGAGATTCCTGGAAGCAACACTGGGATGTGGGTGGGAGAGATGGGCAGGACATTTCTGAGATGTCAACTCTTTTCTCACTCAGTTGGGCTGAAAAATATAAATTCTAAAGACATTCCTGAAACAGTATTCAGCCATACAAATTGGAGTTCTCAATCAGAGCATCACATTTAGATTTTATCACACTGTAATTTCTTCTGCGTTTGTCCTTGGAATTTCTTCAAACCAGACGTGAGCAACAAAATATAAGGTCACTTCAAATCAGAAAATATTTTTTCCAAAAAATTAGAGATGAGAGGCTTGTCAAAGCTGAACCTTCAGCACACTAGTCACCGATTGCTGAGCTGAGATTGCCCAATAATAACATTTCTGTTTCAGAAATGTGGTGGTGAGCAGCGTGTGCTGTTAGTGAGTGCCCCTCATTTCCCGAGCCCCGCGGGAGCCGCGGCAGCATGACCCCCTGTGGGATTTCGCTCGACCTCCCTGGCCGGCTCTGCCTGCGGACGTTTGCCAGGCGCGGAGGACGGTGGTGGTGGAGAAAGCACTTTGCCCAGTTCTCCGCGTCCCCGTTCCAGGCACTGACACACGTGGGGGTGCCTGGGGGCCCCGGCTGCGGGGGCTCTGGACGTGCTCATCTCTCTGGCTTAGTCAGGTAACAATTTCAGCTGGATGTTGACGAGCGGAATCAAATTTGTGTGGGGACACTTGCAAAAGGCCGTGTTTTATCGTGGTGGCATAGACGAGGCACAGTGCTTCTATAAATATTTTATGCTGTCTAGATTGCAATTCTGTACAGAGGCTAAAAAAAAAGTGCAGTAGTAAAACCTCCTGTGGTCGTGCTGCAGTTCTCCTCGCCTGCTTCTGCGCTCCCTCGGTTTCTTCCCTTCCCATCCAGCCCCAGAACTGTCACCGGCCCCTTTTGCTCCCAAGCAGATCTAATTGTCTGTCTGTCTGTCCTCCTCTCTCTCAGGACCTCACCTGCTTTCCCTGCTCATTGTGCCGCCTCTCACGACACAGGTATTTTCGTAACTCCAGTAAAAGCTGTGTATTCTTTTACATGGTGACTTCCAATCTGTTGTCAGATTAGTTCCTGGCAAGCCACTGCCGGCTGGATGGCTTCATGCAAGTTTAATGAAGCACAAGGTAAGCAGAAATACAATGCAGAGAGGAGGTCAGCAAAATCGCTTAATTAATTAAATAAGATAGAATAACTCTAATTTTGGTAAGGGAGTGTTATCTTTCTGGAAATGCACATAATTCTAGTTCAACTCAGTGACACGTGAGCTTGCATTTAGGTGCGTCTCCAGAAAGACAAAAGTCTCGCCTAGGATGGGGCAGGAGACGTTTCATTTCAGATGCGACAGACAGTCCCCGCGCCGCGGATGACACTTGGACGTGTGAGTTACGGATAAAGCCGAGGCGTTTAGAAGTGACCACTGTCGCCTTACATTTCTGAATGGCAGAGAAAGCATCACGTAAGGGTTGAGAATAATTAATATTTGCAGTTCCTCGCAAGACCTTTAATCTATCGCCACAAAACACACTACAAAATGCTACGATGAAGCTTTGGTTTTTTGGTTTTTTTTTTTTTTAGAGGAAACTGAAAATGACAAAAAAGTGAAGGATCTGCCCATCCCGTCCCGGTTCCGGGCGAGCACCCACAGCAGGGGCAGCACCCCGGGCTGGGCGGGTGGGTGCAGCCAGCGTTGCCCCCGGGCAGGTGCTCTGCTCCCACTGGGGACTGGCCGAGCCCCCCCTCCCAGCCCCTGCACCCCAGGGCACGGACAGACTAGTTCAGCCGCTTCGCTGAAGAGGTTAATTTGTTTTAAAACACTGTTGTTCTCATGAGTTATTGGCTGACTCCTGCCAGCGGAGTGTAAGAGTGATTTAATTTTCCAGTTTAAGCATGGCAGATGTGTGTGTGGGAGGGCTGCGAGGGAAAGGGGGGGGTTGTTGTTGTTTTTAAGGTGACCAAAATCTGGTCCACCAGATTTAATCTAACCTACTTTCAGCCCTTGGAAGCGGTGAAGGCTGACACAAGGCTGCTCCCCGGCAGGGACACAGGGCCGGCCGGGGGCACGGGGGGGTCTGTGAGTCCGCGATGGGGCAGAGGCGCAGCCCCCCGCCCTGGGGTGTGACGAGCCCAAGGGACAGAGGCACAGGGGTGCTGCGGGGAGCAGCTTTCGGTGGCTCAGACCCTGCTCAAGGTCTCCCAGAAGCCATGTCTGGGTTTGGGGCAGAACTGGCAGCGGCGGGACAGGCTCATGTGCTGCCTTTTGCAAAAACTCTCTCCGTACCCCCTCGTCCCCCTGCAATCCCCTCCCGCCTCCGGCGCGCAGACATGCCTCTCCCAGGCTGCCGCGGATTTACACGTGAGTTGTTTGACTTAAAGTGTGTCTTGCTTTAGCAGTCAGTCATCTGTTGTGAAGGTCAGAGCTCTGCTTTGAGCCTGACCTAAAGGTGAAAAGTTGTGATAAAAAAATAAAGTGTTAGTAAGCTTTTTCACTTTCTGCTGTAGGTACAGACAAGACTTGAATGGTGCCAGCAGGAGTGTTAAGCAGAATTTAAAGGAGAACTAAATTTTTTTTTTTCTCCTTTTCTTTCTGTTCTCCTTTGACAGGAACAACCAGTTGCAAATACTTGGGATTTAGGTTTCAGTAGTTGAAAGGATAATTTGGCACAGGGAATATCCAAGAACAATGTCTCATGTTAATCAAAAACCTGTGATAAAAGAACAGTACAGTCTGTTATTCATAATTAGTTCTATCTTGAACTATGGAGGCTAACGATATCCAAAACAGCAATTTTAGCTCCGGAACAGTGAGCCATCACAATATGCAGCACAGCAGGGGACAGAACTGCTCGCCGACTGCCAGCTCTGTCCCCGCTGCTGCATCTCCTGCGTGTGTATCGCACCCTCGTTCGCTTCCACCCGCCTGCACCCGACGCCTGTTTCTCAAACACCCGCACTGTCCCTGTGCCCGCGGCAGAGGTGGGACAGCATCCCGGGCAGAGGGGTGCAATGGCAATGTCCTTCTCCTCTGGGGACAGCAGGCAGCGGGGGAACTCCAAGGAAAAACAGTTCAAGGTATTTCCCTTCTAGGTCTGTAAGGCTCACCCAGGAATCTAAATTTCAGTGTGACTGGTAACAGCTTATTAAAAGAAAGAAGAAACCAATGATCAAGGATCTCACAGTGGAAGAAATGTGACGTACTTTGAATTATTCTGCACAGAGCACAATCTTCAAAAACACCGTTTTCCTTTACACTTGAAAATTATAGTCTCTGCTTTTGAGTTATTGGATGAGGAAACGAGAAGCAACATTTGTGTGATGACTGAAAGAGAGATTTCTCTACAACGTACAAATGAAAATTCATTACAGACATAACACAACAACAAAGAATGCAAATGTACAGACACGGGTAAATGGCAAATAAATTCAGTAAAGAGAAACACTGTATTTAGTGGGAAATGACACAGTAAGGTGTTTGTGCACACTTCAGATGAAAACCACATTAATTCATTTTGGAGCCGGTTCGTTACCATGTTTTGCTAACAGTGCTTCTTCGCGTGGGGACGGTGGAATTTGTTCCGAAAGTCTGCTCCGTCCTCACAGAAAATACCATCGCCCATCGGCGCAGGGGCGGCAACAGATGGCAAGAGAGGGTAACCTGGTTGGGAGACGCTGGGGAAGGTGCAGAGCGCTGGTTTGGGCTGATGGCTCAAAGTGCGAGTTGAGGTCGCGGATCTGGAGATCTGCAACCGGCTCCATCTCCCTGGAGATGTCCCAGGGCAGGACGTGGGGCCTGTCCCTCCTCCCCACTGCGCTCCCCTGCCCTGGGGCACACAGGGGAGAGCAGACGGGGAGCTGGGGGTGACTTTGTTTGTATCCGTAAAGCGTTTTAAAGTCTCCGTGGGTGCGTCTGGGATCAGACTCTGCAAATACTTGTGATAATACACGGTACCGACCATGGGCCGACCAGAGGGAGCTGCAACCTCATGGATTAGTACCGGCCTTGTGACCCTCCCAGCCAGACCAGAAGGCCCTGTGCTGGGAAGGCTCTGGGAGGGCCTTTCAACATCGCTGCGATGCAAGGGCTGGAAAGGTGTTGTGGGTTTGTTTTATTCTTTGAACCAGTACAGGACCCGCTACTGTACCATTGCTATGCAAAAAAATTGTCAGTCAGAGGTTTGAGAAGGTTGTTTTTTCTCTGCCCTTTTTAATCTTCCCTGTTTTTGCAAATTAAAAGAAGCTTTCCCATCAGATTCAATTTCTACTTCAAATAAGCATCTACGCCGGGGAGAAACTCTTCCAGCCACTCAGAAATGGAGCAGTAAATCGATGGCAGCTTCAGAACAAGTTAGTGATGCCGAGAAACTGAAATGAAGTCATGGATTGATGGGAAGGTTTTCCGAATGACACACAAGCTGAAACCACACCTTTTCAGTTTGGATCTCCCGATATTTGTCTCTGAGAGGCTGATCCTTCCCCGCCTGGCGCAGAGAATCGACAAACCTCCACGAGCAGGCAGCGAGACGTTGTACTCCGAGACTACCCAACCCGGCAGCTATTTCAGCACACTCCGGATTTTCCAGCACCAGACAAAACCCCACTGACAGCCTGTCGCCATACCCCGTATGGAACATTTGCTTACCTCTCTGGTTTTAGGTAGAAGTAAAACCCTCCTGCTTATTCAGGAGTAATATAATTATGTAGAAACAGAGCACGTGGAAAACAGCTTTTAGGTGCTCTGAGAGCCAGCATCCAGCCCCAAGAAAACTAAATATTTGGGGCTGAAGGTGTACAAGGAGATGCAGTGTTGGTAATCAGGAGTAAATGAAGCATTAAGAGGAACCAGCTGTTTCACAAGCAGAACCGCACCGCTGCGAGGAGCGAGGCTGTGCCCGAGGCAGCACAAGCTTTTCTCTTCTTCTCTTTTCTTTTTTTGGCTCTACCTTGCAGCACTTGTAGGCAAATGAGAGGGGAGAAATGACAAAGGGATCTGAGTCTCGGTTCTGATGGCTCTAGTATTACACGTAGGTTTCCCGGTGGGGAAAGCACTGCAGTGTATCTCACGTGTTTTTAGGGTAAAAGGACCGTTGAGCAAAGATGAACCATTCTGGAGCACTAACACTGCGTGAAAAGGCATCATTATATTTGGCAAGTGCTGCTTTCTGTCAACAGCAACCTGTTATTTGTCTTTAGGTATTTATTTTTGTTAAATGAGGGGTATATTTCCACGCAATACATTTTTAAAGTGTTAACCCGGGGAATGGGATATATTTCAGGGGGCACAGGGGCTAGTGCCTGTTTTGCCTGTCTCTAACACACCCTGCTCATCCCTCCATCCTTTGTCACACCGAGGCTCCTTTGGAGTGCTGACACCCTGCCTTTAGGTCAGGCAGCAACAGAAACAGTTTTCTTGAAGTACCTCACTTAGGAACAGGACGTGGAGATGACCCAATTAATCATCTATGATTTCTTGCAAGCACAGTAGAATGAAATCCCAGTGTTCAGGCAAAGGAAATCTTCTCCATGGCCATGCTTAATTTTGTTGAATAATCTCAGTGCTGGCACATCCTGCCTCTCCTTTACCTGGTGGTTCACGCTCAGGCTTCTCTTGCTCCTAGTCCCATCACTCATTTAATCCTTCTTCCTTACGCCAGCCCTGAAATGTCATCTTGTGCACTGGCTCAACACGTCTGCTTTGTGATTAATCTGCCTCGTGCCTGAGCAATGAGCCCATTTAAAAAGCCTCAGCAGCCTGGGACTTCCTACGAGGTTTTCCATTTCCTTCTCTTATTTACTGTAGAAAATTGCTGATGGAAGAAAGAAAGAAAGAAGTTCCCCTTTTGCTCATGGAAAATACATCAGAAACTGAATGCAGCTTCGAGGAATAGCTGAGGTCCACCTGGCTGGAACAGGAAGGCAGAAGCAAGGAGGGGAAGGTGAGAGTGAGAGCACCTGGATTTCTGTCCCAGGATACCCGCGTGATAGACCGAAGTACTGAAACACCTCACCCGCCGCGTTCTCGTTCACCCCGGTGCATGTGGTCCCTGCTGAAAAGGAGGGATAGACAAAGGGGAGGGAGAATCAGCAGGGAGCTACAGACTACTAACTAATGTCAGGTTGCCACCCAGAAACCTGCTTCCTACGTTATCTCCTTTCCTCCCTCCTCGACTTGGGTTTTTCTGAGCCACTCGCACTGGTGAGTCATTCCAAAGCTCCAGCCTCTTCCTGATGAGACAGGGACCAGCAAGTCTGGGCTTCTTCTGGAGTCGGGGGATGCTGGAGCAAGTTCCCGTTCAGCTCCGCCTGTCTCTGTGACCTTGGCACGTCTCCTGGCGTGACTGTGTGCCCGAGGCCAGTACCGCCTCGCTTCCCCTGCACTCGGGAGTGCAGGTGCTCACGTGTGACAGTGCAACGGTGTTATGTCAAAGTTTTCTGCACCAAAATATTTGGAGGTGACTTAAAAAGCAGATACATAATATTTTTATGGCTGGATGTGTTTATCACTGTATCACAACACTATCTCATGACGTGAGTAACAGTTGTAAAAGCACTTTGAGCTTATTTGACAGTAAATGTTTTGTGGCTATTCTCTATTTCTTCCCCTCGTATTTTAAGCTCTTGGGCTGTGTCATCATTATTTATTAGTCTCTGAGCTCCAGCACAGTGTGCAGTGCTGGGTAAGAGGGAGAAGGCCGTGCCTCCCCCGAGGAGCGCAGGTCGGGGAGGGACGCGGGGCAGGAGGCTGCTCGGGGAGCTCGGGCAGCCCCAGCTGATTTCACATTCCGTGGCAGAATTCAATTTGGCCACCATGTGTGAAGGAAGGGTTCAGGATCAGGTAAAATATAGTAGCTTGCTTTCAAGCATTGTAAATTTTCAGGTGGGCAGAACTGAACGGATTGCCCTTTATCCAAAAATGTAATTTCTCTATCACAGAAGAGTAGCATTTGTAAAGAGCTTTAACCTGGGTAGCCTCTGCGTGCAGCCTCTGACCGGTAACAAAGCAGATTCTCATGGGGTACGAGGCAGCAATAAATTCTATATTGACACTGAACAAAATTTAGTATCTGCTGCATTTTCCTCTGTGTAGGAGGGTACTTACTGCAGGGTAATATGCTGGCAGTTCTGAATAATTCAAGTAGCCAAAGGCACTTCTAGGTACAGGCATCTGTACTTCAGACCTGCATCCCTTCCTGAGATCCTCTTCTTCAGTTCTGGTACCCACCCTTCTCTCCGTGTGAGGATGTGGGGCACATCTGTTAAATTATGAAACTCTACCATCTTCAGCCTGCGATTAGACTACCTTTGCTTTTACCCCAGAGTGCCAGTTAAGAAAGCAGCCCATGTGGTCCTACGAAAGAGCCGGAAAGTAAACGTGGGAGACTTGTCATGAACTGCTCCCTGTCTGTGTCACCGCGCACACCGGGCACGACTGCTCCTGCTAGTTGAAAGTAATTGAAACAGGTGCTGTATTAATATTTATAACTCCTCACTAAACCACTGTTTGATCTGCTCGTGAGAAATGCTGCACATGGAGCACTTGCGGTGACCTGGCTCTCAAGTGCCCTCCACTCTCCCGTGCCCCTTGCGCACATTAGGCACGTTGTCAGTGGAATCTCGTATTATTCATAACTTGCTTTTTATATCTCAAAATGTCTGAAGAGAGATGTCAATGTCCCTTTCCTCCCCAGATCTGGCCAGGGAGCACTGCTGTCTAAAAAGGAGCCTCTGCTCAAGCAAGCTTAAAAATAACAATCAAACAAGCAGGTCTACAAGGCTGGCAGGCGGCTCGGGGGATGCTCTGCCTCCAGCGCGGACCTGAGCCGGTGCCAGGAGGGAGGAATTGGCATCTGCCCTCCTGTATTTCTACCATTCTTGGGTTTTTCATGAGTGACATCAGTGGGGAGTATTTCTGACCAGGGACAACCCCCCCCACCAGAGTCTCAGCTTTGCACGGCCGCAGCTCCCTGCTCCATCTTGATATTCTGCCGGTGTCGCAGGCTGCAAGTACTCGCCCGTTCTTTTCAGCATGTCATTACTGGGCTATTAGCTGCCTGTGAACTGTGTAATTGAGACAGAGCGGATTCTGTGGACACGAGACGTCGCCTCGTGTCCTCGCCTTCCCCCGACCCACCGGCACACGTCCCCCAGCCGCCGCCTCGTCCCACAGCACTGCTGGTCCCTCGGCGCTGGTGTCACGCGGTTTTATTTCTGCAGCTGGGTCGAATGGGCATAAAGACATGAGGATAATGAAAGGTGAATATTGTAATGACTTTTCACATGAATTTGCACCAAATTTTGTGAGGAATGATGGATAACTTTATGAATAGGTTGCGATAAGAGATACTCACTGAGGAGGAAAGAGTAGAGCCAGGTGAGCCTTAATTCCACGCCTCTTTTTCACTGAAATGTCAACGATCCAAGTATTTTTATTGCTTTTTTTCTGTTGACAGACTCAGAAGCCAGAAGGAACCACAGTGAAGTCTCAGCTGACCTCTCGAGAGCACAGGGACAAAATATTTCCCAGCCAAACATGCCGTGTATGGACTGATGTGCTACAGAGCCACAGGGTCTGATCGGAGGTGATCTGCTGTCCTGGAGCACCAGGTGACTTTTGGAATGTAAACACCTTGTTTTTTCATTAACAGTTCCAGTAAAAAAAACAGAATAAGAATGTGAAGCCTGGGGACAGATGGACAGGAGCGTTATGAAGCATTCGTTGCAGAGGCTCAAAGAGTGGTACAGATGTCTGACAGTGTCTTGTCTTGGATGTATTTTGAGGCCTTTTCCAGCTTATTATTCTGTGACAGTAGGATTCCAGTGTCTGAACACAGGTGTGGCTCCATCTTACCACATGCAGTGATGCCTTCTGGTCAGGCATGTACCAGGAAACAGGGAAAACAGCAGCGCTTGCAGAGCAGGGGCCTCCGAACGGTTGTTTAGGCATTTAAATAATTAGGTCTAGGAATTACAGCAGGGAGCGACATGCCAAGGAAGAGCTGGTCAAAGCATTTTTTTTTTGTGGAAAAATCCACTGCAGTAGAAATATTATTTTTCTGGATATGTTTAATAATTTCCTTTGAATGGCTAGCAGTAAAATTAAAAATTCCCTTGGAGGAACTGGGAGCATTTCACCAGATGATCAGGTGGGCTGTAACCCTTCCTTTGTGCTGGCGATTTACTCGGTCTCTGGTCCCTTGTTCCAGTCCCGTCCCTCTGGGGCCCTGGGACGCTGCTCGGGGCGATGCGCAGCCTCCCCCCTGCCCGACCCCCTGCCCGCAGCAGCCGCCGTTTGGTCCTGCTCTTCCTTCGGTTCGCTGCCGCAGGCCCCCGCCCGTGAGAGCGAGGCTCCCCACAGCAGCCCCAAGACTTCACTCAGACCAGGAGGAAGGGGAAACTGGTGCCGGTGGTGACATCGCACCGGTTGCACTTCCCCGGAAAGGCACCACTTGGACAAAGGGAAACTTCTGCATGGAAATGCTCAGAGAAGTGAACAAAGGCCTGAGTTTAGCTAAACTGGCGCTAAACCCTATTCTGAGTCTCCTAAATGGAGGCAAATTGAACCAAGGCCCCTTTGATTCTGAAACCACTTTAGAGATTTAATGATTCAGCTAATTGTTTTGCCTGATTGATAATCCATAATGCATTGTGAATTTAAACTCCACAGAGTTCAGGTGGGTTTTTTTGGCGTGACATTCCGGTTTGGGTCTTTGTGCGCAGGGAATCATCACGTGGAGGTGGGGAGGCAGAGAGCCAGAGGGAAATCAACCTGCTGCAGGATTCGCAGCAGACCTGGAGTCAAAAGACTTTTCAAATCCGTATTGACTCAGTATTTTTTTATTGCTCTGAACTGCAGAGAACACCGGAGGGGACTGGCAGCTCCAGGGATTTCATTTACGCTGCCGGTGGTCCCTGCTGAGAGTGAGGGGTCAGGTGCCCCCCGCACACAGACCATAGCCCGGGGGGTGAGACCCCACTGGCGATGACCGGGGGCCCCTGGCAGAGCGCAGGGGGTGGGTGGCGTGTCCTGGTGCAGGTCGCGGGGCTGCAGGCACGGCTGGGCCTGTCGCCGGGAAGGGAGATGTCGCTGCCGAGCCACCCCTGCTTAGCAACAGGGCTAAGGCAAAGGCTCGTGCTGCTGATCAGCTCACGTTATTATGCTCAGATCCATCATATTCGGAAATAGCCGTTCTCTGTCCACTTTTTTTTTTTTTTTTTTTTTTAAACCTTAGAGGGTTATTTGCTTATCCTAGGGGAGTGTTGTGCTTGAGGGAGCGTGCTTTTGTCTGCACTCGGTTTGCTCTTCCAGGCTTTTGCCTTGTTCTTTCGCCTGGTACCGCACACCGTTACCGGCTCAGATCAAACACACCAGAACAGTCTTTGGGATGAAGTGCACTTTTCTCCCACGGATGCCTACTGGCAGCAACAGTAAGAAAGATTTCTTCCTACATAAAACCGAAGTAGAGGTGAGGAGATTTGTTCTGCCAGTGCGGGGATAAACCACGAGAAACTGAGCTCCATCTGCCAGACCCGGCTCGGCAGATCTCCGCCAGCTTTCACATCTGAAAGAGACCAGCAGCATCGCTGCACTATGTGGGCAGGAATGAGCCGGGGAGACATTTCCCAGCATGGGAAGAACAATTCTCCTCCTTTCTCAGGCAGTTTTTTAAGTATTAGCAACCATGGTAACTGGAATAGAAAAGTAACCAGTGTGGCGTGCATTCAGCTTGACACAATTATCTTTGCAGAACAGTCATGTTAAAAATAAACACGACTTGCACCAGATTCCTCAGCCACCCTGCTCTGTGCCGCGCGGGGACCTGCCGGGGGTTTGGTGTAGTCTGGGAGAGCGTGTCCCACGCTGAGGCCCCTGCCACCGGTCCGTGTTGGTGGCGTGTCTGCCCATCGCCACCGTTTCTCTTTGAGCTGCATCTGAGGAAGAAGAGGAAGACCTTGGCGGGCCCCCCCATGTCCACTAGTGTGGAGAATGTGCCAGAGAGGGAGAGGACTCGGGGGGTGGAGAACGTGCCCTTCCCCCGTTAGGAGGCACCAGCATCCGGGGGGTGATGGGGCCGCAGAAGCCTCCCCGTGCCCGGGGGGAGGCGGGGAGCTGTGTGTGGTGGGCATCCGCCTTTAGGACTGTTTCGTGGCAGGACAAGCTTGGTCGAAGTTAAACCCAACGTAACGAAGGCTGTGGGCATGGTTTCATCCACGTTAGCACTGCAGCTGTAGCTCTGCAGTCCAGCACGTGCACAGGGTATCTCGCGGGTAAGCTCTGTGGGGACAGAACTACACCGTGACCTTCCTTTTAATGATTATTTCTGTTTTTTTTTTTTTCATTCTTATGTTATTTAGAGAAATCCTGAACGTTCACTGAATTTATTGGTACACCAATACATTTGCCTACTAAGCATGGCTACTTTTCCCCTCAAGATAGCCTTTGAAGAAGGTAGGTAGTGTTTTAGCAGGAATTACTGCCTTTAATATGGCAGATGGATCGCCATGCTAAAACGTCTGGAATCAAAGTTTGCTCTTATCGATGTTGGCCTAGATTAGTAATAATCCAGATTTGACTGATGCATTATCCACCGACAGTAAAGCAAAGCTTAGATAGCAGGGGTCTTGCTTTGGAAATCCTGGGTAAGATCAGTTGCGGGTTCACAGGTTGTAAGCTGTGTGTTAAAGTAATTGCTAGAAATAAAAAGATTTGGACACCTCATTTTGTCAATGACCGTACTGTGATTTAAAACTCAGAATAGTTTGGATTTGACATCTCTGCCTCGCGTCAGTATAGACTCTATAAGAGATGGCAGAATGTGGGGGGAAAATCATTATCAAATTAGTCCTGTTTGAAATCAGCCATTCATCATTAGTTTGTGCATTTCAAACCATGTTCACGCTCCGTGTTGGGCATGTAATATAAACCCAAGGTGCTTTTCTCATTTGTAACGTTGTGAATTCCTCCTCCATCTTCAGCACATGAGTAGGATTGAAAAGAGCCACGTCAAATACTCCCCCAGTTCTGTTTGCAAGCCCGGCACACTGGGCTAATGTGCTTTGTCAGGAATAGGTCACCGATGAATTCACAGTGACAAATATTTCAGAACACAAAATAACACAACTGAAATCGCTGCTGAGGTGCTGTGGTCTTACTACCAACCCCCCAGAAGAAGTTCCTGCATTTGCACGGAAGCGGGTGAGGACATCCCGACTAACTGCAGCGGATGGAGGGAAGCGTACCCTGTGCGCCACATCGCTCCTCGTCAGAGTGCCGATTAAATCACCACGTGACAGCATGTGAAAAGGGGGAAGAAAGTTTGAAAGTATAGGAAGGACAGAAATTTTTTCCCCTCTCTTTTTCAGTAAACGTTGTGGAAACCAAAGGAAAGGTATAGGTTGCAAGCTCTTAACCACTAAAGATTTTTGCCAGAGTAATTTCTGCAGATGTCTTACATTCCATATATAGATCTTGAGTCTGTGCTTTTAATGGACTTACAAATGTACAATAACCCCAGATGACTGTTACTTCATTGCTTGGCTATACAGATAAGAGGAATGCTTTCTTTTGATTGAGATCTTAAATCAATTGTTCCTTTACCCAGTGTCTGGTGGTTATTATCCAAGGAGAAGATAAAGTTCAGATGGTAAATTGTTAATATTGTAAGAAAAATGTCTGCTGCGTCCCGCTTAAAGTTTCCTGTCTAGATGAAATACATTCTCCTATAATATTTAAGATTGCGTGCAATCCATCAGAGTACACGTTTGATCGGTGCCCTGTTCACTTGCTGTGTCACTGCACCGTCAGGTTTCTCGGGGTAGTTCTGCCAGCCCTGCCCGCACTCCGCGCTCAGCAGCGGGGAGCAGAGCCCCGCTCCCGTGCCCCCCTCCCTGTGCCGGCGCTTCTCGGCAGAGCCCCTTGTCCTGCACCAGAACACCCAGGACTGCTGCTGCCCGCACGGAGCTGGAAGAAAAGTCCAGAGGGGTCACTTGCTCCACGCTTGCCCACGGCTGCCGCTTCCCACGGGTGACACGCGGAGGTGGAGGACTGCAGGAGCTGCCTGCAGGGAGGCCGCGGGCAGGGAGGCCGCGGGACGGAGCGCGGGGCCTCCTGCCAGGCCTGTGCCTGCCCAGGGCTCAGGAGCGCGTCCTGCGCTGCGTCACCTCCGGAGCCATCACCGCCGCCGGGCCGCGCAGAGCAGGCACCAGGCAGATGAGCAGCCAGAGGACTATCCTGTGCGTTCGGTCCATTTCCTACAGCCTCTCCCCCGGCGTCACACTCTTGGCCGGGCTGCACTCCGGGGTGGCTGCGGGACCGCCGGGCCGATGGCTCCTGAGCCACCGGCACTTTGACAGCGGAGTCCTTAAAGCGCTCTCTGGGATTATTCATCGCCTTTTCAAGTTCCATGAATACAGTAATAAATAAAAACCATTTGGATGTTCTTCCTTTATATCTTTATACCCATGTTACCAAAGATACCAAATTTCCTCTCAAGCACTCAAAATACATCGTCTCACATTTGCTTCCCAAATGAGCAACAACTGTAATTCTTCATCTACTCGTCTCTGATTTAGTTTGGGTCGTAATATTTCATACCAATTTGCTATTGAATTTTTACCTTGTGTCACTGAGAGAAATAGTTCTGTTATTTTCTGATCGTGACTCATGTGGCACCTTATGAACTTTAACTAGTCTCAGGGTCATTCTCACTGACAAATTGCTGTAGGCCGCTCAAGTAATTATTTGTCCTTGGAAAGATGTATATCCTTTATTGAAGGTATCCTAAGAATAAAACAATCTCACTATTAAAATGTCTGTTCTATCACTAGAAGATTAAATTCTTATCCTTTTCACCAGATCATGCTAGTCCTTGAGAAGCAGAGATCTGGCAAAAAGTACTAAAATTACTCCATGAAAGGCTGGCTGTCAGAGAAGGTAGATCATTAATATGTCCCTATGTAACTAATTCTGATACATTTCTATTTGCATTTCATTTTTGTGTTTTAGATCTGACAGTGATCACCAAGGAAACTACAGAACGCTGGTGGCTTTTCACATCTCCAGCAAAGTTGAGGAAGATGCTCCTGGCTGGAGGCAGCGCGCTTCGCCTGGGTCAAGGACAGGACGCATCGGGTGGTCCCAGGCAATGGCTCTCCCGCTTGTCTCTCTCTCGGGTTTAAAGCCATCCCAAGCCCCCACGGCCATCTCTGACCACTGCTGAAGGGTGACCTCCACCACAGCTAACCTGGGGCTGATGGAGGCAGCCCAGGAATCCCAGTGTCTTTTCCTGGCCGAGAGACAGGCACAGGTACAGACAGTATCTAGCAAATGAGACTCGGGTCCAGCTGGTACCTTCGGGTGCTGCCACAGCGAATGTGTACAGAAGTTGATAGCTAAACTCCGCTCATTTATTTGTGCTCCTACGTGCTAAGTCTGAGCCCACACAGATATGGCTGTGTCCTCTGTTTCGGTAAACAACTAGAGCAAGGGAGGAATGTGTCCGCTAAGATAAGAGCTCCGTGAATTAAAGCAAACCCCAGTTCCATCAAAATCAATAGGAAAACTGAAGGAAAGCTCGCAAACCAGGGTTTGACCCCAAATTTGCCAAGGAAGCAACAAAGAATGAAGCAACTCTGCCTTAGCAGAGCCCGGTTACTACAGTCACAGAGCCCAACTCCATGGGGAGCTCAGACCTATGTGTACGGGGCTGGATCCTTCCCCTCACGTTGGTTCAGATTCCAGGACCTGGCATAAAACAGAAACCCACTTCCCACACTGCCCTCTCAAACCCACTTTACTTCCCGTCTCCTTAACCCAGAATTTGTGGCAGTGTCGGCTGCTGCTGTTGTGACAGATGCTGAAAGAGGCTGGCAATATTTTTGGTGCTAAAAGCTGTACTTCTTTGTTGACAAACTGTTAAAGAAAAGATTTACTGTTATGGGGCTGTTTCCCCTCAGGGTCACTTTCTCGAGGAAATAACTCTGTCAGCTGAGGATGTGTGGGGGCACAGCACCAGGGCACAGGCAGAGAGCAGGGCCCTCGGGGAAGGACAGTGTCCTGCGTGCTCATGCAAGTTAATTCCGAGTAGCGGCTTGTCCAGATATGAGTATCTATTCACGCCGAGTTCCGTTTTGCTTTTCCTGCACTAATGTGGTTCTGCTCTAAGTCTGTTCTCACTGAGAGGTAAAGCAGAGGACCATGAGCAGGTCCCAGTGAGGCAGAGCGGGAGGGAGCACAGCCAGCTCCTCTTCCTCCTCCTCCTCCTCCATCAGCCCCGGTGAGATGCCCGCAGGACGGGCCGTAGGGTTTGTTCAGGGCTGCTGTTTCCATGGGCTTGGTAGCCGAGGGGCGATGCTCTGGCCCATGCCTGGGCTGGCCCTGTGCCTCTCCCCACAGCCCCGGTCCTCCTCCGGGGAGGGCTCTGCTCTGGGGAGGGGGCAACTCTCTGCAGTTCAGAGGATCTCGAGTGCGTCCACGCACTTACATTTTTTTCTGCACTGGTGTTGTCATGAGCAGTTTCATCAACTTTCCTCCTGCTGAAAAACAGCAGCCCCACGCCAGGACTCGTTTTTCCCACACAGCTTGGCTAATGACTCTGTACCTGAAGCTGTAAGTGCCTGTGTCCCATCTGTCTCTGCCTGAGTCTCCTCATTTGTCTTCCACAGAAGCGGGGGGTGACTCTGCCCACTGGTCTGGCTGGCGTGCCCATGGTGAACTGCACGCGTTCAACGTGCGGCCAGAGCGAACGTCTGAGCTGCTGCCACTTCACAGACATCGTGATGATGTCCTATTGCATGTCCCCCTCCTCCAAGCAGTCTCTTTTTCTCTATTTTTATTTTTCAGTGTATTACTTGGAGAGCTTATTCTGCACAGTTTTTCTTGCTTCGGGAATAAATAGCTGATAGTTGTCAATCTAGGGCATCTCACCAGCACTGAATGAAATGGCTTTTTTCCTTCAAAGACACTTTGGGGGGTTTTAAATGATCTTTTTGACTGGTAACAGAAATCATGGAGCTGTGCAGCTCCGTTAAAGGCTTTGCAAATATTCAACTACAATAAGTGTCTCCTGCCTCTACCGCATTCCTGATTTTCTTCTATTGACAGGAATCAATAGTAGATTATATGAGGAAACAGATAAATATATCTCTAGCTAACGAGTGGTAAATGGCTCTTCAGAGCAAGTTGGCCTCACAAATTTCCACTTGTCTCTGCATTTTCTTTTTTTTTTTTTTTGATAAATATTCAGCTATGCTTGTTATCCCGCTCACCTTGAACGTATCTGAAATCTCCAACCTCTCTTCAATGTGTTCTCAGCATTTTGCAATGTCAGATGTTGCTTCCAGCTGTAAGAGAAATTGTCTTTTATACTTCTTTAAAGTAACAGCAATTTAGAGCATTTACATCTGCAGAAACAGCAGCTCCTTGTGGAGTCCAACACCCAAGAGGTGCTTGTTTTTATACATTATTGGACGATATCAAAGGCAGCATTGTAGGGTAGTTAATGATTGCCTTTTCATGTCAGTTTTTAAATTTTTTGTGTAGTGTCTTTATTATTCATACCAATCTGTCTTTTAGATCATCTTCCATAGACACTCCAGATTAAATTTTCTTCATTATCATTATAGAACTAGATGAATAAGTGGCACATCTGTTCATGAAGTGGTTTATTATCTATTCTGATGAGGTTTTGGATGAATAGCGGAATGACTTAAATATGGAGCAGAGAAACGCATACAGGTTTATGCATAATCTTAAATTCATAACCAGTAGCGCTAACTTGAGGAATTTGATTTTATACGGAAGAGGTAATTATTAATTAATGATCTGGGCCAATTTATCACGAGGGCCAACTTAATGAAGGGACAAGATGAGACAGAAAACAAACCTGCATGTGAAATAGCGCTAATGAAGACCCGAGCATTGTTTAACTGGTTCTCATTCCCTCACTGCAAAGGAAAACTCTATAAATATTTTATAAACACACCACTCCAGCCATGTAAAACCAGATTGCACCAATAAATCTATTTATCCAGAAGTTATTTCCTAATTTCTTACAGCTGCATCATTTACAAAGGAGGACGCTGATCATTTGTCTATCAGAGGCAAAAGGCTGAATTTTCCACACCCCGACGGTTGCGGCGGTTTCCCCGCACGCTCCCACGTTGCCAAGCACACACGATCCCCTTCGCCTTCGGGTCTGGTTGTCCCACAGGGAGACAGAGCCCAGGACAGACACGGCTGCTAAGGTTTTCCAGCTGCAGGTCAGGCTCCCTTTTGGAGGGAATATTTTTCTCTTCCGCACCTCAACTGTTGCTTGAAGTCCTGGAGGAAGATGCCCCGGTCCCAGCTGGGTGCCAAGGCGGGAAGGGACCGGAGGGAAAACTGGAGTCTGGGCAAAAAGCTGCTCCACTTGGCTGCACTGACTGCTGTTTGTTGCCCCAAATGTCTGATGAGGCCCTTTATTGCCCCTCTGCAGATGAGGTAAAACGAAGCATCAGATTCTTACATGATCTTTATGTGTTTATTCTGGGGTTGTGAAATGTAAGTGGATCATATGTAAAATATGAGTCCATGTCAGACGGAAGAGTTGCATCTTGAGCTCCAAGTGACAAATCACTCGAGCTGCAGGAGCTGTCATGGTATGCAAGGTTGCCAGGAACAATCAATGAAATTATAGCCTTGTACTACATGGTTGTTTATGTGCTATTATGGAAATAAGGTACCATCAAAACTGTTGAAAAAACTTGAGGATTACAGTATGCACAATTTGGGGATATGACAGCAACATTTAATCATGTTATTCTGACAGGTTCTGTTTAAAAAAAAATAAAAATCACAAAATTCTACTGTTGTTGCCTGCATATAGCTGAAAGGGTAGCAATTAATGTTATTTGTCAGCTGTTGTGGAAGAACAAAGCTGGAATAATGCACAGTGTCTCAGAAAGCTGAAATCCCCAGAGCAGCTCAGGTATTACAACAAATACAAGGATGCTCGTTATTAATAGAGCTCCTGCCAAGCACAGGTGTCCATCAGGTAAGGATTTCCCTGGATTTCCCTGGAAATTTCCCTGGAAAGAAGAGCACGGCAGGCAAGGGGCGCCGGCCCCGCTCCGGCTCCGGAGTTCTCATTTAACTGAGAAAAAAATGTTCAGCTAATCCCACTTGCTGTCTAGAGCTATGTGGAAATGTTTAACTTCTGTCTGAAAATACGTAAGGAAAGTTAATTTAATATATCATTTCAAGAACGGATCATTTTACACTCAAAACTCTCTGCTGTTAATAAGGCATTAAGTGCTTCATTTTGGGCTTGAGCTCAGATCTGGGAGAGCAGAGGCATTCCCAGCCTCCAGGTGCAGGCCCGGGGAATCTCTCAATTACACCATGTTAGTATTTTTAGAAAATTATATTAATCGAATAAGTACATTTTCAAAAATAATGCAGAAAAAGCATTTTGCCCCAAAGCTGTACTCACACCACACCGTTGCCTATGTTTTTTTTGAGATGCTTTGCTTTTACAGATTTTGCAAGAGAAAAGGTCTTTCCCAGGGCTTTCATGAAGAGGTATGTTTTAACCTAAATTGCTGTTGTAGTAATTTAAAATATTTTTTAAAAAGTTTCATACAGATTATCTTTAGACCATTGTTTTTGTGATCCGTCATACCGGCAGATACTGTACTGAACATTTTTGTCTACTTCTGAAGATAGTATCAATCACCTCTGTTCTTGACAAGCCCTAAGGAAAAGAACATTTATCAGCATCTATTAGAACAGTCTAAAAAAAATTCCAGAAATGACATTTTATAGAGAGAGTATGATCTGGTTGGAAAATAGCAGAAGCTTGATGCTTTCCCTCAAAAATCCTGTGCTGTCTCCTTATATAGTTGCTGTCATCACAGCATCCACACGCCTCACTCCTCTTATTTTAGGAGATTCTTTTTATATATTTTCACGTCAACCCCATGGGGGAAGATTCCAAAATGGGAGAGCATGGCACAAAACCTACGCTCAGCACTGAGCCTACAATTTTCTGTTGGCTCCTGCCCCTGAGTCCCCAGAGCCGAGCGCTGAGCAGCGCCCGCGCGGTGCAGGGCTGTGAGGGGACGGTGTCCAGCGGGGGGTAACACCCACCGACACCAGGCAGACGACTGTTGCTCCAAATTGGCCTTTCTCCCGATCTCCATTCCCCGGCGCGGCGTGGCAAAGGCCAACGGGAGCGGGTGGTTCCTTCCCGCCGCCCCTCGGGGCAGGGCCAGCGCCGAGCCCTGCGCCCCCTCGTCCCGGGGGGCTTCTGCAGCCCCGACAAGGGTTGGGGGTCCTGCCTGGCACAGGCCACACTCCTCCCTTCGAAGCCGCACAGGCACGGGCACGCTTCTTTCCAGCAGACACAGCATTTGCCCGAGAACTCTCCAGAACTTTATACGCTTCAGTTTGACACCACATACATTTAGCTATAATAGTAAAATCAGTGGGACCATTAAAGCAGATTATGCACTAATAATTATGCAAATATTCCTTCAGTGAAACTATAAAAATCTCATGAAGATTTAGCACATGGCTATTACAAGGAGAGAAATATGTGGAAAATGAAAATGAAGATCATCATTAACTTTAAGGAGTTAGGGGAATTTTTTGGCTATCATTTAAATACATGATTTGGGATGCCTTTGCAGGTTTAACCTGGGGGAGATGATTAGTTATAACAGTGCTAAAATACAACTGCAGGATGAAAATTTGGGCTGCCTGGAGAAATGATTGCTGGAAAAAAGAGCTCACCTGTTTTGTCCTTTTAGAAAGAACTTAAATATGGTATTAGGGCATTTATAAAAAGCAGGGTAACATTTGTATTCCTATCAGATGGAGCTAAAGGGAATATCCATTTTCCTGTTTGAGAGCATAGATTAGTGGTTGGAAGAAATTACAAAGGGGTTTGACCACTTCCCCCCTCCAGTTCCCTCGTTTTCAGCTCTGGGTGGAAGAGCAGAGACGCGCTGTGGCTCTGAGTGCAGAACAAAGCGAGTAACTTGCTGCCCCACAAGCCATAGCAGCTTGGTATTTCACTACGGTGGAGGTTATGAAATGATGTAATATTTGATGAAGAGACCACCCAAAGGAGCAGGTTCATTTTAATTTATTGAAGCTGGGTTCAGCATCCAGGTAACACTCGGTACTTAATTAACTTCAAACACGCAGGACCCACAGGAGCGCAGATGCCACAGTGAGAGACGAGTCTTCAAAGCTGATGGAGCTGTCCTGATTGATAGGAAAAAAAAATAAATGGTGGGGTTTTTTTGTTGTGGTGATTAAGTATTAGCTTGGGCATGCTGAAGTCAGAAACCTGAAGTGCATTTTACTCGTCGGCCCTGGCGTGGTCCCCGGTACTGACCCGGCCTCTGCCGGCGTGGGGAGCCTGCACGGCTTTCGGAGGTGCCCGGGGTGCTGGTGTGAGCAATCTGCTTCTCCGGGGCGCTTTGGCTGTCCCGTCAGTCCACGGAGAGCAGCAGGAGAGGGGAGGACGCTGCAGATGCGGCCAAGGGCGTCAGTAAAAATTGAAAGTGGTTGAAGAGCTGTCACTCCTCCCCACGTCGGGTCCCCGTAGCACAGGGTACGCAGGCGCAGAAACAACCCGGTACGCCAGGGAAGAGAAGGGAATGGTCTCACTCATGTTTTGTTTGCTGGGGAGGCATGTTGTACAGCTGCAATTAAACCGCCGGTTTTTAGTTCTGCATTGTTAGCTGAATTTATTTCTTATCCATAGTGCTGGAAAAATAAACATGCTTGTGAGTTAGAGATAAGCACTAGTGCTGCCGTGCAGCGCAGGGCCGGGCAAGCAGCATGAAGCAGTGGCAGAGGTGAAGAGTTGGAGAATGTTCTCCGGGCAGTGTGGTTTGCCCCAGCCATAAAGGGAGTATTAGATACAGCACGAGGATGTGAGTGATTAACCATATGTGAAATTATGAGGAAAAATCTTCAATCTTTTGTGTTGGCTAAAACCTGCAAAAATGCATGAAGAGGCTGGTGAAGGCTGGAAGGATTTCTGTGGATAATTAGATCAATATATTAGATTTGTGGACAGTTTAAGGAGCTAAATTGTAATGTAGTGACAAACGTGGCAGTAGCTGTGTGGGATAATTGCAGTGAGAAGAACAGCCCTAAGCAGGATACAAGGCTGGAGGGAAAAGTAGGGCTGAAGGTATCTGCATTTTAGTTGCTGCTGCAGTCAGGGACAGGTTTTCCCTTAAATAACAATTTTACCATGAAATAAGAGAGGGCTCTTGGGTTTGGTTTTGCTTTAGGTTTTTCTTCTGTTGGTTTTTGGTTGTTTGGTTTGTTGTTTTTTTTTTTTTTCCTTTGGCTGTTTTTTTTTTTTTGTTTTCTTCCTACAAGCATGGACACCAGTGACAATTCAAAGCTTAACTCGCAGGGGCTGTGGCACCGGCGGTGTGAGGTCTAACTGCCCCAAAGAATGGCACGAGGATCCCACCACCATCCTCCCCCCCCGCCCTCCCCTTCCCGGCAGCCTCGCCCCCAGTCCTCCGGGTTGAAAGGCTGGGCGGACACATCCAGGCTAATACTGCCGTTAATTGAGGGATTATTAGAGTGGAGACACATTTTTAATCCTTCTAGTGCTGCCTGTGCAGGCATTGACCTTCCCTGTCACCCCTCCCAGGCTGTACGTCAAGTCTCACCGTGGAACGCAGCAGCCTGGCAGCCCGACGGCGCCAAGCGTCGCCAACCTCGTTGTCGCTGTGATGATTATTGGAGAGCTTCAGCCTTGCTGCACCCTTGCACCCGCTGCCCTTTGCCTAAAGCCATGCTACTTCAGCTCTCACAGGTTTAGATTGGATTAATTCATTAATGCAAAAGGCCAGGGAGAGATCTGGGGGCAACTGGAAAAACGATGTTTCTCTCTCTCGTGGCTCCGTCCCACGTGGTTTCCCTACACACACGCCACAGGTCGCCTGAGCATTTTTTACACCTTTTTCCATCTGCCTGTCATGCACCGTCAAGAGCACAACATAAGCAAAATCCTGTGGTTGTTCCCAACGCTCCCAATAAGACAGAGAGTGTCTTATGGCAAAGGGAAGGCGGGGGGTCAGATGTAATGGGCCTAATGAATAATTATAAATGGATCAAGACCTGTTCTTTTGGGCTAATGATGAAAATAAAAGCTCATAGCTACATGAGTAGTGCCATTTATTTTAGCACTGGTAATATCACTAAACTACATACTATTCCCAATACATTATGTTAAAATTACACATATTAGATGTCTTTATTGGATTGTAAAAAATAATTAGAGTAGCTTAATAACAACTTCAAGTAACACAAGCAAGATCACAGAGAAAGCAGAAATTACATTTTCGATACGTGTCTGGGAGCGCCTGCACCCTGTCAGATGTCCTGGAGGGGGACGGTGCCACCGCAGGCTGCTCATTTCACTTGGGGGTCAGTGTCTGTGACTAACTAAAAAAGAAGGAAACTGTGGATTTATCTTCGGGGGTACAGCCAAGGTCACTGCTGCCGCCGTCGCTGCGTACAGCCCGTTACACACCTGGAGCCCTTCAGCTGTGGCTGCTCGGGTGGGGTGTAGCTTGTCTTCGTTTTACCTCAACTCATAAAGAGGAATAAGGGCCGGGGGGACCAAAGTTAATAATGATGTTCGGGTCAGACGAACTGGAGCCACTCCGGTGCCGTGCAGAGGGGCCGGGGGGTTCAGGGAGCCCCTGGGAGGCAGTGGGGGGTGGTGGCAGAGCACAGCTCGGGGGCTCCCTTCCCCCCTGGATCCCTTCCCTCCCCAACACCAGAGCATCTCCCCCCCCCGAGAGCATCTCCCTTCTGAGAGCATCTCCCCCCTGACAGCATCTCCCCCCTGAGGGTCCTGGGGAGACCCCAGACCCCCCGGCTCAGCGCAGCGCTGTCGATACCCGACGCTCCGACCTCCAGGATCTCAGGATCGTGGATGAGGCCCAGGACGTCGGAGCGAAGGCAGCGACGCTACGATCAGTCGTGCTCAGCAGCTCAGCAAGTCCATACGCTAAAATATGTTTGCGCTGAAATGTGCTAAATGATTTTTGACAGCCCAGTACTGTCTAAAGCTCGCGGAGCTCTGTAAACACCTCCCAGGCAGTTCAAGGGGTTAAATCCCCGGCAGAGTTTCTTCCCGCGTTCCTTCTGCTGCCCAGCTCTATTTCATGGGTAAATGGACTTTCGCAGGAATCGCCGGTGTCGGCTTCCCAGTTCCGTCAGCACTAAATCTTGAAATCAAGGGATGTTTTGCTTCAGCAAAGACTAAATAAAATCTGATAAAGGGTTTTAGATTTAGCAGCCTGGTGCAGCACAGGCACACCTGACTGGGAGCTGGATCGGATGAGATGGTTTTAGTGCTCCTTGGCTACTGTTTACTGTGATCTCTGGGGCAAAATAATCCTGATAGCTGCGCCTCGCTTTCTCCTCCCATAAAATGGGCATAATAATAAAAACACATCTGGAAAGATGCAAAATTTATGCCATAGAGAGGGTGTTTACAGTATTAACGTTTTTAGTGATTTTTAACAAGTCTCTGATGAAACCATTTTTCTCAAGCTTTTCTTTGGGAGGCAGCTAATTTGCATGCAGTTCAATTGCCTCAAGTTTTGTTTGTCTTGCTGTGCTTTAAAAATCCTGAGCATTTTGGGATAATTTGTCAGCCATTAGTGATATTTTTGTCATCGCAGTCCTGCTTCGTGACTCAGTATTGCACCAACAATGCCGTTGCGGAGCAGGATGCATTCGCAGGCTGACGAGTGCGCGGCTCCTCTTCCTGCTACGCTCAGTGGACGTTTTCTCGTTAGTTTTAACGGGGGAAGGAGCAGGTTTTATCAGAACGTCACCAGGCGCTTAGCAGTTCAGCTGCCCGTGCTCCACCACTGCGGGGGGTTTGCAGGGCAGGGTTTGTAATTTGATTTTTATATTTCAGGTGGAGAAGAAAAACTAACGTTTGTGTTTGGAGAAATCCTTGAGCCGAGTGATGCTGAGATGGAGATACCGGGGCTCGTGCTGCGGTGACCGGGGCGCTGCACCCCCGTGGCAGTAGGAAGGCCCAAGGGCCGGGGTCGGGGGTATCTGCTTGGCGGGATCCCCCCGCCGCTGCCCCCACCCAGCGCTGTGCTGGGCGCGCTGCCCCCCCGAGGCTCGGCCAGCTGTGCTGGGGGGGACGGAGGGGGTTTGTGGTTAAAAGAGCTCAGGAGCTCTCGGGTGGTCTGTGCTGCGGCTCCCCACGTGGCTCGCAGCGAGTCATTTGGACCCAACAGAGCCCTGCTCGGGGTGCCCAGCACAGCGCACCCGGACCCGGAGGGGACCTGAGCTCCTGGAGGGCTCGGCGGGGATAAATGGGAACGGTGTGGAGCTGCGGGGCTCCAGAGGCAGCGGTGACGCCCTCACCCAGCGCCCCTCGTGCGGGGCAGGGCCTTACCCCTGATAACTCAGCTTCGGAGCTGGGTGCCGTGCCCTTCCCTGTCCGTCCAGGTAATGTTTAAGAAAGAAATAACCAGAGTTCGTACAGGCATCAGTGCTCATTAACCACATGGCTCGAAGGATACGAAGTGCCCTGTGTCAGTACTTTCCTTCAGATAAAAAAAAAAACAACTTTTTTTTTGTTGTTTTTTAAAAAACCCCCACAAGTTTCCTTTGAATCTGTCATGGCTTTGCTTTCCAGCCACAACGTGCAGGGGTGCTCAAAGGCTTGCCCAGTGCTGCAGCACAGCTGGGCTGTGGAAGGGCTGTTTCAGGCTCACTGGTGGCTTCAAACATCATTTTCCAACAAAGCCATGCGTGGGAATTATTGTTTCTATGCTGAGAGTATCTCCTCCTGCTGAGAAGAAAATGCACGTTGGACTCGGTGCTGTAAGTGTCGCCCGGACTTGCTGTCTCGAGAGGAGTTCACAAAAGCCGGGGATCCATCCGCATGCGGATAAACTGCCCTCTTGGCTCCTGGCTAGATGAGTTTTGTCCTTCCCTTTGGAGGACCGTGGCTTCGGTGTTCAACAATGTGGAGCAAATTATACCCAGATTCCAGAGTTAAATCTGTGCCAAGCACTTCAGTGGAGCCGGTCGCAAGGTTGACGGTTTTGGTGTCATTCGCAAAGGTCGAGACACCTCTCGGACCAAGGGGAAGCTCCTCTCCTCTCCTCTGCGCCGCTCTCCGTGACTCTCCCACCGCCCTGGCTCTCACCCCTCCACCTGAAGGGCTGCTCTCACCTCCCGCCTGGCATTATTTCTGTTCCTGGTTTGCTCCCCATCTTGCAGTCCTCCACCCTGCCTCTCCCTAAATGGATCTGCCTTTCCTCTGGCGAGCGCTCCCCCTCCAAGACAACGAGCCAGGTTGGAAGATGCCTCCGGAGGTCATCCGGACCAGCCTCCCCCTCACGGCAGATGAATTTCCCCTCCGGTTTCACACCCACCTCCACGAACAGCTGAGCTGCTGCTTTGTCATTCTCCCCCCAGCCATACTGATATTGCTCCCAGGGACCAGGTGGCAGCAGGAGGGCTGGTATATACACAGTGTTCTCTCTCAGGTTGGGAAGAGACTTGATTAAATCACAATCAGGTCCTGACTCCCTTAATTTGGAGGGACCAAATTGCCAATTCCAGGTGTTTTTTTCCTTTGTTAAAATTCTGCTAAGCTGATGGAGTCTCTCTCGTGTTGTGGTTAAACAAGGAATGGGTGGATGAAGTATGTAGCATGACATTTGTGCCTAAAGTCTAACAATTCTTTCTGGTTTTCCATTAACCTATAATGGCTTATGTATATTAATATCTAGGCTTGAAAATAAAGGGCAGAGTGGCCAAGAAGTGAGAGCTCAATACCAGTGGTGGAGACAAGATTTATATTTTAGGAATTGTTCTCTTTCAGCCCTGATTTCAATTCATCCCACCACACTTCTCTGCAAGAGGTATTCTGCTTTTAATATTTAAAATTAAATGTTTGCAGAGTGTGCAAAGGGTGCTGAGCTGCCTGATCAGAGACAAGCAGAGCTCAGGCACCCACACTTCAACCATCAGCGCGTCGGCTCTGCGGGGACGGGGACCACCCCCTCAGCCCGCAGCCCCGGCGCTGGTGCCGCGGAGCCCTGCCCCCCTGCTTCCACCACCTGCTCTCAAAACGGGTCTGAAGTGCCTTTGGGAGCTAGAGTCTGCTCTGGGTTTTAATCATTATCCTTGAACCCAAACCTTATCCTTTGCCAAATTCAGACATACTTTTGTTCACATTTAGATTTCTAATCCACATTTTAAAAATTCTTTTTCTTAATGTCTTTTATGTCACAGAAAACTGCTTCGTCTTGACTTCTGTGTCATATTTCTGGTCTAGGAGTGGGATATAGACGGATCACAGCAGAGGTGATGTGTGCCATCAGACAAAGTGCCCGCACTGCACAAAGAGCCTCCTCCATTCCTGCCGCTCCCTGTGCTGGGGCTGGAAGAGGGACAGAGAAGAAACACTGGGATGATCAGGGACATCTTCACGGCTTCGAGGCAGAATTCCTTACTTAGTCCACGGGCTGGGCCGTGCAGCTCCCCCCGTGACGGGCAGCGTCCCCTTCCTCTGAGCAAGTGCATGCGAGGGGCTTGGCCCGGGTCACACACACACAATGCCAAATGCCTTTTTTTTTTTTGTCTTTGGTTGATTTTTATTTATCAATAAAACAATACTACAAAACATGGGAAACATCTGCATTAAATACAGATCTGCTGTTACTTTGCCAGTTTTTAACCTGCTGTATTTACAGAGTTCTCCCCTACAGACTTTTGGACAGCCGGAGCCCGAGGGGCTGGAGGACGGGGCAGCCCAGCTCCTCCGCACTCCGTAGCAGCAACAGGAGTGAAAAGTCTAGCAAGAAGCGAGTATCTACCTGCTGCTTTCTGCTCTGGCATGAGACAACCTCGTTGTCTCAGTTCCCTGCAGTAGGTCTCCTCTTTGCCCTGCCCCGGGTGCAGCGGGGAGCGGCTGCTGCTGGAGGGTGCAGAGGTCCGTGTCCCACCCGAGTCCTGCCCGGCGGTGGAAAGGATCTTCCTTCTCCACCAGGTACACCGAGCAAGCTGCTGAGCTCCATATTTGCTCTGGTTTTGGGGCATTGTAGTAATTTATTCCCATTCCTGTCGAGCCCACGATGCCTGGCACGGTCGCCTCGTCCTGCCCGAACACGCTGAGGCCAGCGGCGGAGCGGGCAGCGGAGGTACCCACCCCCCTCCCACCCAGACCTGCTCCTCTGCGTACCGAGTGCCTGGGCAGTTTGTCATTTGGGGGGTCAGGGGTTACAGCTGGGGAAAGGCGTCCCCTCCTCAGACAAGGGTCTGGACCAGTGGTGAGTCTGGGCCGTTCTTCCCACAACCTTCCAGGCACAGAGCCAGCCTGGGGCTGCTCGCCCCGGGGCCGCTCACAGGCTAGAACGACTTAACTCCATCAGCGAGAAAAAGAAATATACATATCTGTGTGTATAGATATATATTTCTATATATAAGCTCCTTTAATTACATAGTTGTAAGGCAGATTAAAATTATTTTCTGATCTCACCTGGTATCAAAGGGAATCTGTCCTACTTTCCATGCACACCATACAACGCTGTGTAGGGAAGGTAATTAAGTCTTCAGTAATTATCATACAGGTACTCTAACCTGAACATCCATTGCTCTTTCACACCTGCCGTGACACGAAAAGAAGACAAGACAGTACTCAGAAGTGCTAGGAACAGCAAGTTCCTGTGCTAGAAAACCCGTGGGAAGCGGCAGAGCTGAGCCCCTGCTCGGGACAGAGCTGTGACCTCCCGGGGAGGGGACCCTGGCACCAGACCCCAGCTGCTTCCAATGCGTCCTGCTCCTGTGCAGACTGGGATGACTGGGAGAGATGGGGAGTGAGAGCAAACCCCAGGCAGGGGCCAAGTGGGGGGAGCTGGAGCCCGAGCCCGGGCTGGGTCGGACCAATGACTCTGGACGGTTCTTTCTCCCCCTGTTTGCTGGAATTTGTCTTGGCCTCAGCAGTCAGTAAAGAAGAACAAGTTGGGCTTTTTCTCTCAATATAAAAGGGAACGAGAACAATATTCCCCAGCGGTTCAGCTTCTCTTAAGGTCTGTTATTAGGGCACCAGCCAGAGCCCTGCTAAGGGGCCCTGGGCTGGGCAGCGCGGCGTGTGGGCACAGGAGAGGGCTGACTGCCCACCCCGCAGCCACAACGCTCTGTAACGGGGCGCGGCGGCGGAGCGCAGCTTCTCGAGAACTGCCACAACATTGCCTAAGACAAAATAAGTTTAATCATAATTAAATATAGTTGAAAGAAGTGCAGGAACAGGTAGAGCGTTACTGCTCTGCCTGGGGTCTCCTCAGCCACCAAAGGACAGCAAATCATTTTTACAAAACAAACTTTGATCCTGAATTGATTCTTTTAGTTTTGTCTTTATTTGCCCAGGCAATGGAAACAGTCTAGGACATCTAACTACACCTCCCAAAAGCTCGGGGGTCTTAAAGGCCTTTTTTGCTGTGACAAATGAGTCTGCTCGTCCTCAGGGGCTCAGCCGAGCTGCGCTCTGACAGGTGAGTGCCTCCCCCAGACCCCACTGAAACCCCACGGCACGTCTTAAATTGAGATGCGAGCAAGTAGAGCAGCTTAAAATATTTTCAGCAAAACGTGCTGTTTTGAAAAATCCAGAGTGTATTATGAAGGCATGTAGCTGTCGGAAGGAGCGGGGCTGTCTTTTGATAACGGGTGCTCAGGTTTGTGAGCAGCGGCCGGACTCGCCGGGGCTCGCCGAGAGCCCAGCCCTGCCTGCCGTGGGGCGAAAGGGGTGGCCAGGACGGGGAACAGGCTGTCAGCAGCTCCACAGAGATGAGATTATCCAGGAACGCACGGCGAGTCTGGGAAACAGGCCTGGATGGAAAAAAAGTGTGTGGAACAGGGACATGCTGAAATGTGCAAAAATGCATCCACTGCCATTCTAAACGTGAAGGATTCCAACTTTTGTTCTCACAAGTTCTCATCTTTCAGTTTAAAACTGACCTAACTCAAACAAAAAAA
This sequence comes from Athene noctua, assembly GCF_965140245.1. NCBI lineage: Eukaryota > Metazoa > Chordata > Aves > Strigiformes > Strigidae > Athene > Athene noctua. The sequence goes on along the minus strand of NC_134048.1, from coordinate 23,708,172 downwards.
GAGCAAAAATGGGTGAAATAAATCATTATTAATTTCTTTTTTGTTTGAAGTGAAACATTTCTTTCATTTTGGGATAGATGAAATGATATTTGTAGTTTCACATAAAAAAAATATTTTAAAAAGAAAACAAAAAATTCCACTTTCTGTTTATTCCAAACAGTCATTAAAAAAAAAAAATAAAATTGCTCAGCAAAGTCAAATCCATTAGTCACCAAGATCTTGTCCACGCACAAGTGCCGCAGCTCCGCAGACACCCCGAGTCCAGGTGTTCGCAGTCACCGGTTCACCTACAGCCGTTTCCATGCAAGCCTTCAGGGTAACACAGCGTCTCCTGGGACGTTTCTGTCGCTTCTGACACAAATCTGGCGGCGGCAGTACCGGCGCTTGTTTCGTTTGTCGAAGGGGAGCGTGCTGAGGCGTGAGCAGACCTTCATCGCCCCCGCCCCGCAGAGGACGAGGCTGCTGCTCACCCAGGCAGCGGGTGACGAACCCGGGTTTCAAACCCCGAGCAGGCAGGTAGCCCGGGCTCCGGACGGCGGGCAGCTTCAGAAACAGCAGCAGAACCGTCTCCTCGTGTCGGCCCAGCCCCGTGGCTCCGGACCAGGCGTCGTGGTTAATGTGGGCGAAGCTGGCGGTGGCGCTTTGGGGAGGGCAGGGCCCGGCCGCCGCCGCTCCGGAGTCACCGGCCGGGACGGGCATGGCCTCCGCTGGCCCGTGGCTCCTCCAGCGCCGGGCGTCCGCGGCTGGGCCGGGCAGAGCCCCCGCCTCGCCAGCCCGGGGGATGGAGCTTTGCTTCGCACATGCTCGTGCAGACGCTGCAGCGGCCAAACCCCTGCTGGGGTGAAGCACCATGCGGGGCAGCTCTGCAAAGACGGGATCTTTCCCCTTACCCACAAGGGGCTGTTGGAAAGGGCTTCCTCTGAAGAACAGCCAAGTACCACAGATCAAAAATAATACTTAACAAAACCACCCCAGGTTACTCAGCCCAAGCGAGCAGTCGCCTGGTTTTCCGGCTTTTTCCGAGCCAACGTGCCTGCCGCGGGGCTGCCCGGCGCGAGCCGTGTCGGGGTGTCGGGGCAGCGAGGCGAGCGGGGATGGCAGCGGCCCAAGCCCCGGCTGCGCGGCAGCCGTGCAGAAGGGAGGGAGGGGTGACAATAAACCCAAATTATGAGTCTGTCATTGCCAGAACGGCACTGCTGGGGGAGAGGGTGGCCAAGGGCCTCCTCCTGCCCGCCCCCAGCCTTTCTCTCTTTCTCTCTTTGCAGCAGGCACCGGAGGGACGTGAAGCCTCGCGGGGGGCACCGTCTGCGCACCCTGGGAGCGGCCTGGGAGGGTGACGCGGGGGCCAGCGCAGCTGGCTCCTCTCCCTGGCCAGGAGAGACGTCCTGCCCTTCCCTCTGCACCCTCCTCCTCCTCCTGCCGTGCCCTGCATTTCATTTGTGACTCAGCCACTGGCTGTAGCGAAGCCGTCCCTTGCCAAGGCGTCTTTAGAATGACAGAGGATGAAAATATTTCAAAGTATTCTTGGAAACACTCTGGCAGGTGAGCCCTGATGCGATGGTGGGTTTCCCAGAAGTATGTTCAAATCACAGCACCAGAAAAATCTCTGTTCAAGACAGGGCGGCAGGAGAATCTCACCCTGTGACCACTGAACTGTTACTTTTTCAGTCTAACCCAGAAATAAATGAGGAAGAAAACCCCAAAACCCACCACCTTCAAGGGAGAGCAAGCCCCAGGCTGCAGGGAACTGGTTAACATGAACCGATGCCAAACCACAGTGGGAGGAAAGCATGGATGCACCTACCTACACATTTATGTGTGTGTATATATGACAGTTGAAGGATACCAACTTATTTATTCTTGTCTGTGCTCTTACAGTGGACACGCACCGATTTATTTGCACGGCAAGACACAAATTAGCTGCAGTTTTCAGCCGCCCAACGCCACGACACCGATAGCTGCACTTTTCACCAGCACATTGTGTAACACTAACCCGCACGTGGGAACAATTAGCACGGAGTGGCTCTCTCCATTTATCACCATCCCAAACAAAAAGGTCATCTCTTCTGCCAGCAGCGATGCGCCGGAGCAGAAGGCAACAGCAGCACCTTCATTTGCCGCCTCTGAGCCTCTATAAATAGGCGTTTTTTTGGCAGCTGGCCCACAGCTACCTGGCAGGTGCCATTGCACAAATGACTCCACGCAGGTCACAGCTATGACTTGTTTGTTTTTTTCCAACATCTCTCTTTCTTTCATGCTGTTATTTGTACCAGGGAAATACAGCAGGCTAAAAGCTACATGTTTGTTTGGTTTTTTTTGTTTTTTTTTTTTTTTACATACCACAGTAGAAACAGTTACCGAGTTATATTTGTCAGAGTCACAGTAGTTTATGCATATTTGCTATTCACAGACTGCAGAATATTGCCAATAACCTCACTGGTGGGGACTGACAACACGGAGATACATGCATTCATGTGAGACCATAATCAATGATGTCTATACTGTATTAAGCACATTCATTTTTTTTTTTAAACACCTTCCAGTAAAATCGATTCCTTTAAATTTGTAGATAAAACTTTTTTTTTTTTTTTTTCCACAATTACGCACAAAATAACCTGTAAACAATTTGACATTACACTTATGTACAAGTGAACCACGTTGGAAAGTAGAGAGGTAATTCAGTGGGTGCCACTTAATCTACATCAATGTGCAACAGACTGACTCAGCCTCAGCAAAGTCATTAAGTGCTTGTATGAGGTCCGAAAATGTAACATGAGCAAGGCCCCGAAGAGATCACAACGTCACCAAACCCCCCTCTAAATCCTGTGTTGGCTGGGAACATATTGCACTGGCAGCCCTCGCTCCCCCGAGGCGGGTAGGTCTGTCCCAACCCGAGCGCCCGGCGGAGCTCGTCCTGCGAGCAGGGGAAGGGGCCGCCCCCCCATCGCCCCCACGCCTCGGGGCCAGGGCGGACACACGAAGGGACGGCGGGGAGGATCCCACCCCCACCCGAAGTCCAACAATTCCCACCCGACCAGCCGGGCCTTGCCATCCTTCTGATTCGCGTCGGTAGGTTTTGTCTGTTTAATTCTGAATTCCGCGTTTTCGTGTTTGCTTTATCATTGCTATAGTTTAAAATCTGTAATATCATACTTATAAACTGATTTTTTAGCTAAGTGATATCGATGCCAAGAAAAATAAAGAATGTCTTTTTATAATATAAATAATTTAAAAGTGCTTTTTTGTTCTTTTTCTATTAATCTACAAAACCCCGTTGGGGCATAAGCTATCCATAAGACTGGACAATTATTTTGTACCATGATATACATGGGGCCTTATGCATAAAGTACTCTGAAAGTCAAGTCCACGTGCATACTCGCAATGGTGGAAAGGGCTTCAGGGCAGGGTAAGACATCGGAAAGTTTCCTCCAGCCCTTCTGGGGCTAGGAGAGCAGTGTGAGATACGGCTGAAGGTCTCGGTTACGTTATGGTCATTGCCAATAAAAATCAACCTTGTTTTCTCCTTCAGCCCACAGCTTTGCAAAGAAAATTAATAAACGGACTCACAAAACTAGAATTAAAACCCCAAAACGTTCTCCAGAGTGCTGTGAAGCCTCTATTGGGTGTGTGCAGATTATTTAGGGAAAAAAATAATTTGGTCCCCACGGGTCTGTGTAAACTCAAATGTTCTCCCCCTGTCTCCCCCTGACACTTTGAGTCCTGCTCAAGTGTCTGTCTTGAGGCATTTGGCCCCTTGGAAAACATATTTCTGGCCACGGAAGGCGTAAAGGCCAGCGGGGATCTGTGTAGCTGTGATGGGAGCTGAGCCGAGCCCAGCTGAGCTGAGTCCAGCTGAGCTGAGCCCAGGCGGCAGCAGCGCTCGTGGCCAGGACAGTGCCCGGGGCCCCATGCGCACCCAGGGCTGCGGGGGGCTGGTCACCCCCCGGCCAGGCGCTCGCCCGTTCATCCACCTGCCACACTCCTCCGGCCCCGCGTCCTACGCGAAGGTTAAGCAAGGCTGAGCAGCCCCCGGTAATTAAAGCCTGGCTGTGCAAGGCCGTCACCCAAGGACCAGACCTGTTTGCCACGCGTGGAAATGATGAACACTGCGAGCAACCTAAGTGCCTTTGGGTTTTTGTTACAGCTTAATGGCTTCCTCTCATCCTCACTGAGGCAGGTGCCCATTTTTCTTGAGAAAAGGTGTTTTGGGAGAGTCTCAATCCCACTGAAGTCAATGTAAGTTTTCGAATGAGTTTCAACAGAACTTATATTTGGTCTTTGTTATGCGTGGAAAGTAGCTCAAAGCACAGTTTCCTCCCCAGATATTTTAGAAAGAATAAAGTCCTCTGTTAATCGAGTTTCATTCTGGTTTGCCACCGATAAGTGACCAAACATGTCCTGGGGACAGACACGGGTTCTCTCGCTGAAACAAAATAGAATTGAGCTGAATATTTCTAAAGCTCAAGGCCCAGCTACCTTCTCGACAACCTGTTTTTCCCATTTCTTGTCCCCCCGCTGCACTGCAGCTGTCTCCCCTCTTTCCCTCGTTGCCTTGTTCCTGTGGGTGAGCAGAGGGGGGCTGCAGCCTCCCCCCTGCCCAGCCCCAGGGAGAAGCCGAGGAGGGGGGAAGGTGCCTGACGTGCCGAGCACCGGCCGCGTTTCCCTGGTGCTGCCGAGCCGGGGGCTGCTCCGAGGTGCCGTTTGGGCACCCACCTATTGCAGGAATTTCTCCTGCCCCTTCTAACAGCGAGTGGTGCCGCATCCTGCAGGCGGGGGGGAACGACCTGGCCCGAAGGGCCCTCACCCCGAGGCGCACGGATGTATCTGCCTGTGTACGGACCTGTACTTCTGTATAGGTATAGATGTACATGGATGTGTGCATGACATTATTTTGGGGAAAAGCTCTTCCAGAGTTAACACATCACCCTCCTGTGATAAGAAAAATCACCATTTCGGTGCCTGTACAGACCCCACCAGCAGGAGAAGGTTTGGTTGCTCCTTCCCGACCCACGGCCACCCGCAGGTGAACTCCAGGGCCACCGTGGCACAGCGCTTTAATCACCCCCATGCCTGTCTCTCCCTGGCCGAGGTTCCTCCACCCTCTGCCCGCAGGCAGGGTCCCATGCCCGGTGGTGGTCCTGTGCCTGGTGGTGGCCCTGTGGCCACCTGACAGTGGCAGAACAAGGTGCCCGAAGCGTGGCTCTTTGGTGGGGCGCGGTTCTCGCCGTGGGGCGCTGGGGGTCCAGAGAGCAGCAGCGAGGCAAGGAGGGAGAGGAAGGGACCTTCCTGTGCAGCACTGGGCACTGAGGCCAACCCCCGCGGGGAGGGTGGGCAGCTCCCCCCATCGCCCAGGGGCTCCTCTGCCACAGAGGCCGCGGCACCTCGAGCCTGCCAGCCAGTCTTGAGAGCAAAAAGCCACGCAGCACAGCCCCGAGCCCCTGTTAAACCAAACCACCTGCACAACAAGGGCAACGTGACGATGGAGCAGAAGGGGGTCCCTGCAGCAGCGCAGCAGCGGGAGGTGCCGTGAACACCCACGAGTGTGCACACACACGCCTGGGCACCCGCTCCCCCCCCAGCGCCGTCTCGACCAGCAACGAGCATTGTGCTTCCCAGCAGGCTTGGCCTGCCCGTGATTACTGAAGTTCTGAAGTTTAAGACCTTTTATTTTTTTTGTGTAGCACTGGAGAATAATCACCATTTCATCTAAAACTGAAGACTTGAAGGCCACATAAATCAAGCCCATCCGGGCGCATTTCATTTGGTCTAATTTTTCTACAGTTATTAATCATCGTGCAATCCCGTGCACCCTGAACGTCAGTCTGGGAACACACACGCGCACACACACACACACCCAGCGCCCGTTCTCCCACGCTGTCACATGTATTTTATAGCCCAAATATTTGTGATATTAAAAAGAGGTGGGGAATGATCTGGAGTGGTGGGAAGGACAAGGTTTTAGCTGCAGTCTGCTGCTGAGGAAGAGGGGTGATCCACCCCGAACCGCACGCTCGGCTGGAAATCCCGAGGCAGAGCCCTGTTTGTTCCCTGGGTTTGTTTGCTGGGTGCCAGAGCTGGGGGGCAAGATGCAGGAAATGTTGAGTGGGAAAAGAAAAATGTTAGAAACGAACCAACAAATAACTAAGAGGAGCCAGATCTGTGGATCTTGTGCAAAACGTTGATTTCCACATGAAGTGTGAGCAGAGGAGCAGAGGTTCTGCCCAACCCGCACTTGAGTGTGAGTGAACATCTTAAAACCTGAATTGGTTCTAGAGCCTGATCCCAGAAGTGCTGAGTTTTCTCCCTGAGCCCAGCTTTCCCCAGGTCAGAGCCTCTATTTCACAACCCTCGCTCCGCGTTGCCGACACCGCACGTTCACCCTAAGAACAGCACCTCAGCAGAGACGACACCGAGCGGCCACATCCCAGCCCTGCTCTCCACAGGCTGGCGTGTACGGCCGGGAGGGTTCCCCCCTACAGCCAGCTCACACTTAGGGGTCACTCCGGACAGGTATCGCTTCCTTTCTTGCTGGTAAAATTTTCACCCTCACCAACAAACACCCGCGTAAGGTCTGCAGCTGAGCGCGGGGTATGAACCTCTGCCTGTGTCCTCGTGCAGACCCAATGGTTCTTCTGGCAGAACCCAAACGCCCCAGGCGGGTGCGTGGGCACAAGGGAGCCCTGCTCGCACCAAGGTACCACCTCACCGAAACCACACAAAGATCAACCGAAATGATCTGTGCGTACTTGACATCAACTCCCACAGCAGTCTCAGATTTAAGAGGGGGGGAGCCCTGGAACCTGCAGGACGCTAAGTAAGTCAGGATCAAATGCTTTGTGTTGCCAGCACTATCACTTCCCATATTTATATATAAAATCTCCTTCTTCCTGTGCCTATAGAAAATGAATAATTTATCTCAAATCCTCCAGCTGGTTTGTTCCCCGCTATGGCCAAGATAGGTTGGCTGGAGCAATTCATTTTTCCATCACTCTGTGGCTCGCCCACCCCGGCAGCCCAAGCTCACCCCCGAGCCCAGCCCCACTGAGCCCAGCCTAGCCCCACGTGTACCTGCTCCAGGTTTTGCTGGCCTTGGACACCTGCTAACACCCAGCTCCCGGGCCCTCCCCACTCTGGGCAGCCGTGCTCACGCCTCACCCGGCAAGGACAGCTTGTTGCACCCCACAGCCCCATTCCCCTCCCTGGGGGGCCGCGGGCTCTGGCCTCTGGCTCTGATCAGGGCAGGACTGGCCTGTTTGCTTCTGCACCGGCCAGGACACGGCGCCCACTCGCCCTGCCACCGGGGCCAAACGCTCCAGGCACAGGCGAGCCCGCAGAGCTCAGCCATCCTGGGCACGGCCACAGCGAGGAACCCCTACGGCTTCCAACCGGGACCGTCACGCCTTGAGCCCACCGGCACCGGAGAGCCTTGAGAAACACGACAAGAGGCGTGGGGAGGACACGGAGGGAACGAGATCTTCAAAAACAAACAGAATATTTTGCTGACGGCAACAAAGACCCACACGCTGTTCCCTGGGCTCCACTGAAATGGATTTACAGTGTCTCAGAGAAGGGGAGGGGGGAGAGAGGGAGCGGGGAGAGAGACAGTGAGATGGGTTTTTCTACTGTTCAGCCCTCAAAGACCTGAAGAAGAAACAGAACATCCACAGATTGCTAAAAAATGCTCTTTGCTGAGAAAGTGCAGTTATAAGGAGAGAGCCAGAAATTCTTTAAGCAATATATATTGATATATATATACATATATATATACACAGAGATATATATACACACATATATATATATATGCACATATATATATACACATGCTTAAGGTAAACTGTCATGGCATAGCTTGTTTCTTTGAGCGGGGTGCATCCCTCCAAACAAACGCACTGCAGGGGGAAGGCAGACAGCATGCAGCCCATGGACAGCCCGGGCACCGCCTGCTCCCGGCCGGCTCCCCGCCGGCACCCGCACGCCAGCAGCTCTTGGGGTCGGTCTGGTTGTGCCCTTAAGGTACTCAGCTTGTGTAAGACTCAGAGTTTACAAATAAAAGCATTTGTCATTGTGCTTCCACCACTGGAAAAATATCGTTACCCTATGACTATAAATGTTAAGGTGAAATAGGCAAATTAGGCAGTACTATAGAGATGGATTTTTTTTTTTTTTTGTGACCTAACAAATAATTATTGTCGGGAATTATTTTCATATCACTTAGAATCTTGCTCTAATGGTAATAGGTCGTGTGCTTTCCCCACCCTGAGCCTATAGGTGGTACTTCCGCAGCAGTTCAGATTGCCAGGGATGTTTCCTTTCTGGAAACCTGTCTGGGATTTTGATCTTGAGGAAATCCTGGATACATTTTTCTAGCTCCTCCTCAATGGAGAGCTTCTCCTTCACCGCTTTTTTCTTGCTGGAGTTGGACTCCCGGGAGCCGGAGGTGAGAGTCCGGAGCAGGTCGCTCTTCCTGCGGATCTCGGACTGCTGCAGCAGCTGCACCGGCCCCTTCTTGGCCGGCCGGTCCAGAGTCTGTATGTTGGGCTGGCGGGTGACAGGGCCGCAGATGACGGTCTCCTGGGGGGAGCTGGCCTCCGACTGGCTGTCGCAGCTCGAAGTTGACAGCTCGTTGCACGACGTGCCGCTCTCTCCCTCCTTGTCGCCTTTGCCGTTCTTGCAGCAGCAGTCGCAGTGGGACGAGGACCACCGGGAGGGCTCACCTGCAAGGGGAACAAACGAGAGCGCCCCGGGGTTACCGACAGCTCCGAGCCCCCCGCCCGCACACAGAAACAGGCTCCTCACCCACCACCCAGACCCGGGAGAGCCGGAAGGGAGGAAACCCCCCGGTATGGCAGGAGCTTTCCTGAACGTCACCACAAACTGCCAGCAAAGCCCCCACCCGCTCTCGAGGAGGGGCTGATTCCCATTAACGCTGGAGCTCCTTCATCCGCTCCCCTTGCACGTGTTGCTCAGACACCCGACACACATCTGAAAGTTTTCTGAGCTCCTCGGTGGGAAACCGTCACAAGGATCCAGTCAGGGGCTTAACCAGAGCGACCACCATGGCCTCGATGGCTTTCCCGGCTTGTCATGATTTGCTGCTACTTCATCCACCCACCAGCCTGAGGCCAAACCCTGAGCAGATCACACGAGGCTTTATTAAGTCTGGACAGGGGGGAATGAAACTTGTTTGCATAGGAAGGGTCTGTCCGTGCTGGTGGGTGAAGGAGTCAGGCTGTACCTGCGCTGGCTGCAGGGACCGAGGGGTCTCACCAGGGATCACCAGACTGCTCCGCCCCCATCGAACCATGCTTCTGCCTCTACAAGGACAGGGCCAAATACGCTGTTAAGTTCAACCTATCTCATTTTTTCCTTGTTTGCCATGTTCAGATTAAAACCAACAACCCGAGGATGATGCTACGACCCTCCTCTGCGCACTTACGCACAATCGCAGAGTCCTACCCCTCATTAGCAACGCACATAACAAATCAGCACAGGCAAACGCCCTGGCACGGGCTCTGCCCCAGGACAGAGCTGGGCAAGCCATGGGCATGGCCAGCAGCTCTCCCATGCAGAGGAGATGGAATTCCAGCCCTGCTCCAGGGTCAGGCACCATCACTGCTCCGCGGAGGCATCGCGGTGGCTCCGTGGCATCTCTCTGCAGCCCCACGGCAAGCTGGCTGGCAGCAATCCCACCCCCCCGGGAAGAAACAGGCCGGTGCCAGGCTGGGAGCCAGCCCACCGGTGGGCCCTTCAGCAGAGGGGCTCCCCCAGAGTGCCTCCCCCGTCTCCTCCAGCACGACGCGCGTGGGATCGCTGCTGGCGCTCCGCGGCGTGAGGGGCTGCGGCAAATTAAACGTGGGAGGTGAACGGCAGAGGCATGTGCACGAAAAGCAAAACACACAGATCCTGGCTACGGGCAGCTCGCGCTGGTATTTCTCTGGATCTTAAGAGGTAAAATCTTGGCAGTCACAACGAAATTCAGTGTTGGGGGTTTGGGTCTGGCCCCCAGCTCGCGGCGTGGAGGCACCAGCACGGGCAGCACCAGGAGCAGCATCCTGGTGTGACACTGCCCCCGGGCACGCGGCCCCGCATCACACCCCGTCCCCACCCCGGGAAACAAAGCAAAGCAAAGCGGCTCCTCATGCCTAAAACAAGACGTTCAGACAATGCTGCTCTCACTGCTCAGAAAAACGTTCCTTATTATGCTAGTCTGTCATCATCACGGTTTTTATACTTACATTTGATTAAATATGGCTATTTGTTCTTTTCTCAAGTAAGAAGTCAACCATTCCGGTGCGCATTGGCTACTTATGTCAATAAACATCTCTCCCATAACAAAAAGGACAGATAGAGCCCATTATAAAATCGAGAACCGGGTACCAGAAGGTGCCTGGCTTCCCCAGCCTCCAAGGAATAGCGTTTGGGAATGTTTTCCATTGCTGACAGCCGTAGCACCCCTCATCCCTCCAGACACTTCTCCTTCTCAGCTTCGCTTGTAAGAAGGTGCAGCAGTGCCGGCAGCCTCCGTCCCCCCGGCCGCCCAGGCCCTGTGCCCTGCGGACAAGTCACGACACCTCCCCGCGCCCGGGGGTTTGCTCCCACACACACCAGAGGCTTTGGGGAAACACGGTCCTTCCTTTGCATAACCCGCCGCTGATGGGAACCCCTTCATTTATTTCCTGATTCATGCAGCGCATGGCTCGACTTTTTGTTTTTCAGCTGGAGACCTGCCCAAGCGCAGTAATCCGTGACGAAGGGGAAGAGCTGGCGTTGAGAACAACTGTTCCCTGACCAAACCACTGCAATAATCATGGATTTAAATGTCATTTGGAAGCATCCATCTTCCCACTAAAAAGTAATTATCATTTCCAACTCATGCAGATTGGTAACACCATCCAGATCAAAAAAAGCATACATAATTCAGCTCTGCAAGTTCAGACCAGCAAAACAGCCCTGGTCTCAACCATGAAAACAGGGGCCCCGTAGCCACTGTTGCCCCCCGGCGCTTGTGGAGCTCGTGACGGCGGTGCAAGGGCAGGAGGAGGGAACGGGGAGGGGGAAGAGCCAGGTCAGTGTTGGCCCAGGGTTCCTGCAGGGCTCCCGCATGGAATCCCTTCCTCTCACCAGGGTCCAAGGTGGCTGTTCGCTGCCACCACTCCAGAAGCAGGTCCCCATCAAAAAAACAAGGGGGAAAAAACCAACCAACCAAACAAAAAACCCACATTGCTGCCAATTTCAAAGCCCCAGGCCTTGGGAGCAGACCGGTTTGCAAGCTCACGGCAGCAAAATGTTAAAGAGCTGCACTGCTGACAGCCACTGCCCTGCTCGCCCATTCCTCCGTCTTTCACACAACCATAAGCACGATGAATATCATTTACAGAAACTGGTGGAAACGCAGGAGTCAGGAAGCCTCACCTCTTCCTTCCTCTGCCTTGTCAATGATGAAGGAGTCTCTCAGTCTGTGAGCTGTGTGGCTAAATTTAATTTATAGACTTGCTTCAAGACCTGTTCTGTATCTTGTCTGAAAGAAGTCAATAGTGGCTAAATGGAAATTTTTTTAATAATTTGCTCGGCTTTAGCAAAGGCATTACGCACTGAGCCTTTGTAAAACCCTGATCACACGTGCTCCTGAAAAACACATCCGTGAGCCCTACTGATCTGCAGCTCCTCACTGCAGCCATGTTCCAGCTCGGCGAGGGCTTTCCTGCGCTGCCGCTGCCCAGGGCTCCCTGCAAGGGCCGGCCCCGCGCCTCTGCCCTTCCCGCACACAGAACCGGCTATTCCCGCTGGAAGGGCCAAAAATTAACCCAGTGGAAGGGAACTGCTGAGGGTGCTTCTGGCTGGCGGGAACACAGCGACGCCGGGAGGGGAGCGCACCCCCGTGAGGGCTCTCCCGGCCGGCGGGAGGGCAGCTCCTGCTCTCCTTTTCTGTTTGCTCTGCACTTGCCTGTAATTACTTTTTCTGTTCTCATCTTCCCCCTGCTGCCTGTGTGCATTTAAGGACGACAGTGAATCCCAATGGAGGAAATGCATTTGGCGAGCACCACTGCTGCCAGGAGCACTTCCACGAGGTGTTTTCCCTCCTTGGACCCCAGGCTCCCTCCCGCCACGGCCCCGGGGAACAGCGGGGCCGAGCTCCCGGCCGGCAGCGCTGGCGACACTCGCCTGCTCCGGCACCAGGGTGATGCGTGGCTGCTGCTTCCCCTCCCCACGCTGGACTGAATGAAGTCTGAAAAACGGTGAAAAATGAGTTGAGACGGAAAAGGTAACAGCTCAGGTCAGTTCTCATTAGCGCACCGTGCAACCTCCTCCTCCAGCCCGCTGCTGGCTCTCAGCATGGCAGGTTTTGGTGCCTCCCTCACAGTTTCTAGGCAAATTCACAGGGACATTCCAGCAAAGCCCATCCCCATCCCCTAGCAGCCAGACAGCCCATGGAGCCCAGATGAAAGGGCTGCACTCCCCCAGCCGAGGAACAAAACTCCAGCACGTGCCTCAAGTGCCCAAACAGCCCCGACACCAAATACCCAACACATCTGAGACCACTGCAGGGGCACAGGACGTTGCTGCCATCACCTCAGGAAACTTTGCAACCCTGAGCTAATGTTCAGCACCTGCCTGGGCTGCAGACACCTCCTCACAGCTGTGACTTCATAGCTGTGGGGAAAAAAAGGGGTTCAGCTCCCTGTGCCCCTGCCGGAGGGGCCAGACCCTGCTCAGGGATGGCTGCACGGGCAGGGGAGCCACCAGCTGCCATCAGGCACATCTAGAGTATATACTTCATTACCACCAAACAAGCCTGTTATACCTTAATTAAGACCTAATAAATGCTAATTTCATTTAATGAATATTCACCAACGATGGGCATACCACGGGTGAACTGGGAGGCAGAAATTCATCTATTCATGAGGCAGAACAGCAAAAACCTGGGTGCTGGCAAGAGCCGCAGGGTTTGGAGAGGTTCCCTGGGCAGAGACCTCCCGCCGGCACCAGTGCTCAGCGAGTTGGGCTGGGTGGGCTCATGGGAGGGGGCTTGGCAGGAGAGCTGGTGGCCAGCACAGATGCTGCGGGTGTGCAGAGCATCTCGGCAGCGGCTGTGGGCTGGGATCTCCAAACAGCCCCGGGAAAGGCAGAGCCTGGCCCGGAGAGCGAAAACCCGCCGGGTCCTCTGGGCAACCCCAGCAACGGCTCCGCTCCGCCGAAAAAGGAGGGGCAAAGGTGAACAGATTTCTGTCTAATAAATACATTCTTGACACTTTAAACGGTGGGGAAGGCTGTTTGCACAGACAGACACGCTCTCAGAAACCACCCGGCCAGCCCTGCCCTCGCCGGCCCCGGCCCAGCGTCATGCAGCCAGGACCCAGCGGGTGAGTGGGCTGTGGGATCGCCAGCTGTGGGCTTCTACTTTGAGCTACAAAATAAGCTTAAGTTTTATGCTGAAAAGACCTTGATATAATCATTACAAGAACAACATATCAGGCTAGCCAGAGCAGTACATTAAGAAAATCTAAAGAGAGAGGGAACGCTACGGAGAAAATTGAATTGCCCTTTAGCATTTAATGAGGTAGGGGAAAAAATAATTTTCATTAGGCTATCATCAGATACCAGAGGAAGAAAAAAAAAGAAAGGTTCCAGTATTAAGCAATAATAGATGAAAAATACATCTGTGCCAACCAGGATCAAAGTAATTACCATGCTAGGAAGTTGGCTCTGTTAGTTAAAACAGTACTCTAAAATTATCTGATCTCAAGTCAAGCAAGCTGAGCTCCACTTTGTTGCAGGTGCACAACAAAAAGTGTGGGCACAGCTGCCTAATTTACTGCTTCGCAAAGTCCTTTGCCTGATTTTGACTCCGTCAGGCGCGGGCTGTGGAAACCTCTGCTCCCCGCGCGCTTTGACAAACAACTCCAGACACGGGCTCAGTGAAATGGCTTCTGTCACCTCCTCGGGAGCCAGGGGGTGCCAGGGGGCTCCAGAGGCCGACTTGCCAAAACCCACTGACCAGCCTCAATCCAAAGCCAGCTGTCAGGCACATGAACCCCCGGCGGGGTACGCTCCTTCTGCCCATAGAGTTTTACAGCCTATGGGGTAGGGAAATACAACAACAAAATTCTAACAAGGAAGGGAAGTTGGAGATGCCAGACACATCATACAAGATCTAATTTCATCATTTTAAGGAACTAAATTACTCTCTGTATTACATCAATTAGCTGACATCAAAGCGAGGGAAAACGATCGGTCGGTCAGACAGAGGGACAGGGACCAGGCTCGGGAATTACAGATAATGGCATGCACGGCTGCAACGCAGCCTGTTAGAAATAAAAACCTCAGCAGCATCATCAGCAAGGAAAAAGCTCTCTGGGAGCCGGGGAAAGGGGCAGGAGGGGCAGGGGCTACCAGCAGCATGGCGAAGGTAAGAGGGAGCTGCTGTGCGTTAGCCGGGAGCCGCTGCGGGGCGGGTCACTGGCCAAGGGGGATGTGAAAGAGCTCAGGATTTAGAGAAAAAAATATCCCTGCTGTTTGCCTCAGACTGGTTTTATTTTTTTTCTAGCAGCGTTCAACCAAAATGCTTCAGCCACTCCTTACCAAAGGAAAATAATACATTGTTTGGCTATTTTTAAAAAAAAGTCACTTTTAAAAGATGTTTTGGAGCGTGGAAAGGGGGATGGGGGGCAAAGGGCTACTGACTCCAGGCTGTGCCATGTGCCACCTCCATGTACCCCCCCCACATCTGGGTGCAATTAGAAGCTGCTGACAAACCTGAGGCTGCATCAGAACTGTAACGAAATGAGCAGAGCTCAGCGCCCTTCACCCCTTCCATGCGCACACGTGAGACATTCCTCTGCTGGATACAAGGAGTTTTCAGCAGCCAGAACCGCGTGGGGTCAGGGCGACCGTGGCGTTCGGACCTCAACCCCCCCGCTGGCCTCGGCCGGGGGCAGCAGGGTCGGCCGCGGGCTGAGGCTCGGGGCCACGTCAGTTCCTCCCGACCAGGAGCACGGTTCTCAACAGCCGTGTGCGTTGTGGAGCGACCACATGGAAAAGGAAATCAATAAAGCTCTACTGAAAAAATGCAGGCTGGTGCTAACTAAAAGCAAGGGCTGCAAACTGAACTGAAATCAATTAAAAAATGAGAATTATCACAGCCATTAAAACGAAGAGCTGAGGCAAGTTGTTCATCCCCGTGCCAGCACACCACTGGTGCTCTTCAAGGGTTGTTTGCAGCATTTCCCAGATGACTTTTAAGTTCACCCAGTTACTCACTTCTTGGAACGGGATTTTGGGGGAGAAGTTAGTAACTTCCAGCCTCGACCCCCGCAAGGCTGCTGCCGGCTGCGCCGGGGCCCGCCCAGGTTTCACTGAGTTTGGGGCTGGGCCGGCGGAGACCCTCTGCTCCCCGCGGGAAGCCGCCAGCTCTGGGCACACTGGTGGGGATCCCGCCACGTCCGTCTCCCCCAGACCCGCACGGCTCCCCGCACTGTGAGCCGGCCCAGTTGTGCTGCCATGCGGCGGGGGGCCTCATCCCGGCTTCGGGCGCTGTCAGGGTGACTGACAGAGCCGGTAGGAAAACCAGAAATATTTCTGTGGGCTTTGCAGTGAGAGGGAAGCACCTGCAGGAGCATCAACCCGCGCAGGACCCACGGCTGAGCAAGGATGGGTGCTGAGCCCCGAGACCGGCCACCATTCCAGCAGCAAACCAAACATCGTGCTGATTTAACCACAGAATTCATTAATTAATGTCTAAATGCTTTGAGATTCTTAGATAAAAGGGGCTAATTAATTCTGGCCTGGCTTTCCTGCTTTTCTCCCTGATCTCAGCACATTTCTCTCCCAGTGCCCTAATTATAATTATTATTATTAGAAGCTTCTGAAGAAGCAGCAAAGCCTCTGATGTATAATTGACACACAAACCATCAGCCATCCAGTTTTTCTCTTCTCCTCTCCCTCTTTCACAACAAACGTGCTGTAAGCAGGGAAAATCCCTGCGAAGAGGGACGGCGGGTGTGCAGAAAACTAGGGAGGAGAGAGAAGTTATGATATAAAATAAAATCAGCACAGGACCTTCAAACCAAAGTCAATGAAGGTTGACTGTGAGAAATGGCATGTAGACCCTCACCCCAGTCGCCATGAAGCCCATCCCAGATGTGATGGTGTTTGAAGTCTGTTGTGCTAAGCCTGGATAAACAGCCTGACGGAGACAGAGCATTCCCCCTCCGCCCTGTCCCTCTGCAGCCCCCCAAGCCAGTGGAGATGCTCCATCATGGGCGGGGGGGTGGTGGGTGCCGAAGCACTTCTAAAACTGCCCCAAACCCCACTGTCGCAGCAGGCTGGGACATCTCCCCCTCCTCGACTTCTAGGAACTGTGAGAAGCAGGTTTTTGCATTCCTTCACCCAGGAAAAGGCTAACAGAAAACCTAACACTATTCAAACGCAAACGCCATCCCTAAGTGACTTGCAGGCAAGTGCTGCTCTACCGAGTAGCTGCATCCACTTCTGGGGCTGGCACCAGCCTCAGCCTCTGCCTGTCCGGGGCGTCACCCCCCATTTAATCGCTCTAACAAGCTGCTGCAGTGGGAAGAAACCATCACCCCTTGCTCTCCGAGCCCGCCTGGAAACGCAGAGGGAGCGTAAGCAAATGAGTGAAACCTCTGACAGATCCCGGGAGAAAGGGCGGAACGCTAAGGCAGTTCTTCACCGATAAATGCTGTTGTCTTGCGGTGGAGCACGGTGATTTGGATGACATTTGCACTGGGAAAGTGTTCATCTAAATCACTTCAACACCTCCTTTCACTTTGACATCTATATTATCATATTAGTTTTAATATCACATTACATACAGTTAAATTTCTGTTATAATGCTTCAGACATAAAAATGCAGTGTTGTGATATTCCAGAATTCAGAATTCTACAAGAAATTTCAAAAATTATAATGCCTGAGACTTATAAAAGTGTAATGTTGTGATATTTCAGAATTCTACAAGAAAATTCAAAAATTTGATTTTTTTTTCCTACTAAATTTGACATGAAAGCACACGTTGATGTGTAAGAACACGCAATGGGATGGAGACTGCTTTCTCATGTAGCTCTGACCTTACAGGCAGACGAGCTCATTGTTCTCAAATTTATATTCCTTTTATTCAGCTTCCACGGTTTTCACAGCCCTTTTTCCTCAAGTTTGGGCTATTTTTGGTTTTGTTTTTTTGGGGGGGTTTTTGGTTGTTTTGTTGGTTTTTTTCTCCAGGGGAAGATGGATGGTTGAGCCTGTCTTACAAAATAACAAACAGCAGGTCTGTTGCTACAGGTTCGGAGATAGCAAGGAATTACGAACCGAAAGGTGGGAGGGAGTTCTCTCGCTCAGCAGGCAGCACCCACCGGCAGCACGAGGCTCTGGCTGCCAGGGGCACCCGTGCAGTCGCCCCGGGGCCGACGCGGTCCTGCGGGAAGGAGCCACGGCTGCTGGGGCCAATGCCCACCCAGGGCAATCGCCCCCACCTGGGCATTGCCCCAGGCCAGGAGCAGCTTTCGGGGCCGCGGCCGCGCGGGCGATGTCCCCGGGCAGGACCCTGCGCTCACGCCCTTGTGCTTTGCGAGGCAGGCAGGGGCCTTTTCAGTGCCGGACGTTCATCACCTCTCTGCACCAACCCTTCAGGCTGTGGCTGCCCCCACTTGGGCCATTTTCCTGTCCTACTGTTCTCAATCAAATCTCATCCACTTACGTTGTCCTTTCACTTCTTCTTCTTACTGCTCCTTCTGCTTCAGTTTTGTTGCTGGTTTCGGTTTTTTATTTCTACTTCACATTCCCTTTCTCCGTCCTTGTCCCCACGACTTTAATCTCTCAACTGCTCTCTTGATGTCTCTTCCACACTTTATCTCTTCTGCTGGCGCCAACTGCAGTACCTGATCCCCACTGGAGCAGTAATCAGCAGCACTACCCAGGTAGCCAGGACTATCAGCAGGTGGGAACAGCGTGACCCCCCCTCAGCCAGCTCCCCACCACCACCATCCCACGGGCATCCCATCACCCCAGTGCTCCGCAGGCCAGTGCCCTCACCTCCACTCTCACCTTTGTTTCCAGCCTTGTGAAGCAAGTATTCTCCTTTCAACACCAAAAAAAAAAAATAAAAATGAAGCGTCGAAGCTTTTAAAAATATCACACATTATTCATATGGTAAATAAAAAATTGATTGCCTCTAGGTCTGAAGATAAGGTGATGTCGGTAAAGTGACAATTTGATTTAGATCACGCATTCATGCATGCGCAACACCTCAAACAGTTTTTGCATCCATGCATGAATTAAAGGTGTTGTGATTGATGACAGACGAAGGTCTAATTGGTGTTTTAATAAATACATTCTGACTTGGTAATCGAGCTAGATTTATCAGCAGAAAATGCCCCTGTCTAAATAAAATTGCCAAGGTAAAGCTGAGGAACAATGACAAATGCCATGCAAGTAATTGGCTCTGGGATCAGCGCTGGCAGCAGGATGGACATGCAGTAGATTTATTTGCATTTAGGATCAAGTATCTTCAGTAAAATTTCAGCAAGCAAACAAAACCAGGGAAGGACTTGACAGTAATGTTATTGGTTTGAACTCTCCCATATGTTCAAAGCCAGCAGCGCAGGGGGAGGAAGGGAACTGGCGGAGGCAACGGCTGCTCCCAGGCACAGTTCCTAAGTTAATGCAATTTTTGACCCTCCTGGGAGCGTCTGCGGACACCTGGGTGCTGCCATGGCCAGGACTTGAGTTGCTCTCCGCAGCTACCGGGTTCCTTCCTAGTCCATTCTACTCATTTAAATTTTCTATTTTAAAGTTTTTTCTATTTACATTTTCTGAACTTGCCAATCCAGTGTAAAAACCAGTACTGTTTGCCCATGGTCTCTCTGTCTGGGGCGGTCTACGATTCGTGCAAGAGAATTCCAGGCAGTCCCCAGGCAGCACATACACTTTTATCAGGAGCCTCCCCAACACTTTGCCATTTTACCAGCACTCCCGCTATCTTTCCTAAAATACTCAATTCTGGAAATGAACTTCTGAAAGAGTATCAGATTTGTTTGAAAATAAAAGTTCCCCAAATGGTGGAGAAAATAAGAGACCTGGTGTTAAAATACCAGAAGGCATATTAAATGAGCCAAAATATTTATATATATATAGATCTTTCTCAAAGTAACACGTGGTGAAGTTGATATTCTGAGTGGAAAGAGAAGCCCCAAGTGTATGGTAAGAAAGAGAAAGCGTTTAGAGAAATTGGTCAACCACGGTCACTGCTGTCAGTGTACCCCAAGTCATACAGACCCCTTGCACTTCATAACAAAAGCCTTTTCATCAGAGGAAAAACACTTCCGTGGTCAATTTACTCTTTTGGGCATCACTTTGCTGTGCAATAGCATTTCCGACTCTACCTGGACCCCCGTGCTGGCCTGCCTGGAGACACAGCCTGTCCCTGGGCGACTCGGCACTTGGCCAAACCAGCAGGTATGTCCTGGGGGGACCCTTCAGCTTCAGACATGTCCCCCCGGGGCGAGCAGAGGGCGAGGGCGGCTGCCTGTGCTGCAGGAGCTGCCGGGCCTCACCAGCACATGGGCATCCTTCCCAGGGAACGGGGTGGCCACAGTGGCCACGCTGCACCCGCCCAGCAGCAAAACAAAAGCGCTGAAGACTCAGCCCCGGGCGACTCCAGGCAGCTGCTGGTGGGCTCTGACAAAGCCCCTGGTGCTTTGAAATGGAGGTCGGAGGGTGGTGGCAGACCCTGTGCTTCCATACGTGTGACCTTTGAGCAAATTATTTCCGTGTTCTGGAAAAATCTGTCCTGTCTCTCACTACGAAGACGTGTGGCGATACCTCAGCAAATGTCTCCATCATTAATTCAGGTCATCTGTCAGCTTTTAATTGTTTCTGATTATGGTCTCTTCAAATCGATCCTTTTTTTAAACCTCTTTATCAGCCTAACCATCGCTGTCTGCTTAGCCAAATCCTTCTCTGGTAGCACTGTAGAAATCATTCAGGCTTGCTCAACCCAGATTTATCTGCCTTTCTACCTTTTAGTTCTCATCCACTAAGTGAAATCGTTGGCCAGACCAAAACGGGAGCATTGCTGAGCAATACTCTTTCAGTTCTCACCTGTATTTTTCATTGACAGTTTTGCAAGCATTTAGCCTGAAGAAGAAAAGTAAAATGAATAGCCCGGGTTGTAGGAAGAGCAGGAGGAGTGTGACTGTTAAGCATTTGCAGTGGAAGAAGAAGAAATTCAGGGAGTCATTCAGTGCTGCTGGCTTCCTTGCTTGGTACTTCCCGTTCCAAATACCGCTTGGCCATCAGGACTGGGGCATTTAAGAGCACCTTCCTCTGGGAAAATGACACTGATATGAGAGACTGATGGAGAACATTCCTTCTGCCAATAGTTTGCTTTCTGCCCTTCTGCCAAACATCTCCAGCTCGGTTACGTTTGGTGCACAGAGAATTAATTGCTGCCACTACCAACATCTTCCTTCTTCAAGTCCAGCCTTGCCCCCTGAAATTTAAGACTCTTCTGTATCTTTTTTAAAAATTTATTATTGATGTATTAATGTCTTAAACAGTTTTTCCTTGTACCTTCTATTACTTTAAATTGGTGCTCAAGAACTGGGAAGTGAAGTTTGCCTGGATGAAGGCAGCCTGGGTTAAGGAGCGAGGGCTCTCCTCGGCTCCTCGGGACGAGCCCCTGGAGCCAAGCACGGCTGCACGGCCTCTCTGTTAGCAAAAGGTGTGAACCCCCCGGGTAGGACCTTACACCAACCCGCCAGAAACAGGGAAGCCATGCAGGAACAGCGCCGACTGAACCCCCATGGTTGTTTCGCACTGACATATTCCTGATGTTTATTAAGAAAGAAATTCCAATCCTCCATTAATTAAAACACAGGTAAAACCAAATTAGTCTGAAGAATCAGAAAACACGTTCCCTCCCAGAGACCTAATTTTAGAATCACCCACATGAGCATTACTGCATACTCCTCGGCAGCTAAAGCAAAGAAATTCAGAATTAGATGAATGTCAACAAAGCATTAACGCTAAAGGCAGGGCCGGGGCAGTCTCCCCAGCGCAGCTACGGCGCCCTCGGCACCCAGCCGGGCGGGAGCCCGCCCCAACGCCGCCTATCGTGACTGCACACGCTCTGATCTAGAATGAAAGACCTTGAGATACATACATATATATATATATTTGCATACATATGAGTGAAAAACAGTTTACATTCAGACTTGAGTCCTGGTTTGGACACCTTTTTTAATTAGCAAAGCCAAAGTGTGTATCACTCCCGCTTCTTGAATATATATATTATAGACTGCTGACAGATGGTTATGGTAATACAGGAGGCACAATTTTTGAAAATTAGAACTCATGAACTCAAAAATACTCTGGAGATATGAAGCTATCATGTCAGCCTATGTTGTTCCAATTAATTGCAATCAATTGCTAATTGAGAGCTATTTTAAGACTTGTCATTACTCTGAACATAATGTGGAATAATTTGTGTGCTCCCCTTTACCCCCACCACAAATGACATTGGTGCAAAGAAATCTCAGGAAAAGGAGTAAAAAAGAGTAGTGGGGGCCTGATTCCTGATTCCCTTCTGCGTCTTTGCCAGGTACAATAAAAATAGAAGCTGTAGATTTAAAAAACATAGAAGACAAGGACTAAGACAAGGAAGCTCAGTCACTTGTTGGGGGTCCACCTCTAAAACTTTTCTAAATGGCAGCTCTGACATTATCGACTAAATACATTTGCTTACTCCCTGGATTCCCACAGTACAAATGTCTCTTGCTGAAACCCATGTCTTCAAAGAACATTGCACCTCAAATCCAGGCAATCATGGGGAAAGTGTCAAAGGCAGAAGACAAAGCGGAGCCCAGTTTGTATATTCTAGTGCAGGACTGGCTTGTCCAAAGACAGATCACAGACTCTGGAGAGGAACTGAAAAATCTGATTTCACGGGCAGGAAAGAGGCAAGCTTCAAGCATCCTGAAATGAAGGGGTTGGCAACGGCATGGCCTGCAGAGGACCCGGCAGGCTCCGGGGATGAAGCCGCGGTGGGAGCGGGCGGGCGCCTCGCAGCGGGGATGCCGGCAGAAGGCCAGACGGGCGCCCGCCACCCCGACGAGCCCCAGCACAAGACGGGCACATTTCTGAGCAACTGTCGTGGCAACAGATGCGTTATTAACCCGTTAGTGACTCCCAGATACGACGATGAACCAAGGCACGGGAGCCGAGAGGAGCGCTGGGGTAACGACGGTAGCGAGAGGGAGGCACCGACAAGTGCCCAGTGCCGGGGAGCTGAAACCAGAGGCCCAAAGGCGTGAGCTGCCAGCGGCCCTGCCCGGACCCACCGCCTTCAGATCTACACGCCTGCTCCACGGGCTCTTCTTAAAATCCATTGCATACACTCACGGGGAAAGGAAGCACCGTTTGGAATAGGGCGACACAGCGGGCTTGTTTGCATCTTTAACTTGACTGGCTTTACAGCAGAGACCCCCAAATCCTGACAGAATTATTTTGACATAAATATCAAATTACCTAAATAACTATACAGCGTTCAGCAACAGGCTGGACACTTACTGCAAGAGCTGGTGCAGCAGGGAAATCCAACAGGGATGTAACTCTCGGAAGCAAGAGGCATTTGTGAGTAAGGCCAGTGTGCTCCAAGACAGCAAGTCTGTCATTCGACATCTACATCCAGACACGGACCAGCCTGACAGGCTATTTCATGATGTCAAGTAGAAAAATCCCCAGGCAAAGAGATAACTAATTCTTAAATGAGGAGTTTCTGCTAACAGTGCTGGTTTCAACCAGCCAGTAAGGTATTTTTTTAAATCAATCTGCAGTTCTGCTGTTTTTTTATTGCACTTTATTATGCTTACACTTGGAGCAAACTCGACAGAGCCAAATTAAACTTTTTTCACCTGATTATTTAATCACATGCTCTCTCCCCTCTCATATCACCTGGTCCTCATATATAAATACACACTATACATAAACGTGTATCTCCTTGGATCCTGTCAGTGGCTTCTGTGGACAGTTATGCTCACCATCATCACATGGATAAATTCACCCCCTTTCACCTCTCATTTCTTCTGTTCCTGCAGTCTCTCTGTTGCTCCAGTTTCTTCTCTCTCATCTTTTGCTCCTAGTATCAAGTGATTTGCTATTCTGGGAGTATCCTCCCATCGCCTCTCTGTCTCTACTCCAGTGCTGTTCCCAAAAGTCACCCTCTCCATGAAGTGTTTATGGGGGCTCCTCGGTCAGGTGCCCCCCTGGACTCTGCAGTCCAGTTTTCCTTTCTCTTGGGGTTATCGAGTTCTTGTCTCTTTCCTTTACCAGTCCTTTTCCTTCACCTTACACATGTGCAGCACGGGGGTTTATGATGCTATCAATTAATAATTAAGCTGCAATGATAGGCAGTGAGCTGTTATAACTTACAACTGAAATGACTCAGTTGAAAAAGGACAGGGGGATTTTTTGACTGCGAGCCCAAGGTTACTAAAGGGGAGTTAATGCAGCCGTGCTGCTCAGCCCTGAAGAGCCAGCGTGGCCTAACAACCTCCCCGGGAGGAGCGGAGCAGCCGCCAGCTCCTGCCACCTCCGGGGAGAGCAGCAGGCTGCTGCCGAGAGCCCATCTCCCATCGCCAGGGAGGGGGCTCCAGGGCTCCCCCCTTTCCTCGTAACACCCTCCCAGCGTGATGGCAAAACCAGCGCCCGTGTTGGATACGGAGCAAAAGGCAGGAGGTGGAGGCCACCCGCTCCTTCCCGCTTGTGCCGCAGGTCTGCCCGGGGCACCGTGTGCCCGGAGCGGAGGCGTGGCCGCTGGGACGGGCTGAAGCACCGCGGAGCATCACCTGCGTGGGCAACGGGCACAGCAGCTTAGAGTCATGAACCCACGGCGAGTGTATTAGCAGCGTTCCTTTTCTGCCTAGTTTAGCGCCGTTCGCCGGCGTTCCCCCCTGAGCCGGGGCAGCACTGGCAGAGCTGAGAGGAACAGCTGCTTTCTGGATGGCGAACAGTGACATGATGTATGTCGTTATTACGGAGGGAGCTGAACCGTGGCTTGTGCACCTGGACCAGGCGGCAGCGAGAGGGCCCGGGACCGGCTCAGCAGCCAGGAATGGTTCTCCTGCTGAGAGATCCAATGAAAAAGTTGCTTATTGAAAACAATGACTTTCTTCTTCCCTGTCAAAGCCATTACTAATCCCCTAATTGCCACGATGCAGCTTTCTTATGCTGGACGTGTTTTAAACAACCTGACGTCCTTCACTGATCTTTTAGCGTCGCACAGAAGGGCCACGCGTGCCCCACGCAGGGACACCAGCCGCAGGCCAGGACCCGCCCGGTGGCCACGGCACCTCCCGATGGGACGGGCTGCACCTCGGGTGGCTTTCACCAGGCAACGCGCGGCACCCCGAGGAACGTCCCACCCCACCTCCCCGGCCAACGGGAATAATTAACGTTGCAAGGGAAGCGCAGTTGACTGCAGACCTGGCCAGCGGTGTTTGCAGTGCGTTCCCGCTTATTTATTATTTAGGATCACAGAAAACTCTTGGGGGTATTTCACGCCGATGACGGGCACTAATAAATAACTCAAGTTCTTTGCTGTGGCAGCACATTTTCAACAGCACTTCTTCCTAAGAAGAACCTTGTGTGGCGCTGGATGGCTTGCGCGGGGCAGCGGGTCCCAGCCGGGGGGGCCGTGGCCCAGGGACCGGCGGGGAGGGTGGCCCATCGCCCGCCCCGAGCTCATCGCCCCGCTCAGCCTCTGCCGCCGGGTCCCGCTCCCCGCCAGCGCGGCGCAGCTGCACCGAGGTAAACACAAAGAAAATGGGGAAGCGAGGGGCTGCTAGGGAAGGAGCAGCCCTGCAGGGCTGGTGTTTATTAATTATTTGGAGCACGACCAAGGCAGCTGCTGCCAGAATGAAAGAGGGACTCTGAACCCACGGCCAGGGGCACGGACGGTACCAGAGCTCTGCAGCGGGGCTGCTGCATTTCTGGGAGTATCAGATATTGCCTTCCGTAGGGGCAGACGCTTGGGGTTTATGAGCTATTTAAGACACACTCTCTGGAAGTTTTCTTTTTTTTTTTTTTTTTCCTGTCTGAACCTCATAAAATAGCCTTCTGCTCTATAGAGATAAATTTGGTTTATGTGAGAGAAACATTCCCAGCCACAGTGTGCTTTGCCTTAAATCCTGTATCTTGCTGTTCAATGTTGCTATGGCTTAGCTTGGTTTATTTTCTATCCTCTAAGTGGTGAATTGAACTTTAAGAAATGAATGGTTTGGTTTATCAGTTTTAGCATCTAGACAAAAGCACTTTTGCATCAAATAAATGCATGCAGTGGGAGACCCTCCAGATACTGCTTTAAAAAATCCAGCAGTTTATTCCAAACATTTTTATCACCAGCTTCAAGACCAATTAAGTTACCCACGCCTGGGCAATCCTCAGTGCTCCCGGATCACAAGCTTTTCTCTTCCATGAAGCACAGGGCCTTGAGGGGGGCGAGGGGGTGCTGAGCCGCGGCAGCAGCCTGGCAGGGCCAGCGAACACCACAGCTGGGCTCGTCTCTCAGCGCAAGGCGGGTCTCTATGTAGGTCACTGAAGCTCTCCAGCACGCAGTGTTAGCATGAATGAAATACCCAACTATTTCTATTTTTGCAATGTATAAAAAAGAACTGTAGAAACCAACCAAAGCCCAACCTGCCCCACCACTTCTGACTTCACTGTGCAGACGGGGACACGGCCTTCAGACTAGTAATTCCAGAAAACAGGTCAGTAACATTCGTCAACCTGCTCCGTGGGAGTAAACCCAAGTGAAATCTGGAGTGAGTGACATTTAGAGACAGAAAACTAAACAAAACACAGCACCCATGCCTAGGTGACGGAGGGGATGTGCTGGAACACGGCGAACCGGAGAAATCTCTTACTGGGAAGTGAGGGGGAGACGGGCATGGAGAGGCAGGGGGGGACGTGGCATCCTTTGCTCCCACGGCCGCGGGACCATGAGGCTGCGGCGGCCGCAGGCAGATCCCAGGGAGCGGGTGTTCCACCAGGTTCTGTAGGGCCTTACCCTAATGGGATAAATAACCAGGATAACCTGATTTTTTTGAGGTGGGCACACCGGTTGGATCCCCCTGGTCTGGGGAAACTAAACTGGGTTTGGTTAACTAATATACAGCTCTGCCCTGTAAAGTAGAAAATACTACTTTTCCTCCTGCCGAATCTAACAGATTATTAGATATTCTCTTCCATATGTTTCTAGAGGAAGATGCAAAAAGTCCTTAGAGATATTAGTGGTTTCTATTAAACCTGGTAGGGTTTTAGTGTCATTTACAGAGACTCTACTATCAGCATTATTAAATTCCGTACAACTTCTCCATAAGAATGCAGAAAATCTCAATGATTATGAGTCTAGTACCTCTGTGAATGAAAAACATATTCACAGGAAATCTCAGAGCATTACAGATGTATTCAAAATAATAACAATGGAAGGATTTTTCTACACTCTGTAATGTGGAAATGCGTCAAACACGGAAAAATTGGGCTGTCCTTTGACCTAGAAGAAATGTTGAAAATTTAAGTGAATTCTCAGCTATGTAAAGACCTGGTCCTGATCCCTCTGGAAATAATGTGAGCATTTCCACTGACTGAAAAACCTTCAAACGAGCACGCCAGCTGCAGCTGTAGCATCGTGGTGTACTTTTGTACTCTTTACCTTATAGACACTATTTCTTTAGAAATCACTACATCTCGCAGCTATCCAAAAGCTAATAAGACAGATTGTGAAGGCGGGCTGAGTCTGAAGAAATCCTCAGAGGATAAAAAAAAAAAAAAAGACGGAGTTAATTTCAGGATTGGTACGTCGGGCTTCCCAGGCTGGTTCCGTAAGGACCCCTCAGTGCAGCACCCAGCAAGTCGGCGATGGACGCGGGTAGCAGCCACCTGTTACTGGGGTAACTGGTGTCTGCACAAGGTGACCTACAGATGTTGCAGAGGAAACCTTCATTGCAGGAAACAAAGCACAGACAGGGATATACCACAGTCAGGTTCAGCTCCATCGTGTTAAAGCGACGGGAGGTTTCAGAGAGGCCCTGGAAGAGCAGCCGGTGTTGCCTCCATCTGCTTGAAGCGGTGGAGCCAAGGAGTAACTGAACATACAATTTGTGTTTTCTTGATTTCTGTTATTTGTTTTAAGTTTGATTCGAAGTGCCCGTAATGCATTTCTGGAGGGACTGAATGCTGTGCTTCCAGCAGCCATCAGAAATCAGCAATGACAGAAACTCTTCCCCACAGTCTGCGGAAGGCAGCCCTCGATACGCGGCAGCCAAGGCTGACCCAGTCCGGCCCAGCTGGTCTTGGATCCGAGTAGAGACCCGGACCGGCCTCACCCACTTGTACTCATGGAGAAGGAACAGGATCTGCAGCAGAACTCGAGGAAACCTTCCCACAAAAGGGGGAAGAGCCATAACTTCTGCAGGTCCCCAAACTCATGCTGCTTCTGACATGGAACGAGACGCGGGCGGTCTCCTTCACCATGGTCTTCCACCCTGGTTTCCCCTAGTAACCTCAGGGTACGGCCGGGAGGGCGCTGCCGGGGGCTGTCACCGAGAAATGGAGCGTGGCTCATTTTGTCACGGGGGAATTTCCATGTACCCATTCCCCAGGGTTTCCCGGGCACGAGGCATTTTCCTGCAGCCTTTGGCTCTGGCTCCATGTCCTCATCAGCTGTACCTCAGGGTGTTGGGTGGGTGACAAACCCCCCAGCAGGACCCTTGTGCTGGTGGGGACAGACCCTGGCTGAGGGATTGCCATGGCCACACATATAAAGGCTTTCTGAAATATTAAAATGCATGAAACTGCTTAGCTGAAGTGATAAATGGGCAGCACAATTATTTCTGCAGATATCATACGCTGCCTTACGGCTGCCACAATAGACGAGCTATTTCCACTGAAGTTCCAGCAAACACCTTGCAATGTTTTCTAAATATTTTCTACTGGAGGAAAACACACTTTCCCACGTGTGCCTGAAAGATTCAGAATAAAACAGGCCCATTATGGGTGTTTTTAAATCTTTTTTTCACATAGTTACCTCTGGCACTGTGAAAATCATTTCGCCCGTTGTCAGCGCGTGGCGATGTCACCCCTGACTCGTGTAGGGGTGCTGGTTTTCTGTGCTGCTGGTTCTCTGCGGTAGGTGCAGCAGGATTCGTGCGACAAGCAGGAGGGAATAAATGCCACCGGGAGTTTCACACGCGCCTTGCAAAACAAAAAGCACCTGCGAAGCCCCACCTTGACTCAAGCTGTTCTTTCAGCTGTCGCTCGGTTTCGATGAAGAGCTTTAGCAGACATGGTGCTGAAGACCCCACGCGCACACTTGTCTGTGCGGAAGAGAGCTGCCCTTGCACGCTGCCCGCTGGGGTTGGCACAGGGCAAGGCAGACCCTGGGCCCCCCGGGGCTGAGGAAATCTCCCTGCCAAAGGGCAGAGACTGAACATTTGGAAGTAAGAAACATCCTGGAGTTAATACCCAAGAACAGAAACGGGTTCCTTTGCTTTGCCCACGGCAGTCTGATACTGGGAAGAAGCAGGACTCCCCAGCCAGCTCTCCTGACCCGAGGTGGGGATGAACTGAGTGGGAGTAAAGTGGGGATAAAAACGAGGGAAGGAGAGGTTAAATCCTGTCCCTGCCCCAGGAGCTGCCGCAGGGTGGGGAAGGGCCGGTTGCCATCACAGGGGCCATCACTTGCCGCTCCAGGCCTGCAGCCAGTCGGGGACCTGATCACCAGAAATACAAAATCCCAAACCCCTCCTGACCCTGCACCGGCCTGTGACCAAGCTGGGACTTCACTAAATGTTGCTTTTTTTGGGTCACATTTACACCTGCCGTCAATTCTGCTGCAGTGCAAGAGGTCACACGTTGCCTCCTTGCGGAGGCTGCAGACGCAGGTCCCGAGGACGCGGCCCCTCGCCGGGGGGAGCCGCCACCACGGGCGGGTGATAACCCGGGGCCTCAGCGCCGCAGCTTTGCTCCGTGAGTTTTACACTTTCTAGAAACGGAAAAGGAGCGTCACAGGGGCGGAGGCGGGGGGTCCCCAGAGGCAGCGCGGGGCCCTCTCCGGCTCCAGCCCAGCAGACCCCGCTAGACACCGCCTGCAAAGGCGCTCTCCCCCACAAAATTAAAAAAAAAAGTAATTACGTAAAACCGTGGTTTTGTCCAAGGATTAAGGGGACCTTGCAAAGGTTTCTCACTACCCGCGGTGAGGCCACCGCGCAGAACGGGCCATGCTGGAGGGCGGATGCACCAGCCCAGCTCCATACCGAGACCCCCCGCCCCGGCGGGGGAAACGCTCAGACTGAAGCCACGCAGGCGACTGTACAGTAAAAGTCTCCTGAGAACACAGCGCAGCTTTAGCAAAGCAGAGTGTTCAGCTGCTCTAATCACACTAATTACTTGTGCAGACTCCTTTCTCCCTTCCCTCCTGTACCCTCTTGGGCCCTTTTGCCTTCAAATCAGCTACAGAAACAAAGTAATTTGGTCAAGTAAGCAGCTTATTAACACATGATGCAGCTCAACGGCACGAGAAAACACAGAACATCACCAAGGTCCATCCACCCCGACGTGCTGACGGACAGACCAACCCGAACAGGGCAGAGGGGCTTTCTCCCACAGGGAGGGACTTGGTGCTGGGGAAGGAGGAGGAGGAGGAAGGCCTCATCCTGCCGGTGAAGGGCTGCAGGACCCAGCTCAGCCCTCAGACACCCTTGCCAGGGTACCCACCACCCTGCCCCATGGCCCCGGAGCCCACTGTTGGGGTGACTGGCCACGTCCCGGCAGCAGCAGGACGGCTCAGTGCTGGCACAAACCCTGAAATCAGCCCCCCGCCGCTTCCCCAAGTCTGTTCTCTCCTTTTTCCTCCATTCCTCAGCAGCCCATGGCTTAAAAAAAAATCTTCCGCAGCTCTCTTAGTTCCCAGATGTAAGGAAGTGCTTTAGAGCTAGTTTTTGGGAGTCTTTTGCGTCAGCCACTGATGCTAACACTGCCTGCTCGGGGCCTTCCTCTTGCTTTATCTCAGATTTATCTGGTGAAAAACAAACGCTGCAACCGAGTTCTATTGTTCAGGAAAGATAAATTATATTCTAAATGTACGCATGACCTGCTGTTCAAGAGGCTTGTTTTAGTGTTTTACGGTCTTTATTTATTTATCAGCCAGGAGATCCAAATCTGGAACAGCGAGCTCTCTGCGCTGGGCTGGGGGTTAATGGGAGCACTGGTTGGGCAGGGTCAGGCTCCCCCCTGCATTGCACCCGCCTCACTTCAGCACCGCTGCTCAGCCCAAAGCAGGATTAAGCCAGCGGTGAATCCACTTTCTAAGTGGTGCAGGCAAACAAAAATATGATTGTTAAATTGAAGAAAAAAGCCCAAACTATCATTTAAAGAGTCTGTTTCAGGTTGAATTCAGTGTGTTAGCGCGTAAGTAAAGCTACTGCTTCCACCACTCTCACCTTTCCGTGAGCGGCTCAGGCCCGGGTCAGCGCTGCGGCAGCCCAGCTCCATCCTGACCCGTCTCTGGTGGCTTCGCACCCTCGTAAAGCTGCTGCAGGCAGGCGCAGACCCAGGCGCAGGCACCTCCTGCTCCCCGGGGGAGATGATGTTCCTGACAGCTCTGCTCTGCAGCCGTTAGAAGGAGTTGCAAATCCAGTGAGTAATTTCTAAAAGGAGCTGTTAGACCTGAATTAATGGGGAATAACGCACGCACCCCATGGCGCGCCGCGCGCAGAGCTCACCCCAGCCGCCAGCCTGGGCCGGGCTTGGGCTAGGCAGAGCTGTAGGCTGGGTCCCAGCGCTGCAGCAGAGGCGTGTGGTGGTCCCGGGACTGGAATAACGGGAGCAGCAGCAGACGTCGAGCCGCCGGGTGCGGGTGCAGCGGGGATGCTCAGCTCCCTCCGCCGCAGAACGGGGGAGGCTCAGCAGCGTTGGGCCGGGAGAACACCCCACCGAGAGCCGGAGGCTCCCTGGGCGCGGGCCGCCCGTGGCTGGGCACAGGGGTTAGCAGGACTGATGCGCTCTCGGGGCTCAACATCGCATTTTGCACTCTCAAAGTTCAACCTGCTGCCTTCAAAAAAATAAAACTCCTATTCAGCATGGGAGATTAATCTCTAACACAGAATATTTAATTAATACAGTGAAATTTCATTTCATGGGTACTTGCGTTTGTACTTGCATTGATAAGCGTTAGCTGAAGATCAGCGTATCACCAAATACTGCCTAAGACAAAGGAACCATTCGTCTATGTTGCAGTCAAGCATAACAAACAACCAAGTAGTATTTTGGCACAGCTCTGTATGTTTGCTGTATTTGTCCTTTACATGAATAATTTACAGCTGAAGGTCTGTCTCACTGACATCACCAAATCAAAAGCCATTTGCACTAGTTATGATATCACAGTGACATCTTGGCTGAAACAGTTTTCACTTTGCCAGCCTACGTATTGCCTTGAATTTAATGGATTCCTCTTACATATTAAGTGAAAATAAAACAAAACCAAATGTTATCTGGGGAAGATGCATGGATTTTATCATAGCTATTCAACCTTAGGAGGGGCTTTGGTGCCTAACAAAGTAATGCAAAGGGCAGTGAGGAGCACAGGCTAGCGACTAGCCAAGCCCAAAAACTATTCCAGGTTTACTCATTTTTAAGACTCAGTTTGACAACCAGCAGATGAGCTGACCCGAGACACCTCATCACGGCGAGAGCACCCCAGGGTGCCCCGTCCCCCCAGCACAGCGGCTGGGGCTGGGGTCCCCCCGTGGTGGGGGGCAGTGGGTGCCGACCGGGCCAGGGCGGGCAGGACCCCGGGAACCTGCCAGCCTGTGGGATGGGGCCGGGAGCGGCTCCGCCGCGGCGCGCGCTGCCTCCAGCCAAACTCCCACTTATCACAGGGAGTTTGTCATTTGGAAAGCTTCACAAATCCAAAACCAGTGAAGTCAGATTCTCATTTACACATTAAGTCTTTTTATACCTCTCTTACTGCACACGAGGGCCATAAAATAAGCAGCAACGTAATTTACTTATGTTTCAAGGCCCCTTTACAGAGCCAAAATGATTTATGGGGCTTTGGTGCACATGACCGATAGGCCCTTAATATTTAACAGCTGTAAAAATATTGCACAAGCACTGTATTACTGAGTCAGTTTTGGCCTACTAACATATTAAGATAACTCTGCATACACTGCAACTGGTCAAATATTAATCATTGAATAATTTATCCCGTGAATTTATTTTGTTTTTAAAAAATCATTCAGCAAATATATTTGTCCACTCTAGTGCAAATACATATTTATGATATGGTTATTGGTCTAATATATGTTTTCTGGTATCCTCATTTCAGAATATACATAATAAGAGTCAAATCCATCCCGAGGAAAAGGGAAGGGAGGAGGCCCAGCAGAAGTTTTCTACACAGGGCTACGCTCGGTGAAATGCTGCTGCCTGCGTGCGGGGAGCTCGGGAAATGAGCAGTTGCAGTCTCTTTAAATATTGATGGTTTTGCTGGAACAGTTATGAAAGCACTGGTGAGGGTGCTGGAGCTGACGCACAAACCCCAGGCCGCGACGCGGAGCCCGCGGGAATCCCGGCACGGCTGGGAGCTGCCGCCAGCGCCCACTCCCCCTGCTCCCCCCCAGCCCCGCGCCCCCGCC
This sequence comes from Athene noctua, assembly GCF_965140245.1. Lineage (NCBI taxonomy): Eukaryota > Metazoa > Chordata > Aves > Strigiformes > Strigidae > Athene > Athene noctua. The sequence continues at coordinate 23,675,466 of NC_134048.1, read as the reverse complement.
TCCCGTCGTCGCCGCACCGGCACGTGTCCAAAAAACCAAAGTGGAAATTACACCAGTGAGCAGGGCCCCACGAGAGTCACTGCAAGTATTTCTCTCTCAGCACCTTTCAGCCGCCGCGGGAGAGCCCGGGGAGGCAGCGGCACAAAGCTGGGGGGAAGCGGGTCCCGCGCGGGTGCCGGGGCAGCGCTGCTCGTACCGGAGCGCGCCGCTCGCTCCCCGTGGCTGTCAGCCCTCGCCCGGGAGCCCCCAGCTCACACCTTCTGACGGCGGGTTGAAGGAAAAGCCGTGTGACTTAGGCAGTCATTAACAGCCTGGGAAGAGCCAAGTCAGCTCCGAGTCTGCGCGGGATAGCGCGTCTACAGGAGCCCACGGCACGTCTGCAATGTCACGTAGACGAGCCCAAAGGGAGCAGTGCTCGGGCTTCTGCTGGAAACAGCTTGTGCGGGCAGCTAAAAGCAGATAACATCCTTACGCCTACCATGACAGCCGCACGCTGCCACATGAGTCTGACAGCACACACCTGAGGACGTTTTAGGGAAAGAAAATTCCTATGGAAAGCAAGTCCTCAGCTTAGGCCGGGCTTCCTCTTCCTCTAATCCCAGCATTGCCTCACTGCCTTACAATTATTAACTGCGTGGTCATGCTTGGTAATTGTATAATATGCACAAAAGAGGATTAGGAGAAGGCAACACGACTGACATTGCCTGATTAACCTTAGCCAGGAGCTGAATTCGGATCATCAGCAGTACCACGCTAACGAACGAGAGCTGGCCCGGCGCAGTGCCTGGCCCTCTTTCAGCCCATCCCCAGCAAAGGCTTTAATTAAAGACTCTGGGTTGTGTGTGACAGCCCTGCGACGCGGAGGCAGGCCCGCTCCTCCCGCAGAAGGTCTGACTGAGGAGCCTGGCCGGTGGGACGGGCAGGGCGGTTATTCTGCCTGTTCTCTGACACAGGGAAGCACTGGCAGGGGCAGAAAAGCAGTAATTCACACCCCGCATGCTGGGCCGAGCACGGCCACTCAATGACCCCAAACTGGGTCCCTTCCTACCCCACACGTCCACTGACAAAGCCGCGCTGCGATCACCCCGCTTCGGGCGCTGAAGGTATTTCTGGTGCCTGCCTTGCCAGCTCCTCGTGGCACAGCTGCAGCTGCCTACCTGGCTATGGGTTAGGCAGGAGACAAAAACTGCCAAATACATCAGGGAGAGAAACACCAACATCTGGAAACCAGGTGGCCGCAGCAACGCCCGCTTCCGCCTGAACCCATGCTTCCAGACCGAAAGTGGAGGGCAGATCAAGCAGCCATCCAAATGCACAAGGGTATCAGAGGTGTGTGCCTGCTCCCAGCCAGGCAGCACTGCCGCTCCGGATCGACCTCCTGAGAACCCCTGCCTGAATCCTGACATCTTCTCTAACTACAATCATGTTTTGAGGCATCTGTAGCCAACGGGCACCTTTTAAACAAATCAAAGCAACGTGATTATTGAATTAAAAGCCATCAGGCTCAGCTGGTTCAGCCGACCTGCTCTCTCCACAGTACGTGGCAGCCTGCAGTATGACGTACCAATCTCTTTGTGGCCTCACTCTTCATCCCCACCCACGCTGCTGCCAGGCACTGCCCACGGCACTGGGGGAGGAGGGCACGTGCGGGTCCCTGGGGGTCCCCAGGGTGAAGGCGGCCCCCGTCCCCCAGCACATCCCCGGTTTGCAGCCGCCCGTAGCACTGCCCGGTGCGAGCGGGATCTGCCGTGAGCTCCATCTAAATTCAGACTAAATGAAAACCGCCCTGAGCTGCCTCTCCTTGCTCCCACAGCACCAGAATGCTCACAGTATTTCACTTATTTCCATTTCTTCATTACGAGTTGGTTGGCAACGTTGAGATTTTCACTTGGAGCAAGATTTTTCTCTCTCAGGTTCACGCTTCAATGATCAAACGTGTTTCTAAAATCCCCCCAGTGACTCTTCAGAAGCCAACTGCATGGCGCAGGTGATGCCGTCATTCTGCAGGAGTGGGCCATCTCAGCCACGTTCACACCAGAGGGGTCAAAGGAGAGGTCCCTTATCGGAGCAAAGAAATGCCCAGGACATGGGTCCCAACTCCACAACAGTGCTCTGCGCTGCTTTCAAATTTAAATCAGCTCCGATTTGAGCCACGAGCATCAGCCCCTCCCCAGAAGCAGCTACTGAGAACTGCTTCGTGCTTCTGCACGCCGCTCGGGCAAGACCTCGCTCAGCTCCTCCCTCTAAAATGCCCAGAAAGCAGGAGCTGGACTTTGAACTACTGAGAAAGAAGTTTAGATTTCTAGTAAACTGCGAGAGATCCTCCAGCTCCCTCCACAGCAATGGGCCTGACATTCTTTTAGGAAAATATAAACTTAATTTCAGAACATCTGGGAAATTCTATTAAATGATTTATCATGCAGCTGATGAAACTGCAATTTAACTTCAAAGCCCTAAACAGCATTAAGGAAAAGCCTCGTGTGCTCAAATTAACAGTAAAATATTTGACACTGAAAATTATTGTAACAGCAAACAGCGTTGTTCTCCAATTAGCCCAACGCAATAGATCACCGTAGGGGCCGGCAGCCCCGCGGGCCCCCGCCGGGTGGGCACACGCAGGTTGGGGTACGTGGCCCGTGGAGTGCCGGCGCAGCGAGGGGGGCCCAGATGAACCCACTCTGTCCTGCTCCTCCCCAGTCAGCTCCCACCTCTTCCCGGCGTTATCCTCGGAGCAAAGAGCTAAATACAGCGAGACCCGGCCCGGGCGGCTGCCGCCCGCTCGCCGTCGGTGCTCCCCTCGCCGCAGCACAGGCAGCGGGGGGCTGTGCAGGAGGAACCCACCCTCCGTCCCGGCAGGAGCAGCAGCATCCGTGCTCAGCCAGTGCCTGCCTAATTAGTTTACTCCTGTTTCCTCTAGTAACTAGTGAATAGGATCCCTATTGATCTAATTAGCAGTATGAGAAAAAAATTCTTCCTTTTATTTTTATTTTTTAATTTTTTTTTTTAAAGGGCTGTTGGCAGCATCCAGGTTCCAGCTGAAGAGCTCCATTAGCTCCACGCCACTGCCTGTGGGCAGTGGGGAGAGGTGGCCCCAGCGACTGAGCCCCCGCAGCCTGAGCCCCGGCAAGAGCTCAGCACCACACACAGCCGAGGGGCTGAGCCCCTGAGTGAGGTGGTGGGAGCCTGCCAGCCACTCCTGCAGAAACTGCCTTATTTAACCACCTCGGCCCTGATTTCGGGCTGTAACTGAGTGAACGGAACCAGCAGAGGAGACGCGAGTATTTATCCACGCTCTCCTCAGGTCCTTTAGGCCACCTGGAGCCGTCCCTGGCAGAGCTGAGCAGTGGCCCGCCGGGCTGGGAGCGGGCAGGGAGGGCCAGGGGAGCGGATCCCACCGCCGCCAGCCTGCGCCGAGACGCAGCCGCTCTGGCGCGGGGTCTCCCGGCTGGGGCCAGCCTGCGCCTCGGCCCGCACACGTCCGACAAGGAACGCAGCAGGGATGAAGAGTCCCACTGCCTGGAAACGTTTAGTTGGAAAAAGAGATGAATGGAGGGGGGAAGGAAGAAGAAATCTGTTGGTAGATGGAATTTATTTATCTTCTAAAAGGAAAGAAAGACTTCCCGGGACTGAATAGCTCAATTAAGCGCTTGCTGGAATGACAGATTTACTGCTTGCTCAACAAATACATTTCAAACCAGAAGTAAAACTGGGATGAGAGAATTAACTGAGAGATAAGGAGAACCCAGGAGGGGATCTACCACCTGCACAGAAACCAGAAACTGCTACAGAGCCAAGTCCAACAATTTGTTTTGCAGCTTTTTGTCTCTTGGAGGGAAAAAACCCACCCTGAGGAGACAACACCGGTGCCCAGCCCCTGCTCAGCTGGGCAACCCCAAAGGCCCCAACAAACCCCCAACCCCGAGCAGGCTGGGGGATCCACCATGAAGGGATTTCAGCCGAGGCTTGCTCAATCAGGTTAAAGATTCATCTCCAGCTGCTCTTGTGGAGACAGTTTTTCCTAAAAATAATTACAAAGCAATTACTTTTTGGTTTTCTTTTTATTGGTTACTACTCCTGCTCAGAGCCGGTGATTGGGGCTGTAATTAAGTGCACGGTGCTGTGAACACGCCAAACCGCCGTGACAAACGATGCGCTTGAGTCCTCGTTCCTCCCGTTACGCAAGGGGCAAAGCAAAGCCCCGTAAAGACTCCGCGGCTACATCTTAATAAATACTCTGGTAGTTATTTAAGCCTCAAAAATTAGGTACAAGTCCTTCAATTTAATCCTGTGCCTTCAGGGGTCATAGAAAGTGCCAGATTACGTGTCCCTCCAGGAGCAGTAAGAAGTGTACTTTTTATTACGGGTACTCTGCTGAACAACAATCTCCAGCTCCATTGAGGAGATTTTTGATTAAACCAGACAGGATCGCCTACATTAGGTAAGGTAAAACTGTTTCCAGCCAAGCTATCTGGCAAGCGTTTTTTATTTCAGCAAACCAGTAGCGATGGCAGGAATTCAAGATTTGCAGGTGCCCAGATAGAAGCCCAAATCCTCCTATTACTAAACCTTCACACAATTATGGCAAACAAATTACTATCCCTTCCTCATTGCCCAGACTTAGAAAAGATTCATGTTTTTTCCATTTCAGGCAGATTTTGAAAGGCACAAAAGCCTGTTGTGTGTAAAACTCCCAGTGATAATCAATGACAGTTGGATCCTTATCAATCATTATGTTCTCAAAAATCTTCACCTTTGTGATTAACATATTGTTTCTTTGGCTCTCTTCTTGATTAACAAGAATCACACAGAAACAATTATGCATCCTATCATTACCTTCTAAGGGAGCTCCACAATTACATATTTTAATGAATATCCTTGCTCATGTCAGAGAAACTCTGGTTCTAAGTCTGTTTTCTGGCAACCAAATTGCATCCATCGCATGGCTGGGAGCTCTCCTCCCGCAGCCTGGGAAAGAGTGCAAAGGATAAAGAACACCATTCATTAAAACTTGTTTTTTTCTTTTCCAAATGAAAATTTTGGATTGAACCCAAGACAATTAGTGATCTCTTTCTCACACCCTTGCTTGCAGAAGGCTCTTTTTGCAGTCTATCAAATCTACATTTGCAGTTTTTGGTGAGGCCACCACAACAATTATCAGAAGTCATTCCTCGAAGACACCTTGAGTAAAACCACAGACCTACCACCACCATCACCACTACACCGTCGAGCACCTCTTCAGCTGGTTTTTGATTATTTGACATGGGTCAAAGGGGATCCCTGGGGGCCTGGCACCTGGGCCGGGTCTTGCCTTAATCCAGCTGCAGGCAGGTTTCTCAGAGTTTGGGTTTTAAAGCTGAGCATGGCCAGGACCCGGGTGATGCCACAGCTCCTGCACCTGCAAGGGCCGTCCTCTTCTTCCCCACTTTCCCTTTCCTTCTCATCCTTTCTCTTCAACTCTCCTTTCCACAGTTGGCTTTTCAGCTTCTTCCTTGTGCCTTCCGATGGGAAAAGGGGGAAGTCGCGGCCGGGAGCTTTGCCCACAGCCAGCCCCGCGCTCCCGGGTGCTGACCCAGGGCTGGCAGGCGGGCGCCTGCAGCCACAGCCAAACGCCGAGCTCAGAATCCTCCTCTGAACCACATTATACAGCTCATCTGTATTGCAATTTGCTGTCGTAAATTCTCTGCTCGTTCGATATACTGATTGTACCAGGAGTACCATGAAAGGAACAACTGCACAAAGCCTATCGAGTACCAGAGTGTGCATCAGAAATAGGAATTTTCCCTGCAATTAGAAATAAAACGGTGCTATAACTTGCCTTGCAAGAGGGTCATGCATTCAGAAGCAAGGCAAGAAGGGAACTATTTTATTTTTAAAATAGGAGAGCATTTCTGTGGGGAAATATAAAATGCTTTCAATTCTGAAACATCATTTTTTCACCAAGTCTTCCTATGTGAAAAATTATGGTTGGTCTCAGCTCTGCTCAGTCTCCTTTTTGTACTAGTAAAAATGATCAAGCGCCCATTGCCAAATTCCAAACTGTCAGTTATCAGTGCTTGGATTTAGGATCCAATTTGTCCTGCTGCACAGTATGAGTCACAGAACCTGCATTTTCAGGCATCCCCAAGATTCAGAGAGAGTTTATCCTAAATGAGAGACAAGCCAAGCAACCACCAAAGCGACTGGATATGAGCATCCATTTTAGCATCAGCCTGCAGTCATTTATTTGCCTTGGGCAACACGGTCAGCAGCTGGGGGCAGGACCACCCCCACCCCTCTGGGCCCTGCTCCTGCTCCTCTTCCTCCCGGTGCTCTGGGGGCCGGGGTGGGGGTGCCTGGCACCCGCTGAGCCCTCCTGGGGTGCCAGGGCTGCTCCCCGTGGTGGCAGCTGTACGAACACCGTGCGCACCACTCAAAACCACAGCCAAAAGCCAAGAGCAATTACTTAATTGCTTTGATCCGTGCTCTGGTGAGATCCACGGAGCATAATTATATTCTTGTTTTAAAAAAGAGCGAAGAAGAAAAAAAGGTTTTATTTTGATGTTTCAGTGTTTGCTTCTCAGCAATATGTGCTTAAAGGGAACTACTGGAATTCATCTTTCCAATGCCTGCTTTCTACATCTGAAAAAACCAGGAATAGCTGCCGTACATTTGCATCTCAATTTTAGCTCCAGCGCCTTGACAGGGATTCAGCTAAATGAATCGGCACAGTTTGCAAAGAAAGCAGCTGAAGTAAATAAAACCTCCAGGGATGCTGACAAAAAAGAAGCATTAAAATCAGGATCTGCTCTTTTGCAGTGAAACAAATCCAGCACTTCAAGTATGTGCTAAACTTCCCTGAAGTCCCCCCGTCAGCTCCAGCAGGCTTTGGACGGCACCCAAATGTCTCGCCACCCATCGCAGCCCCCGCGGCTGAATCCTGCCGGGGCCAAATTCACAGCGAGACGCGAGATCTGCTGTGGAGAGGGTGAGGAGCGGAGCACAAGCCCCTGCCCGGTACTCCGGGGCAACTGCAGGAAGGGCAGAAGCGGAGGCGAGTCTGGGTGCCAGCGCCCGGGCAGCCCCACAGCATCCCCCAGCACCTCTCCGGGGACAGCAGGTACCGCTGATGGGCATCCAGGGACCAGCTCAGCTCCCACCCAGCCCTGAGGTTTTATTCAGAGCAGCTCTCCTTCAAAATTCCATCCAAGAGTGTGAAAAATGCCCTCATTTTCAATTCGCTCAGGAAAAAGTGAGAAATACTGGCCAGCTGCACTTTTTATGGAGAAGTTATGAGCACTGATCTTTGAGGGCTGAAAAATACTTACTGCTTTTGCATAACAATTAACTTTTATGTTTTTCAAGAGGGCTGTTCCCTTTACTGCTTCTTCACTCCGGGCCAAGTTCTCTCCTGGTCTCAACGGCTGAAGCTCCGCTGCCTCCAGCCGTGCTGCGGCAATTTATCCGAACGGAGGCTTTTACCCTTTGTTTTAACCCTGCCTTTGTCCGAAGGTCACGCAGGCTCGGAGGGAGATGTTTCAAAAGCATGGAGGACTTGGCTGACTAATCCCTGGCTTCAAGGGAAGCAGAGGAAGTTAATGCAGCATGCTTTCAAAAACCCTTCCCGAGCCCGTATTATCTTAAAGTGCAGCATGTTGGAGAGGCTAAAAGCAGAGGTGGGGCCGATCCAGCGGCTGCTGCGGGAGCTGAACAGACCACTTTAATTAGTAGGACTGAGCTGAGATAGAAAGCTTTCATCTTTTGATACAGCAAAGAGGACACAGAAGAGGCAAATGATTTAAAAGGTGCCCGTTGCCCCCGGGGCTGGTTTTCACTGGGTACTTTTGTTACTCAGTTCCTTTTGGTCTAGTGAATTCAGTCGCTCACAATGGTTTTGCTTATTTTATTTGAAAGAGTGGGAGGAAAAACTGCTCCTATATACAAGTCTGTGGTCAGGTTAGAGCAGACAGAGTGGCAGCTCCCAGACTCTGCTGCTTTTTTTAATCAGGGCTGCCCCAAATTGCCATCTCAGGGACAGCGTGGCCAGCGAGGCCACGACAGCCATGGCCAGCTGAAGGCTCTGTGGGGAAAAGTCATCACCACAGGTTTTATTTCAGGGCAGAATGGCAGCAGGTGTCATTTTAAAAGTCTCCATTTACCACCCGCATGGCGAGGCCACGTGTGTGTCACTCCAGCACAGAGTATCTGCGTAGCCCACTGAAACGGCGCTCGCTGGCCCAGCTGGTATTTATGGGTTCAGGCTCTTGTTTTCATTTTACACAGCATAGACGCTCACATCAACTCAACAGGTTTCGAGCTCTTGGCAGTAAAGCCTGAGCACTCTTTACATCCTCACCAGGGCATTCTGAAGGGCCCGGGAGAAAGGGGAGCGTGGTCCTGGCCCGCGAGCAGGGAGCTGCCACAGCAGAACGGCCCCTACAGACCACGGCAGACGTACAGAAACCTGTCACTGCAAAGCCCTCGTGCTCGGCACAGCTTAATCGGTTTCATATTTACAACAGCCCGGAGCACACTTCAGGAGGGTGGTTTTACCAACCACGGTGGTTACAGTATAATCCAGGCCAGGCAGGAGCCGTGTATCAGTGTCACCCAAAATTCAGTTTCCTGCAGGTGGAAGGTGACACCCAGTTTTGCAGCTGGCTGGTAATTCAGTTCAGTCCTAACGAGCTTCAGACTTTGATGACGTCCATCCAGCAGATTAAAACAGACAGCCAAGAGACTGGTGTCAAACCGAGCTACCCAGCGTCATCATCCTCTCAGCTGCAATAACACCCCTCGTGTCTGTTGCAGAGAGCACAAGCCTGATGGTACTGCAGCACTTGGTGTGCCTCACCCCTTAGTAAGAGCCTAAGCAGAAATGTTACCTTTTTTTTTTTTTTTTTTCCTAACAGAAAGATAAAATGATCCAAGCATTTAGTTTTACTACCAAAATCTTCACAAAGACAATAAATCTGTTTTCTCTTGGAATCATCTTAGGACAGTTGTTTCTCCAGAATGAGGCAAGTGACACAAGAAGCTATAAATAATTATTTTCAGAGAGCACCTGCACGGCCATTTTTATCTGAGACATGAGGAAGGGAAGGCCTTAGACACACGGTATTTTCGGTGAAATATCTCAAGAGTACTTTGAACCAGGAATGAATACACAAGCTCCCCTCTAGCAACAGATTGCTTTCTAATTCACAGAATGCAAATGCAGATGCTGTTCTTGGCACTTAACCAAACTATTGCACAACACATTTGTTTCTAGAGTAGCAGCATTTAATACAGCAGCGATAAAAGGGAAACTAATACCTGGCAGTCACCTGTATTTGCTTGGCCTTGTTATTGCTGCATATGATGCTATGGAGATCCTAACCTGGACACAAAACACAACCCTGCAGAGATCTCAAGACTGCCCATCATGGTAAATAATGAATAGGGAGGAAATCTAACAAATATTTCCATGATGTCCAAGCGTTCCAGCACTGTGGTGATCTTAGGAGTCATTTCATATGATGAGGTTACCCCACATAACCACCACCTGGCTCCTGCGACTCAGCTAGGAGACAAAATAGTTAAATTACCAAAAATGCTATCAAAGCCAGGTGATTCAAAGTCTCTCACTTCAGAACACTCTGTCTCTGGATCAACAGAAAGACAGTTAGTCTGCCTTATCACCACCCAGAGCCTGTTCTCTGGGATCCAGCTCCGCTGTGTCACAGAGGGGTGACAGCCACGGCCGCCCAGAGCCACCCCAGGAGACCCGGGGCCGGCAGGGAGCCCGCCCAGCCCTGCTTCTACAAACCCAGAATGTTTACAGCTGCCAAAGGAAGACATTTAGGAGTTAAAAAAAAGCAACACCAAAAATCCCATATCTTTGCTTTGCCAGAAGGACTCCAACAAAAACCAGAACACACTTGGAAACAAGAAGTCTTAAGCGAGGGTCAATATCTCGTCTCTCAAGAACAAGTAAGGGCAGATGCTGTCAATTTTTCTTGACATTTTTTCCTCCTGTTCCCACCTGGTTCTGTCGATGGGGCTCACTGTGCCCCTACGGAAGTGGGGAGCGCTCGGAAACCTGCCCGAGGCAGCACAGCCCCTCCTGCAGCCCCAGCCCCTCCTTCCCGAGGCAGAGCCCTGACTCCGGGCAGTTGGCGCTTTAACCCCTTTGTCCAAAGGGCAAACACTCCTACATTTCCTTACTTTTCAAACCAGTTAAGTGTATCAGGTTTTCAGTGCCAGGGTCACTGTAATTAAGCTGCACGTAACATCTCCCCCCCTTGAAACGAGCCCATTGCTCCCCCTGGTTCCAGCCAGCCGTCGCCATCAGAAGCAGTTTTCCCTGTAAAAGGGTTTTGAAACACTGGGGATTACTGACTCGCTATCACCTCACACAAATTACATCTTATCAAAGAAGCACTGAAGTACATAATACAATTACTCAAAGAACAATTTGCTGGTGCCAGCAACAGTATTTTACATATTGCACTGAGTTTACGGTTTAAGACTAAATATTGTCGATGAGCACCGATTTGATACACTTTCCACTGGGTTTTTCCTTCCTTCCTCCTACTGCTTTTTACCCTCCGACTCACACGCTAACGTATGGCTGGAATTAATATCAGGCTAAGTCGGTCCTAGAGAGATGAACGTCCGAAGAGGAGCCCTGGCAGCAGTCAGAGCCACCCCGCCCTGCCAAAACCAGCTCCTGCTTCCTCCTGCTTCCCCTTCTCCACTGCAGGAGACTGTACAGTGGGGTCCCTACGCTGGATTGCACTGTCTCACTCACCCTTAAGCAACTCAGAGCAGTAATACATAATATTAGATATAACGGAGTAATATAACAGTAATATTCTACATATGAATATTATAATACACATGGTAATATTATGTGTGTGCATATACCTGTATAGAAAACCCCACTTTTTCACAGGGACTCATTCGGAGGGTTTTGCTCTGAGGACACCTGCCATGGAGTGGGGTGGGTGCTGCTATCCGGAACGGAGCCGCTATCCTCACGTTCCCACAGCAGGCACGGTGTGCCATGACACAGCAAAATAAAGAAGTAAATGTTTTCTTCAGTTACTGGAAACCTTGGCAGAGCCATGATCTCAACACAGCTCCTCCTCCACAGAGGAAGAGGGGATGGTGACCACGCTCACCGGAGCAAGAACATCTGAGCTCCCCAGTACCGAAGGGGAAGACATTATAGCTTTTGCAAGAACAAAGCTCAGAACAGACCCAAAACCTGTTGTCTCATGTGATCCCATCAGCAGCAAAGATGCAGCCAACAGGGCTCAGAATTAAGGTCACAAGGACTTGCTCCTGACCTCCCCCCTCTGGGAGTCAAGGCAGGCCCCAGCCCCGTGGGACACGGGCAGGTACAGACACACCAGGGGGATTTGGGTCAGGGGATGGTGGCAGACCGCAAGTGTGGAGAGAGGTCCCCAGATGTCCAGGCAAGCAGGCTCTTATTTTCCTTTTACCTAAAGATAAATACAGCAGGGTGGGAGATAAGAGCAGCACGCAGAGGACATCCTCACAACGGCACCAGCAGAAACATCACGAGGTTCTTTCAAGCCATTTACATGATACAACATGTATTTTATGCACATCTGCAGAACATGCACATATCCTGCATTGCTTAAAAGTGAAGATCATTTGGTGCTTGTGTTCCCCGAGCCAACCTCACCTTTTGAATCTCTGAGACGTGTTTCATAGCCAGGGCCCTGGAACTGGATCCACCTCATTTCAGGTGACACGACACCAGCTCCCCAGCGGCCGTGGGCTGCTCACTGTAATCACAGCTCTTATCACACAGTTCAGGACAGGCAACCTCACCCTCCACCTCTCAGCTGTTGGTTAACTATAAACATAAAGTCTGGATTTTTATCTATTTACCCATATTTATATACATACAATCACCTTATTTACCTAGGAAGAATGCTGTGTAGACCAGCAAGCAAATATTTGGTAAGTATTATCTGAACCTTAAGTGTTATTACTAATAAAAATGTCAGCTTGAAAATCAATTAAGTCCCATGGAACCAGATTCTCAGCAGAGATGGATCTGTTTATTTCCGTGGAAGTCAATGAAGTTAAACTAATTTACACAGCTGCTAATGCCATCCAGATTTCTCAACAATAATAAATAGTCTGTCCTAACCTCTATTTAAAACAAAAACGCATTACTTGTTTAAAAAGAAAAAAAGCCTTGCTGTAATAGCTACTGATTTTTTTGCCTAATAGAGATCCTGCCTTTTTCTTTTTAAATCAAGAAGCCCAAACTGTTTTCTGAAATCTTTGCCTTATATAATATCAACTACACTTGACAGAACCTTAATGAAATCAATGACAAAAAGGCAAAAATGCATCCTACTTTGGATTCCGATGGATTTTCCTTTGTTCTTGGAAATTCCCACTGGTGCCTTTGAATTAACAAAAATGATTACTTAAAACTTGCAGTCCTGTTCCTGCCGCGCAGGGGGAGGCATCCTGCCATCGGCGTGCAGCCGCAGGGCCCACCGAGCGCGGCGCCGTGGGCACGGCACGTGGGGCTGGGGGCTCCTCGTGGGAAGCCTTTCACAGGGATACCTGAAGATTCCCTTTTTGTCAAGCCGTCCCTTTTCTAACTGATCTGTGGACTCAGAGACAGGAGCCTCAGCTGAAGGAGCCTCTTCTGGAAGGACCACGTGGGCTTAGCCGGCGCAGCCGAGGGAGGCAGCCGGGCTTCTGCGAGGAAAGAGTCCGACAGACTATTTCATGTCACTAATTAAATCTAACTAAACCTCCCAAATTTTATAGCCTCGTGAGAGCTACCACACAAGTATGTCATGCCTATTTTACTAGCCTGAATTACAAACACTGGCAACGTGATTTAAGAGGACTAACGCTAAATGCTACACCGCTCATGATGAACCAGCGCACATCCCGACAGCAGACATTAATTCAAGAAAAACAGCAGAGCCCAGGCAGGCAAGTTCACCGCTGGGAAAGATGGCTCTTTGCTCTTCCTGGCACTGGGGTTTATGTTCTTAGTTATCATGACCCAGTTGGTCCCAGGCTCACGGCTGGCCAGAGCCCCCGGTTGGACTGTAAGTGCTGGATGGAGCAGAACCCAACGCTGCCGGACAGCAACACCCGCTGGCCCGCGTGGGGCACGAACCCAACCCCATCCAGGCTGACACTGAACTCTGCTCCGGTATTCACCGATTCTCCATTTCCTGAAGACGTATTTCCTTTCTGCTTTCAATATTTTATAGAAATGTCAATGTACTGTACCATAAATATTTAATTACAGTTAGCTAATGAAATCACTGAAGTTAATAAAAATCAAGGTAGCGTGCACAAATACAGCAAGGAACGTATTCCTGTATAAGTGAAAAAATAAGAGAGCGTATACTCAGGGTAAAATGTTTAATGCCTGCCTAACTAAATTCATTCAGGTTAATTAAATTCTTCTCAAACAATTATTTGTTTCCTATTTGTTACAGAACACATTGCAAAGCATGTCCCTCCACTGCTATGCATTCAGCAATTAGACCCACAGCTTGGTAATTGTTTTGTCTCATATGTCAGATTCCGTTTAGTCTTTCTAAACTTTTGCAAAATACGGCAGAGAGAATTTAAGTATTTCCACATATATCATTTCAGAAGCTGAGATACTGAAAAGGAAAAGAGTGCAAGCACAAAGTTTTCAGTTCAGTGAGAGACCAAAGCGATTTTCCAAGGAATCCCACCCGCTCCCCCTGGGACTGGCGGCCGCCGGGCACTGCTGTGCCCGAGAGCAGGCAGCAGCTGCACAGACATCTTACAGTTCATGCATTTGTGAAAATCGGTAAGCAAGGCACTTAGGTGTATAAAACAAGCATAGAAAATTCCGTGTTTCAGCGCATGGAAGAGCCTAACGGAAATTACTCCCTGTGAGTAGCCAGTCCCACAGCTACCTGCGGGAAAGCCGACAGCCTGCGTCTGCCCCCGGAGCACCCCCTGCTCAGCCAAGGCGCCGTCAGCGCTTCTGCTCCAGAAGATCCTGTACTTCTCCCTATCAGCAGCAGAACTATTTCCCTTCCTCTAAATGTTTTAGTCACAATGTTATTTTCTTTAAATTTTAAATGTATCCCAACAGTTGTGGAAATTCAGTCACAGTGTTTGCTAACTAGAAGATCCAGGAAGAAACTAAACATAAACAACGGTGACACTGATTTATCTAGTTTTTTAAATCTAAGCATAGAGAAATTCAGAAATTTGGTTATGAGCAAAAAAATGTAGAAAGTAAATTAGGTTGTGCAACTTCTCTTTGTTTCTTTAACCGTTCTTTGTCAGTCAAAGCAGCCATTAGAAAATCTGTGGCAAGATATTATCATGAGAGCAATCTCACGATGCTTATCCGGACAAATTTAATTCTCTCTCATCAGGAACCTGCTTCTGAAGATCACCAAGATCTTCACAGGAGCAAAGTACAAATCGCCAAGGGCCTGGTCCTGCAGGATTTCCCCCAGTAACCCCCCTCCACCACGATGGATTGCCTCCTACGCGCACACAGCCCAACGGTCTGCAAGGCCTGTGGATGTCAGTGCTCTTGGGATAAAGCCCCGGCTGAAAAAAAGAATTAAGGCCAGACTGATTGTTTTATGGCATAAAGTTCAGTGAAACACGGTGTCAGGGCCAGGAGGCAGCCTCAGGTCTCCCCTGCCATGTTTGTCCTGCACCCAGCTCAAGCTCTGTGGAAGACTCAGTACTGTATTTTTAAGAGACATAAGAAATGGGATTTTTTTTTTTTTTTCCCCCAGAGTTAGGAAGTTCAGAAGGGGTCTAACTGCAAGAAAGACTAACTAGGCATTTACAGCGATGGGTGAAGATGAGGATTTTCTATATACACACCTATACATTACTTCCACCGGGGAAATGGGAGCTTTACACTGAGTTGAAACTCTTCAGAGGCTACAGGACAAGTTAATAATGGCTCACAGGATGAGGTGCTACATATTATTTGTGATCTTTAAACTACTATCTTAATATGAGCAATTATCAACACACACAGAACCAGAATAATTAGCACATCGTTACTCATAAAACAGGGTCATCAAATAAAAGATACAAGATAATGATATTACATAACCATACAGTTGAAAAGGCACAGAAAATCTATGGAAAATTAGTTAAGACCAGGAAATGATTAGTCTGACCAGAACTATGATGATGTAATTGCAGTTAAAACAAAGCAAATGTCACTGCCCTTTCTGGGAGGCAGCAGGAAAGTCGCTGTCTGTAATCGGACCCTGCGTTAGGGAAGAAGTGGCCTGTGATCTCCATCATCCACTCCCCGGCACGACCTGCTGCTCTCCGAGCCCATCGCACAGCAAATGCACATAGAAAATGAATTGATGAGGAAATTAATAATTACCAGCTTCTAAGCAAATTCCCTGAACATGCAATTATTTCACCCTGCAATGCTCCTGAGCGATCAAAAACAACATGGAGAACAAAGCAGTTAGTGAATATCATGTAATCAAATAATTATTTATACTGTAATTGGCACCCTGAAACCCCCTGTATGCAGGACTAGATGGGCAGGGAGGCAACTCCAGCCTTAGAGACCAGCAGCCACGTGTGCCGGGCTCCAGCGACACGCGCCCAGGGTCACTTACTCCTATTTTCCCAGTCCCATTTGCTCCACCACAGACTCGTGCCCACACCCCACTGGTTTTGCTCCTTGGGGAGCAGCGGAGCAGAGGCAGCGGGCACCGGGCTGCTGTCAGCTGCCGTCACCACGACGCCCGGCAGAAAGGCTGACTGCTGGCTTCGGAGACGCTTCACCGGAGCTTCTGCAGAAAGGAGACTCCACAAAACAAGCAGATAAATCAGTGTGAGGGCAGGAACTGGCAGTGACGGGTGGATGGGCTTTCCCTGCCTCCCTCGCAGGGCTGGACGCACCCGAACCAGCTCCTGGGGAGCGGGCGGGCGCTGCCGGGTGCCCGGGCAGCTCCATGAGCTCGCCGTGGACACTAGCACAGCCCTTTGCTCCAGGCCGCCTGCGTCCTCAGGGCCCCCTCCCGGGTGAGCAAACCCCAGCTCAGGGCTGGAGTTGGGGTCTGTATCTGACGGTGTCTGGTATCTGCCGAAGGCTTCATTCAGGCCTCCAGCTTTGGTGCCTTCTGTGGTGGACAAACGCCACAGGACAAGCCAAGAACCCTCCGTCCTCCCTGCACTTGGGTGATCCCAAAGACGAAAGGCACAGAGAGGCTGAGACGTGGGGCCCTGTCCTGCGAGCTGCCTCCCAGCCCAACAGCCAGAGCTCAAGGGCTCAGTCCAAACTCCTCCAAAAATCAGCATCTCCCCACTGACTGAAGTGAACAGTGAATTCAGACCCCAAACCTGCACCCCCAAATGACCTGGAGCATCCAAAAGGGTAAATACTTGCTGACGTGCATTCAGACAGAAACTAAACCTGAAGGTCCACTGTTCCAGCTCTCCCTGGAGAGCAGGAGTACAGCCTGGCCATGCTGGGTCTCCTTGAAACAAAAAATGAGAAGAATTCACCTTTAGTGTAGAAGTTTGTACCTGCTGAGTGTCTGCATCTCACCCACCTTACACTGGTTATTGCATCCTCCTCTCCCGCCACCGTACCAACACGGGCTTGTGGAGAACCTACGATTTCGCAGCTGTTCACAGGCTCATGGCCACAGTCAGTGCAGGTTCCCAGTACAACCTCCCGTTCCCAGCTCCTCAGCTCCTGGCTCCCACTGCTCCGGTATCTGTAAATGGACCATCTTGGGTTTGGTCCAAAGAGAACTTGGAGCAAAAGCAAACCACGATTTTGCAGGCTCTGGGCAATGCTGATGGGAAGTCTCTCAAATCCTCGGCAGCGGAGAGCACACTGCTGGCAGTGGTGTCTGTTCACCTAGATATTACTTAAATGCAGCTTTTAAAGTGCTTCTGTTTTTTTCACCTGTGGAAGCATAAATCCATACCAACACTTCCACAGCTACAAGCAAGCACCTCTCTGCAATGAGAGAGGTGGGTGGATCAAAGCAATAAATGAATGCAGACCACAAATACCATATCCAGCTCTTCCCAAAAGGCTGCTTTTATCCGATTTTGATGGCTTGTGGAGCCTCTTGTGTATCTCCTCCTTCCCCCCAGCTTCATGATGCAACTTCCAGATGAGCTCAGTTCCCCCCCGCTCACGGAACACTCCTGGCAGCACCCACCAGGCTCGGGTGCTGCTCGCCAGCCCCCAGACACTCCAGCCTCTCGCACACGTTCTTCTTTGCAGGGAAAAGGGAGACAAAGCAGAGCCAGTAGATACAGACCAGGCAAGGGATGGTGCTGCCAACTGCCATTGCAGGAAACACCTTGGGAGAATTACAGAGCTGCTGTGTTTTACTCAGCAAAAGCACTCGGAAATCCAGGGAGGGCCCGAAGGGGTGTTATTGGTGATCACGGGCTTGGGGGGATCTGCTGCCTCCAAATGACAGGGCTGTGGAAAAGGAGCAGTTGCATTCGGCCCATGGGAATCCCTGCTGCCCCCCAGGTCCTCCATCCTTTCTTCTTTCCCTAAAAACAGTTTTATTTTTTCCCCCCCCTCCCCACTGCAAGCAGGAAGGTGTGAGAACCCATAAAAATGGAAACACTAAAAGGCTGCTGGAAACTGGGAGATAAACAACTGCAGACATGCGGGAACTGTCTTCACACGCAGAACTGCGGCGTTCAAAGCACCTAGTCTGGGAGTGAGATAAATCACAGGCTGAAAGATGATCTCAGGGAAAGGACTTTATGGAGGAGAGGCAGCCAGGAAAGACGACATGATCGGGCTTCTGGCACAGGAGATGTAATGAGTGCAGGAACAGCAGCATAACAGCACAACCCTCCTCCCGGAGCAAAGGACACCGAGCAGTGCCCAGAGTCCCATTACGTGCACATGCCTGTGCTATCCCGGGATGAATCGCATCACTTGACAAAGTGCATTTCTACACCTCTTTGGCTTCTTTCAGCACTCACACATACATCCCAGCCTTGCCATAACCCACGGTGCTTCCCTCAGGCAATACACGTATCGCTCACACTCAGCATGTGTGTCGCACCCATGTCCACAAGCAGGGCCAAGAATTAAATCACCCCATTTAAACAGAAACGAAGTTTAAGAAAATCTCATTTTAGGGCTAGATCACCCCTGCTACATGAATAGAGAGTTCCTGTGCGTGATTACAGCAGCCAGAAACCTCAGTGCAATAACTGCCCCTCGCCACGAGCTCGTCTGCCCGACGGGGCGTCTCCGGGCACGTCAGGGGGCCGGGGGGGCCGTTGAGGACCACCAGGGCGCTGGGACCCGCAGCCACCCTGTGAACGCGCTCGGCACGCCTGCCAGCATCGCCCTGCGCATGCACAACACCCCGGAGGGGTCAGACCCGGCGCCCAGCGGCACGGCTCGGAAAAGGAAGTCATTCCCCTCGAAGGCATCCGTGTGGTTTGTCCGGGATCTGCTTCTAGACCTCGAAACACAATTCCTGCCGAGGGCAGCGCCGCCCCGCTCAGAGCCAAGGGCTCTCCCCAGGGTCCAGCACAACATCCTACCGCCCGAATTACTGTTGGCGTGGACGCAGGCTCAGAAACTCTCCACTCTCTTGATCTGCAGATTATCTGTTCCACACTCTTTCCTCACACATTACACCTGCGTTTCCACAGGTTTCCTCACTCACAACATCAGTTATCCTGGATCATATGTTCTGAACTGTACAAACAAGCGTCAGTGCTATAACAACTTTTTTTATGCTGTCACTACTACCCTGCTTCACAGGAATTTATAGATATTATACAGTTATTACAATTATTTAATGATTCCATTTTAAGTCTTATCAATAACCCAGGTCTAGAAAACAATCGATGTTGGGGGGAAGCGAGTGGAGGGCAGGACACTTCCCATCTGCTTGCACCAGGGCAGGATGCTCAGCTTGAAACTATTGAAGCAAAAGATTTGTAGGACCGAGGGAAAAGGCAACGACACCAAATGCGGCAAAACTGGGGTTGGCTGCAAATCCCAAACCGGTATTTCTGGGTACGAATTGGTAACGCAGCCACGGTACCAGTCTGGTTTAGGAAAGCCGATCGTCGGCGCTTGCCTGGCACCACATCTCCAGGGCAAAGGCTGCCCCGGGGCCCAGCGATGCCGCCCTGCCCTAACCAGGGCCAGGATTTAAGGCACTGAACACCACCAGCAAGGGAGGGAGCTGCAGGGCTGAACGTATGTGTGCAAGAAGTGAGCCTGATACTTCAGGGGCATTATTACAAGTCTGTTGATGTCCTCAAAGTCTTTTTAAGTGTAAGGTCTACTGCACTGCTTGCGGCCTTTCTAGAATAACAGCTAACAGGCATCGATTTTTTTTTAGATGCGTTTGTCCTGAACACTTGCTTGGGTTATAAATGCAAATAAAAACAGAAACGGAAGAAGAGATAGTTCCTCGGCTGTTAAACAGAGGACATGCTCACCTTGATTGTATTGACCTGGACTTGCCCGAGAGGCCATTTCTGAGCTGAGGCATAACATAACACCACAGCCTCTCCTTGGGGACACCAGTCCCCAAGCCCCAGGGCTGCCCCAGCCTGTCCCTGCCCCAGTGCCTGAGCTCTGGGGACAACGGGAGCCCCGAGACCACGAAACACACCTTAACCCATCAGAGCCAGCACATCTCAAAGGCATGTGTGCACAGAAGGAGCAATGGCCACTGCCAAGGCTGGAGCCTTAAACACAGCCTAGAAACAAAGCCAGGTCTGTGCTGCAGGTATTTAGGAGAGCACAACCCTGCAGCACCCGTGGGAGGTTCGATTACAGAAAGTACAAGACATTATTAAAAACTTTTCTAGAACTAATGTCTTTTCTTCAGTCAAAAACCAGATCGGCAAGATGCACCCCACGGACACATGCTGCATGGTTCCCTCACGCAGAGCCCTCCCTGCGGGGAGGCAGCGACACGCCGGCACTTCCAGCGCTCCCGGGCAAGCGCAGAAGCATCAGGTGTGCCCGGCCTCCGCACAGGGAGGGCCCCGCTGGAGCTGGCACCATCCACGTCCTCTCCTGCACCGTCCCTCCAGGGGGACAAAGGGACCGGAGAATAAACACATAAAGCCGCGGGGCAGGTGAAACCCAGCGCACCAGCTCTCAGACACATCCCTTAACACGCGCGGCTGTTTGCAGTCGGTGGAAACAACACCGGTAACAACTCCTGCCAACGGGAGACTTCGCACAAGACAAACCCCACTGCCACTGCCACAGCCCCTTTCCCAACAGGCAAGGGGCGATGGCAGTAAGTCAAAGGTGGTGACTGACACTGCAGGTCTTGTTCCAGGCGTGCAGCTGCAGGAACCGAGGCAAAGGGAAGGCACGAAAAACCTGTAATTGGAAGGTGCTAGGGCGTTGTCAGCGCTATCAACAAAAAAAGCAATTGCTGTTTAAAAATTAATCTTTTTTTTTTTTTTTTTGTTACCCTATTGTTATTCCCTTTTTAATGTCAGAATGAGCAAAACAGGAGATTACTTAGAGATGTTCACCCGCAAGGGAAAACGCTGTTTAAATGCAAATGAGCGCACGGCTGCGGCACTCGCTCCTGCCTCCCGCGCTCACCCCGGCGAGCCCGTGGCCACGCCGAGGTCCTGTGCTGCCTCTTCTGTTTTTATCATTTTCCGACACAACTCCACGTCTCCATAGCCACCAGACTGGCCACCCGCAAGCCCACTGTCAAGGGAACAATATCCCCATCACCACACACACCTTCCCAGTGCTTCTCCATTGTCCTGTTCTCCCCACAGGTGTTGTCTCAGCTGCAAGGAGCCATTTCTTCCACTTCCACCCCGAACTCAGTCTCAATCCTGGCCACCACACTGCTGGAGCCTCCCCTGACCCCGCAGCGCCCACAGGAGAGGGTGCCCGTCTGTCATCCCTTCTGACAGGGGTTCAGACAGCTCCTCTTCTCTCTCAACTCCACATATTTACACGAAATCCCTCCTGCAGCCTGTCACTTGGAGAATCCTCTTTGACACCTTTGTTGCTTTTCTGCACAGTTCTCAGCAAACTGCCTCATTTGTCTTTGCTTCTCATTTGTTTCTGCATAATTTCATCCACCAACACATCTTTAATTAACAGTCCTGTGTTGATGACGCACCGTTCAGCTCCAGACACTTCTTCAGCTCCAGCCCTCGGTTGAGGCTCCCCGCTCCAGCCCAGCTGAGTCTGTCCTTGGGCTCTGGTGCAGACCGAAGAGGTTGGGCTCTTGTGCATTCACCACATGCTTTTCTCCATCGCTGTGGTCAACATCTTCATTGCACGAGTAACTGGGGTTCACCCTGGGACCAGCCGCAGTATGGGACTCCCGGTGTCCCCCTGTCCTGGCTACATCCACACCTTGCCAGTTCTTCACCCCAGCAACTGGAGACCAACCTCTCTCCTATTCCCACGTTAACAAAATCCTCATCTCCGTAACGGCAACACTCTTCTCTCCAGCCGCTCACACGCTGTCAGAAGATCCCAGGACAGGCTGTACCCCCAGCTCTCACTTCAGCCCTGTTGCCCTGCAAACCCCCCCTCTGCCTCCTCTTCCTTACAGCCATAAGCAGCTGCTCTACCTCCCTCCTCTCTGAAGCAGGGTTTGTCTTCCTGGAGAGCTCACGGGAAGCCGAAGGGTGACGTCCCTGAGGCTGCCAGGAAACAGCTTCTCATACCGACACCTAAAAGCAGTGACCTACCTTGGGAAGGAGCTCCCCAGCCCCTGTCTGCCTGCGGATACCCCGCCTGCGACCTTCAGCAGTTCTGCTCTGGGGACCATCAGCCAAGTTATCTGATCATTCTGGTTGTCACTACTCATAGGAAGCAACAGGGAGACTCCCAGGCTCTAAGACATCTCACTTAAGAATCATCAAAAATCATGTGTGTGTGTGTGTAGTGGGGTGGGGGGGTGTTGTCTTCACATTTATTCCATGCAAGTGAAAAAACCCCTAAGCTTTAGCATTTTTAACCAGCCATACATTCAGAGACCAGCATCCAAAAAAGCAAAAAGAATAATAAAAAAATTATGTTCTCCGTGAAGCAGAGAAGGCTGACACAGAATGGAAAGAGACGCCAGGAAACACAGGAGGAGCTGATAACCTGCACAGGGTGGCTGAGGAGACTGGGAAGGAGAAGGAGGGAAGAGAGATTCATGAATGATGCCTGTTTCTTGTAAAAATTAAAAAAAAAAAAAAAAAAAAAAAATCACTTCCAACACTGACTGTTTTTAGACTCCATGCTGTAAACAGGCTCATAAACACGCCAGATGCCTTTTTCTCTGCTGTCCCCACTCATTAGGAAGCTGCAGCCCCCTGGGAACAGCGCTGCCAGACGTAAATGATGAGAGAACATATTGCCTGGTGCCAGCGTTCACCTTTCTCCAAGATGGAAACAATCACGGACATTTTGATTGTTAGGGTGAGAAAACCGTTAATGATGTGTTGATGAACATGAAGTTAATTTTCCAATACATTTCCTACAAACTGTTTCTTTAGGAATTCTCCTTGGAGCCCAGAAAGCAGCTTTAAAGAGTTACTGCTAAATATTGACTGCTGCACCGGGAGCATCACAGAAAACGCGTTTGGGCAATATTTTCCAGCGCAGGCAGAGGGGGCTGGGGGGTTTCTGTTAGGAGAAATAAATGACTTTTCTACCCCGGTAAGGAGGAGCAGGAAGCAAGGCAGACCGAGCTGGTCACT